>NC_053432.1:302296-1502296 GCF_007990345.1 Gossypium hirsutum
TACCGAAACAAAAAGAAAGAAACTTTGTTCTTCAAGCTTTAGCATTCGGCCATCTTAGGGATTTCAATTCAAGATCAAGGAACGAAGAAAACGAATTTGGATCGGGGGAAGTCGAAGGTAATCGAATAGTCGATCGTGTTTGCTGATATCCGAGGTAAGTCTATTAGCAACTAAAAGTTATTAAGTTAATATTTATACATGCATACTAATTTTATCTTATGATTGAGCTATAATTTAAAGTATAATAGTTGAATAAACTTTGGACTATAGATATTGTATATAACATGTTCGAATATACAAGTATGATCTTGTATAAATTATTGGATTAAACAAAGGTATGTATAAGATATAGGTATATATATATATATGGTTTGAATGATTATATAAGTATGTATATATATATATAAAGTCGAATAAGCATGCAAATATACATGTATGCGTTGTGTATTGAATTTAGTTATGTCATTATATAAGTATGCGAGGATTGATTGTGCATTTATATATGTACAAGTTTTGTTTTGAAATTGAGTATGAAATTATACATTCATATGGTAGATTCGAATATGTATAAATGCACATGTATAAATTCTTGAATCGAAATTTGGTATGGAATTATATATGTATGTGAAAGTTTCGATTTGTATGTATATTCACGTAAAAGTTTTGAATGGTAGTGAAGATATGAAATTGTTAGTTTGAATTATATAAAGTGATTGAATATAATACAGACGTTACGTCTAGCAGGCTTAATGCCGGTGAAGTAACTCAGACTTTAAGTCTAGCAGGCTAAATGCCGGTGATACATTTCAGACTATATGTCTAGCAGGCTTAATGCTGGTGATACATTTCAGACTATATGTCTAGCAGGCTAAGTGCCGGTGTACTGAATCAGGCTTTAAGCCTAGCAGGCAAAATGCCGGTGAATCTGTTTAAATTGTGTTAGAATATGCAATGGATATATCTATGATTTGTGATTATATGAAATCGATGAATACATATGTACATTAGATATATGTGATTGCTGAATTTATAAATGCATATGGTGATATGTGGTAGTTAAACATATATATATTGAGCCTATGTGTTTGATAATTAATCATGTATGCATTTGAGATATATATATATATATATGTGTGTATTTCGAATGTATGTGTTACCTAGGTATTCAGGTATAAATTCATAGTGGGTATATCTATATATAAACAAATATAAGATGTGATTGATGTATATATATTTGTGTTAGATTTGAATTGATTTAGAACATACCATGAGTGTACATATACAATCAGTTTGATATGTATATAATATGTATATATATGCTCGGTGGTATACATTCAATTGTAATGTTGTTTTGTATAATATATATATTAAACTGAATTCATCCGACAGGTATACATATCTGACTATAAATGAAATGGTCTGAGTAGAATAATGTATGAATGTTAGTTGGTTGTGTTAGTTGAAATTTCAGTAGAATAGATTAAAAAGGTTATAATAATTATGTGTTTATAATTATACATTTAGTTATGCTGGAGACTTACTAAGCTATAAAAGCTTACTTCGTTTGCTTTCGTTCATTCGTTTTTATAGATTTGGAGACGCGTTACGAGCTCGGGGATCATCAGCACAGTCCATCACACTATCGACTTCTTTTGGTATTTTGTTAAATATTTGAACTCGATCTTATGGCATGTATAGGCTTGATAATGTTTTGGTTAGTTTTGAATCCTATATTGTAAATAGCAATGGGAAAAGAGTTTAGTTTCCATGCTGGAATTTGATTATATATGTTCATGAATTGGACTTGCATTTGGAATTAGATATTAAAGTTATGTTTATGTGAGCTTGGTTTCGTAATGCCTCGTAACCCTGATTAGGCGACGGAGACGGGTTAGGGGTGTTACATTTTTGGTGGTGGATGATGGAAAAAGATGATAGCCATATTTTAATTTACTTAATTTATCATTATATATCTATTTACTAATTTAACCTCTAAAAACATTAGAATTTACACAAATGCCAAGCCATTATCATCCATTAACATATTAATGGTCTAATTGTCATATAAGGACCTCTACTTTAAATTTCTATAGTTATTAAACACTTTCAGCTATTAGAACCCAACTTTTAGACTTTACGCGATTTAGTCCTTTTTATCGAATTAAGCATACAAACGTTAAAGTTTCTTAATGAAATTTTCATGTAATCATACTATCATGCTGTAGACCTCAAAATAATAATAAAATAATTATTTCAACTTCAGATTTGTGGTTCCAAAACCACTATTTTGATTTGACTGAAAATGGGATGTTACACTTTAACAAACGAGGAACTTGCGGTTTATCCTTTACCGTTGATCCTTATAGAACATAAATATTGCCTGCCTTTCGACCTCTCATCACAAATAGAGCACCATGAGACACCTTAATGTCGTTTGACTCGATGTTGATTCTACAACCCTCTGAATCTAAATTTCCCAAAGAGATAAGATTTCTTTTTAAATCAGACATATTCTTAACATCTGATTGTGTCCTGATTGTCTTGTCGTGCATCCTAATCTGAATGATACCAACACAAATTACCTTACAGGATGAGTCATTCCCCATATGCACAACTCCACATTCAACTGAACTGTATGTAGAGAACCAGTCCCTGTTGGGACACATGTGAGAAGAACACCTTGAATTAAGGATCCACTCAGACGTAAGTTTGGAGCTTTCACTTGTTAACACCAATAAGAAATCATCACCATTTTCTTCGACTACAGTAGCATTGGTTACCTTAGCATTCTGCTATTTATCCTCGTCACTCTCAATAGCCCTCTTGGTTTTAATTTTCAAACTATAACATTCTGCCTTTATGTGACTCAGCTTTTTACAGTGGTTATATCTTTTGTCACGGTTCCTCGATTTTGACCTTGACCTTGGTTGTTACCTACTTTTGGCAGCCAAAATCGAGGCTCTTTCATTAGATTTGCTGCTTGAGCCTAATTCATTGTCGAATTTTTCTTTATTCAACAAATTTCCCTTTACATCCTCAAATAAGAGTTTATCTCTGCCATAAATCAGTGTCTTCCTAAAAGTTTTATATAAATGGGACAAAGAGCACAACAATAACATAGCCTGATCTTTGTCATCTATGTTTACCTCGACGGTCTTCAGGTCATTTAGAAGTGTAATAAACTCACTAATGTGAGCCCAAATGGACGTTCTTTTACGAAATGTGTACAAGCATTGCTTCAATACCAATCGATTGACCAACGATTTCGTCACATAAAGGGTTTCTAATTTCATCCATAAAGCAACTACTATTTTTTTTGTAAGCATTTCATGTAGTACATTATTCGTGAGGCATAACTATATCGTAGACAAAGCTTTTTCATCAAGCTCTTCCCATTCCGATTTTTCCATACCTTCGGGATTTTTACCGGTAACGACCTTCTTTATGTCATTCTAAACTAGAAGTGTTATCATCCGAACCTACCATAAACTGAAGTTTGTAATCCCATCAAACTTCTCAATATTGAATCTCATTGTTGCCATCTTGAACGAGTCAATTTGTAGAAGCTAAACTTAGCTCTGATACTAGTTTGTTGCAGATCAACCTGTATGAACAATGAGACAGTAAAAGTAAAGAAGAATGAACACAACTATTTACGTGGAAAACCCTTACTGAGGGATAAAAAACCATAGGCAAATGATGCTTCGAATTTTCACTAAACAACAAACAAAGAGTACAACGATGGAGAGTATTTAAAACCTGAATACAAAGAGCAAATCCAAAAGAAACCCTAATATCCCAAATACAAAAGCTCTCTAAAAAACTCTCCCTAAAAACTCTTTAACAAATCTCACACAAGAGATATTTAATGCAAATATGATTCTCTGAATCTAATGTCTCTAAACAGGGTTCTAAAAGCCCTTTAAATCGGCTTGGGGCGTAGGTCCAATATGACTAAAATAACTCAGTAGAAAATAGAGACTAGGAGAAGAAACCCTGTTGAATTTGTGCAGGAAACATCGTCTCGTCATGACGTCACCTACTTGCTCATCACGACATTGCAACTTTGCTCGGTTGCCAAAAGCGTCTCGTCGTCCGGACCTTCAGGACTTCCTTGTCCCGACGTCACGCAACTTTCTGCTCCCCTTCAATTTCTCATCTTAGGTGCCCATAACGTATCCGATAAATGTAAGACACACCCCACACATTTGTTATTTATATCATTTTTTTGTGTGTAAGTATATTTGTTGCATAATTCTATTTTCTATCCATATTTTGGATGTGCCAAAATTTAGTTATTTAAGGGATTCATTAAGTTAGTGTCATTCGTCAATTGAGTAATTACCAAAAATCATTCCATTTATATAAAAAAATAAACATTATTATGAGATTATTTTTGTCAATTTAAGTCGTATAAAATCTAAGAAGTGCGCTTGATGGAATTCAATCCCAAAACATCATAGTTGTCAATGCCTTAACTTTACCATTTCTTCCATTTCTTTTTGGACTTAAACTTCAACATTTCAACCAAAACATCGTTTGTTCTTAATATTAATAAAATATATATTTGTTACATAAATTTTTTTCATCATTATTATGTGTCATGATTTAATTATAATAAAATCTCCTATAAATCTAGTATCACCCACCAACCTGATCTCAACTCAAATGAAAATTTTTCAAATAATTCTTTTAAAAAAATAAATTATACTATTATGAAAGTATTATTTTATTTTTGTATTTTTAATAAGAATATTGGATATATAATTTTTTTGCCAGGTACTACAAATCTAATAGATAGATAGAACTCTTCAATCACAAGTCAAAATGACAACAAAAATACTAATTTTTGGAATAGAAGCGAATTAATAAGATCATAAGTATTTTACTTTTCACATTTCATACAAATCGGTTTCTTTTTAATATTTTCAACATCCACATTCACTCTTCATATATTATCTTTAAAAATTATTCATTTATCTTGAAAAAAATATTAGAATTCCCAATCAAACAAATATAATTTCAAACCCACTTTGATCCTTTACTAGCTCATCCATATAGTAGGCTTTGTAGTTGTAGAACCAGAGACCAATACCCCTTGCCCCAGCCATTTCAAATTAGTCCCATCAGATGAAATTGTTGGGGGGGGGTGACGGTGTCTTGGTCGCCATTACTAGATTACGAGTGTTAAGACGATAAAAAGGGCATTGTACAAGAACATATGTTTAAACCACAAGCCATTCCCCTCGTAACGATTACAACTGCAAAATGAGATATGATGTCGCTGTCACATGCAGGCATGCCGATAGAGTTTTGTCCTAAATCCCCTACGATACAAGTGATGTGTACGTAGCATGAAATCAAGTGTAGAGGCCTAAGAACTTGGAATCTCTCCATCTTTCACTAATCTCATTAGAAAATCCAGACACAACCAAAGACCCTATTTTAACTGCAAACAGAAACTAGCAAAGAAAGGATGTTGTGCATTAAATGGAGGCACTCTATTTTAGCGCTTCTTCTTGCTTGCTTTTGATGGGGTTATTATCAGGTAGATGAACAGAACCACAATTGATATCACGGAGATTTGAGACCCATACTTAGCCATCAACCTCTGCATAAACCGAAGGTTCATATTTATTTGACAGTCAGTAAGTAGTTTATGGGATCAGTAAATCAAACTATGAGAGACAAAAGTTAAGAATGGCCAATACTATGAATTTATCCAAATTGCAAATAATTCCAACAAATAGGCACATGCATGATTAGCTTAGCATACGTAGCAACATTTCATACCTTAGCCTTCACGTTCCATCATGAACAGAGGGAGTTCCCAAAAAACAAAAAAAAAGCAGAAAGGCTTTAGTGACGTGAGAAACAGGGAAAAGACACCGAATACTGAATAGCTTGATTGTTGGTTACCGTTAGTCCAAACAAAACTTACCCACTCAAACTTCTTCTCAGGCGGTCTTTCCTCAAGGATATCTAAGGGCAAGATTGGAGTTGAATACGCCTCCTAAAAACAAAATAACGAGTTAGATCATCAAACTCTTTTCACCCTCTTATCCCTTATATCTTGAGGGAGGGAAATAGAACTCTCTTATGAATCTCAAACCTGTTGAACAGCCTTGGTGGGAATTCGGAAATATATGACTGCTGGAGCACCATGAAACATTCCCTTCCTTTTGGCCTCTAATTCAAATGAATGTGATAGATGACCACCGCTGCGTTCATAAATTTTTTGCAATTTAATTAATTCAATCAACACACAACATATCAAATAGAATTAGAGGAGGGAAATACTAACGCATCAAGCTTCTGCCATGAATGTGAAGTGTTGCCACTGACAATATCAAAAGCATCTTGAGGCCAGCTATTATCAATGAGACTCACATCATATGCCGCCCTGAAGTTTTTTTCCCCCACAGATAATTTCTCAAGTAAGGTAATATCCCACAACATAAAATGCACAAGAAAAAAAAATTCACATTTGAGTTCAAAGGAACACAGCCAGAAAAGGGGACAATATACAATGCTCGGTCTTTATATTTACCACAGCAGAAGTCCATGAAAACTTTCATCAATATTATTCAAGCATCATATGGATCATACTCATAGAGTAAATTAACCTCCAAGTAAAATCATATAATCAACGGGGTTAGTAAACGAATTGACAGTAAAATTTGAAATTTCAAGAAACAGGCAAACTGCTAGAGCAGGAAAACTATACAAAGAGAGAACGAAAATTTAACCATGCACGCTGAAGAAGAGTAGCAAAATTCTCTAGTCATAAAGGTTAAAAACAATGAAATTTTTCGTAAATCTTCTTCTATTTATTAAAATAATGGTAATTTGATCCCTTTTCTGTCAGAACACGATACCTATAAAATGAATGGATTCCGCTTCAAATTTGCTTCTTGTCAATTTACGTTTAAATTGAATCACCTAAAAAGAAGAATCTCTTCTCTCATGTAAATCAGCTACTTATCAGTATCATGCAGTGTCCAAAACCACATTGTAAGCTACGAAGAGAAAGAGATAACTCGAAATGATACTCAAAATTAAAGATCACTCAAAATGTAGAATTTTTCTCCTAGGTTGAAAAATCAGAGGTAGATCTGGATAAAAGCTATTAGGGAAGAAAGAAAAGATAGAAGAAAAAGGGAAAGGGAAAGAAAAACCCACGTGAAGCCTTGGTTGTAGATGTTGACGGAAACGGAGACGCGTTCGGCGCCGGATTTGAGTCTGTTCAGCGATGCCTTCTTGTGAGCGATTATGAAGGGGGCGTCGCCGGTGGCGGTGGCGGCTGAAACCAGGAAAATAATAAAGAAAGCCTTGATGAGTGGATTTCCGATGAGCATCGCCATGAGTCTGCCGGAACTGGTTACTTTTATGTTTTTCTCTTTAATAAGAAATGGAAAAATGAATTTAAACAGGCGACACCAGGGTTCGGTCATAACATTGAGCTGCCCAGAGCATGAGAATCAAAATGTCTGTGGGCCGGCGTCCTTTTATTTGCAGGGGCGAAGTGAAAAATTATTTTAGTTGCGGAAATTAAATTGTATATGTTAAATAATTTTAATCTTTTGTTTCATATTGTGATTTTAGAGGTTAAATGATGAATTTGAGATATTAGTTGTTATTTAAAAATATATTTTTAATGAATTTTTTGATTAGAGATTAAATTATTAAAAATATAAAAATGTAAGGATTTAATGTGAAATTGTTGCATGAATGGGCTGTTTTAGATACCTTGATTATTCGGCTAGACTCAATTTTGGGTAAAAATAGTTAATTTACATGTTTTGGGCTCAGTGACTAAATTGAATAAAAGTAAAATTTTAGGAGTAATTTTATAAAAATGTTAAAAATAACTAAATTGCATAAAATGAATTGTTTTTTGTCTAAATTAATAGCTTGAATGAAATTATTAATTTAGATCAAGATCGGGTGAAAAATCGAGGAAAATAGAAAATTACCAAAATACCCTTGAACTTTGGTATTTCTACAATTTAGCCATGTAAGTTCGTATGAACTGTATTCTGTATAATTTTGATTAAATTGAATTTCAATATGTGATTATATTGTCATTAAATCAATAT
This sequence comes from Gossypium hirsutum, assembly GCF_007990345.1. NCBI lineage: Eukaryota > Viridiplantae > Streptophyta > Magnoliopsida > Malvales > Malvaceae > Gossypium > Gossypium hirsutum. The sequence continues at coordinate 310,396 of NC_053432.1, forward strand.
AAATATGTTAGTATGCTATTTACTGTGTTATAAAACGACATAAATCCAATGACGTACGACGATTACCGAGGCCAGTTTGAACCTTAGGAATTCGTAGGATACAAATGACATGTCATTAGAATTTACATGATTCAAGTGCTGGTCCTGAACGTCCTACCGGTGGCTGAGGTCTGGCATGTGTTGCGGATACTCCACAGCTCGTGTGAGCAGCATCGTGTAGCTACGTTCCGACCCACAACTCGTGTGAGCATTCTGATTTACAGGTCGTGTGAGCATTTTGATTTACAGCTCATGTAAGCATAAATGTACAGAAATTGACGGATTACAGTTATATAAGTTAGCATACTACGTGTGAGTAATCTCGGGTATCCAACAATATTCTAAATGGTTCAACGGGCATTATCCAGATAAGAAACGGTAAGAGAATGATGTGTATTATGACATGTACATATATGAACATCCTTGATATGATGATACATGGAAATTACGTAAGTTGAGATGAGTAATAAACTCAAGTGTTACATGTTGAGAATAAATGGGTATCCATGTTGAATTTATATGAAATATGTTCAAGTAAGCTAATATGTGTTGTTGTTTGATGCTTAGGCATGTGCCAAGCTATTGGTTGAATGGTATTATGTTTACTTATAAATTGCATTGAAATGGTAAGAGCCCAAATGGAAATGTGCATGTGTTCATGAAAGAGTGGTAAAGTTTTAATTATGAAATTTCTTATGAAATGATTTATCATGTGGTTAATTCCAAAAAGAGCTATGTTTAAATGCACTAGCTTGTGTTTATGCCTTGTGTGCTATGCATTTGAAACGAGTGTGGAAAGGTAATGAAATAGTAAGTTCATACTTGAAGTGTAAAATGATGAAAAAGGGAATGATGACTTGAATTGATGTTGTTATTTAAGTTAAAGAAAGTAAATGCAATGGAAAGTAATGAAATGCAAATGAAAATAAGAAAATTTGAAAGAGTTTAAAGTTATTTAAAATCTTACTTTGCTAGGGATGATATGTATATGTGATGTTGTGGATTTAGTCACTTTGTGAGTTATTGAATATGATTTCATGAATCTTGCGATATCAGTATAGGATTATTCTTGATATGTATAAATTTCATGTTTGAAATGGATTGATATGACTAAAGTTTATATGAGCTTACTAAGCATTCATTGCTTACGTAGTTGTCTTTCCTTTACTTTTCAAATTATCGAAAGCTCGATCAGGTTGGAAGCTAGTTGGAGATCCATCATACTATCCATCGACTATATCAGTAGATTTTGATGCTTTGGCCGTGGTTATAATGACATGAATAGGTGGACTATGTTTAATGTTTAATTGATGAGTTTGGCATGTATATGTCATTTTGGTTTATGATTATGGCATGAAATGTTGCCTTGGATTTGAGGTACTTAAAGTACTATTGATGTCTTGTTGATTGTGGTTAATATGATCAAATTTATGCATGTTTTGAAATGACCAAATTTGGTATATGTTAATGTATCTTTAAATGGCCAAAATGGTATGTGATAAATTGATCTCAACATGGTCAAAATATAGTTTATTTTGGAAAGGTTTTGAACAATATGTGCATAATGTAAATATGGTATTTAAATGTCGGCTGATTAGTACTATTTGGAAATGGTTTGTTTATGTCATTTAGGTGGTTATGTTAACATGTATGGATGGTCTTTTAATGGTAGCTATTTTGGCATTTTGGTGCTTAAGTGATGGTAGTTAGAATGATGAATAAATGTGCATGCTATGAAATGTCATTATGATATGCTTGAATGTTGTCATTGAGGTATGGTTTGATGTGGAAATAGATAGTGAGTATTGAGTAGATCAATGGCTAATTTGGTATATTTGGATGTGGTTGGCATGTGGCCCAGTTTGTTAAGGTTTAGTGATGATAGTTGTTTAATGGTCAAATTGGTGTATTTGAGTATGATTGGTATGTGAACATTGTGGTAAATATTGGTATAGAATTGGTACAAATGGTTTGTATGTGTATGCATATTTAGGGTGAAGTAAATGGCTTGAAAATGACCTATTGCTCATCCATACGGCCTAATACACAGGCGTGTGTCTCAGTCGTGTGTGACACACGGTTACGTGACACAGTCGTGTGTCACCTGTAAGTTTTTATAGGCTGCATTTCGAGAGTTACACGGGCGTCTGGCTTGGTAGTGTGAACCAACTCAAAGAGTTACACGGGCATAGACACGGGCTTGGACACGACCATGTGTCCCTACTTCGAATGCCCACACAGCCTGGCCACGTGGCCGTTTGACCCTATAGTATGAATTTTTCTATCTTTTTCCATGAAGTTCTAATTATTTTCGATTTAGTCCCGAACCGTTTCTAAAGTGTTTCTAAGGCCTCAAGGGCTTGAAAAAGGGACGTTATGCATGTGTTTGAATGGAATATGATGTGTTTTATAAATGATTGTAATCAAATGTTTTAAGTTAAAAGTTTCCTGTAATGCTCCGTAATCATATTTTGACGATAAATACAGGTTAGGGGTGTTACATGGGACCTCTACCACCCCGTGGCTACGCTTCTGTTTATGTGTTTTGATGAATATACAGTTTAGCTAAATCAAATTAATATAACCTGTTTCAATTGAAAACTAGATGGTTTGACTGTCTCTTACTATTTTTAATTTTCCTGTATTTGGAATTTATATTTTTTATTTTTTGTTTTAAAGAATTTATTTTTTTATTTTTTGATTTAAAAATATAAATCTAAATGATTAACGTAATTAAATTCTTTTGTTAAATTTAGGTTTATTATACTATTACATGTTTATCAAGTGAGTATTAAATTTATACATATTTTAACTTATTTAAATGAACTTTTCAAAAATTACTCAAATCAATAAAAAGAGAGAGAGAGAAGCTAGGAATTGAAAAAAAAAAGATTTATCTATGTTTAATTTTGGAGGGTTTATTGAGATTTTTAAAATTTTTGAAGGGTTTAAAGAGAATTTTCCAAAATTTTAAAAGAGTTTTATATATTTGTTTGAATAATAGTTGGAATGTTGGATTTTTATTGAAGAAATACTAGAAAATAGGCCAATAGCCCAAAAACAAGAGCAAACAGCTAACACATAAAAGTCCGCCAAACAAAAAAAAAGAAAAAAAAAGACGAAAACATAAATTCAAACAGAAACAATTAAATGAAGTAAAAACACAACAAAAGAAGTCATAATCATAAATGGAAATCATTTCCAGTGATTTGAAATAACGATTTCTTAGAAATCCCTTTTCCCATTTGGGTAGCTTTGAGTATCTTACCAGAAACTTCGTCCAATCAAGCTAACGATTAGCCAGTCACTGGGAACCCTAGCGTTCGTTCGTTGATCTCCACCGATTGTTCAGCATAACCAGGTACTGTGTTTCTTAGATAAAATTCTTCCTGTCTTTTGAGACCGTTTGTAGCCAAAATACGGGTCGATTTGTTTTCCTGTCTCAATGCATGTTTAAAGACACATTTTTCAAATCTTTTGCTTATAGATCTGTTTGGAAAATTTGAACATCACATATATAATAAGGATAATTACATGTTATTATTTACTATCATGATAAGTTAGCCCAAATATTAGGGTTAGGTCCTCAAATTGTACACAATATATCTTTTCTAATATCTCATCATTAGGAAAGAGAGAGCAGATATTTTCTAAATTTTTTGTGTGCTAATTTGGAAGATCAAATTTCCAATATCCGGTAAAATTTCAAGAAATTCATGAATTCAGCTACGCTTCCGCATATAGTTTTATTATTTATTTATTCTTGATGATTTGACATGATAGATCCTGATTTACAGTTCTAATTTTATATTAGATATTATTTAAAATTCTAACAAGTGTCATCCGAGCCTCGTCATGTTGAATCGTTGAGAATAAATTGATTCTTTATTATTTTGGATTTATATTATTTTTTTAGGGTTTGGAATTTTTGTGTTATCTTGAAAAATTAAAGATGATTAAAATTCTTTCATTGTTGTATGATTGGACTGAAGATGCTTTTATTTGTCATGTTCTGCTAAATTCAATCATGTTCATGTTTCTGTTCGATCGATTATTTGGTCTATTTTTTGCATACGAGTTCTTTTAATAATGGTGTAACACATGTTTTAATCTTTATTTTTCTTATTACCAACTTCTTAATTCAACGTATGACATGTAAAATCTTGCCAAGGAAAGACAAAAGCATTCTTGCCTCGTTTAAATAAAATCTTAATTCAAAGTATGAATTGCGTTTTGATTGTTTCGATTATATACACATATATAATATTCATATGTTTTGATTGGTTTAATGCATGTTGTAGTTTCGTATGTATAAATATATAATATATAATATATACATGTTTTGATTGGTTTAATGCATTATAGTTTTGGAAAATTATATTATTATCTTTTAATTTGATTGAAAGATGAAATTAAGGTAAATATTTTGGAACAAATAAATTCAGATTTTGGCTTTTAATTAAGGATGTCTAATATTTTAAATAAATTAGTTGAAACAAAATGCTGCCAAAGTGACCTCTTTTGCGTAGATTAGTTTATTTGAAATATTAAGATGATTATATGTTTTTGTGATTTATGCGTTTATTAAATAACCCAAATGTAAGTTAATATTTGGCAGAATTATAACGACATCTGTGGTGATAAATATGTGACAATTATAAGGTATTTTATGTGAGCAATAAGTTAGTCCAAAGATTAATTCATTGTTTGACATAGTTTATTGTCAATGTTTGATTACTACAACAAGAGTACTGCTTACTGTTAATATTAATGTCGAAAGACTTGATATTAATGTAGTGTTTGGTATCTTGAGATGTGATTAGCCATTATCTTGAATTTATTGTTTACTTATGAATATTGATTTAAGCTTATTTTTGTTCTCTATTCAGCTAATTCATTTTCTGCTGCCACAATATCTGCTAATATAAATTCTATACCCATGCTTAATGAGACTAATTTTAAGGAATGGAAAAGGCACTTACTTATGTGCTTGGCTAGTATGGACATAGATCTTGCACTAAGGGAAGAACAACCTGCACCTCTCACTGCAAAAAGCACCCCTACTGTTAAGAGGGACTTTGAGAGGTGAGATCGTTCAAATCGCATGAGTCTAATGATCATGAAACATAGTATTCCAGAAGCCTTTAGGGGCACAGAATCTGAAGAGATTACTCAGGCCAAAGGTTTCCTTGATGAAATTGAGAAATGTTTTGCTAAAAACGATAAGGTTGAGATGACATTACTTCTGACTTCTTTGGTGTCTATGAAGTATAACGGTCAAGGAAACGTAATAGAGTACATTATGGAGATGTTCCATATTGTTTCAAGACTTAAGGCACTTAAGATTGAGCTTTCTGAGGAATTGCTTGTTCTTATGGTTTTGGTATTACTTACTGCACAGTTTAACCAATTTAAAATTAGTTATAACTGTCAAAAGGAGAAATGAACCCTAAATGAGCTCATTTTTCATTTTGTGCAAGAGGAAGAAAGGTTGAAGCGCGATAAGTCTGAAAGTGTTCATTTGGCTAATGCCTCTAAGGAGAAGGGCAAGAAAAGAAAATATCAGAACGAAGCTGCTAGAAGTCCAGCTCAAAAGAAACAACAATAAGCTACAGAGAGTTGTTTCTTTTGTAATAAGTCTAGACATGTAAAGAAAGATTGTACCAAATATGATGCTTGATGTGTAAAGAAAGGTATAATTCTTAACTTGGTCTGTTCTGAGATTAATTTAGCTTCAATACCTAGAAACACTTGGTGGATAAATTCTGGTGCTACTACTCACATAAGTGTCTCTATGCAGGGTTGCCTAAGTTACCGAAACCAAGTAATGGTGAAAGACACATCTTTGTGGGCGATGGAAAATCGGTAGAAGTGGAAGCAATTGTGCATTTTAGGTTGTTATTAGGAGTTGGTTTTTATTTGGATTTAAAAGACACTTTTGTTGTACCGTCATTTAGATGGAATTTAGTTTCTGTTTCTTCGTTGGACAAATTTGGATATTATTGTTCATTCGGAAACAATCAATTTAATTTGTCTTTAAATTCAAATGTTATTGGAACTCTTATTTAAATACCTATGACAACCTTTATTTGCTAGAAACAGTTATATCTTATAATGAAACCTTGTATGTGGAATCACATGGTATTAAATGCAAATTAAATAAGGAAAATTCAGTATCATTCTGGCATAGGCGCTTGGGTCATATCTCAAAAGTTAGAGTTGAACGTCTTGTGTCTGATGGTATTTTAGAGTCCCTTGACTTCACAAACTTTGATGTCTGTGTCGATTGCATTAAGGGAAAATAGACCAAAACCAAGAGATTGGGTGCAAACAGATCTTTAGACGTCTTAGAATTAATTCATACAAATATCTGTGGGCCATTCCTTACGGCATCTTGGAATTGTCAACAATATTTCATAACATTCATAGACGATTACTCACGTTATGTGTATCTATATCTCATTCATGAGAAATTTCAGTTTTTGGAAGTGTTCAAAAATTATAAAGCTGAAGTTGAGAATCAACTCAACAAAAGGATTAAAAATGTCAGATTTGATTGTGGTGGTGAGTACTATGGTAGATATGATGGCTCAGGTGAACAATGTCCAAGACCATTTGCGAAATTCTTAGAGGAATGCAGTATTTTCCCATAGTACACCATGCCAGGATCATCTAGTATGAATGGTGTAGTTGAAAGACAACATAAAACTCTTAAAGATATGGTAAGGAGCATGATTACTCATTCTACCTTACTTGAGTCCCTCTGGGGAGAAGCATTAAAAACAGCAGCTTACATTCTGAACAGAGTACCCAATAAAGCAGTTGCAAAAACACCTTATGAGCTTTGGACAGGTTAAGAGTCTAGTTTAAAGCACTTTCACATTTGGGGATGTCCAGCTGAGGCAAGGCCTTATAGGCTACATGAAAAGAAATTAGACTCCAAAATAGTAAGCAACTACTTTATTGGTTATTCTGAGCGATTTAGGGACTATAAATTTTATGATCCTATAATAACGAATATTTTTGAGACGGGAACTGCAACATTTTCTGAGGATGTTGAGTTTGTGGGAGAAATAAGGTTAGAGACATTGCTTTTGAGAAGGAATTGGATTCTAACTCAATTCTTACTATCACTTTTGACGATGTTCAAGTTCTTATACCTATTATTGATCAAGAAGTGAATCCAGAACCTCTACAACACAATGTTGAACAACTCTTCATTCAAAATGAGGTAATCGTTTCAGAATAACAAACTCAACAACCTCAAGAACAAGTGCCATTAAGGATGTCCACAAGAGAAAGGAGAAATGCTATTCCAGGTGATTATATTGTATTTCTCCAAGAACATGAGGATAATAGAATGATGGAAGATGATCCAATCAAGTTTCATCAAGCTATGAAAAGTTCTAATTCTAAAAAATGGATTGATGCCATGAAAGATGAGTATAAATCTATGCAAGACAATAAAGTTTCGAAACTTGTCCCATTACCTGAAGGTGCAAAACCAATTGGTTGTAAATGAATATTTAAAACTAAGATGGATGCAAATGGTAATGTGGAGAGGTATAAGGCGCGTCTTGTTGTTAAAGGATATACTCAAAAAGAAGGCATTGATTTTATAGAGACTTTCTCTCCAGTTTCATCGAAAGACTCCTTCAGGATAATCATGGCATTTATTGCTCATTTTGATTTTGAGTTACATCAGATGGATGTTAAGACTGCGTTTCTTAATGGCGACATTGAAAAAATAATTTATATGGTGCAACCAGAAAATTTTGAGTCGAAAGACTCAAATAATATCATCTGCAAATTGACAAAATCCATCTATGGACTCAAACAAGCTTCCCGTCAATGGTACCACAAGTTTCATCAAATAATTGTTTCGTTTGGTTTTGAGATGTATATTCTTGATGATTGTGTGTATCACAAATTCAATGGGAGTAAGTACATATTTCTCGTTCTATATGTTGATGACATTTTGCTAGCCACTAATGATATAGGCTTATTACACGAAACCAAGAGGTTTTTATCCAAGCATTTTGAGATGAAATATCTTAGGGATGCCTCTTTTTGTTTTAGGAATTCAGATACATCGAGATCGATCTCGAGGTATTCTTGGATTATCACAAAACAACTATATCGATAAAGTATTCAAAAGGTTTGGGATGCAGAGTTGTAGACCAAGTGACACCCCTATCGTTAAAGGAGACAAATTTAGTCTTACTCAATGCACTAAAAGTAACCTTGAAATTCAGGAAATTCAAAAGATTCCCTATGCATCAGCTGCTGGGAGTTTAATGTATGTTCAAGTATGTACACGTCCGGACATTGCATACATTATTGGGATGTTAGGCAGATATTTAAGCAACCATGGTATAGACCATTGGATAGCAGCCAAAAGGGTTATGAGATATCTTCAGAAAAAAAAAGATTACATGCTTACTTATAAGAGATCAGATCTTTTGGAGGTCGTAGGGTATTCTAATTCTGATTTCGCTAGATGCCAAGATAGTAGGAAATCTACATCAGGCTATATTTATCTGTTAGCCAGAGGAGCTATATCTTGGAAAAGTGTCAAACAGACACTTGTAGCTTCGTCCACTATGGCAACAGAGTTTGTAGCATGTTATGAGGCATCCAACCATGGAATATGGTTGCAGAACTTTTTCACAGGGCTGATCATTTTGGAGAATGTAGAAAGACCACTCAAATTATTTTGTGACAATAAGTCAACAGTGCTGTATTCTAATAACAACAGGAGTTCATCTAAGTCAAAGCATATTGACATAAAGTTCCTAGTTGTAAAAGAAAGAGTGCAAAATGGTCAAATATCCATAGAGCACATTGGGACAAACTCCATGATAGCGGATCTGCTCACAAAAGGTTTACCACCCACGGTCTTTCATGAGCACACTGCTCACATGGGTGTTACATTGTTTGAGGATATCATGATTTAGTAAGAGTTTGTATTTCAGACATTTATGAATTTGGTTATTTTTTTATCAGAAATTGAAGTATTCAGTTTACTCATTCAGTTTATTATTTTGAAATTGACCTCACTTAAGTTTAAAGAGGACTAGCTAGAAATAGACATGTTTAGATCATATTGCATGTAATTTCTATGCTACACATCCATACTTGATCTATGTCATTTGGTTGTGTTAATATACGTGATCATGGATGGATTTAGTTATGATATGTGTAATGAAAGTCGCATTGGTTCTATGTTAACATAATTAATGGACGAGATTGTTTGGAATGCCTTTTGGATATGATAGTAAAATTTTGAGCTCATAAGGTTATATAATGACATGTAATTATAAAGTAATTAGTATATATATGTGGTCCAAGTGGGAGATTGTTGGAAAATTTGGATATCACATATATAATAAGGATAATTACATGTTATTATTTACTATCCTGATAGGTTAGCCCAAATTAAAAGTGATCTAATTTGGTTAGAATTTGGCTTTTAATTATTAAATAAAATATGGGTCAAATATGTGTAGATACTCTTCTAATCAAATTCTAATTAATGATGGGCTAATTAGAATTTGATTAGAACTAATATGCTAAGGTTATAAATATTAGGGTTATGGTCCCCAAATTATACACAAGATATCTTTTCTAATATCCCATCATTAGGAAAAAGAGAACAGATATTTTCTGAATTTCTTGTGTGCTAATTTGGAAGATCAAATCCCCAAGATCCGGTAAAACTTCAAGAAATTCATGGATTCAAGTACGCTTCCACATATAGTTCTATTATTTATTTATTCTTGATGATTTGACATGATAGATCCTGGTTTACAGTTCTAATTTTATATTAGATATTATTTAAAATTCTAACAAGATCTTATGTCAGATATGCAAGGCCCGATTTCTGATTTGTCTTCTCTATCTCCTTTCATCTTCCTGATTATTGTCAAAGAATCACATTCAATCTCCACCATAGGAAGAGTCACAAACAAACCTAGTTCCACATCCTGCAAACATACAATAATTTCTACCGCAAAGGAAGTCGGTATGTTTGCATGTAAAGAAACTTTTGAATGTAGGACTTTAATGTTGCCATTTCTAATGATAATGCCTGAACTTGATCTGCTCTCTTTTTAATTATAAGTTGCATCAAAATTAATTTTTACAGTATGTGCTTGTGAAACCTTCCACCATGTTTCCTCAACAATGGTATTGCTTTTCCTCATATGTATTCCATCAAGTTTTTGAATGTAAGAACTAATGAAATTGATTGTTTCTAATGCTAGGATTTGTTTTCCTTCATGTAGAAATTGGATCTTATCAGTCCAAATTACCCAAAGCGTACATCTAAGAACTCTACCCATCTAGCTGGAATAGTTGTCAAAGAATTGGCTCATCCAATCCTTAATGTTTGAATTAGGTGACGTCGTTAGCCCTTTAAAATTCATTAACTGCGAAATCTCAATTGATTTTTAATAGTATCTGAAAACATGCTCTACCATCTCAGCACCACCTGCACATCAAGGACATCTAGGATTTCCAGTTAATCTTTTGTAATATAAATTAGCCAAAGTAGGCTGAATCTTTTTTTGTTATTCGCCAAATAGTAATTTTAAATTTGTTGGGCAAATCCAGTAGCCAAATTTTCTTGTAAAGTGAGGGGTTATTAGGAGATTCCTCCTGTTCTTCTTGTAAAAGAAATCTACAAGCACTTCTCACTGAATACTCGCCAGAGGCTTCCCTTTTCCAGACAAGAAAGTCATCTTTTACAGTCTTCGCTAAAAGAATTCCCAAAATTCTGTTTGTATCATTTATCATAAAGGTACTTTACACTAGATTTACATTCCAGTTTTTAGCGTCTTGATTAATCAAATCAGTTACATTATGTAACGTTTGAATGTCCACCAAATATTGATATCCAATTCTACCTCTCCCAAGTATCCAATCGTTATTCTAAATTGAAAGATTTGTTCCCTTTCCTATCTGCCATCCTAGCCCCGATGCCAACAGATCCCTTGTAACCCATATACTTTGCCAAGTATACAAAGGTATACTTTTGATGATTGTTTTATGAAACACTAAACTAGACTACGATCACGGCTAAGGCAATCGCACCTATCAAATGGTAGTATAGTTATGGTAAGCCAGAATATCGTATCCACAAGGACTAAAAGTACTAGTATTAACTTTTTTCTATTATTTAACCTAAAATATAATGGATTCATTTTAATCTAAATTTAACTAACTAATTAACTACTAAACACGACAAAGATTGAAGAAAATAATCGAATAAACCAATAATAAAGACAATACCAAAGGAAGAATCCACTTAGACTTCACTTATTATTCCGATTCTGAACCAAATAATTTATTCACTTGTCTTGATCTGTAGAAATCCCTAAATTATGCTAATATATCTTTCGAGACTAAAAACAACTAACTTTAGGTTGATTAATTGAAATTTCTTTCTAATTAAAACCCCTATTGTTGCATTAACTCGATCTATGGATTCCCTTATTAGATTTGACTCTAATCCGACATATATATGTCGCCCTATTTCTAGGGTTACATGCAACTCTGCTTAATTATGCAAGATCTACTCTTAAACAAATATTTTTTCTCCACTGAATAAACACATCAAACTTGGAATAATATCCTGAAAATATTAAGGCAAGAATTAATAACTCATAATTAAGAACAAGAACAAATATTTACCATTAAATTCAAAACTTTAAATCACAAGATTCGTCTTAGGTTTCATCCTCCCTAGGTATTTAGGGAGTTTAGTTCATAATGTAGTAGGAAAACATCTCAAAAATAGGAAAATAACAAAACATAAAGAAACCCAAAAAAATTCGAGAGAAATTGAAGGGAGATCTTCAGTCTTGAAGGAGATCCTGCTTCTGAGCTGAATCCGTTGGCATTCTTCGAGTAATTCCTATGTTCTTCTCTTCGTGTCCCTTTAGATCCTCTCCTAGTGTGTTTAAATAGACTTTGGAATGCCCAAAATAGCCAAAAATTAGCCTTTTTCGAGTAGAATTAAAATAGGTCTCGATAGGGACACGGCCGTGTGGCACGCCCGTGTGTAATTCTGATATGGTATTAAGTCGACACGGCCATGACACACGGGCATGTGGTCTGTCCATGTGTTTCACACGGGTGTGTGGAAGTGTCTGGGCCTTGTGCAACATTGAAATAAACCTATTTTGTCCCTTTTTGGCTTTTTTCTTGCACTTTTCACTTTCCTATGCTCATCTGGATATGAAACATGAAATTAAAGGATTAGGAGCATCAACTTCACTAAATCTTATGATAAATCATCCAAAAATATGCCAAACATGGGATTAAAATATGTTACTTTTGAGGTTTATCAACTTCCTAAACTTGAGTTCAGAAAATTCGTATTATGAAAGTATTTTGCCTTCAACGATCTAACAAGTAGGGAATTTAGATAATTAAGTAATCTCCACCATTGTTTCGCTAACAATGATAAATTGAACTGTGCTAACTTGCGAAAACCCATTCCCTCCTGGTATTTTAAATCACACATAGATTTCCATGCACACCAGTGAATCCCCTTCTTAGTACTGCTCATTTTCCACTAGAAATGCACAATGATACTCTCCAATTCAACACATAAAGAACTTAGGAATAAAAACATAACATATAGTATGTTGGGGTTGCTTGTAAAAAAGATTTGATGAATACCTCTTTTTCCCCTTGTGATAAATACCTGCTACTCCAACCACTTAGTTTCTTGCGCATCCTATCCTTCAAAGATTGGAAAGCCTATTTTTTCCTTCTCCCCACCATGTTTAAAGGGCCCAAGTACTTTTCTGGATCTTCAAAAATCTTCACTTTTAGGTCTTGTGAAATCTCTCATTTATCCCTAGTAGAAACGTTAGAACTGAAAAATGCAGTAGACTTGTCAAAGTTTATGCATTGCCCAAAATTCTCATCATATTCCTGCAAAAATATTTTTATGACCATCACACCTCTAGAAGTTTCCTTTCCAAACAATATACAATCATTTGCAATCATTTAATGAGTTATTTATGGACCTTTCCTGCACACCTTTGCTCAATTAATTTGACCCATACTTAAAGCCCTTCTGATCAAGGTTAAAAGGCCTTCGCTACAAAAGAGAATAAGTAAGGGCCTGAAGGGTCACCCTGTCTCAACCCTCTATTTAGCCTAAAAGTATCACTTGATTCTCCGTTAATAATGATAGAATATGAAACAGAGGTAATACAATGTATTATAAATCGTACCCAAGAACTTGCAAAGCCCATTTTCGGTATAATTTTTTCAATAAAATGCTACTCAAACAATTATAAGCCTTGCTTATATCCAATTTTAGAGCTAAGGATCCTTTCCTCCCTATTCTCTTTTTTCTAAAAGCATGTATAACTTCATAGTCTAGGAGTATGATGACGTCACGAACTAACTAAAATACGACAAATGTAAGTGCACCTATCGAATGGTAGTATAGCTACGGTGAGTCGGGAATATTGTATCCACGAGGACTAAAAGTACTAGTAATTACTATCTTTTTATTATCTAGCCGAATAAATTGATAGGATTTATTTTAATCTAATTTAAACTAATCTAATTACTAAGGAGAAACAGAGAATAAATTAGGAAAATATTGAAGAAAATTGATGAGAGATGACAATACCCAGGAAAGAATCCACCTAGACTTCACTTATTATTCCAAATCTGAATTAAAAGATTTATTCACTTGTCTTGATCCGTAGAAATCCCTAACTTATGTTAATATCTCTTTTGAGAATAAAAACTACTGACTCTAGGTTGATTAATTGAAATCTATTTCTAATTAAAACCCCTATTGTCGCATTAACTTGATCTATAGATTCCCCTATTAGATTTGACTCTAATCCGGTAGATTTATGTTGTCCTATTTCTAGGATTGCATGCAACTCACTCAATTGTGCCAGATCTACTCTTAAACAGGGACTTTTGCTCTACTGAATAAGCACATCAATCATAAGTTAATATCCTGAAAACATTAAAACATAAAATAAGAACACATAATTGAGCTCAGGAACAAATATTTATCATGTAATTTAGAAAAAATCAAATAATAAGATCCGCATTAGGTTTCATCCTCCCTAGGTATCTAGGGAATTTAGTTCATACTTTTGGGGGGAAAACATCTCAAAATTAGGAAAAAAAAACAAAACAAAAAGAAACCCAAAAACTTCGAGAGAAATTGAATGGAGATATTCAGTCTTGAAGGAGATCTTGCTTCTGAGTTGAATCCGTTGTCGTTCTTCGAGTATTTTCTCTATTCATCTTTGCGTGTCCCCTTAGGTCCTCTTCTAGTGTGTTTTTATAGACTTTAGAATGCTTAGAAACCCTAAAAATTCTTTTTTTCCTGTGCTTGGGAAATAAGGAGCGATATCGGCACGGGCTGCCACATGGGCGTGTGGCCAACCCGTGTGGCTCACAGGGCGTGTGCTCAGCCCGTGTGGGAATGGTCTTGGCTGTGTGGATCCTTAAATCAGCCCGTTTTGTCCGTTTTTGGCCCGTTTTCACTCATTTTGTTTCCCTATACTCACCTAAGTATGGAAACATGAAATTAAAGGATTAGAAGCATCAAATTCATTAAATTATATAATAAATCATCCAAAAACATGCTAAACATGGGATTAAAATGTGTTACTTTTATGGTTTATTAGAGCACATTGTCTTTAATAAATTTGGCAGGCATAAAAACACTTTGAGCCTCATCTATGCATGTTTCAAGAGTATTTTGTAATCTATTTGCAACAGTCTTTGCAACAAGTTTATAAAGCACCATACATAAGCTTATGGGTCTGAAATTTTTTAAGTTTGTAGAATGACTAACCTTTGGGGTTAAAACAATATTTATTCTATTCAAAGGTTCCAAATATTTACCTTTGTTCAAAATATCAAGGCAGAACTGGCAAATATCCTTTCTTATAATGTACTAGTACTTTTAGAAGGATAGCGCTAGGAAACCATCCTCTCCTGATGCTTTTGTTGGACCCATCGTATTCAAAGCTTCAAAAATTTATTCTCCATTGTATTTGGCCGCCAATACTCTATTTGTATCATCACTTAAAAGTTTTGGCGTCTGCTAAAATCTGACTAGAAATTTTTTCGCCTCTAGTGGCAAAAATGTTTGAAAAATAAGCTCGAGTAATCTTTTCCGTTTCTCCTTGTTCAATAACTAGAATTCCCTCTTCATTTTGCAATCTGTTAATCTGATTTTGTCGATGCCTTTGTGAAGCAAAATTGTGGAAAAAAGTAGTATTCCTATCACCCCGTTTTAACCAATTGGCTCTCGCTCTGCTCCTAATACCTTCCCTCTTTGTCAGCCTCCATATTAATATGCAATTTAACATCTAATATTTCTACCAACACGTCACCCGTTTTATCCTGACTATCCAATTTCTCTAATTTTTTCCTCAACCTTGACATTACCTTATTTCTTTTTGCTTTTACCCTATCAGCCTATTCTTTCAAGCCTACCTTTATACATTACAATTTATCAATTAGCTCTCCAGAGCTAGAATCCCACAACTTCTTAACTACTGTTTGCAAGACTTTTCCACGCATCATCAAGCTTCAAATCGTAATTGATTTTTTACTCTTTTATTTGCCCCTTGATTCATTTGAATGAAAAAAGGGCAATGATCTGAAAATGAATGAAAAAGATGCCTCAATGGGAATTTAGGAAATTATGTATCCAATCCACATTAGCAACACCCCGATCAAGTCTTTCTCTTATATTGGTTTTTGGTAACTTACCACATTCCCAAGGAAACCATGGGCCTGTATAACCAATGTCCTCCAAGCCACACTCATCCAACGCCCTCCTAAACTCTTCCATTCTTCTCTCATCTATAGGAGCGCCTCCTTTCTTCTCATAATCAAACTTAATTTCATTAAAAATCGCCACTACTGAGCCATGGTAAATGTCGAATAGCCCTAAAAATTTTTAATAGTGTCCATGTTTCCATTCTGTTTCTACTATCTGGAGTACCATAAAAACCCGTAAAATGTCACTCCTGGCTATTTGAGGTTTCTTTTATAACCACGTCAATGTGATATTTCAATTAGTTTTAAAGGGAAATCAAACAACCTTTTCTCCATCCAAAACATAAGCTACCTCTCATGCTCTTAGCCAACACGTCAATTCCACAAAAATAACCACAACGTCTTCTTACTCTTTCCATTTTCTCCAAATCAAGTTTGGTTTCCATAAAGAAGACGGTTTGGAGATTATAAATTTTCAGTAGATGCTAAAGTCTTCGAACTACCTGCGAATTCCCCAAGCCGTGAACGTTCTAACATAACAGTTTCGTGGTGTCCGGTCGGCTTACCAGTTGGCAATCGCCGATATCATGTTAGTTTTTCGTTGTCGACTATGTTGGTCTCCTCAATCTGGACTAGAAAACTTGACCCAGTTGAACGTCCTACCTCAGACCGAGGCTTTTTTTTTTCCTTCCATTAATTTTAATGGAATTTCATGAAAGTCTTGGTCCATTAGCTTTTGGGCCTCTATATTTGACTTTCTTTTGGTAGAATTTTGGATTTTGGAAAGTAATCTCATATTAAGTCCTCCATTCATGGGTCAGATTGTGTCTCCCTTATATTGCTCACTCCTTTCTTATCCATGGTATTTCCATAATTAGAATTTCTACCACCATCGTCTTCTACCAACCACCGACTCCTCTACGTTGCTGTTTTTTTTTTAAATTTGAAAGGTTTATTAAAATTTTTTCAAGATTTTGAAAGGTCTAATTAAAATTTTTACAAATTTAAAGAGCCTAACCTGAAATTTTTTTAAAAAAGTTTAAGAGTTGAATATAATTTTCTTTTTACATTGCTGTGTTGGTAAAATAATATTATTGTATAAGAAAAGAATAGATTGAAAATGATAATTTTACCCTTATAAAAAAATATTTTATTTTTAGATTGTTAATAATATCTTAATAAAATTTTAAATACATTAAATTTATTGATAAAATAAAAGATTATTATGATATACTATTTGTAAAATAATTAATTATTATAAATTTTAAATTAATTATATCTTTTATTTTTAATTTATGTATTTTTATAAAATTTTAGAGTGTAAAAGAGATAGGTTTACATTTGTCAGAAGGTTTTATTATATATATTATACAAATATTTTATATTTTATTATATTTAAATAATAGATAGTATGTATAAAAATATTATAAAATAATAAATTCTATATATTATATGTTAAATATTTTTATTTTTAAATATTATGTTTAGAATATTTTATTATTATATAGTGAAATATATTATATAGTTAATATATTATTTTGTAAAAAATATTTTTAATAGCATTTTAGAATTATTAAATAAATTTATTTTATATAAACATATTATATTTTATATAATTTATATCATAATTATAAAAATATTTTAATAAATTGTATTATAATATTATAAAAATATAATAGGTTTATTTGAAATCCTTGAACCCCTTGCTTGTCAAAATCCATAATATAAACGTTTTTTCCCTTAAAAAATGATCGCAATTCCATCTGATTTGATGTTGAAATGAGCAAATTTTAAAATTAAGGTTAAGCTTGTGGAATGTAATATTACGGTGGAATGAGATATGGCTCTTGAGTTGTGAATATTTCTGATCAGCTCATAATTTCATATTATGGAATGGTGTTAAAATGTTGTGATATATGGTGTAATTTTATTATTGTTTATTTTTTATGTTATTTTAAATTACGGACTAAATCTTAAATTTTAGACTAATTTTTTTTAAATTTTTTCCTTAAATAAAGTTTAAACTAATTAAAAATTAAAAAAATATTTTTTTCTTAATAATGAACCAATAGATGTCATACATTACAATTACAATTATTATATTTTATTTAATAATTTATTTATTAATATATTAATTATAGTTATAATTATAATTATAGTTGTTGCAAGCACTTTTCATAAATTATTGTAATTATGATTTATAAATTTATTTTAATATCATATATTTGCTTATTAATATATAAACTATAATTAAGCTTGTTAAAAATAAATAAATTCTATAACAAGGACAATTATGTAAAACATGCTTCTAAGTAATCTTAAATTTGATAAATGAAGCACTTGAATCTTACATTCCAGCCAAATGAACCAAAAAAAATAATCTAATATTTTACTCTTAATCCTATTACGACGTAATCGAAAATTCGGCGAACCAAACAAATAGTTAATGTAATACAATTGTTTTTTTATGTGAAAAATAGAAAGCGAAAACTTCAGTATGTCCTCATTTAACACCATAACAAAAGTATATTGGCTTCTTTTGTTGAAACTTTCGCTTGGTCAACATGTTGAAGATCATCTCGAGAGCTGATAACAATTGTTGAAGATCATTGTGTTCTTGGCTTATGTAAAATACCACAGGGTCTACGCTTCCTTTTATTTTGGCTAAATCTTTGAGGCGTGCATTGCAGAGGCTTTGGCAATAGTGGAAGCCATAGAAGTTGCAAGGGAATTGGGCAACTCTTTTATTATCATCGAGGGAGAGCCCTCCAGGTCATCTCTAATCTTCGAGACAACAAACAAGACTGTGATCACAAAAGGCAGAATGTCGATAAAGCAATTCCATATTTGCTGTGTTCAACATGTGAAAAGACAAGCCCACAAATTGGCTAGAAATGGCTTAGTTTGTACCAGAAATATAATTTGGGTGAACGAACATCCGCATTGTCTTCTTGAAACTATAATTGCTAATGCTTCTAATCTTTAAAGAAATGAAGCATATCTTCTTCTTTTTTTTTAAAAAAAAAAACAGCTTTAGTATGGTCAACAGTTAGACGACTAATGGAACTGGCTTTAGAAGGAACAAAGTCCCCTAACTTGGCTCTAAATTGGTTGATGCAAATACAAGTATAACGCCCTAATTTTTTATGGTGTTAAAAAGCCGGTTTTGGGTCGATTTTGTGAACCGAGCTAATTGGAGAAGTCAAATAAAAAGTTTGAGAATTAGTGTCGAATTAATCATGGGTGATGGGTGTTGAATCATCAAAAACAATATTTCTACCCCTAAACAATAAATAAATAGTAGTATAGGGATTAAGGGTCAATCTTAATGAGGTTGAGATATTTGAAATTGTTGTTCAGTTCAACCAAGTTGCGCTCCTAAATACCTGTCATGCACACGATGTATGATGATTTATGCAAAAATAAAATGGGAAATTTAAATCTAATAAAAGTAAAAATAATAAAGATAATTGAAATTCAAATAACAGTAAATGTAGCAGCCCGTTTTTAATGGCGTCAAAAATAGTGGTTTAGGGACCATGATTCTGACGAGCGAGTTAGTATTTTATTATTTATTTAACATTTACGAGTATTTATTAGAGTCGTATTAAAATTTTGTTAAGAAATTTTAATGTTTAGATAATTAATTAAGTGAAAATGACTAAATTGTAAAAGTTGGAAAAAATTAGTTTCTATTATTTAATTATATCAAATAGTTATGAAAATGTAATTAAATGGATTTAGTGGGTAAATATACGATATAGTATGTTAGTGGATAGTCATGGACAAGATTTAGTTGAATTTTTAAAAAATAATAAGGGTAAAATAGTAAAATAGTAAATAACCATCATCATCTTCATTTGACATTTCCAAAACCAATTTCTCCATTGTTACCAACCTAAAGCTTCGGCCAAAGCTTAATCCTTGTGCATGGTATGTAATTTTGCCTTACTTTTAGGAATATTTATGTTTTCGAGCTCGTATTAGTTTAATCTAGCTAGCTCAAAGTAAATTTGTAGAATTGTTAAAAGTTTAGGGACTTCCCATGAATGAGTTTGAGGTGTTTGAGAATTTAGTTGATAAATTGTTAAGGTTGGTAGTTAAATAGAAGTATTTTGTTAAGTGATTTTTGATGATTTTGTGTTTAAGGACTTATTTGAAAAATTAATAAAATTCAATGAAAATAGGGTGAAGTAATGAAAGTTTTGGGCTGTAACGAACCCTAGGAAAACCGGCTAGCATGATGTTAAATTATTTATGGTTAATTTGCAAGTTCTAGATTTAGGGACTAAATTACCTAAAAGTTAAAATGTTAGGGTTAATTTTGTAAATTCACATTAAAATGGGCTATAAGCTTGAATTAATTATTTTAAGCTATTTTAATTATTTAATTGAATGAAATTATTATTTAGATCAAGACACAAATCAACTAAACTTGAATCGTGGTAAAATTAAGGTTTCAGATTAGTCATCAGCTTTACTTTTGCAACCGTGTTAGTCGAGGTAAGTTCGTATAGAGATTAAAATTGTTTTTTGCTATTCTGAATGAGTTATTTATGAATATTTATGTGGAGTATAGTATTGAATAATAATTGTTTGGTAATTGACATTGTGAATTAAATGGTAAGGTTAGTCTATTTAAAGGTTGTGTTTGAGAAATGTGAAATTCATGAAGACATATTGAAATGTTATAATGAAATGGCAGTAAAGGACTGGAGATGTAAAGGTCCCGTTTGAACCTCGTGAATACTTAGGATACAAATGACATGACATTAGGGATTACACAGTTTTGGGTGCTGGTCTTGGATGTCTTGCTGATGGCTGAGGTCCTATATTTGTTGTGGATTCTCTACAGGTAGTGAGAGCAGCATCGTGTAGCTTAACATCTCGCCCTACAGCTCGTGTGAGTAGGCCCATTTTACAGCTCATGTAAACATTATAGATACGGTTACAGTTACATGTATAGGCACACTTTGTGTGAGTATGGTTCTCGAGCATCTGACGTTGTTTCATTTGGTTTAACAGGTAAATAAAGCTTTAAAGAGTATATGAATATATAACATGATCCATTATTTTGAGAAATGATGTGGATTATATTGATATGTATACTTGAAAAGAAAAGAATGTTCAACGAAAATATGTGATGGATGAAATATGAAATTGAAATGTTTGTTTTGCCTTATGTCATGATTTGGTTGGATTTACATGTTTATTTTTACATCTACTAACCTTGTGAGATGGTACGTATAGGAAAGGAAATTTTGCTTATGGCATAATGAAATTATGCATGGTTATTTGATATAATGTGATCGGTAAGTTTAAGCTTCCTTTATACGAGCTTACTAAGCACTAGTTGCTTATATAGTTGTTTTCCCTTGTTTTGTAGATCACCGGAAGCTCAACTGGCTGGAATCATGTCAGAACACAATCACACTACCCAATAATCATATTGGTAGTTTTTGCTTACTTTGGTATAAGGTTATAAATGACATGTAATAGGGCTTGAACGTTATCTTGGCAATTTGGTTTGTTTTGAATTTGTTCTAAACTTAATTGTGTCTTAATATTCTTTGCTAATGGCTTATAAATGAAGATGTATATATATGTGTTGTTGGGCATTTATGCATGCCTTAAGAAAGTAGGTAGCTCATGGTTGAATGATATGTTTTTGAAGTGGCTATTTGGTATGTTGTATCTATTCTTAATGGTTGAACTTGAGTTATTGATTGGATTAATTTTGATGTGTGAATTATGGTGCCATTTGATGGAATATTGGTTAGACCTAGAATGGATTTTTTGGTATCTTTTTGGTGCCTTGAATGTGTTTTTAACCATGTAATATAAGCTAGTATATTATGTCTTGGTTTGCAAGAATCGGGTGCTTGTTTTGGCTTGCATTAGGGGATAAATAGGGAGAACACAGTCTTGGACATGGGTTGTCACACGGCCGTATACCACACACGGTCACCCTACACGGCGTATGTCAATTAATTTTAAGTGCAGAATGAATCACATGGTTTTAGAGAGTTACATGGCCGTGTGATCAAACTTCAAATGCATACACAGTCTAGCACACGGCATGCAACATGGTCGTGTGACCCTATTTTGAATACCCACACGGGTAGACACACGGGCTAGGACACGACCGTGTGCCCCGTACTTCGATTTTGTTTCGATTTTGAACTAGTCCTTGATAATTGAGTCTTCTCCTTCGCCCAATAAGCCAGTTATAGTGATTAAGGACGCATCAGACAACCAACTCTTCCGTGTGTAAATTAATTGCAGAAACGCCAAACAATTAACCCTCATCGAAAAAACAACCATGAAACACACGTCCACAATTTAGCTCTCTGATGGCCTTACAAACTAGAATGGCCCAACTTGAACCAACAACCTCAACCGCGCGGGCCGTTTAGATCCGATTACTATTTCCTTTTGGGAAATGTGTCCATTTTGTAGTAAACATGTAATTATTTTCTAATTATTTGAACAATGAATGAATAAATAAATAGAACTAATTTCACATTTCACTATTATGCTTTTTCTATTTCTATCTTTCATATTTTGCATGAATAGCAAAATTGTGACAAGCAAATATTAGCTCATTGATTGACTAAGTTCAAACTGATGATAAGTGGCATTGTAAGAATTTTTACATTGTGAGAAAGATAACTTACTTCAGTAGATAATCTAAACGATTCTGTAATCTTGAAAAAGAATCAAAGTGAGCATTTGATTCAAATACTGAGAAGGATTATTATATCGTTTACAATTCCAATTGAGGAAATGGCTAGTATTGACTATCGGAGCAGTTGAGCCAACAGGTAGAGACATGGATGTATTCATTGGGAGAATGATACATTAGACTCGACCAAAGATGAATTAGTTCCTAATTCGTTTGTGAATTAATTCACTTGTGATGTTCATGGTGCGATTTACCTAAATCTTGAGTTAGTCACTGACCATACATATGTAACTCATGTGCTTTGATATAAGTGGAGGCTTATGTTTTAAAGATGATCGAGCTGATTGCCGGTATGTTGGGTAGATGACTTGTGTATGGCATGGCTTTAGAAGAAATAGTGCAATTCATAGATCGATTAAAGAGTTAACGATATCCTCTCTTTGGCATTGTGTAGATTGATAAATATGGAATGTGGTCATGGGTTGCTTGTTCTCGAACAAGCAATTTATCATAGCCATTTGTTGACAGTGATCATATTAATCATTAAGAAGGCACAATGATGACAATGAATTAAAATAGGATTGTATTGAATGAACAGATTTAACTTAAAGGAATCGAGGATATCATATGAGGGTAACACTCACATGACAAGGTCATTGGACAAAGCAATTGGATGAGTTGCTTTCGTAAAGAGTATACAATAAGAAGTTTTCAATCATGGTACTAGTACTTCTTGTGGACTGACTTCATGATTAAATAATTGCGAATTAGTAGAATGATGCTTCTGGACATAATTGCAATTACTAGAGCCTAATTATATATGTTTGATTGGTCCCTCCACTAGCTCAACAAAAGCTTGATTGGACTGCATTTGAATCAAAATAAAATTTTAGAACTTTGGAAATAATTTAATTGAGTTGATTTGTTCGATGTGAAATTAAATTAGGCGGTCGTAAGAATTGTTCAACTAGAGAATTTGATTAAAGAATTTTCTTGAAAAATTAATTTTAAAAATCTAAATGATTTTTGGAAAATTAATTTTGATCAAGTAAAATTAAATTAATCAAATTAATTCAAATTAATATGATATTTTTGGAAAATAATTTCAAGTCAGACAATTGGCCCATTGGGTAATTGAACTTGAAAGTCAAACCAAATAAGAACTCGATGTTTCAAACTGAAATAGTGAATAAAAACCTTAAAACTTCTCACTCTAATGAGGGGTACCTATGACAATTAAAACTGGGTCATATTAACCAAGAAATAAATACTAGACTTGTGAAAGATGGCGCCTTAAGTATGCTTAAGGAAGTTAGTCTTCCACAATGTGAATCTTGCTAAGAAGGTAAAATGACTAAGAGGTCTTTTAATGCGAAAGGTACAATGGCCAACCAACCTTTAGAACTTGTGCACACTGATGTATGTGGTCACATGAGCATTAATGCCCGAAGAAGTTACGATTATTACGTGACTTTCATCGATGACTATTCTCGATATGGATATGTTTATCTAATGCATCGCAAAAGTGAAACCTTTGATAAATTTTAAGAGTTTCATGCGGAATTGAAAAAGTAATTAGGTTTATCCATAAAGAATCTTCGGTTTAACTGAGGTGGGGAATACTTGTCCGACGAGTTCTTAAGATATCTTATATAGAACGGGATTTTATCCTTGTTGACTGCACTGAGCACTCCAAAGAAATATGGCATAGCTGAGAGAAGGAATAGAACCTTGCTTGATATGGTTTGTCTAATGTTAAGCTAATCACAACCTACTTCTTCCTTCTAGGGATATGCGATACAAATGACTTGCTATATTCTGAATAATGTGCCAACCAAGTTTACTTGTAAGACAATTTATGAACTGTGGCATGGAAAGAAACCCATTTTAAGTCATTTTAGAATATGGGGTTGTCCAAAACACGTCCTGGATAAGGATGCAAAAAAGTTGGATGCATGGAAAAAATTGTGCAAGTTTGTAGGATGTCCAAAAAGAACAAAGGGTAGATTATGCTACAATTTGAAAGATAATACAATTAAGGTTTCTACTCATGCTACTTTCCTCGAGGAAAGCTACATGGATAACTTTAAGCCTCAAAGGAAAGTGGTACTCGAGGAACTTTTGAGAGTTGTAGAACAATCATCAAGTTCAATTCTCGAGAAAGTTGTAGAAAGACCTACAAATAATCAACAAGATAGGGGAATCCGCCTTAGTAGGAGAGTTTCTAAGGCACCATAATTATTCATCTATAATGGTAGTATTTATAATAAGGAAGTAAATTATGAGGTTGATGATCCACACACTTACGAGGTGGTTATGCAAGACGTTGATACCAAGCTCTAGAAACAGACCATGAATGCCGAGATGGATTCTGTGAAATCCAATACAGTGTGGGAACTTGTAGACTTACTTATTGGGATTAAACCCATAGGGCGTAAGTGATTGTACAATATGAAGAGAAATACGGAAGGAAAAGTGGAAACACATAAAGCTAGACTTGTAGGGAAATGCTACACACAGAAAGAATGCATCGATTACGATGAAACCTTCTATCTGCATACTCTTATCCATTACCGCTACTCTTGATTGCGAGATCTGACAAATGGATGTCAAGAAAACATTCTTGAATGACTATCTTATTGAGATCATTTACATAGCTCAACCCACTAGCTATGTTGTCAAAGGAAATGAGTAGAAAGTTTGCAAACAGTTGGAAAATATGGGTTTGAAAAACGCAGTGGAAAATAAATTTAGGGAAAATAAAGTTTTAAAAAATTTTCCAAAACGAAATCTTGGATGTGATATTTAAAGTAATAAACCCTTAATCAAATTTTTACCTTTTCAATTCGTCTAGGATGAGCGCTTTGACCAAGTAGTATATCTGCTAAGTGTGGGCTCGCTTTGAGTAGAAAGTTTTTCACAAAAATTACCAATAGGGTAATTACATAATTTCACTAAAATTTTGGGTTAAGTTGTAAATCAGAAAAATATCTTTAGAAATTTTCTGAAATAATATGTTTAGAGAATTTTCTCTCTACAACTTTCTCTTGAATTCAAGTGTGTGAAAAATAATTACCCAAGACTCTCTTTATATAGGGAGAGTTTAGAGAGTTCAACTATGCTTAAACTTAATCTTTTTAATATTAAATTTAATCTAATATTTATCAAGATAAATATTAAGATAATCACTTTAATATTAAATTAATAAAATACTATTAAGATAAGCATTAAATTAAATTTAATATTAAACTATTAAAATAATATTATTTTTGGAGTAGTTAATCTAAAATTAAATTCTCTAGTAGAGTTCCAGTAGGAGTATAACTCTTCCATTGCTCAACCATCGAAGACCAACAGCTGTCGGCCACCGAAACACTGTCGTCGAAGTCGCCGGCACCTTCGTGTCTGGTGATGCAGGTGCGACACCCTTATGGCATCCCGAACTGGTTCGACTACTGCCAATTCAGTCCGGGACAATGCTAACTCGACCGGTCCGGTCTAGCCACCTGTTTGACCATCGTCCCAGTTCGACTTGTTTTTGGATTTTGGTCTCCATTTTTGGCTTACGAGCCTAATTTACGATCTCAGATCCAATTTTGAAGTTCGATTACCCATTAAGCCAATTGTCTGACTTGAAAATTAATTTTAAAAAATATCATATTAATTTTAATTAATTTGATTAATTTAATTTTACTTAATCAAAATTAATTTTTTCAAAAATCACTTAGATTTTCCAAATTAATTTTTAAAGAAAATTCTTTAATCAAATTCTTTAGTTGAGCAATTCTCACGACTACATAATTTAATTCCACATTGAATAAATCGACTCAATTAATTATTTCCAAAGTCGTTGAATTTTCTTTTGATTCAAATGCAGTCCGATTAAGCTTTGTTGAGCTAGCAGAGGGACCAATCAGAAATATATAATTAGGCTATAGTAATTGCAATTATGTCCAGAAGTATCGCTCCGATAATTCGTAATTACTTAATCATGGAGTCAGTCTACAAGAAGTACCATGATAGAAAACTCCTTATTGTATACTCTTTACAAAAGTAATTCATCCAACTGCTTTGTCCAATGTCCTCATCATGTGTGTGTCACCCTCATATGATATCCTTGATTTCTTTGAGTTAAATCCGTTCACTCAATACAATCTTATTTTTTCTCATTGTCGCCATTATATCTTCTTAATGATTAATATGAGCACGTCAATAAATGGTTGTGATAAATTGCTCATTTAAGAACAAGCAACTCGTGGCCACGTCCATATTTATCAATCTTCACAATGCCAATGAGAGGATATCAATAACTCTTTAATTGAGTTATGAATTCTACTGTTGCTAGTAAAGCTATGCCATACACAAGTCAAGTACCCAACATACCGGCTATAGGTTCGATCATCAAAGCACATGAGTTTCATACGCACGGTCAGTGACTAATTCAGGATTTAGGAGGTAAATCACACCATGAACGTCACAAGTGAATTATTTCACAAATGAATTCAGAATTAATTCATCTTGGGTCTAGTCTAATGTATCATTCTATTAATGAATACATCTATGTCTTTACCAGTAGAGTCAACTGCTCCGATAGCCAAGACTAGCCATCTCCCTAATTGAAATTGTAGATAACATAATAATCATTCTCAGTATTTGAATCAAATGCTCACTTTGATTCTTTTACGGGATTACGGACTTATTTAGATTATCTACTGAAGTAAGTTGTCTTTCTAGCAATGTAAACATTCTTACAATGCCACTTATCTTCAGTTTGAACTTAGACAATTAATGAGGTAATATTTTCTATTCACAATTTCACTACAATATAAAAGACATAATAGTGAAATGTGAAATTAACTTTAGTTATTCATCATTCAAATAAATAGAAAATAGTTATATGTTTACTACAATATGGACACATTTCCCAACAACCTCTCAGTTGCCCTAATGAAGTAAATGTTTCATATTTCGTATTCCCATATTCTCGACGTGGTTTCTAAAACTCCTAGTTACAAGAGTCTTAGTAAAAAAAAATCTACAAGGTTATATTCAGAAGTTACTTTCATCAAATCTACAGTTCCTTCAGCTACTGTCTCTAGTATCAAGTGATACTTCCAATGAATGTGTTTCATCCTCTTGTGACTTCTCATTTCTTTCATATTAACTATTGTAGCACTGTTATCACAATCCAGTGTTATACTTTTTTCCATACCAGGAATGACTTCAAGATTGGTTAACAAACTTTGAAGCCATATTGCTTCTTTCGTTACCTGAGAAGCAGCCACATGCTCAGCCTCCAAAGTTGAGTCAACAGTGCAAGTTTATTTTACATATTATGGCTCCACAACCTAGAACGAATATATTTGTCGACATCAATTTCCTCGAATCGTTATATGTTTAGAAGTTTGAGTCTGTGTATCCAATAAAAGTAAAGTTCTTTCTAGAATACACAAGCATATAATCCTTGGTTCTTTTAAGATGCCTTAATATACGCTTTATAGATTGCCAATACCTGAAACCTGGATTCGCTTGATATCGACTAACCATTCCTACTATGAAACATATATTTGTGTATCAAACTGCCAAAGCACATGGAACCTTACTCATATGCTCTCTTTCTTCCACTTTTTTAGGACAATCATATAAAGAAAGATGAAAACCTGATGCAGTCGGCTAAACGCCTGGCTTCGCATTGGTCAATAGAAAACGTTCCAGAACCTTATCAATGTATGAAGCTTGAGATAAAGCTATCATTTTATTCTTTCGATCCCTAAGGATTTGAATTCCAAGAATATAACTAGCTTTACCCAAGTCCTTCATGCTAAACTGTTGAACTAACCACAGTTTAACCGATGACAATTCTCCTACATCGTTTCCGATAAGTAGAATATCATCAACATACAAAATGAGAAAGACCATTTTTTCGTCCTTTATATGCTTATAAACACAAGGTGCATCAGCGTTTTTCTCAAATCTAAAAGTCTTGATTTTTTGATCAAATATTTTGTTCTATGAGCGTGACACCTGCTTAAATCCATAAATGGATCTTAGCAGTTTACAAAATTTCTACTATTTTCCTTTGACAACATAGCTAGTGGGTTGAGCCATGTAAATTCAACAACTTTGGAAATAATTTAAATGTGTCGATTTGTTCAATATGGAATTAAATTGGGCAGTTGTTAGAATTGTATAACTAGAGAATTTTATTAAATAATTTTCTTGAAAAATTAATTTGAAAAATCTAAGTGATTTTTTGGGAAAATTAATTTTGATCAACTAAAATTAAATTAATCAAATTAATTAAAATTAATATGATATTTTTAGAAATTAATTTTCAAGTCAGACAATTGGCGTAATGGGTAATTGAACTTGAAAGTCGGACCTGAGATCGTAAATTGGGCCAAAGAGCCCAAAATCGGACCTGAGATCGTAAATTGGTCGAACTGGGTCTGGTATGTGAAATCAGGCTGACGGTCCCACCGGTGGCTAGACCGGACCAATCGGGTTGTCATTGGCCCAGACTTAACAAGAAGAAACTGAACTAGCTCGAGCTACCGGCGGCTGCAATGGTGACATTTCGGTGGCCGAAGAATGGTCGATGGTGGTGGTTTTTCAGTGGTTGAGTAGTGGAAGAATTACACTCCTATTGGGACTCTACTAGAGAATTTGATTTCAGATTAATTATTCCAAACATAATTTTATTTTAATAAATTTAATATTAAATTAAATAATATTTTATTAATTTAATATTAAAGTGATTTTCTAAATATCAAATTTAATTTAATGTTTATCTTGTAGATAAATATTCTATTAATTTAATAAGATTTAATATTAAATTTAATCTTATATTAATTTAATATTAAATAGGTTAAGTTTAATCATAGTTGAACTCTCTAAATTTTCTCTATATAAAAAGAGTATCGGGTCATTATTTTTCACACGCTTGAATTCAAGAGAATGTTGTAGAGAAAAAATTCTCCAAAAAAATTATTTTAGAAAATTTCTAGAAATATTTTTCTTATTTACAACTTGGCTCAAAATTTTAGAGAAAATGTAAAATTACCCCACTAGTAATTTTTTTTAAAAAAATTCTGATTTTAAGGGAACCCACACTTGGCAGACGTGAGCTTGAGGATAGTGGAGAAGACTACTCGGTCGAAGTGTTCATCCTAGACGAATAAAAAATGTATAATTTCGATTAAGTGTTTATTACTTTAGATATCACAACCAAGTTCTAGTTTTGGAAAAATAATTAAAACTCTGGTTTTTTCCTAAATTTATTTTCTGCTGTGTTTTCCAAAGCCGATTTTCTAATAGTCAATGTGTTATTCCCTAGATTGAATACGATAGACAATCGAGTAAGTACTTCCAACTGTATGCCTATAAACATCGAATCAACGAGCTCTTTTTATCTTGATGCCAATACAGCTTGTTGAGACGATGAAGTCTATCTTCTAAATCGAAGAAACAAAAAATGTCCAAATAAAGGTTTTTAAGTACGAATTACGGTCTCATGACTCTCTACCGAATTATTTATAAGCCTAAAACTAGATATAGAATTTAGCTACTAATGAAAATACATGACATAAAGGTAAAATTTATGAATGGTAATCTTTCAGATGTATTTTGTCCATTGAGAGGTATACATCAAGGCTGTCCATTTTCACCATATCTTTTTGTTCTCTATACGGAAATGTTTGGATATCTTATCCATAAAGGTGTGGATGATAAGACTTGGAGGCCTATTTCATTAGGGAAGAATGGGCCTAAAATTTCACATCTCTTTTTTACTAACGACTTTTTCTTTGTAACTCCCCAAAATATTTGTTTATGTTTCTGTAATTGTTGGACACTACTATGTATCTGGTTCACTGGTTAAGTGTCTTGGGTGTGTGTGAGAGGTCTTGAGTTCAAGCCTTGGCTTTAGCAAATTTTGGTATTTTTCTGACCTAAGCTTTATACTTGCATTGTGGGCTTAAATTAAATTAGCTGTAAAACCATATCAGAATGAGTCTGCTGGTTCGAGTGGTAAGGGAGTCTGTGTGTTGTATGGAGGTCTTGTGTTCAAATCCCTACGTGAGCAAGAAAGGTTATTTTTTCTCATTTGATTGAGAGAGCCTCGGTTGAATTGAAATTCTGAGTTGGTTGAGATATAGCGGGATAGTGAGGAGTTGAGATTAGAGGAGTTATCGAAATATTCTTTTAATTTGATTTTTATTTTTAAAATTTCATTTTTCTCTCTCATCTAAGCTCTCTGACGTTTCTACTTCCTCTTCTCTACCTTTTCTTTCCTTTCATTTTTGCTTTCTTTCCTTTTGTTCAACCAATCATTTGTTGTTTTCCTTGGGGTTCGGTGTGGTGTTTGCGCATCAAGTATCTTAGAGAAGATCGTAAGCTGTAGATTCTGCCACAAAAACTTAGTTGTGTTAGTGATTCTCGGTTGTTGGTAGTTATGAGAGGCTCGGGTGTGTTTCGGCATCAAAATAGTACCAAATGTGTACCCTAAAATTCGACAAAAGCTGAAAAACCCCACTATTGACGCCACACGCCCGTGTGGTAGGCCGTGTGCGACGACACGTCCGTTGATCGACGAAGGCCAGACCGTATGCAAGATACGACCGTGTGATGGCTAGGATCTGGCTATGTGAGCCACATAGGCTAGGTGAGATTGGGCGTGTGGGCCCACACGGGCACGCCACACTAGCGTGTGATAACTGGGCTAGGCCGTGTAAGCCCGCATGGGCAACCCGCACAGTCGTGTGGGCTCATTGGACTGAAATTTTTATAGGGTCGCACGGGTTGTCCTAATTGACTGTGGGCCTACCATAGGGTCGGTAAATGCTATCTAACCCTATAACCGAATGATCTGTTAGACTGAAGTATGGTTATGAGCATGCCTATGTTTGTTTATATGTTATCTGTTTATGAAAGCATGTAAAGCATGATTTATTATGTAATTCTGTATGTATGTTCTGTTACTGTATTGGGGTGGAATGATGTATACTGGAGGAAGTGTTCTGAAAGGCAGATTATGCCTACTATCTGGCAGCACGGCTGCATTATATCTGATATGTGCCGCATCAGTACAGCTTGGCGTGTAGGGCTAAGTGGTTGTTTAAAACCCAAAATAATGTGTAGGGATGGTTAGAGATGGTGTGTAGAGGATGGGGGTAGGATTCTGATAACTGATTTGCATATCTATAACTGTGTCTACATCTAAAATGGGCTTAGGCCCGAATCTGTATCTACATCTGACATGGGTCCAGGCTCAAATATGAATCTGTCTGATTTGTGGTATTCTGTATGTGTACATGCTTAACTCTGTTGGGTTACACACTGAGTTTACGTAAAGTCACCTCTTCTCTGTTTGTCTGTACAGGTAACCCACAGTCTTAGGCGGATCGGTGCAACGGAGGACTCGACGGTGACTACCTATTTTTACGGTTTTATTTTGTTTTATGGTTATTAAGTTTTGGCATTGAGGTTGTATTTTCTGGGACTCTGGACTCTTTTAAACTATTTGACGTTGGTTTTGGGTTTTGGTTTTTACTTATTTATGACTGTGATGGTTTACAAAAGCAAGAGTTTTCTAAAATCTTGAACGAATTTTCTGGACACAACGGTTTTATAAACTTTCGCTACAAATATGTTTTATCTCTAAATAATTAAATAAAAGAAAGTTTTGAAATTAATAATAGCGATAAATGGTAATGAACTGGAAAGGTTTTAACTTAATGACAATGGTTTTTCAACCCATTTTATGTGACACTTTTGGATTTGGCCATAACATCTAGACCGAGTTTAGGGTGTTACATTTAGTGGTATCAGAGCCAGGTTACAAAACTCGGCTGTGAATTATAGGTTCCAAAATAGGTATAAAGAATTTCTTTTCAAATGGTTTAAAAATATTTTGATTAGTATATGGTACACCGAGTTTTCGACGCTGATCCTGTAAGTATTCAAAAACTTAGATAGATTATTCTGCAATACTATATATAGTTATTTGAAAAACACTATAGTTAATACTCTTTGAAACTTTAGTGAAACGAATAGAGACTGAAACTTATGAAAATGTTATTGAACTTCTAATATTTACTCCATAAAATATTTGCTAATAAAAACTAAAACTGATGCATAAAATTCTTAATTTAGATAAACTTCGAAATTACAATGAGCATACGAGGTAGAAGCTGTAGGGGGTTCGAGCTGAGCCCTCATCTCTGGGCAGCATGCTGAATCTGGACACTAGTGAGACACCTGTGTCACCTGCTACTGAGACTGGTTTCAGAGTCGTTCGACTGGGGGCGACGCATTGTCCCAAGCCATGCTGAGGATATTAGAGTAGATCGCTGGACCCAATTTTGGATTTGGGGGCCAAGGGTCGGTAATTGAGTGACTTCGGTCCAATGGAGCTGAGTTGTTTAAGGGTGTCACAGGAGTCACCGCTAATGTAGTTGAGTATTAGTTGGAGGCCACTGCAAGGATTATGGACGATCTGGACTGTACCCCCGAGTAGAATTTGAATGGCGTAGTTTCCTTGCTTCGCGAGGCTTACCAGTGGTAGTTTACAGTTAATGAGGGCACTCAGCCTGAGCGTCTGACTTAGTAGTTCTTTAAGAGTACGTTTTAGAGTAAATATGTGGGGGCCAGTTTCGTTGATGCTCGCAGGTGTGAGTTTTTGAACCTCACACAAGGTGATCAATCTATGGCCGAGTATGAGGTTGAATTTCTAAGGTTGAGCTGCTACGCTCGAGGCATAGTGGCAATCTAAGGGTTAATTTATGGTCTAGTATGAGAAGTGTGTTAAGTTCGAGGACAGCGTAAGGGATAATCTGAGGGTTCCGATTGCTCGGTAGAAGGAGCGTGAGTTTTCTGTTCTGGTAGAAAAGGCAAAAATCGTCGAGGATGTTAAGGGCATGGAGCGCCAGAATAGGGAAAGGGAGAGAAGTAAGAATAAGAGGGATTCGGGGCCATCAAGTTCTGTGCAGAGGCCTAAGAAGAAGGCCAGATCTGATGGGCCAATTAGAATGAAAGGCCTTATTGCTTCTTCTGGGATGCTATCTTGTGGAAATTGTGGGAGACGCCATTCGGGCGAGTGCTGGAGGATGATTGAGGCATGTTTGAGGTGTGGGTCTCTTGAGCACTGTATTAGGGAGTGTCTATAGCGGCTAGATCAAACGCAAGCTCCGGGTCATGTATAACCATCGAGGGTAGTTCAGCAGCCACCTAGGAGCCGCGGAGTGGCTAGGGGTCGTAATGGTTTGGGCCGAGGGCAAAGAGCACTGGACAGAGGTGCTGGTCAGATCGAGGTGAGGCAACCTGCTTTGGTTTATGCTGTACGTCGTTAAGTGGACAGAGATGCTCCTGACGTCATCACTGGTACGTTCTTTATATTTGATGTACCTTACTTTGCTCTGATAGACATAGGATCTACTCATTCCTATATAGCCAGTTCAGTTTTTAAAAACCTAGGGATTTCTGTTGAGAGTACTTCTAGTGAGGTTAAGTTTGTTGAGGCAGAGTATTCAGGTTAGTAAATTGTATAATGATGTTTCGTTAGAAGTGTAAGGGGAAATATTTCTGGCTAATTTAATGGAGCTTCCGTTTGGGGAGTTCGACCTGATTCTGGGTGTGGACTGGTTGGTTAAGCATCGAGTTAGTTTAAATTGTACAGCTAAGAGGGTCGTTCTGAGGACGGAGGATGATAGAGAAGTGGTGGTAATCGGCAAGCATTGAAATTATTTGTCTAACGTGATCTCCATGCTTGTGGTTAAGAAACTGGTCCAGAAAGGATATGAGGTGTACTTGGCCTATGTAAGTGTTTTAGATTCTGGGTACTCTTTTGTTGGGAACATCAGAATAGTAAAGGACTTTCTGAATGTCTTTATTGAGGAGTTATCGGGATTACCATCGAATCAGAAAGTATAATTTGAGATTGAGCTTCTTCTAGGTCTAGCTCCGGTGTCCATCGCTCCTTACTGTATAGCACTAAAAGAGCTTACTGAGCTTAAGGCTCAACTGTAGAAACTTCTAGACTGTGGTTTCATCCGTCTTAGTATGTCTCTATGGGGAGCACTAGTACTGTTTGTCAAGAAGAACGATGGGACCATGAGGATGTGCATAGACTATCGGTAGTTGAACAAGCTGACTATTAAGAATAAGTACCCACTTCCAAGGATCGACGACTTATTTGATCAGTTCTGAGGGGTTTCTATGTTCTCTAAGATCGATCTCCATTCAGGGTATTATCAATTAAGGGTTAAGGAGGTAGATGTGCATAAGACTGAATTTAGGACTCGTTATGGACATTACAAGTTCCTAGTAATGGCTTTTGGATTGACTAATGCGCCAGTCATATTTATGGATCTAATGAACCGAGTATTTTAGCTGTACCTTAATCAGTTTGTCGTAGTTTTCATTAATGATATATTTGTATATTCTAAGAGTGAGGATGATCATGATTAATATCTTAGGGTGGTACTTCAGACTTTGTGGGAAAAACAGCTCTACGCTAAATTCAGCAAGTGTAAGTTCTGGCTACGTGAAGTAACTTTTCTTGGGCATGTAGTTTCTGCTGAGAGGATACATGTAGATCTGAGGAAGATTGAGGCTGTATTGGATTGGAAACAGCCTAAGAATGTGTCTGGGATCTGCAGCTTTCTGGTTTTAGCGGAATATTATCAGTAATTTGTCAAGGGGTTTTCACTAATTGTAGCTCCATTGACTAAGCTTTTGCGTAAGGGTGTACCTTTTGTCTAGACTGATGCGTAATAATCGAGCTTTGAGAAGCTCAAATCTGTTCTAGCTCAGGCTCTTATTCTGATACAGCCTGAATTCAGCAAGGAGTTTGTGGTATATAGTGATGTGTCACATGTTGGTTTGGGATGTGTGTTGATGCAAGAGGGGAAGTTGTGGCCTATGCATCTCGTCAGCTTAAAATGCATGGGCAAATTATTCGACACATGATCTTAAGTTAGCTGCAGTAGTCTTTGCGTTGAAAATCTGGAGACACTATCTGTATGGTGAGAGGTGTTTTATCTACACTGATAACAAGAGCTTCAAGTACTTTTTACTCAGAAGGAGTTGAATCTTAGGCAACGGTGATAGATTGAGCTGCTTAAGGACTATGACTGCACGATAGAGTATCACCTTGGTAAGGCCAATGTGGTTGCCGACGCTCTAAGCTGAAAAGTGATGACTGATCTACGGGCGATGTTTGCTTGTCTTAGTCTATTTGACGATGGGAGTCTGTTAGACGATTTGCAAGTTAAACTGACTTTGATCGATCAGATTCGAGAAAAGAAATTGGGGGACGAGTATATAGGTTTATGGTTTTAGCAGATTGAGGGTGGTACTACTTTTGACTTTGGGTTAAACAGTGATAGTGTGTTATGTTTTCGAGGGCGAATCTGTGTGCCGAACGATTCTGATCTAAGGCAGTCTATTCTGAGGGAAGCGCATAGTAGCTCGTATGCTATGCATCCTGGTAGTAATAAGATGATCGCAATCTTCGTGAGTTGTACTAGTGGCCGGGTTTGAAGCGGGAGGTTACAGATTTTATGGCTCGATGTCTGACGTGTCAGCAGGTTAAGGCTAAGCACCGATTACCTTCGGGTTTATTGCAGCCAGTTAAGATTCCCTTATGGACATGAAAACGTGTAACGATGGACTTCGTTAGTGGGTTGCTTTTGACACCCACTAGGAAGAATTTTGTTTGGGTCATTTTGGATCGATTGACCAAGTCTGCTCACTTTATTTCGGTTTAGACGGACTTTTCTCTTCAGAAGTTAGTGAAGCTGTTTATCTCCATGATAGTTAGATTGCATGGGGTTCCGGTGTCGATTATTTCTAACAGAGATCCTCATTTTACATTAAGATTCTGAAAGAAGTTGCATGAAGCTCTGGGGTCGAGATTGGACTTCAGTAGTGCATTTCATCCTCAGACTGATGGTCAATCCGAGAAGGTGACTCAAATACTGGAAGGTATGCTTCAAAGTTGTGTGATCGACTTCCGAGATAGTTGGAAGGATTATCTGCTGTTAGCCGAGTTCGCCTACAATAACTATTTTCAGTCTAGCATTTAGATGGCACCTTACAATGCTCTATATGGTCGTAAGTGTCGCACACCTCTATGTTGGATTGAGTTGTGTGAATATCAGATTTTGGGTCATGAGCTGGTTTCTGAAACGGAAGATAAGGTTCGATTGATTCGAGATCACCTGAAAGCGGCTTCTGATAGGAAAAAATCGTATGCAGATTTGAAGAGACGTGATATTGAGTACTCTGTGGGGGATTTTGGGTTTTTAAGGTCTTTTCGTAGAATAAGGTTTTGAGGTTTGGTCGAAAGGGCAAGCTGAGCCCTAGGTTTATTGGGCTATACCAGATTTTGAAACGTGGGGGACCAATTACCTATCAGTTGGAGTTACCCCCTGAACTGGATAGTATACATGATGTTTTTCTCGTTTTGATATTGAGACGGTATCGATCTGACCTATCTCACATTGTCTCGATTGAGGATATCGAGGCTAGGCTGGATTTGACCTTTGAGGAGGAGCCGGTTCAGATTCTGGAGTGAGATGCTATGGTTCTACGGAAAAAGTCCATTCTATTAGTAAAGGTGCTGTGGCAGAATCATAACACTGAAGAGGCCACGTGGGAACCTGAGGACTCGATACGTCAGCAATATCCTCATCTGTTCTGATTAGGAAAATTTTGAGGTCGAAATTTCTTTTAGGGGGTAGAGTTGTAATGCCCAAAATATTTGTTTCTGTTTTTGTAATTGTTGGACACTACTTTGTATCTAGTTCAGTGATTAAGTGTTTTAGGTGTGTGTGTGGGGTATTGAGTTCAAGCCTTCGCTTTAGCAAATTTTGGTATTTTTCTGACCCAAGACTTATACTTGCTATGTGGGCTTAAATTAAATTAGTTGTAAAACCATATCAGAATGAGACTGTTGGTTCAAGTGGTAAAGGAGTCTGTGTGTTGTGTAGAGGTCTTGTGTTTAAATCCATGTACGAGCGAAAGGGGTTATTTTTGCTCATTTGACTGAGAGAGTCTTGGTTGGATTGAAACTCTGAGTTGGTTGAGATGTAGTGGGATAGTGGGAGTTGGGATTTGGGATTTGAGGAGTTATCAAAATATTCTTTTAATTTGATTTTTATTTTCAAAATTTTGTTTTACTCTCTCATCCAAGCTCTCTGACGTTTCTACTTCCTCATCTCTGCATTTTCTTTCTTTTTGTTTTTGCTTTCTTTCCTTTTGTTCAACCAATCGTTCGTTGTTTTCCTTGGGGCTCAGTATGGCATTTGTGTATCAAGTATCTTGGAGAAGATCATGAGGCTGTGGATTCTGCCACAACAACTTAGTCGTGTTAGTGATTCTCACTTGTTAGCGATTCTGAGAGGCTCGGATATGTTTTGGCATCAAAATAGTACCAGGTGTGTACTCGAAACATAGAAAAACAATATTCAGCGAAAACCAAAAAACCCCACTGTCGACGCTACACGACCGTGTGGTAGGCCGTGCACAAGACACGACCATTTGATGGCAAGGGTGTGGCCGTGTGAGCCACACGGGCTATGCCAGATTGGGTGTGTGGGCCTACACAGGCGTGTGATAATTGGGCCAGGCCGTGTGATCCACACAGGCAGGGCCAATCTGGGCATGTGGGCAACACAGACGTGTGGACACACACATGCAACCCACACGGGCATGTGGGCCCATTTTGCTGAAATTTTTTGTAGGGTCGCATGGGTCGTCCTAATCAACTGTGATCCAACCGTAGGGTCAGTAAATGCTATCTAACCTTATAACCAAATGATCTGTTAGATTGAAGTATGGTTATGAGCATGCCTATGTTTGTTTATCTGTTATCTGTTTATAAAAGCATGTTAAGCATGATTTATTATGTAATTTTGTATGCATGTTCTGTTACTGTATTGGGGTGGAATGATGTATATTGGAGGAAGTGTTCTGAAAGGCAAATTATGCCTACTATCTGGCAGCACGGCTGCATTATATCTTATATGTGCCGCATCGGTATAGCGTGGTGTGTAGGGCTGGGTGGGTGTTTAAAACCCCAAATGATATGTAGGGATGGCCAGAAATGGTGTGTAGAGGATGGGGGTAGGATTTTGATAACTGATTTGCATATCTGTAACTGTGTCTGCATCTGAAATGGGCTCAGGCCCGAATCTGTATCTGTATCTGACATGGGCCTAGGCCCGAATATGAATCTGTCTCATTTGTGGTATTCTGTATGTGTACATGCTTAACTCTCCTGGGTTATACACTGAGTTTACGTAAACTTACCCCTTCTCTGTTTGTCTGTACAGGTAACCCACAATCTTAGACGGATCTGTACAATAGAGGATTCGACGGTGACCACATATTTTTACGGTTTTATTTTGTTTTATTGTTATTAAGTTTTGGCATTTATGTTGTATTTTCTTGGACTCTGGACTTTTTTAAACTGTTTGACGTTGGTTTTGGGTTTTTGGTTTTTACTTATTTATAAATGTGATGGTTTAAAAAGCAAGGGTTTTCTAAAATCTTGAATGGATTTTCTAGACACAACGATTTTACAAACTTCCGCTACAAATACATTTTATCTCTAAATGATTAAATGAAAGAAAGCTTTGAAATTAATAATAGTGATAAAGGTTAATGAACTGGAAATGTTTTAACTTAACGACAATGGTTTTTCAACCCATTTCATGTGACACTTTCAGATTCTACCATAACGTCTAGGCTGGGTTTGGGGTGTTACATTCTTACTGAAACAAATATGGATCAAGGAAGGATGATTAGGGAAGTTTTGGAAATTTTTGGTTTGGCATCAGGACATAAGGTTAATGCTAAAGAAAAGTTTTCTTTTCCATAAATTTTGACTCTGATGATACTTCTGAGATCTGTAGTGCTTTTAGGTTTAAAGCAAGAGATGACTTAGGAACTTATTTGGGCATGCCTTTGTTCCATCAATGGGTGACAACTAGTACTTTCAAATTTGTAATTGATAAGGTTCGGAGGAAATTAGATGGATGGAATGCTAAATTTCTTTCTTTAGCGAGGAGAGTTACTCTTGCTCAGTCTATTATTTTGGCTATTCCCAACTATTTCATGCAAACTGTCAAGATCCTTGTGAGTGTTTACGTAACCATAGAAAAAATAGCTCGAGACTATATTTGAGGAAAATCATTAACCAGACATAAGCTTTCCTTAGTTAAATGGTTAGACTACTATCTGCCTATGTCGAATGGGGGCTTAGGTATTCGTAGCCTTAAGACTCAAAATGATTCTTTCTTGTTGAGATTGGGTTTTAATCTACTTACGAATAAACATGCATTATAAGCTAAGGTTCTTCGATTCAAGTACAAGCTTATGTATGAGGTTCCAGTTGATATTTTGTGAAGTTAGTGTTCATTTGTTTAGAGATCTCTTGCGAAAATCTAGCCACTTTTATGTTAAAACATTCGATGGTATGTGGGTGATGGAACTCTTGCTAAATTCTAGATAGATACTTGATTACGTATATTGGTCTTCTAATTAACTTCTGCCTTAATACAAATCTTATTGATTACTCGGCTATGATTTGTAATATGACTACAGATGATGGTAAATGGCATTGGACTTATCTAAATAGGAATATGGATAATATTACTCTTTTTTATATTGTAGGTATCCCAGCCCCAAACCTATTAGTTGGACCTAATGCTTTGGTTTTGAGATGCTCGACTAATGGAGTTTTTATGGTTAAGTCATCTTATAATTCTCTCATGGAAAATATTTTACATCCTATTGAGGGAAAATTGAGGCTTTCTTGGCATTTTGATGGCCCATAACCTGTCAGACAATTCCTTTGGTTGGTTATTAAAGAATGGTTACTTACTAATGCTGAACACTACATAAGAGGTACGCCTGGTAACCCTTCATGTAAGCTTTGTGGTAGTGCTGATGAATCCATTACCCATGTTCTTCGGAACTGTTATAAAGCTATGGAAGTTTGGAAGCAATTTATTCCTTCAAGGATTATGATGCAGTTCTTTTCCTATCCTTTGGAACGCTAGGTAATTACTAATTTGGAAAATAAATTTGGGCTAGTTTTCCATGAGGCTGATTGGTGATCCCTTTTTGGGATTTTATGTTGGAAAATTTGGAAACAAAGAAAGCTTTGTGTTTTCCAAGATGAACAATTTAACAATACTCAAATTATCTAATCCAGTTGGTGTTGGGCGAAAGTCACAAAGCATAGGTTGGGGCAAACAACAGGTTTAATTATGTGCCAAATCTAGAATCATTAATGGAAGTCACATACTCCATGCTCCATTAAATTGAATACGGATGGGGCACGTAATCTTTATTCGGGCCCCTAGCATCTTCGACAGATGTGGTTATGGATGAATGCTATAATTGGCTTTGGAGAATCAGAAGAAACATTGAGAGATGTAATATTGAGCAAACTAAGTTATGGGCTATTTATGATGGCCTCCTATTTACATGGAAGGCAAAATAGAAAAATGCCATTGTAGAAACAGATTGTGTTCTTGCTATTGAATCAATTAAGTGTTGATTTCAAGGCCAACAAAATAGAGATCCAATATGTTTTGGGGGAGGCTAATGCGACTACACATAGTCTTATCGGATTAATGAAGCAATTTCCTGTTGGTCCCCATGTTTTTTAGAATATACCTTTAGTGGGAGCTGATCAATTATGAAGAGAGAATTCTATCTAGCTTTGGATACAATGGTTAATATGTAATTGTTGTTATTTTATAATTTTTTTAAATAAATGACAATATGATTGCACAAAGAATAAAGAAGAAAATAGAAAGAGAATTGAAATTGCTTCAATTCAATGGAAAAAGTATCGAACCCCCTTTCTTTTTGCATATTATATATATGAAACCCCTAATTCTACTTAAAGTCATCAATCTAATACTAAGGAGTTATATAAAAAATAAAGTAAAAATAAAATAGTAGAAAGTAAAAATATTATTCTAATGAAAAATAAAAAAATATTAATTTTACAATTAAATTCTAAAATAAAAGTTTTCCAAAACATATCATTATCCATCAACTTTGTTCTTTGGCCCAAAACATTTACGACATATTACAACTTCAACTCTTTTTGACTTTTTGGGTTTACTTTTGCATCTAATAAAAAATCAAATAATATACTTAAAATTAGTGACATCTCATTTAAGAATTTATCAAAATTAAGTATAATAAACATGTAAATTGGGCGTATTATCAATAGGTTATTAATTGGGGGTTGATTGTTGTAATTATTAGGTTTTAATTAGAGTTAAATAGTGGGTTTATTGGTTAGGACGAAATTGAAAAGTTATCAATATTGAAAGGTAAATTGATTATCTAGTAAGATTCTTAATGTTTTCAAGATCAAAACATGATTTCTTACCCTTTTTTTTTGCTATTTTCTCCATTTTTGCAAGAACATGGAGATTAAGAGAAAAAGAATTCTTTCTTGATTTTTTATTTGAGTTTTGGAAGTCCAGTAAGGTAATGTAGTTTCTAACCCTAATTTATGATTTTTCTAATTTTGAAAATGTGAAGTCCAGTAAGATAATGTAGTTTCTAACCCTAATTTATGATTTTTCTAATTTTGAAAATGTGATTTTAATGATTTCTCATTTTTGTTCTTGATTTATGCTTTAGTGAGAGAAATATGAGATTCTTTGAGTTCTTGTTGTTTCAAGTTAGATTTGAGTTGTTAATGAGTTTAGAATGTTATTAGAATGTTGAGAATTAAATTAGAATGGATATTGAACTTAATTTCTAAAATATGCCATTGACGAGTGTTTTAAAAGAAATTGATGGGGAATGAGTTTCCAGTAGTTAATTTGATGTTTATAAGTTAGATTTAAGTTTTTAAGAATGATTCTAAGGTTATATTTGAGGTGTGATAAGTTTCGGCTAGAGTTATCAACAATAGCCTTGTAGTGGTTAAATGTCACATCCCAAAAATCGGGTTAGTAGAATTTGTTTATTAAACCAAGAGTTTGTGTTAGATATTGAAAATTAGGGTCGTAAGTAACTAAGTAATTAAAGTATTAAGATAACATAATCAGGTTCTTATTTTATTAACTAGCTTAAAACGAAATTTAATTTTGAGGTCTAATTTGAAAAAAAAATTAATTGGGTTAGAATCGAATTGGAAAAAGGGAGAATTAGAGAGTGACTAAAAGGGTAAATAACCCAATTTTCGAAATTAATCTCCTACAAGGAGAACACCCACCGTCTTCCCCTCCTTTTCAAAACCCCAAACCATTCAAAATTTTCCTAAACCTAAAATCAGAGAGTTATTTCGAAATTAATTCATTCCTTCAGATTTATTAACCTCTTAAACACCAAAATAACCTCCAATTTCAAACGAAAATCTCATTTTTTTCCTAAATTCGTCCTTTTTTTCTTGAGTTAAAATCCTAAAATAGAGTTGTAGATGGTCATTTTCATCAAATTAAGATAATATTATGAATTTTTAGGGTTAAATGAAGAGTGTTATTAATTCAAATCGAGTTTTAAACGATTATATTCAAATTTGATGTTTTTAAAGCAAGATTAGATTCAAAAATGACAAATCTCATAATCTTGAGTAAACTCATGTTTGCAATGGT
Organism: Gossypium hirsutum; assembly: GCF_007990345.1. NCBI lineage: Eukaryota > Viridiplantae > Streptophyta > Magnoliopsida > Malvales > Malvaceae > Gossypium > Gossypium hirsutum. Next base: position 353,539 of record NC_053432.1, read on the forward strand.
TTGTTGCTTGGTTGGAGGAAGATCTATGTTGTTTCTATATGACTTTTCCCACTTCAATTCAATAGGGAAACCAGATCCAACCCCTTCTTAAAGACAGGATGAGTTTTTGAAACTTGAAATAGAATAAAGTGTTTAAAATCTTTTTGTGATTACATGTAGCCTCCAAAACTAGTTGCCATTCTTATACAAATACAAGCTTGCCTTTTGGATTAAAGTGTTCGTATTGGTAATCAATTAGCATTGCTTTGATGGTTAAGACTCATAAACCAGGTGGTTAAGAGATCTAATAGAGTTAGCATGTTGTCACACTGATATAATATGCAGAATTTTAGAAACTATAATTTCAACATTGTTGGTGCGTGGGGAAAAAAATAAAATTATAAGAAATTAATGAATATTTCAAGGCGTGTAGTAATGTCACTTTGTTTAAGGTTTTATTCGTTCCCACCTATATATAGTGTACAAAAGACTTACTGAAAAAAAGCCTCGAGGATACAATGAAGTCTAATGACTGTTTACGTTTGGAATTGACAGAAACACTCCACTGAGCGAAGCATAACAAAGCCATCAATTTCTATATAGAATTTCTGTAGTATAGAATAATCTAAGAATATAAAATATGGTGGGAGATAAAAAAAATTCTATGTTTTTGGGTGTATCCAACAAATGAAATTCCTCTTGTATTTATAGGAGGTCTCATATCTCTTCATAAGGACATAACTGCCCAAATGAATAGTCATATCTTTAACCACAAACATAATTATTCAATAGGTATTAACTTGAACAATTATGGCTCTTTGTTATTAATTAAGTGATATAACTTTTGGTGAAAAGAGATATAATTGTGGTCACTATGAATAGTGACAACTCTTGCTTAATTACCAAGTGACATTATTTTTTGTATCACTTGTAACTTTTCAATTATAACTATTGGAACATTATAAATATTTTGAAAATGTTCCAACAATCTCCCGTTATTTTCAAAATATTCTAGATTTTGATAATCTTGGAAATCAGTTGCAAAAATGGAGGTGTCTTACGATTGAACCTTCACTTAGTGAAAACATGTTAAAATTAATCGAAATTGCATGGTAGGCTATGCCTTGATCCAGATATTCCATTTGATTAACGGAACACATATCACACAATGATTTCAACACCAATCAATGCATAATATCTAAGGACATTATTATGGCCATGTGTTTGTAACCTCTTTGCATGAGTGTTGTCAGAGCCAAGCCCTTGAGCTCCTAGAAGCGGTCAAATTTCCACCACATAGGTAGATCTCATCGAAAGTGTTCCCGTAATTATAACACTCTAACACATTTATGTTATGGGTCTATTAAGAGTATAATACTCATCATTCCCTTTATCATTACAGGTACCTAGCACTTTTCATCCTGGGATGATATTATTATTTTTGTAGTGCTAGTACTCACATACTGATGATGTACTTTATCTCATTGAACTTAAGACATGATGTTATACCAAGCGTTAAGTCGAGTTTCTATCATGGGTGACTCAAATAATCCTAAATTTTCAACTTTCCAACATAACTATGTTAATTATCTATACCACATGTTGAAACTTTATATTTATTTGTATCTTAAAAATTTACAATCTTCGAAGTTTATTTGTCAGTAATTCTTTTACACACCATATATAAGTGGTGACGAATATAACATTAAAAAAAGTGACATTGTTACCCGCCTTAAATCATTCATTAATTTATCACAAATTTAATTTTATCCTCGCACCCCAACAAATATTATAATAGTACATAAAATCCGTATAAACACTAATCTTGAAGGATGCAACCAACCAACCAACCACTTGTGACTTGCCTGCCTTTCACGGTGATTCATACTGATACATGACTTTGTTGCCGGACATAACAGAAAGAGCAAAGTAGGAACAAAAGGCCAAGTAAGATAACACCATGGATATCGTCATTTGATTACAAAACTTCCTCACATGGTTACACATAGCCATCCACCCCATCTTTTCTTCTCCATATCTCCCGATATATCCCACCGCCGTCGCCGCCGAGCATCCTGATGTCGCCAGCCCCATAATCACCTGCAATCAATGCGGTCAGTGTTAAAATCTGATTCACCATCTTCAAAACCAGCAATTTGCTTACCATGTCATGAAGAAAAAGATAGAAGCAATACTTCAGATCTGATCCTGAGCGGCTCAAACGGTAAACAAAGAGCACCGAAAGTACAGAGAAGGCGCATACAGTAGCGTCTGTCACAAGTAAAAACCTGTAACAGTGCCCACAAGGAAAATGGAGATTTAATAAAATAAATGAATGGATGGATGGATGAAACCCAAAAATAGTGAGTGTTTGTTTACCTCATAGCAGATGAGTCGCTATAGTGAGCTTTAATAGTGAAGCCGAGTAGAGGGAAGGATTGGGAGCTTGTGGTCATAATACAGATGGCAGCCAATGTGAAAGCAGCAGCGAAAACCCTGAGGATTATTTGAGCATTAAAGGAGCTTGTTTTTGAGGATTTTGAGACCGGAGAAGGCAGAGATTTGGGTTGAAGCATAAATGGAGATTTATCTCTGCCAACCTCAGGTGATGCCATTACAGACCCTTGCTTTGTCAAAAATGGGTAGCAAACAACTCAACTGACAGCAAGAAATAAGAGAACAACAGGGAAGGAGAATGAGATGGGCTAAATTAATTACTAATACACTGAGAAAGAGAGTTGGATGGGTTTTTATGATATCGGAATACTCCCCAATTGCCACAAAATATTATATATATTATTACATAGTTGGCTCTATCGAAAATGAAAGCCAACCCTCCCTTGTCTTTAGTAAGTAATTTATGTTTTCATTGAGTAAAAATATCTAATATATAAAAGATTTTAAAAAGTAAACATTTTGTTTTCTCGATAATAGATTAAAGAGTAAACATTTTTTAGTGGAGGAATAATTCAAGTGACCATACTATAATATTTTATCATTTAATAGTAGAAATTAATAATTTTTAAAAAAAAAATTAATTTATTTTTCGATTTAATATATAAAAATTAATTTATTTATTTTCTAAATAAAAAAAGATAAAATATAATTTAACTCATAATATTTTTTTAAAAATATATGTTAGGTTCAATAAAAATAGAGTAAAGTACAAAAATTATTATTAAATTATTAACTTTGTTTTATTTTAATCACCCTAATATTAAATTTCTTGATTTAATCACTAAATTTTTTAAAATCAAATATTTTGACCAACTCTCTTAGTTTGGTGTAGAGTGGAGGGAAGTAGGGTTTGGGGGAGGGTAATTTGGGTTGTTGTCGGAAAAAAAAAAAGTTAATGAGGAAAAGGACTAGGACCAACAAGCTGCCGAAAAAGCAATCAAAATGTAACTTGATTCCTTCTTGTGCCAACAACGCATTTGATTTGACTTTAGAGATTTAGATAAATGATTGCAAAATATTAATATCGATATTAATATTTATTTCTAGTTTTTAGGTTTTTTTTCTTTTTGATAAATTACTTTCAACTTTAAAAAGTTGTAATATAGTTGTTGATCTATTCAAAAAAGTTATTAAATTATTTAAAAAAATTTATTTATGATTGTTAATTTTTTTTATAAGTTCGACAATGAGTTCCAACGAATTAATGATTGATATGGTGGATTAATATCCATTGGTAAGTAGAATAATATATTTTAGATCTAAGTTGATCTGAAGGTCAGTGTTAGAGATTAGAGAAAAAAGTTGTTTAGATTCTGGTTTTTAGATTAGTGACATTAGAGTTCAAAACTATTTCATGAAAAACCAAACTATAGAAGAGAAGGGGAATAAAAACTTTTGATTAGTGAAGGTAGTATAAACAAAGAATGTCATATAACAACGATTTTAACAATACAATGACTTAAATAAAAACTTCAGAATAGTTCAGTGATTATTTTATAACTTTTTTAAAATTAATTGACTAAAACATAAATTTACTAATAGTCTAGTGACAAGGGTTATAGTTTACCCTCTCCTTCTAAAGTAGATATCATATCTCATTATTGTGATAATAAAAGGTTACATATAATCCAAAAAATAATTAATAAAATAAAATCCATCGATAACAAGTAAAAAAAAATCAGATTTTAAAATAAACAAGTATGATTATCATGTTGCACATTGGGTTAATATTTATTTCTATTAAATTATAGTATAAAAATATGAAGGTTAAAATATGTTTTAAGTTCATATACATTTTATATATTTAAAATTTAGTGTTTTTATTTTTAGAAATTTAGTTTCTTTATTTTTTAAATTTAAAATTTTAAGTCAAGTTATTACCACTATTAAAATTATTTTATTAGATTCATGATGTGACATTTTAAAATAGAAATAAATCGTTAGCTTGGTATCGATGTAACATAAAAAATTACAATGAAAAGACTGATGTGAACATAAAAAATTACAATGAAAAAACTGATGTGAATTTTTCTTAAAAACAACCATTCATAATATATATTTGTTGTAGTGTTCTTAAGAGAAAATGATGTCAATATATAAATATTATTATAATCAAATAACATTTTTTATTTTGGTAAAAATACCACAAAACATCTTGTACTATATCTTGAATTGTATTTTAGCCCCTTACTAAAAAATTAGACAAATTAACCCTCAATATGTCAGATGAGTGAACAAACATCCCTTTTTTTTAAAAAAAATTATTGTTTATATATAAGATATAATAAAAAATTTAGCCATCATCATTTACATATTTATTTAAATTAATCCCTACTCTTTTATTAAACGTAAACTAGAAATTTTTGGACAACAAAAGAAGTACATATGGCTTCAAAAGTTCTTTACGGATCTCAAATTCGTTCCTGGTATGGAGAAAGTTAGCACACTGTATTGTGATAACAATGCTACAATAGCCAACCCTAAGGAAACTAGAAACCACAAAAGGGCAAAACACATTGATAGAAAGTATCATATCATAAGGGAGGTAGTACCAAACAAAATAATGGATGTAGTCAAAGTTATATCAAAGGACAACATTGCGGATCCGTTTACCAAAACTCTGGTAGCTAGGTGTTTTGAGAAACATATAAAGGGCATGGGAATGCGAAATATAGCTCATCTACTTCACTAAATCAAGTGGAAAACTGTTGAGATCTAGTGCCCTTAGTATTGAGAAATAAGGTATACGCAACACAATTATTTCAACAAATTATTTTTGATGAAGTGGTAAGACAAAAAACTAAAATATCAAATTGAGAATTGAGCATTGAGCATTGTATCAAATAGTATATTAACCAAGGAATATTTAGTTAAATTGATTCGAATTACTAAAAATCTTATAAAAAGGTTCCAAGATAATCCGTAGTTTAAAGTGATAGTGCCCACATTTGTTTTTATGTGGTTTTGTGTAAAGGAAAACAATGGCCATAAAATGAAGTATTGCAATTACGAAGTCTCTTTAATTTACAAAGAATCAACTCTTCAAATTGAACCTAAGTTTGAGATTTAAAGTTTTTTTTTAAATCACACCCTTTAGAAAAACTTAAAGGAAAATAATCCGTGCCTATTTTTCAGGAATCCAATCCCTCATACTACGGAGACTTTACACACTAAATGTATTGGTGATAAAAAATACTATTATTTTAAAAAATATTCAGATTTGATATAAACTGAGCTTGCCTTAGTCAACCATAAATTAATAATTAAAAATAATTTTTGTTCTTAAAGCAAAATAAAATAAGATATTAACTTATTAATTATCTAACGTTTAATTAATACTAAGTGGTATTGTATAGTCGGATCATAATACAAAAAGACAATTTATGTTAGTATGTAATCTAAACATGTCTATAGTCTAATAAAAAACGAGCAAACCGATTAAAAAACTAATATGTCATTTGTCAAGTCCAACTAGGAAAATACCTTGTCTTGGGTATTAGAGTGGTCCTAGAAGATAGAAACATAAATGTGACTAATTGCACTAGCAGTACATCGTATTAGATCCAAGTAAAATACCTTAATCCTGAGTGGATGATGAACCATGTATGCATGACTCATATACTTTGATATAAATAAAAGCCTAAGTTCAAATAGGTAAGGAACCGAAAGTTGATACGTTGGGTATACAACTTCTGTAATATGTAGAATCATTCCATAACAGGGAAATTCATAGCCCAGTAAAGGGCAAATGGTATTCTTTCATCGGCATTACATGATAGATGAAAAATAAATGTGGTCACGGGTCGTTTGTCTTCGTGATAAATGATTTAATTACTATATGATAATAATTAATTTTTCATGAAAGAACATGTAATTGTTAGAGTATGCCCAATGACCAATCATGAGATGATTGTAATCACATGTTCATTTTACCTTGTTTGTTAATATAATGCATTGCAATTATTATTTCAGTTTCTTTTTTCTGTTTGTATAAATAAACTGGTTAATAATAAAGTTCTAAGAATAATATGATTATTCTTAAAAGGTCCTTAGTCAAGTATTATTGTGGGCTTGGACAATGATAATGCATTGAGGCTAATGTGTAGTTGATTGATGACAAAGTGTTGTCATTGACATAAGGATGTCAAAATCGATACATGAGTACGTGTTAGAGAACAACAGATTGGATTGACCCGCCATGGTTATGTTTTTTGGATTATTATGTAATAGTCACAACATTACTCATAGTGGTAACTATGTATATGATCCTTAAACTTGATATCATCATTGTCCCAACATCGTCAATTATATATTTTGACACAAACAAATGTCTACCATAACAAGTTATACTATAAAAATTGATATTGGGTATGCCGCAATCTATGTAGTGGGATATGATTGATCAAGATAGGATTTGTCCCTCCTACATAATGGAAGCAATATCTTAGGCCTATTGATGGAGTGAGACTAGAAATGTATGGCCATGCTTGAATAAGTTGATATGAGACATCACACTTATTTGTTTATTGTAGTTTACATAGAATATCAAGAAATATGAGATTGGACTATACAAGTGTGACTATTCCATGACTTATGTCCAATCTAGATATTAAGGATAAAATGATTGGAATCTCTAACTAATTTGACAAATTCCCACTCATATTCAGATACAGTCATATTCTCCTGTTTAAGCTCTAAAAATTCTTTCCTTTTCTGATCAAGGAATCTATGGCTAATATATTTCATTTTGAATTCTGTTTAGAAAAATTCCCATGTAACATTTTCCATCGATACAACAGAAGTCAGGGTATTCCACCACTGATAGGCTGAGTCTTTTAACAAAGATACAGCACATTTCAAACATTCATCAGGTGTACAAGACAATTTATCCAAAACTCTAATAGTATTTTCTAACCAAAATCTAACCCTTTTTGGATCATCTTCAGCAGTAGCTCTAAATTCTTCTACCCCATATTTACGAATTTTATTTACTGGAGGCTTACCAATTCTAACAGATTCAACACCTTGTGGCATATCAGGAACAGGTTGAGAAGCATAAGGGGGAGGTTGTTGTACAGCAAGATTTGTTCTTAAAAATTCTATGAACCATTTATTCATCATTTGAAAGAAGGCTTCTTTAGCCTCCTCACCTCAACCCTTAGATACGAGCCTTCTACTACTTGAAGCAACTCTTTGAATTGAAGCTTGAGCATTGCTCTCAGCTTCCTCAGATTCAGCTCGGTTGGACGACATTACTATATGAAAAACATGTTTAAAATGGTCAGGAGATATCACGCAATTACAATTTATATAATGGCATGTATAACTAGACTCGTACTTACTACGTTAGTCCGAGAATCGACTCAATCGTAGCTCTAATATCATTAAATGTAACACCCCTAACCTATATCTATCGCCGAAACAGGGTTACAGAGCATTACCGAAGTTTACAGATCAAATACAATTAATTCATAACATTTACTATTCATATTTGAAACTAAACATATTCAATCATATTGTCCCTTAAATGGACCCTCAAGGCCCAATTTATATGTTAGAAACAAATCGGGACTAAACCGGGAACTTAGAGAATTTTTTCGTAAAATTTCAAAATTTTCTTTAGGTGCAGGGGACACACGCCTGTATGGTTAGGCCATGTGGGTAGGTAAATGGTCGTGTCCCAGCCCGTGCCCAATTTAGGTTGTATACTGGCTTAGTTACATGGCCAAGTCACACGCCCGTGTGCTAGGCCGTGTGAGCATATTGACTTGTATAATTATGATGTACGGTTCACACGGCCAAGTCACACACCCGTGTGCTAGGCCATGTAACACACACAACTGAGACATACGCCCGTGTCTCTACCCGTGTGAAACTACCTGAGCATTATGTTTCACAAATTTTAAGATGCAAGGGATACACGGCCAAACCACATGCCCATGCGCATGGCCGTGTATCACACATGGCTGAGACACATGCCCGTGTCTCTGCCCGTGTGAACGAAAATAGTTCATTTTATAGGCCACTTTTCTCACCCAAATTGTCTTCCACCTACAACATCATTTAAGCATATTCACAAGCCAATTCATAGCTCTCAAACCAAGTCAAAATCTAAGTCTTTTACATGAAATATCATCACAATTATCCAAGCATTCAATCTTACTTATTTGACCATATAAACATATATGTATATTTTACCAAATCATGCAATCCTTAACATACTTTTAACTTCCATCATTTAACTATTTCAACACACATATCAAGCATGAATAAGCCTTATATAATTGCTTCTTAATATATCAAACACTAGCCATTCCAATGGCTACTTACAACCAAAACATTATTGTGCCAACATAGGCTAATTAACCTATACATGTCATTATACTCAAAATAAAGTTTGCCATTTTATACTAAAATGAGCTGAAGGATAGTGTGATGTTGCTCCAACCTACGTCCGAACTTTACGAGCTTCTGAGTACTATAAAATAGAAAAAATAAAATAAAGAAACCATATAATGCTTTTGTATAACAAGAAATTAACTTACCATTCATTTTCATTAAAACAAACATATAAATGGCATCCAAGCATTTTGTCTTAAAGCCTAAAACACACAATTTCACTAACCATGTTAGTCAAGTAATTCACATAAATACCTAGAACATAAATGAGCTCATCATGTAATAACTTTCATATACATATGCATTCCATATCATATTTCCACATATTGTATACATTTCCATGACAAATCATCTCAAATTCATTTTAACCATGTCAGAATTTTGCCCGTTGAATTTATTTGAAATATCGATGAATACACATGTAGTACACTCAAAGTGTACAATACTGTAATCCATCAATTCATATTCAGGGGTATTCATTAGAGTACATAATTAGAAAGCACTCTCTCGAGCCATGTAACAGGAAGTTTATCCGAGCTATAATAGGAAACTCATAAGAGTTTAAAACAGAAAGCTCATGTGAGATTAACAGGTAACTCCGAAGAGCTATTATCAGAAAGCTCTGGATAACCATATATCAGGAAGTTCAAGCGAGCCATATCGGGAAGCTCATTAAGAGCCATTTATCAGGACGCTCATAAAAAGTTGTGGTATGTCAGCAATATATGTAGGAACAATTTCAATCGGGATGCTCGCAGGAACCATATAACGGGAAGCTCGAGATGGGTTATAACAAGATGCTCATAAGAGTTATGGTGTGTTTGCAACATATGCAGGACTACAACCAATAGGGAATCTTGTATCCATCGAATTTTCATTTATTCATACGAGATTTAACATTTATACAGCATTGTCGGATATAATATTAATTTCATATTTATAGCAACAATACAATGACATACACAACATTCAATTCAAGCATATAAATATACACAATTTAGTTTCACGAACTTGCCTCGTTTCTTGCTCGTATATGAAAATCTACTAATCCGACATTTTTTCTTTTCCTCAATCTAACTCCTTATTTGATCTTTCCGGATCTGTATAAATGAATTTAACATCAGTTTAATACATTTCATATTAAATTTAATCCAATTTACATCTTAGGCAAAATTACCATTTTGCCCCTATATTTTTGATTAATTGCAATTTCGTCCCTAGGCTCTGAAAATGAAATTCATGCAATTTAATCCTTATTCCAAGCCTAACCGAATTTTTCATATAACATTTACAGCCCATGTATTTCACAAAATTCAAATTTTTTTATGAATTTTACATCTTTTCAATTTAGTTCCTAAATCACAATTTCATGGAAATTTCATTTACAAAAGTTGTTTATTTATCAATAACCTTTCATTTTTTGCTATGAATTTCAAAATTTCAGCATACTCATCCATTGAAAAATTTTATTACTTTGATAACTTTACAAATTGATCCCCAAAATAGATAGATTAAGTTATTATGATCTCGGAAATGTAAAAAATACTAAAAATGGTACATGATTACTTACCCAATTAAGCTTGCTTGAAGTTCTCTCTCTTAGCTAGGGTTTCCATAGAAAATTTTAGGGAAGATGATGATATAAAATGATATTTTTTCTTTTAATTTAATTATCATCTTTTAATTTTCCACTTTCCAATTTAGTCATTTTCTTTTCTTAAATTTCCATAGGTGAATCATCATAAATATCTACTAGCTTCTCTTAATGGTCTATTTTCTTTATAAGGACCTCAAAATTTTAATTCCATAGCTATTTGATCCTTTTAGCTACTAGAACTCAACTTTGCATTTTATGCAATTTGGTCATTTCTATCAATTAAACATGTAATCGGTAAAATTTTCTTTACAAAATTTTATACGGTATTCCTATCATAATGCAGACCATGTATTATATTAAAATAAAATTTTCTTTCGGCTAGAATTTGTGGTCTCAAAACCACTATTCTGATTTCACTAAAAATGGGCTGTTACATACATCACCCAAAATGTCATATACACGGCAAACACATTAACTAACATTCTACTGATCATCAACCATAAGTTCACCTATACATACCATTATAACCCTAACCAAGACATCAAAATCTACCGATATAATCGCTGGATAGTGTGATAGATCTTCGACTAGCTTTTAACCCGATCGAGCTTCCAAAGTAAAGGAAAGAAAACCATATAAGCAATGAATGCTTAGTAAGCTCGTATGAACCATAAGCATCATATTACATTTCAATAATGAACATTATAGGTTCAATCTAAACCTATACCAATGCCTCAAAATTTACCAAACCATAAAAGTAAATTCATTTATGTCACATATATTTATAATTCATAACATAAAAGGATTTTATGGGACGTAATGTATAACCATCAACCTTTCTATAAATTATAGACCTCTAAATTTACTTACTTTCCTTTCTGTTCCCAATGCTTTTCATAAGCCTCAACAACATTATTAATTCTCAATTCAATGTATTTATTCATGACATTGATAGATTCACTCAAAGCATAAGCAATTTACTACCATATGAATACATCATTTATCTCATTAAACCTTTTTATAACATCATAATACATCCCAATTACGTACTTATCGTATCATTCCCTTTTTTACCTGTTTCATATGCATAGTACAAGCATAATCATAAACATCAATCATATCCACAAGTTTGGCATAAACCTAAGCATCCACACTAAACATGTTAGCATACATGGTATAAATCATAAGAAAAAATAACATATATAGCCATTAATATTAACATGAACCATTAGAAATTTCCACCTATCTCAGCTTTCATAATTTACATGTATCAACAGATCAAGCATATTCATATAGTTTCATGTCTTAATTCATATCGTTTTCTTTAGCATTTCATTTGCATAACACATAAGACATAAACATAGCATCACTTAAATCATACTTTTCATAATCATAAATGTTCTTACATGAATCATCGATACATCATATCTTTCTATAATTGTTGTAGAGAAATCAATCAGAACCCTTATCGTTCATCCTTTTTCATGCCCGTTGAACCACTTAGAAAAATACCGGATACGAGGGACAGCTCTCACAAAGTGTGCTAAACATATAGTCGTAGCTCACACGAGCTGTAAAATGGGTCTGCTCATACAAGCTGTTGGTCAGAATGTAAGCTACACAATGCTACTCGCACAAGCTGTCAAATATCCGCAACTAATGCCGGACCTTAGCCATCGATAGGACATTCAAGACCAGCACCTAAAACATGGTAACCTGGTCTACTCACACAAGTTGTTGGTCGGAACTTAGCTATATGGTACTGCTCACACAAGCTGTCAAGTAACCGTAACACATGCCAGAAACTCAACCATCGGTAGGAAGTTCAGGACCAGCACCCGAAACACTGTAACCATAATGACATTTCATTTGTATCTAATATATTCTTAAGGTTCAAATGGGACTCAATAATCGTCGTACATCGTTAAATTTACATCGTCTCATAACATGATAACTTGTATAATAACATATATATATTGATTCATTTTCAATAAAAGCATATATTAACATTCAGTTTAATCAAAATTATACATAATATAGTTCATACGAACTTGCTTGACTAAATTGTAAAAATACCAAAGTTCAAGGGCATTCTGATAGTTTTTCAATTTCATCTATTTTTCACCTGATCTTGATCTAAATTAAAATTTTCATTAAATATATTAGTCATTAAATAAAAATGAAATTTAGTCATTTTTTAAATTTTTACAAATTTCCCTTAAATTTTTACTTTTATTTAATTTAGTCCCTGAGCCCAAAACATGTAAATTAACCATTTTACCCAAAATTTAGCCTAGCTAAATACGTGTAGTATCCAATACAGCCCATTTATGTAACAATTTTACAAAAAATCCTTGTATTTTTATCATTTTAACAATTTAGTCTGTAATCGATAAATTCATCAAACATCACTTAATAAAATAATTTTAAATAACAAATAATATCTCAAATTCATCATTTAACATCTAAAATCACAAGTTTCATCAATGGAAACATTCAAAATCTTTAAATGTTTCGAAATTGAAGGTACGGGCTAGATGGACCTAGTTGCAACGATCTATAAAACATAAAAATTACAAGAAACGGGGCTAAAATCACATACCAATTTTACTTGTGAAGTTGCCGAAACCTCCAAGCTAAAAAAAATGGCTTCTTCCCTCATTTAAATTGGTTACCAAGCTTTGAAAAAGATGAATCAAACTTTTGTTTTATTTATTTTCATATAATTATCAAATTACCATATTAACCTTAGTTAATAATTAAATAAAACATCAAATTCATATCCATTATTGTCCACTAACACATTGAATAGTCTAATTATCATTTAAGTCTCTTTTCCTTTATTCAATTAACCATTTAATCACTCAAATCAAATAGTGATTAAATTTTACATCTTTTACAATTTAGTCCTTTTGAATTAATTAACCATCGAAACATTAAAATTTTTCAACGAAACTTTAATACCACCTTAATAACACTCTGTAAATATTTATAAAAATATTTACGGCTCATTTTATAGAAACGAGGTCCCATACCTTATTTTCTTAAACCACTTGACTTTTAGGTCATACTATTTGAACTTAAGAAATCGTTTATATAACATAAATTATCATATCAAAATCCTTTTGAAATCCATATTTTACTCATAAATATTATACTACTTACTCGTTGGATTTGGTGGCCCCAAAGTTATTGTTTTCGACATCACTGCAAAACAGGCTGTTACACACATTTTGAATCTCACAAGTGAATAAATCTATAAACGGATTCAAGATCTATTCTTATTGGGTCAAGTTTGATGTATGATCAATTCAGTCAGTCACATCTATGTCTCTATCTTCTGGGATTCATCCGCTCTGATGCTTGGGAGTCATTCACTGTGATGCCCAAGACAAGGCATCTCCCTAGTTGGACTTGATAGATGACATGTTAATCTTTCAATTGGTTTGCTCAGTTTTGATTAGAATAAAGACATGTTTAGGTTTGTCTACTAAAATAAGTTGTTTTTCCATATTACGATCCGACCACGTAATAACGCTTAGCACTAGCTAAACATTAGACAACCAGTGAACCAATATTTGCTTCTATTTTGCTTTGCATGTAAAAATCAAATGAGGACATAATACAAACTATATTAATGTAATCCATGAATTTATTTTATTAACAAATTTGTTTGAAAAATTTACAAGTTTATAAACAAATATACTACACCTAGGGCACCAGATCCAACATATCATAGAGACACAAAACCCGTGGCCATGTTTACTTTTCATCTATCATGTGATGCCAATAAGAGTATATCATTTACCCATGTCTTGAACTTTGAATTCCACCATTGTAAATAATGTTACATACTACAGAAGTTATATACCCAACGCACCAGCTTTTGGTTCATTATATATTTGAACTTATGATTTTACTTAAATCAAAATATATGAGTCACACATACATGGTCCATCATCTACTTAGGATTAAAGTATGCCACACTATGAACATCACAAGTGAATAAATCCATAAATAGATTCAGGATCTATTTTACTTAGGTCCTGTCCAATGTGCTATCAGTCCAATCAGTCACATTTATGTCTGTATCTTCTAGAAGTCATCCGCTCTGATACTCAAGACAAAGTATCCCCCAATTAGAATTGATAGATGGAATGTTATTCTTTCAATCGATTCTTAGTTTTTATTAAACAAAGGACATGTTTAGGTTTATCTACTAATATAAGTCGTCTTTCTGTATTACGATCCGACCACATAATACTATTTAGTATTAGTTAAACATTAAATAATCAGTGAGTTAATATTTGCTTCCATTTTGCTTTTCATGCAAAAAGAATTGATGACAATATACAAAGGGTATTAATGTAACTCATGAATAATTTCAATAAACCAATTTGTTCGAAAAAATAAAAATTTACAAATAAATATACTACATTTAAGGCGCTAGAGCCAACAAAACTGTGGCATGAGAAGCTTGGTCATGTACACTACAAATGACCTTAAAGACTAGTTTAGTTTGAGGTTGTCAGAGGTATGCCAAAGCTAAGTGGAGATTTTCTTAAATTCTGTAGTAGTTGTTTGAAGAGTAAACAACATAGGGAGAAACATCAGAGAGTTTAATAGGTTCAAACATTTGAGTGACTAGAGTTACTCCACATGGATTTAATAGGTCCTATCCGGACAGAAAGTATTGGTGGCAAGTATTATGTGTTAGTTTTTATGGATGACTACTTGAGGCACACATGGGTGAGATTTCTTAGATACAAGGATGAAACTTTTGAAGAATTCAAGAAGCTATATAGAACCTTGATGAATAATGATTAGAATGATCAAAAGGATAAAGAACGATCATGGTAGAGAGTTTCAAAATGAATATTTTGCATATTACTATGAAAATGAGAGAATCAAACATGAATTTTTTGCTCCAAAAACTCCATAGTAGAATGAAGTTGTTGAATGCAAGAACAGATCAGTGCAGGAGATGGCTAGAGCGGTGCTCAACTGTAAGGGTATTGCTTATAAGTTCCAGGTTGAAGCTGTCAACATAGTTACCTATGTGATCAACAGGGTTCATCTAAGGCCAAAGACTCAAGTAACCACTTGTGAATTGTGTAAGGGGAGAAAACCAAGTGTGAAATATTTTTATATTCTTTTGTTACGAGGCTAGATCTTTCGTCTCGCGATCCATGTGGCCTTAGGCATTCCGTTCATCCAAACTCACCTAAGTTAGCCTTTACTCAAGTGAAGATTCCTTAATAACTCCTCCAAGGCACCAATTTGTAGAGCGGAAGTGATTTATGCCAAAAGAAGTAACAAAAGAACAACAGAAAGAACGCACACAAGGTATTTGAGTAAACGCTCTCTATATTCTCTTATTCACAAGAATAATGAAAAAATGAATGGAGTGAGCACAAATGAGGGGGTGGCTCTCTATTTATAGTTGAGCTCCCCCAAAACTGACAGTTAAGATACATTTACATCGACAGACGAGATTAATCATATCCCTTGATTTTAAGGATTTACAAGATATGGAATATCAAATCTAATTTAATCTTTACAAGATATGATTCCCTCAATATTTTAAGATTAGTTACCAAATTAGCTTAAGTTGTCATATTTTCATTATCAGGCCAGCCAGGCTTTAATCTAACAGGCTTCTCCAACAGCTTCCTAAATCGGGCCAGTTTTTGCGGGCCAAATGATCCCCATCTAAACAATAAACCTCCATTGGATGCATTTGGTACGATGGTCACAGGTTTTGAACTGCATTCTGTGACATTTTTCCCCACATATTCTCGCAACGCCCTCGTTACGACTTCCGAATGACACTGACTTATTTGTCTCGGTCTCATCCCAACGCTTAGCTTTTCCCTTCCTTCGGGAATTTTGGCTTAGCTTACGTCGCTTCTTAACTCGAACCGTCATACTCGTTGCATTTACTCTGGTTAACTGTCCCACATGCATCACTTCTTTCTCCTTGAAGTTTGATACACCACTCACCTCTCCCATAAGTGGAAGCCTTGTCGATAACTCAGCCAACTCTAACGCTTCACTTGAATTGAGCCTCATTGGTCCCAACTTTACTATTTTCATCGTAACGTTTTCCCCTAAGTTCAATGACAAACTCACCTCTTCCTTGGGTGGAAGCCTCTTCGACGACTCACCAAGCTCAGACGTTGCATTCTTTTGACTATGGCTTGCTTTGGATAGTTCTGTAACTCATGCAGACTACGACACATAAAGCACTTTACTCGCTTCTTTTTGTTCCTCTTTGCCTTCTTGGCTTTAGCTTTTCCTTTATTCGAACCAAGCTTCTTGGGTTCCTTGTCTGCTCTATCGTCCCCTTTAATGATAGACATCTTCAGACACTTCTGCAACCTATGCAAACTATGACATAAGCACTCCACTGGCTTTTTCTTACTTTCGGCCTCCTTGGCTTCGACAACGCTTGTGCTCGAACCAAGTCCCAAGACCTTACCCACCGGCTTCTCCTTAAGCGCGGACTTTTTCGGACATTTCTTCAACATGTGTGGACCATCAAAGAGAAATCATTTCAACTTGTCCCTTTTCCTCTTGGGTTTCTTCTTTCTAACTCATGGTTTCCCATTACCACCATTGTTATCGTTGCCATTGCCATCAACAACATATTCTTTGTGGTCCTCTTCACGTACGCCCCTTTCCTCGGACTTGGAAGACCCAAGCTTATCTTTTCCTAGACCAAGCTTGACCACAGACTCTACTACTGCCATGGCTTCTGACAGCTTTTGGACACCTCTTTGTTCCACCTGAAAAGCAAGCAATGCTTCTTTTTGGGTCACATCTGAAACTTGAAGCAAAAGTTCCTTGAACTCTTAAACATACTTCCCTACTGTGCCCCGTTGTATTATCCCTTGCAACTTTGCCGGAGCTTCTTCCTCAGTAAATTCTGGGTAAAACTATTCCTTCAAATCACATTGGAACTCTTGCCACGCCTCAATCTCACCTTGCCTTTTATCTGTGGTCCTGCCCGCCACCATAAAAGCGCAATATTAGTAAGAAACATTGAAGCAGTGTTTACCTTAACTGCATCATACATGATGCCTTTGGCACAGAAGTAGTTTTCCATCCTCCACATGAAATTGTCCACATCACATGCAGACATTGTCCCCATAAACTCTTTTGGCTTTGGAACATCCTCGTTACTGAGTGCTGCACTCGACACTCCTTTCTCCATGGCTGCTCGGTACAAGGACAGCTCTCCCTCGAGCTCCTCTATTCTTGTGCTCAAAGCCATCGTCGTGGCCATTGTTTCCTCTTTCAAAGCCTTCACCATGGCTTTAAGAGCATCTTTCCTCTCCGTCAGCTTCTTTATTTGGGAATCTAGTAACTTTTGCATGCTATCCCTCTGGAAAGTGAGACATATGGTCACAAAGTCCCTGGACTATTCCCTCAAGTCATCTATGCTTTCCCCAAGTGCATTGTCTGACTCTTCGCGTCCTCCATAAACTCCTCAAGTTTACCTACGCGTTTCTCAACAGCTGGCAACATCTCCCTTAAAGACTTTCTGGCCCACCTTTGTTCGAACTCTTCTTTCGACATCTCAACGGTGCCTTCGAACCAATAGATCGGGTACCACTTGTCACAGGGCTAGATCTTTTATATCGCGATCCGTGCAGCCTTAGGTGAACCGTTCGCTCCAAACTCGCCTAAGTCAGCCTTTACTCCCAAAAGTGAGGATTCCTTTAGAATTCCTTTAAGGCACCAATTTGTATAGCGAAAGCGATTGTGCCAAAAGAACCTACCAATGAACAAAAGAAAGCTAAAGAAAGAATGTACACAAATTGTTTAAGTAAATGCTCAAATAATTCTATTACTTTTAAGAATTCAACATACAATGGATGAGATACAAATGAAGGGGAGGCTATTTATTTATAGTTGAGCTCCCCAAAATCGACGGTCAAGATCGAATTACATCGACGGTCGAGATTAGTCTATTCCTTGATTTTAGGGATTTACAAGATTACATCATATCAAATCAAATCTATAAGATATGATTCCCCTACTTACTAAAAATAACCTAAGTTGTCATATCTTTATTATCGGGCCAATCAGGCTTCAGTTTGACAGGCTTCTCCAACAGTTCTCCATTAATGTGGTGATCGATGATGAAAGTTTCGTTTAGTTCATTAAAAACTAGATTCAACAAGCTTTCCAACCATATTTGACTTTACTCCTAATTCAATATCTACAATGTTTGGTGAATTTTTAAATTTACTTCTAATGTCATTACTAAACTATTTTTGTTAATACTTGAATATCAACTTCAACAACTTTAGTTTTACCCTTTCAGACTTTCAAAATTCATGCTTCTTCACCATTTAACTTATTAATTCTTTAATTTAAATATTATTCTAAATCATATTTTATACAATTTTAAACTAAATCCAAACAAAGTACATAAGAGTTCAAAAGAGTACTTACTTGACTTTAGCTTGAATAAGTAATTTAAGCCTTCTTCTTCCTTCTTTTAATATTTTACCATTTCTTTCCTTTCTCGACATCACTATTTTCCAGTTTCCTTCCCTTTCTCTTAATTGAATAAATAAGAAAAAAATAAAAATACATATCCAATAACAAATTTATATGTTTCTACTTAAAATAAACAAGAATACATGATGAAAATATGAGTTTCTCACCTTGTCTTCTAAACTTTCTCTAACTTCGAACCATGGGTTCTTGAATTCTAACATGTAACTAAACTTAGAGTAGTGTAGGAAGCTAAATTTCCTTTAGAATTTAATGAAAAATAAAAGATTTTTGGCTGGTTAGATGAAAGAAATGAAACAAGATGAAAAAAAAAACAAGTTTCTCTTCCTTTTCTTCTTTGTTGCCGTAGGTTAGAGAAAATATGTAGAGAATTCTACATTTTTCTTTCTTTTTTTTTAAAATTAACCTAATACAAATAAAAATCTCTTCTTAGATCTAACTGTGAAAATTGAATCCCTCTTTTCCATTTAATCTAATGGTCCAAAATCATCAAAGAACAATAACTTTTTCTCTTTTCTTTCTTTCACTCTTAATGTATCTTCTTGAGAAATGTCCATTTTACCCTTTATAATTCTTTATTTTCACCCTTGAACTTATGGTCACTTTTTGATATAATTATTCTTTTAACCCTTGCACGTTTACTTCTTTACAATGCAATATATATCTTAGTTTAACAAATTAAAATATATCATTTCTAATGACTTTCTCCAATATCCAACTACCTCCTCTAATTTTTTATCGATTAAATGCAATTCACTACTAGAGAAAATTTTACTAAATATTTTCATGGAATAGTACTAATTATGACATTAGAATTTTAGGGGCGTTAAACAAGGTATCTCCCTATTTGGACTCGATAAACGACATAATAGTCTTTGAATCGATTTTCTCAATTCCAATTAATTAGACTATGGGCTATTTAGATTATCTACTAATATAAATTTTCTTCTCATATTATGATTTGTCCATACGATACAACTTAATATTAGTTAAATGTTAGATAATTAGTGAGCCAATATTTTCCTATACATTTAGCTTTGAATGCAAAAACCATTTAGGACAAATACAAACGATAATGAAATTTTATTAAATCAATATGTTCTAAAGATTACAAGCATATATGACAAAAAATACAATAAAGGCACTAAGTCCCAACAAAGCAAGCATGAAAAAAGCTATAAAAAATAGAATTATGCATAAAAATTATGTGAAGGGTAGCTCCATTAGTAGTGGACCTTGGTGAACTCATGTTGAACTTCTTTTCCACCAAATCTTTCAATTTTGAAAACTTATGTTCTCCTAATCCTCAGTTTTCTCATCAGGCAAGAAAACCCATTCATGATCAATATCCATTTTATGGTAAATCATTTTTTAAGGAAATAGAATCTAATTCAAAAGAGTAAATATATAACTTGAGGTGAAGAGTTTGGTGGGAGGGGGAGCTAAATTATTGGATAAAAAATATGGCTTTACATGAACTTTTATTGGAAATTTAAGTGATTAGAGCAAGAGCCACCAAGACAAATGGTGTCCTCTTACTCTTTTGAGTGAAAGATTAAAGCTTTGAACAAAGAAATATACGACAACTTTGAGTTCTTACGAGCTTATCCTTTTAACATGATGGAAGTAAACAGTTGGAATTAAAAGTGTAATAGAACGATAGTTTAGATATCATTTTGACCAAAAAAAATCAGTACTTAAGTGGAAAAAGCTAGCTTTGGGGCTTATTTTTTATTTAAGCCTTTAAAAAATAGAAAAATTCAGTTCAAACGGTTCAACTGTAGGTTTAACAAGTTTTTAACTTAGTTTTGAACCGATTCGTATTTAGTCACCCTAGTTTACCTGCATTTCTATTTTGATCACCTATTTTAGAAGTTTGTTATTTTAGTCACATGATATACCGATAATTAATAACAGATTTGGATTAACAGAGTAATTTTTATTTAACCAAAATTGTGAAGCTCCAAAACGACGATCCATTAGAGGAGATTAAATCTAAAAGGTTTAGGGTTAATAGCTTAGAAAGAAATCGTGCAATTACCCATTTCATTGCTTCTCTCATTTCGGGGGAAAAAAACCAAAAGACAATGAAAAACTTAGATTGAGAGGTTAAAATCAGATTAAAGTGTTATTTGGGATAGAAATTGGACAAAGACAATGAAATGACATAGAAATTGGATTTAAGTGTTAATTTGGATTTTTTTTTACAAGAAAATCTATTCTGTATGTTTGAATAGTTTATGGAGGATCGTTGAAGAAAATTTGAAAATAGTTTTAAGAAATTATATTATTCTTAAACCATGGGTTTATCCCTTTAATTAATATAAGCCTTTAGATTTTTTTTAATCAATTAAGTCTCTTCAAATTTTTTGAATTCAATTGAACCCCTTAATTAATAAAATTGACAAAATAAGCCATTTAACTGCCATTGATTGTTAGTATTTAATGAAAATACTGATGTGGTCATTAACAGTGCTACGTCAACATTAAATGTTGATGTGGTAATATAGGGTCAACAAAAATAAAAAATTGAAAATATTTTAAAAATAAGTGGACACCCATTTTTATTATATAAGTTTGTTGATGTTCATTTCTTATTTAAAAATATGAAAAAATAACTTCTTTAATAACTTCTTTTTATAAATTTTATGAACTTTAATTAATTTCTAATAACTTTATAAAATTTATTTTTTTATAATTTTAAAATATAAAAAATAATTTTTTTTGTAAAATGTAAGTGTTTGTGCCATTTAGAAAAATCATCTTGATTGAATCTAGAGATATAATTATCCAAACTTATTTTAGATTTAACTTTTAAATTATTTTTATTTTTTGAATCTTTTGAAATTTATTTAATATTTTTATAAATTTCAATAAACTTTTTTATAATTTTAAAAAATTAGGTCTAGAATAGACGTGGACAATACCGTTCCTAGACAACTGTTTATTTAAGTTAATTCTAGTTTTAAAAAACTTTTAATTTTTTTTGTTGGTGTGAAGCGCCATGTCAATGTTGTTAATGACCATGCCAGCATTGTAACAATTAAAGAGAGAAACGTTGATCGAAGGGCTTAATTGATGCAATTTGAGAGTTTGATGGCTTAAATGAGTGGTTTTTTTTTCTTTTGCAGAGAGACTTAATTGATTTTTTTGCTAAAGTTCAGGGGCTTCCATTTACCTTATTTATTAATTGAAAATAATTAACATTTTGTTTATTATCATTTCTTAATTGTGTTCTATATTTTCATAGTTTAACTTCCACTCCTAATATAGTTTAATAACTTTCACATCTTTATTTGTAATTAAAGACAACTTAATAAAATGTATTTTTAGGTTATCTTACATTTAATAAAACAAACAACAAAATTTTACATTACATTTAATAAAACAAACAACAAAATTTTACATTTTAACAAAATGAGCTTAATAGGATAATCTAACATATCTAATAATTTACCAAGTAATCTTATATTATGATAATTGTATTGATAATATTACTAAAGATAAATTAAAATTTTGTGAACCGATCACTAAAAAGTTGGAAAGAAGGGGCAGAAAATAGAGAAAAATTAATTAAAAATGGAAAAAAAAAAAAGAGAGGGGAGGGGAGGAGAAATTGACTTCTTTTTTAGTATAGAAATACAACCCATCCCAATTACACAAAAGAAAGGAGAGAAAACAGAAACCAATGTAATATTTAAGGAGAAGTATCAAACTACCTTTACTTATATTTAAAGTTTCATTTCTATTTATTTGAATTAAAAAAAAGGACACCTTAAAATTAGAAATATGAAACTAAACTTTTTCATTTCTATTTTAAAAGTACAAGTATGATACTGAATAAATTGGTACATACTATTATCAAATTGTATCAATTTATAGTTTCGGATTTATCAATATTTTTAAAAACATATTTAATATATAAAATATTTATAAATATCAAATAAATGATACTGAATAAATTTAAAATATAAAATACATATTAATAAACTCCACAAATAAAAATTTATCATTCGATAAATTTAAAATTAACAAGAAAAAGAAATCGAAAGGTGAGGAGATTTTTCGATAAAAGAAGTTGAAGGATGAGTTTTTCTTTGATAATCAAGTGAGTGAGTTTTTTTTATATATTTTAAATATGAAAGTGCTTCTCAATTTTATGGGAAACCCTGGTTAATGGGAGAGATAACCTTTTGTTCAAGGACGTGAAGGAAAATCTACTGAGCAAAGAAAAACTTGATAACGAGTTAGGCCCAAATAAAAATTCAAACAGGCAAGCCTTAGTTTTAATTGCAAGGGGCAAACAACAATCCAAAATGTTAAATCTTTATGCAACTAAAACAATGTTCTTTCGACCGCGAAAAACAATATAGCTACTGCAAGAAGATGGGCCACATTAAAGAGGAATGCTACAAACTTCACAACAAAAACAAAAGGGATGTCGAAAACATGAGAAAGGAAAAAAGAAATCAGAAGTTGTTGATGCTAGTGTAGCTGATGACAGAGGTGATGATTCCTTGTTGGTGTCTACAAGCGAAAGCTCCAAGCTTACATCTGAGTGGATCCTTGATTCAAGATGCTCCTATCACATATGCCCCAATAGGGGCTGGTTCTCTACGTATAGTTAAGTTGAAGGTGGAGTTGTACTGATGGGGAATAATTCTCCATGTAAGATAATCAGAATCAGAATAGTATAAGTTAGGGTGCATGAAAAAATTATTCGGACACTGTCAAATTTCAAGCATGTGCTTGATTTCAAGAAAAATCTCATCTCATTGGAAATATTAGACTTGAAAGGTTGCAGGATCATCATCGAGTCAAACGGCTTAAAGGTTTCTCATGTAGCTCTTGTGGTGATGAGAGGAAAGAAACAGAGCAACTTATATGTTCTGCAAGGGTCGAAGGTGACTAGTGTAACTGCAATTACTAAAAAAGAGCCGAAATAGTCACTATGTTGCAACAAGAATCATCATGACATCACAATGATGCGACATGATTCTTTCTCTATAGAATCCGATTCAACCCAATTGTGGCACATGTGACTCGGTCATATGAGTGAGAAAGGTATGACTATTTTGAGTAAAAAAGGTCTTCTCAAAGACACTGGAGTTGGAAAATTAAATTTCTACGAGCATTGCATTTATAGGAAGCAAACACAAGTTAATTTCAATTTAGTAGTGCACAGAACAAAAGGGACTCTCAACTATGTTTATTCTAATTTATGGGGTTGGACTCAAGACATCTCAAAAGGTGGTAATAAATATTTTCTAACTTCAATTGATGACCATTCTAGGAAAGTTTGAGTTTACTTCTTGAAGCAAAAGAAAGAGGTATTTGGAATATTCAAGTAGTGGAAAACGTTGCTAGAAAAACAGACTGGGAAGCCCATAAAGCGATTGAGAATGGACAATGGTCTTGAGTTTTGTTCATCAGAGTTTAATGATTACTGCAAATGGGAAGGAATAGAAAGACATAGCACCATTGTTGGTACTTCGCAATAGAATGGGGTTGCTAAAAGAATGAACAGAACTTTACTCAAGAAGGCTCGATGTATGGTTTCCAATGCAAGCTTATGGAAGGAATTTCAAGCTGAAGCCGTCAACATGGCAAGCCATTTGGTAAATCAATCTCCACATCAAGTATTGAACAGAAAAGTTCCAGAGAAGATATGGTCAGGTACTCCTCCAAATTATTCTAACCTTAGAGTTTTCGATTGTCCTGCTTATGCAAAAATTAGCCAGGGAAAGCTTAAACCTAGAGTCGTGAAGTGCATTTTTCTAGGTTTCACTGTCAATATTAAAGGTTTCAAGTTGTGGTGCATAATGCTCAGTTTGTGCAAGTGCACACAATCATTATCAAGTAATAAGTAAAAGACTTATCGTCTTCTCAGGGATTGTGTATGTCAATCAATATATTACAAAATTAAAGTTAACAATTTGATGATAAAAACACAATAACTTGAGTGATGGGTGATTAACTAAATTAAATTATCTAGATGCAAGATTGATCCCTAATGCAATTTAAACTAAATGCGAAGTATGAAATGAAAAGTATGAATGAATTTAGAAAAAACACAAACTTCAACAATCAATAATATGAATGGGCTAGGATAACTACATCATTCAACTTAACTTATTTTTATCATGCTTAACATTGTTTAGAAATTATGCCATGGCAACTCGATCTTTCATGAGTTTGGAAACCAAATAAGACATTTCGGAATCTTTTACTTAGTAAAAAATACATTTTACTAATCATATTAAACTAAGGGTTTCTTAGGATTCATATGAAGTAACAGGGACAGGTTAGGTTTGAAACAATTTAATCACATAAATGTAAAACCTATGCAAGATAACAGAGCTTGTTAAAGTTATTATGAACCTTTAATTTAGTCGGGTTAGGATCTAAATTAAACATGGACATTTCAATAATTATGTCCACTAGCCGTCATCTGGTTAGGATCGCTCATCTAATTCTAATGCATCCAATCACTTATGAATAAATATATACTTGAGTTTAATTGAAAACATGATCGGATAAAGTACAAACACTATTGACATGATTTAAAAAAACTTCATTAAATAAATGTAATCATCCTAGCTAAACAGAATTAAGCTATCATTGTTGATAACAAGATAATAAAACACATTGCAAACATGATTAAAATCAAATAACAAAGTAAATGAATAATAAACTATGTCGAATCAATAGTCTTGTGAACTCTGATTGAAGATGTTTTCCTCCAATCCTTGTGTTGCTCATTTGCCAATGGCTCCATAACGTGGCAGGCCAAGAGATAATCTATCAAGGTTTTTGGCTAAAAAAGAAAATATAGGATGCTATGCTTGGAAATGAAGAGAGGAAATGAGAGAATGAATGATGATTGAGAGATGTGAAGAATGAGGGATGTTGGGATGATTGAAATGGGAAATGACTGAGGGTGTTTATACTTGAAGTAGATGGTAGTGTTTACTAAAAATAGGCATTGGGTTCCTTCCATTTTCTCCATTGCTTGGCCGACCACATTTTGTAGAAGAAGGTGGATGGTGGTTCATTTATTTGAGCATAGAATCATGCTAAATTTAGGCATGGGTTGGACGGTTTCAAGGGCAATCTTTGTGTGTTGAATTATTCTCCAAATGTAGGGACCTCCAGTAATTATCCCAAAATAGATTTTTGGGCAGCAACATGCTTGTGCCAAATATGGGCTTGACTCCCCCTTGTTAGATAGTTCTGTGACCCATTAAATAATCATACTTGTCCACCATGTAGCATCATTTTAACTGGGTCAAATTAACACCTTGTTGACCCATTTAGGATGGTTTTGCCGTCCAACATAGGAAATAAATAACTCATGTTCGTGCAACTTTATAATAAGATCTTTATTAAATCAACTTTATGGTCCCACTACACAATTAAATATAACACATTAATAAATAACATGAAATAATTTAATTTATACACAAAATTCATGTAAGAAAGCACAAATTTGCATATTTTATAAATTCATGTCTATTATCGAGGTTTAAGGAAAATTCACTAAATTAATTAACAAATACTTGGGATTAATATTAGTTATAAGTAAAAAGATCGTAAATACTAATAGAAAAACCTTATATAAATTAGAGTTTACACACCTCCAAACTTAATCCATTGCTCGTCCTGAGTAATGTTTCACATAAAGCACAACTTTTGCTAAGGAAAATTTTGCAATAAGTTTAAGTAGCATCAATCTTTACTCATAACCATGCATCAACAAAATCATGCTCACAAACTCTTTTTATTGATAAGTCGTTCATATACAAACATTATTTCAAAAAGTTATTCTAAGTGCAAAAAAATGCTAGCATTAGTTACAGAGTGCATGCTTTCAAGGTCATACATAACATTTACCATTCAATCAAAGTTTCCTTATCAACCAAACAAAGTAATCACAAGGAAACTTTGATCCTAACTTTGCCTTGGATCCTTTCAAGGTACATTCTTCCTACTAATGGATTATTCACCCCTCAAACTTAAATTTGAAGCATATGCCTAATATTTCTCAATACTTCAAGTATTTATTTTGCTCTTTTTACTTGACATTTGAATAGAGCTTTTAATTTTTTTAGCATATGAAGAACATATACATCTTTTCAAATTTTTTCTCGATATTTTCTCACCAAGACAAGTATAGTTTAGATCGGTGCAAGAATAAGATAAAATTTAAAAAGATGTTAATATAACTTATGATGTAGGTAAATAACAATAAAATAGGCTTTAAGGCTCAAATTAAGGTTTCAAAGGTCAAATACATATAGTAGGCACGAAAGGCTCAAATGATCCAAAGAAAATGTGTCTAAATCATGTTTATATTCTAATGCCTCCTAGGATTTTGCCTCAAGAAAGTTATTAAGTCAATTCTAAGGACTTAAACCTTCATGCATGTCTATTTCAAAAGAAGTTCAATTTTCATGACAAAAGGCTACATAAGACCTAAGAATATACAAGCATTCCATAACTCAAGATAACATAAAAAAAACTCAAATAAAATCAGAAATCATACTTGCATTTGAGCTAACTTATGAACAAAAATTTTCTTTGAATATTATTTTATTTCAGCATATTCATGTGAAAGCATTGAAACCTACTTAATTTTTTTTAAATTCATGCTAATATTGCCTTAACCCCTTCTAAAAAGAAGCAATGTCCTCATTGCGAAAACAAAGTAATGAATGAAAACTGAACACCAAGTAGGGTTGTAAGAAAGAGATGTGAATCATGAAGACTTCTTAAGTACCAAGTCTTTTTCAACTATCTATCTAGACATGTTCATTCCTATTACCACATCATTTTGTTTTTTTCTAATGAAGAAGCATTAAACTTATTTTATTGATGCTTGTAATATCTTATTTATTATGAAAAAAAATATTAACTATGAAAGAAATATAAATGCCTAAAAATAAATAAATACTAAGAAAAAGAAATTTCCTCCTTTTTATTCGTGCCATCCTCTATGTCTTTTTCCTTTTCCCTTTTTTGTCACACTTGATCCCACAATCTCCTCTTGCCATGTCTCAAAGATATGATCTGGGAACTTAGAACAAAAGTGTTAGAGATATTCTTAAAATTATTTCATATGGTATCATCTTTAACTTTTGCATATCTCTAGTAAGCTTGTTGTTGGTTATGCTTGAATTTCCACATATCCATAATAGTTGACAATTTTGATTTATTCATAGTGTTTGAAGAAGATGGCATGGGAATGATTAACTAAGGATTAAAACTCGGATCCACTGGTTCAGCAGCATTTGGGTCCACCCTGGGCTCAGGGCTATTTGGTTCCTCTTTAGTTCCTGCTTCTTCTATGGCATTTGTTGAGTCAGCTTCTGGTTCAGACTTAGTTGATGAGTCATCAGATTCTGATTCGTTCAGTTCATTTGGCTCCACTTGGTTCATAGTCCAACATTCTCCACTAACCTTTCAAGATCATGCCTTATTATGCAACCTTGAACATATTGGTTTTTCAAGTTTTCTTTTGATCTTACTTGAGCCCTCAAACAAAGTGAATTAATCAATGATGGAAAGTAGGCATTTCCTGCCTTCTTTCTTGCACAGTTTTGAATCTCATTGAGAATAATTCTCCCAACATTGATAGACCTTTCTGTCATAATCGCATACAACAAAAGTATTCGTTTTATCGAGATGGTGAAACTATGTGAGATACGCATGAAGCTATATCGAATAAAGTAGAATCATACCTTAGCCACTGCATTTAAATATTCCTTTCGCCAAGAACAACTACAATACTTTCTTATAATCCATTAGGATCCCGAATTTGTAACCACATTAAGAACTTGTTGAAGAAAATCCCAATTGATATTTTATATCATAGTAAAGTACTTATCTTCTTCAACATCAAGTAAGTTAAACAAATCATTAATGGGTTTAGAAGTAAGGGTTACCTTCTTCTTACGAATAAGAACTTCAGTAGTTTTTGGCATGATCAATTTGGCATAGAACACTCACACTAAATCTTCACTCGACATTGATTGTGCATCACAGAATTGCTTACAATTTAAAGCATTAACTGTCTTTCAAAGTGACAATGATATGATTATCTTATCATTGCTCTCCAAATTGAAACCTTTTTCTAGCATCATGGGTTTATTCTTAAACATAGAATCAAATATTTCCCTTGTTTCCTTATCTTGATTCACAATTGGATTCTCGGCAGAAGTCTTGATAGATCTAGTTCTTTTGTGATACATAGTATTTTTCCCGAAAGATAGGTAGAGTTTTAGCAAAATGAAAAGAAATTGGAAATGTATGGTGGTTGAAGGTTGTGGTGGCGATGGAATTGCAGTAGCGACAAGAGTGCGACAGTGTCGAGATTGAAACGGTGAAGATGTTGCTCCGACAAGAAGATTACAATGGCAATAGGAAGGTTTTGCGACAAGAAGGGAGATTTTAGGGAGATTCTTTAGGATATGAGGCTAATGGTAAGAAGAAAGAAATAAGTGGCTAGGGTTTAAAGCTAATTGCTTTGAATGGTGTGAGGAATATGATGGTATAGAGGGGTTTATATAGTAGTAGATTAGAGTAAACTTGTAGCAAAAATTTAGCTATACAAGAATCCTTGGGCGGTAATGTAAGGAGGGAAGGGAAAAATGACAAAAAAATAGGGTTTTCAAGGACTCTATGGACAACAATGATGGGTAATTTCCTTCTTTTTGTTGTTTTGGGCCTCAAGTCCAAATTGCAATTATTTGCTATACTAAAAAAATTAAACTAAACTAGGAAAATAAACTAATTAGTACTTGACCAAATTGACCGTCTTTTTTCAAAATAAAGACAATTAAAATTAAAAACTTTTAGATTACTTAAAAAATTCCTTCTAAAAAAATTACATAAATTTAATATCCCGGGAAAGGTTGGAGGGGTCATAGACGGTCCCACTTAAGTTCCAATCTCTATAGACAAACTTAATTTAGTGTATTAATTCAAGAAGATAATTTCTAAGTATGCCCTTTATTAAAAATAAAAATATAAAAAATTAAGGGTCTATTAGATTGAATAAGGTTTCAACTCCCTCAACTTCACTATCCCAATAGTGTTTAAAATGTTGACCATTAACCTTAAAAGTACCTCTATTGTTGTCATACAATTCGACGGCTCCATATGGATAAACTTTGTAGATGGTATAAGGTCCTTTCCATCGAGATTTTAGCTTTCCCAAAAAATAACTTTAGCCTTGCATTAAACAACAACACTTTCTAACCTTCTTTGAATTCACGAGGTTGTATACGTTTGTCATGCAATCTTTTAGACTTTTCTTTATACATTTTGGCATTCTTATACGAAAATAACCTCAACTCCTCAAGCTCATCAAGTTGTATCATCATTCTCTCACAGCTTGGTTAATATCCAAATTTAATTGTTTCAAAGCCTAGTGAGCTTTATTTTCCAACTCAGGTGGCAAACGACATACCTTTCCGAATACTAACCAATAAGGAGTAATTCCTAACGATGTCTTAAAAGTTTTTCAGTAGGCCCATAGAGTGTCATCAAGCTTCCGAGACTAATCTTTTCTATTAGGTTGCACCACCTCCTCGAGGATTTCTCTAATCTCATGCTTTACCCGTTTAACTTGCCCATTTGATTGTGGATGATAGGCAGTGCCAGTTTTGTGTTTCACATTGTACTTGTCAAGAAACCAATTAAGCCATTTGTTTACAAAGTGCAATCCTTCATCGCTAATTATAGCTCTAGGAGTCACAAACCATGTAAACACATGCTTATCTAGGAATCGCATGGCTACCTTAGCTTTATTCGTGGGGTATGTTTCAGCTTCAACCAACATAGATATGTAGTCAACGACCACAATGATATACCTGTTACCATAAGAAGAAGGAAATGGGCCTAGAAAATTGATGCCCCATACGTCAAATAATTCTACCTCCAAAATGTTTTTCAAGGGCATCTTGTTCCTCCTTGATATGTTTCCAGTCCTCTGGCATCTATCACAAATTTTCATATATGCATACTCATCCTTAAACATTGTAGGCCAAAAGAATCCTACTTGTGAAATATTCACTGCAGTGCGTGAACCACCAAAGTGTCCCCCACTTGGAGATGAATTGCAATGGTATAAGATTTCATCAATTTTACTTCTAGCCACGCACTTCCTGATTGTGTTACTTGCACATTTTTTAAACAAAAACGGATCTTACCAAAAATAATACCGACATCATGAAGGAATTTCTTCCTTTGTTGGTATGCCATTTCTTGAGAAATATTCCACATGTTAAATAATTAGCATAATCAGCAAACTAAGGTACTTCATGAATTTAGTTTACCTCAAAGATATGCTCATCTGGAAATTTCTCATTGATAGGAACAAGTGAGTGAGTTACCTCGTTTTATTCCAACCTCGAAAAATGATCGGCTACTTGATTTTCAACGCATTTTCTATCTTAGATCTTAAGGTCAAATTCTTGGAGTAAGAGTATCTATCAAATTAGCCTCAATTTAGCATCTTTCTTTGTGAGTAAGTATTTAATGGCTGCATGATTGGTAAAAACTGTAACTTTTGTATCTATAAGATATGAACAAAACTTGTCAAAAGCAAAAACTATAGCAAAAAGTTCTTTTTTAGTTACCGTGTAATTGAGTTGGGCTTTTGTCAAAGTTCTGCTTGCATAGTAGATAAGGTGAAAAATTGTGTTCCTTCTTTGACCCATCATAGCTCCAACAGTGAAATCACTTGCGTCACACATCAACTCAAAAAGTGAGTTCGAATTAAGTGTAACAAATTATTGGGGCTGAGATTAACTGACTTTTTAACTCTTCAAAAGCTTCCAATCATGCTTTATCAAACTCAAAATAGTATCTTTCTCTAATAGCACACACAAAAGCTTAGAAATTTTTGAAAAGTCTTTTATAAACCTTCGGTAAAATCCAACATGGTCTAAGAAACTTCGAACTCCTTTCATACTAACTGGTGGTGGTGGTAATTTTTCAATCACATCCACCTTTGCTTTATCAACTTCAATCCCCTTTTGAAAATTTTATGCCCTAAAATAATTCCCTCCTTAACCATAAAATGACATTTCTCCCAGTTAAGGATAATATTTGTCTCCTCGCATCTTTTAAGTACCTTAGCCAA
The DNA here is from genome assembly GCF_007990345.1 of Gossypium hirsutum. Lineage (NCBI taxonomy): Eukaryota > Viridiplantae > Streptophyta > Magnoliopsida > Malvales > Malvaceae > Gossypium > Gossypium hirsutum. The sequence continues at coordinate 385,647 of NC_053432.1, forward strand.
ATTACTCAAACAAACATTATAAGTATTGCCAAAAATAGAAAAATCATCCATGAAAACCTCAACAAAATTTTCTACCATATTAGTAAATATTGCCATCATACATAGCTGAAATGTTGTAGGTGCATTACATAAACTGAAAGGCATTCGCCTAAAAGCAAATGTACCGTATGGGCAAGTAAAAATGGTTTTGTATTGGTTTTCCGAAGCTACAGCTATTTGGTTATATCCTGAATATCCATATAAAGAATAGTAATATTCGTTACTTGCTAGTCGATCTAACATCTGATCCATAAAAGGCAACAAAAAATTGTCCTTCTGAGTAGCTTTGTTCAATTTGCTGTAGTCTATACAAATTCTCCAACCTGTGATAGTTCTCGTCGAGATTAACTCATTACGTTCATTCTCAACAATTGTGGTTTCGCCTTTTTTGGTACACATTGTACCAGACTTACCCATGAACTATTTGAGATGGGGTAGATAATTCTTGCATCTAACCATTTGATCACTTCCTTTTGAACTACCTCTTTCAGGACAGGGTTGAGTCTCTTTTGCCCATCAATCCTAGCTCTTTTTCCCTCTTCTAAAATAATCTTATGCATATAAAAGTAAGGGCTTATTCCTCGAATATCCATTATGGTCCAACTGATCGCCCTTTTAAATTTCTTTAAAATAGAAATTAGTTGCTCTCATTGGTGTTCTATTAGCTCTACTAAAATAACCACAGGTAAAGTAGAACAATTACCTAAATAAATGTATTTTAAATGGGAAGGAAGTAAATTAAGTTTGAGTCTAGGTGGTTCCTCGATTGACAACTTTGGTTGTGTGAATTCCCAAACTTCTAATTCTAGTAGTTCAAATCGTGTTGGTTGAACCTAATCCCTCGAATTGGCTTCCATCAAAGCCATGTTTTCATTACTTTTTTCATCTTCTGATGGCTCAGACCCTAAAGTGTTCTCCAATGGGTTTTCTTCAAAATTATTCTCTTATTCCATAGAAACTAAAGTTTCTAACTCTTCCATCACTGAACATTCCTCCATCGGATCAGGAATTTTCATAGCTTTTAGAACATTAAACGTTACCTGATCATCCTGAACTCTCATCGTGAGTTCTCATCTTCCTACGTCTATTAATGTTCTTCCCGTGGCTAGGAAAGGTATCCCTAGGATGATCGTCACTTCCTTATCTGCTTCAAAATCTAAGACAATGAAATTAGCAGGAAAAATAAATTTATCGACTCTTACCAAAATATCCTCGATCTTTCTTTCGGGGTATGCTAAAGATCGATCCGTTAGTTAAAGAGTCACAGTAGTAGGTCTTACTTCGCCTATTCCTAACAATTTGAAAATAGACTTGGGTATCAAGTTGATGCTTACTCCTAAGTCACACAAAGCTTTACCACAGTAAGATTCTTCGATATTACAGGGTATAGTAAAGTTTCCAGGGTCCTTCAATTTCAAAAGAAGCTTGTTTTATAAGAATGCACCGCACTCATTCGTTAATGCTACAGTATCATACTCACCGAGTCTTTTCTTCTTCGTCTATAGAAGATGTTAGTTTTTCAGAATTCACTAGTTTAGGTTTTACCTCATCAGACTTTGTAAGTTTTGGCTCAGCTGGTGAAGGAATTTCAACTGTTGGTTGACTTTCTTCCTTCTCAATGGGTTTATCTTCAATCACAACCTCCTTGGGTTCCAAAGTCATACCACTTCGTAAGGAAACTACTTTGCAATATTCCTTACCCAAATTTCTTGGATTTTCTATATCGCTCAGCAAGGCTCCTAACAATTGGTTATGAAGCTCCGTACCTAACTAACCCATTTGGTTCTCCAAATTTTTTAGTGTTGCTGCTTGACTTTGAATTAAGGCGTCATTCTTCGCCATGTACGCCTTCAATAAGTCTTTTCCCAATAGTCCCCTTTGTTTGGCTTGAAGCTTTACCTACCAATTTTTCAGAATCTGTCGAAGTAGGAGGTGTAACAGTACCCTCAATAGTTGTTGTTTCAATGGACATTCTATAAGAAAAAAATTATACAATAGATTAAAATACATTTATATACAATATATAAATAGATTAAAATATATACACATTTATATACATTTACATACATTCATATACATTTACATGCATTTATATAAAATGGCATAAAGTTCCAAAAGATAGCATAAAACCTTGTCACTTCTACTAACTAGAATTAATAATTACAATATTTTTTTACCAAATTTAGAAATTTTATTTTATTTTATCCTAATATTAAATATCTTTTGTAAGAATGAATTGTTTTTAGACAGAGTACTATATGGCTTGTGAATATGCACGTGAGGACAAAAGGAAGTCAATAAATACACAACTACTAATCATTTTCAACACAACCATACAAATCAAAACAAACTTGACCTATAAAATTTACCTTAAAAGTGAAAACACACACATGCTACAATTAATGTGTTTTCTCTGAACTAATTATTAATTATGCACCCTTCATTCACCATTTTTCTTACTTTGATCTCAAGATTTCAAAGATCTAATTATTGGCAAAAAAAAAATTTAAATGAAGTAGAAAATATTGGTTAAGAATGATTGAATACATGGATGATTTTGCACCGTTACTCTATATTTCACTTTTATTTTTTAATTAAAATTTGATTTTTTTTACTCGAATACAAGTCCTTTATCACTCATATGTTGTACTGTATTATAATAAGGATAAAATACATACAATGCTTCAATTAAAATGGAGTAGAAGCACACACAATATTCATGTGATAGTATTTAGGAAATGGGCATGATTCTATGAAGAATGTTAAATTGTAAATTATATGACAAGGACAAATCAACATGAGCAAAGTGTTCAAAATTATAGCTAGAGATAACTTTGATTTGCGAAGTACCAAAACCAATTTTATCCTAAATAGAATTTGCATCTACTTATTGGCCTTCTAAAAAAAATCTAAAACTTTCAAAATAAATAAATATCTTAAAAATTCTAAAAATACATTTTATTTTATAATCTTTATAGTAAAATAAATAAATATACTATATTTTGATTTATAATACCAACTTAATTAAAAAAACTGTTAAAAACCTTATTAAATTTAAAATAATATGACAGAGATGTGATTTGAAGCATAAATAAACCTAATAACTAAATCTCCTACTAAATTCATCCTTGAACATGTTCTATTTCACAATGATATGAGAACCCCTTTAACCCTACACCATTTATCACATCTAATCTAACTCACAACCTCCACGATGTCCGCATAACACCTAGAAGCATCTCTCCTCTCATTTTCCATTTTTATTTTCCTTCAATTTTTTTGTTATTTTTGTATTACATTTTTAAGTTTGCAACAATAAATTTACACAAAACTCACATAATAAAATTTAAATCATAATAGAAAATGCAATTACAACTAACAAAAAGAAGAAAGTTGGGTTATCTCCCACTGCTAATTATGGAACAAAAAAGCATCTTCCATTGTGACACTAAAAAAAGCAAATAAAAGGGAAAACATGACAAACCCATGAAGAGTTAATCAAAGTTTATTTAAAATTAAAGAAGTTGGTTGCTTTTTAGCCCTTTTCATACCCATTGAAAGTTGGCCTAGGTCCCCATAGATTCTTTTGGAGAACGATATGGAAGCTTAAAACTCTTTAGAAAATATGGGTCTTTGCTTGGAGATTGGGTCATGATCTCCTCCCAACGAAAGACAAGATTGCTTCGATGCGCCAGCATGATGATAGAGAGTGCTTTAGGTGCGGTGATAAAAGGGAAACCCTTGTTCATGCCCTTAAGGATTGCCCAAACGCTAGGGCTGTTCTTTCCATGGGCAGCCTTGAGACCAACCAATAAGGGAACACCACAAAACCCAGCCAAACAGAACAAGAATGAGCTACTGGAATCGGGTCCCCAAGAAACGACGAGCACCGAAGTAAACTGCCACCACACTCAACCAAAATCACCAACCACCCTACAAACAGCTTTTAACAAAAACAATACGTACAAAACAGTAACCAATACTCAAACGCAGCATAACAAGTTAAAAATGATCCACCTCAAGACCAACAAAAACACTCGTAAAGGGTGAATAAATCAGCACCTATCAGGACGAAAGATCAAACCAACAAAAACTAAGAAACAAACCAAAACAAAGCAGTTTAAACGAAAATTATAAATAAGGCAACAGTCTATAGAAAGACTCAATAGAACATTATCATGATCTCAAAAGCGATGATCAAGATGATCCCTAAACAGAAAAAAAACACAGAACAGTATGAAGAAAATACGGAAAGCGCAGAAAAAACACTTACAGGGAAAAAAGAAAGAAAAACCACATCAGAACTTTAAACAGTTCCTTTAAGTACATGAAAACATTGAAAAGAGATGAGGAAATTACAGGGAAACAAATTAAAATAAAGAAAACAACACGAGAAAACAATAAAAGAAACAAAAGGTAAAAACCACCGAAACCGAAGGCTGTCGTAACACCGATCAAGAAACGCTAGAGCTCGTTGAAGGCAGTCCTGAAGTGCGCACCTAGAAGGGCCAAGAACGCCACCGCCTCCCCATCAAAGGATCAACACCTCCCCAAAAAACAGCGTCACAAAGTGCTCCCCATCTTTGAAACCCGCCACCGGCCACAACCCCTCAAACCAACAAGGCACCCAAAGAAGAAATAGACGAGAACTAGCTATACTCTAAAGCAACAAAGCTCTCACAAAACAAAGATGACCAAACAACCAAAAAGAAGATGAAGCTTAATCGTTTAATAGTTACAACTCCCAAGAAACGAACATGGCTCGACACCTTTCACCACCAAATAGTCAATAACGCCACCACCACAATCATTTCCTTCATAATACGTCACCACTACGAAACCAAATAACGACGAAAAAGCAATAACCACCACCGTCCAAGTATTCGTTAAAGAGGAACATAGATGGACACACGCAAAGCCACCACCCAGTCGAGCCACAAAAGCACGAAGGTGGAAAAACAAGAACACAAATCACCCGAATCTTTAGAGAGAAAATTCCAAATTCCCGCTACCAGCCCCCCCGATGCTTAATATCCTTTTAGATGAAGAAGACAAGGGTTTTTTTGTTAAAATTATTTTCTTTTAATTATATTTTTTTCCAAAATTTAATGACTTTAAATATTTATATTTTGAGGAGTTTTTAAACTTTTTTCAAATTTTATTGGTTTTAAATATATATAACTTTGAGAATTTTTTTAAAATTTTTATATATTTTTGAAGTTTAAATTTTATATATATATGAATTTTTTAATTATTGTATATTTATTATTTCAAATAATTTTTTTTTAAATTAAGATTTGTGAAAAAAATAAAAAATAAAATAAAATAAAGAACACACAAAATTTTACGTGGAAACCCTTTCGGGAAAAAACCACGGGCAGAGGAGAAGAAAATTCACTATGTCGAAAATTTGAATCAATACAGGAGGAATAGACTATGTCTATTTATAGGCTTGCAAAGCCATATTCTAGTAGGATTGAAACACCTTATCCTAATCAATATAAAATAGATAGAGTTTAATAAGGTTTAAAAAACCTTATTCTAAAATAAAATAAAAGAAGTCTAGTTCTATATGGATTTTACTTTTATTTTATTTTCCATCGTATTTTATTTAAAATAAGAATTTGGGTCACTTAATTCTAACAATTTCCACCTTGACACAAATTCTCAATGAACAAGTTCTTCATCGCGAACTTTCAATAAATAAGTTCTCCACCTCTTCCATAAAACCCCTTAAGGGTTTAACTTCAACAATGAACACCAACCAAGTCTAAGCAATGCTCAAACTTGGTTATAGAAAGTGACTTAGTCATCATATCAGCAGGATTTTCATGAGTACTAATTTTGCTCACAACAATATCACCACGAGCAATAATATCACGAACAAAATGATACCGAACATCAATGTGTTTTGTTCTCTCATGAAACATTTGATCTTTTGTAAGAAAGATGGCACTCTGACTGTCACAAAATACTGTGCTGATTTGAAGGTCTTCATTGAGTTCACTAAATAGTCCCTTCAACCAAATAGCTTCTTTACAAGCCTCAGTAATCGCCATGTACTCAGCTTCAGTGGTAGACAAAGCGACTGTAGTTTGCAAAGTGGCTTTCCAACTAATTGCACAACCTCCGATTGTAAAGACGTAACCTGTGAGAGATCTTCTTCTATCAAGGTCTCTAGCAAAATCAGCATCAACATACCCTATGACTCCATCTTTAGTTCTTCCAAACAGTAAGCAAACATCAGTAGTGCCTCGTAAGTATCTTAAAATCCACTGAACTGCTTTCCAATGTTCTTTACCGGGATTTTCCATATATCTGCTAACTGCACTGACTGCATATGATAAATCTGGACGTGAACAAACCATAGCATACATGAGAGATCCCACTGTACTAGAGTATGGAACATGTGACATGTACTCAATCTCATCATCTAATTGTGGAGACAAAGCCGATGAAAGTTTGAAATGGGCTTCTAAAGGAGTGCTAACAGGCTTAGCACTCTGCATATTGAACCTGCAAAGAACTTTTTCAATGTACCCCTTTGACTTAGGTACAATTTACTTGCTTTTCTATTTCTGAGAATCTCCATACCAAGTATCTTCTTTGCTGCTCCTAAATCTTTCATCTCAAATTCTTCACTTAGTTGGGCTTTGACCTTTCTTATCTCTCCTTTATCTTTTGCTGCTATCAACATGTCATCAACATAAAGAAGTAGATACACAAAAGAACCATCATTGTTTTTCTTAAAGTAAACACAACTGTCAAAACTACTTCTTTTGAAATCATGAGAAGTCATAAAGGAATCAAACCTCTTGTACCACTGTCTTGGTGACTGTTTCAAACCGTAAAGGGACTTTTTCAACAAGCAAACATAGTCTTCTTTTTTTGAAACTTTAAAACCTTCTGGTTGTTGCATGTAAATATTCTCCTCAAGTTCTCCATGCAAAAATGCAGTTTTTACATCTAACTGCTCAAGCTCCAAATCATGCATGGCCACAATACCAAGCAAAGCTCGAATCAAACTATGCTTAACAACTGGGGAGAACACATCTGTGAAGTCCACTCTTGGAATTTGACTATAACCCTTTGCAACAAGCCTTGCTTTATATCTGGGTTCTTCAACTCCTGGAGTCCCTTCTTTCTTTTTAAACACCCATTTACAACGAACAACTTTTTTACCTTTAGGAAGCTTCACAAGATCCCATGTTCTGTTTTTGTGGAATGATTCCATCTCCTCTTGCATAGCAAACATCTACTTTTCTGAGTCTTCACAGCTAAACGCCTCAGAATAATTAAATGGCTATTGATTCGCATCTATATCTTCAGCCACATTTAAAGCATAAGCAACTAGATCAGCCTCGGCATACTTCTTTAGAGGTTTAATTTCTCTTCTAGTTCTATTTTTGGCGATAGAGTATTGCGGTGAAGAAGCAGCTCTATTTTCAATTTTTGTACTGGCTTGAGGAGTCGACTCAGTATTAATCTGATGCTCCACCTGCTTTTGATTTTCTTTATTGGAAGAGTCTTTAAGAGATAAGTTAGGTAGCATAGCAGTTTCATTAAAAACAACATCTCTGCTAATCACAACTTTTCTATTTTCAGGACACCATAACTTATACCCTTTTACACCAACTTTATAACCAAGGAAAACACATTTAATGGATCTCGGTTCCAATATTCCATTATCAACATGAGTATACGTAGGACACCCAAAGATCTTTAAATCAGAATAATTAGCAGGATTACCAGACCATACCTCTTGTAGAGTATTTTTCTCAATGGCAATGGATGGGGATCGGTTGATCAAAAAACATGCAGTAGAGGCTGCTTCTGCCCAAAACGACTTCGGTAAGTTGGCATTTGACAACATACATCGAACCTTCTCCATGATCGTTTTGTTCATTCGTTCTGCAATGCCGTTTTGCTGTGGAGTATGACGAACTGTCAAGTGTCTCACAATCCCTTCTGACTTGCAAAATCTACTAAACTCATCAGAACAGAATTTTAAGCCATTGTCTGTTTTTCAATCATAATTTTCCAAGACTTAAATACGGAAAACACATCGCTTTTCTGTTTCAGGAAGAATGCCCAAACTTTTCTGGAAAAATCATCAATAAAGGTTAGCATATAATTAGCTCCACCTCTCGAAGGCACTCTGGATGGCCCTCACAGATCAGAATGAATATACTCCAACGTTCCCTTCGTGTTATGGATTCCTCTGGTGAATCGAACTCTCTTTTGCTTCCCAAAAACACAGTGTTCACAGAAATTTAGTTTACAAATTCCTTGCCCATCAAGAAGTCCTCTTTTGCTCAATTCTACCATGCCATTCTCGCTCATATGCCCTAGGCGCATATGCCAAAGTTTAGTAATATCATCATTTGACAAGAAATATGAAGCGACAACTGCATCGCCAGTAACAGTAGAACCCTGCAAAACATATAACTTGGCAGTCTTTCTTTGCCCTTTCATCACAACAAGGGAACCTTTGGAAATCTTTAAAACCCCACTTTCAGCTGTGTATCTGTACCTTTTTTAATCAAGAGTACTCAACGAAATTAAATTTCTCTTCAATTCTGGAACATGTCGTACATCACTAAGTGTTCTGACAACTCCATCAAACATCTTAACTTTAATTGTTCCAACACCTGCGATTTTTCACGAAGCATTATTTCCCATCAAAACAACACCTTCAGACACTGTTTCGTAAGTTGTAAACCAATCCCGATTGGGACTCATGTGGAAGGTGCAGCCTAAATCAAGTATCCACTCCTCGTTTACTTTAGAATCATTTACAGAGGCGACTAGAAGTTCACCATCGCTGTAGTCTTCTACAACATCAGCTTTACCAAAATTTTCTGGTTGTTTTCCCTTTTGATTCGCAGCCTCCCTTTTAATCTTGTTCTGTAGCTTATAGCACTCAGATTTAATGTGCCCTTTCTTCTTACAGAAGTTACAAGTTTTACCTCTGTTTGAAGACTTCGATCTACTCTTAGATTTACCACGAGAATTCCGTTCCTGTGTCCTACCACGATCATCATCAGCATTCTGATCTTGTCTCCCACGAACAATGAGACCCTCTCCTTGAGAGTCGGGTTTAACCACAAGATGCTCCATCTTATCATATGAGGTTAAAGAATCATAAACCTCATCAACTGTGAGAGACCCGCGGCTATATAAAATTGTGTCTCTAAAGGTTGAATAAGACGGGGGCAACGAACAAAGTAGAATCAACCCTAGATCTTCCTTATCATACTAAATCTCCATGGCCTCCAAGTTTGAGAGAATTTCTTTAAACACTGTTAATTGTTCGTGTACAGACGCACCTTCCTCCAAACGATGGGCATAAAGACGCTGCTTCATATGCAGCTTGCTTGTTAGAGTTTTCGACATACATATTTGTTCTAGCCTCTTCCATAATGCAGCGGCAGTCTTCTCTTTCATCACATCTTGCAAAATTTCGTTGGACAAATGCAGATGTAATTGTGTTAACGCCTTTCGATCCTTACGCTTCTTCTCTTCATCTGTTAATGTTGAAGGCATCTTATCTATCCCTAGCAGGGCATCTTCCAGATCCATCTGCGCAAGAACTGCTTGCATCTTAATCTACCACAATGCAAATCTGGTGTTGCGATCCAACAGCGAAATTTCATACTTCAAAGACGCCATTACCGTGATCGAGATGAATAATCCGGAAGCTCAGATACCAATTTGTGAAAAAAAATAAAAAATAAAATAAAATAAAGAACACACAAAATTTTACGTGGAAACCCTTTCGGGAAAAAACCACGGATAGAGGAGAAGAAAATTCACTATGTCAAAAATTTGAATCAATACAAGAAGTTTATAGGCTTGCAAAGCCATATTCTAGTAGGATTGAAACACCTTATTCTAATCAATATAAAATAGATGGAGTTTAATAAGGTTTAAAAAATCTTATTCTAAAATAAAATAAAAGAAGCCTAGTTCTATATGGATTTTACTTTTATTTTATTTTCCATCGTATTTTATTTAAAATAAGAATTTGGGTCACTTAATTCTAACAAGATTAAATAGACATAATATTTAAATATTAAAGGCTAAATTTATTATTATAACAACAAAAAATAAGATAATGGGATGAAAAATGTTAATTGCTTTAATTGTTTAGTTTCTAAATTAAAAAATACTAAATTATTTGATTCTTTTTTGAAAGATCAATTTACTTAATATTAAAATTGAGAAAAATAAAAAAGGTTTCTTTTCTACGTTTTTAATCAATTAATTAACACTAATAATTCGACCTTTATTTTTCAATTAATATATATAGAAGTACTTAAAGTTGACAACTTGTACTTACTTGGTATCTAAATTTTTTTGATTTAATACCTAAACTTGAAATCCACGAGTTAACTTAATATTTCTTTATGTACCTGATTAACATTATTAAAATATGTTGACGTGACACAAATAACTAATAGCATGATAACATATGATAGTCTCACATTTTAAAATATAAAAAGTTAAATACCAACAAAAAATAAATTACCAAGTTTAGATATCTTTGTATATATTAACTGGTATAACCATATAAAAACTATTTTTTAATTTATAAATCAGCTGTAGCGGCTTAGTTGTACTCTAAGCCTATGATTACTAAATTAGATAAAAAAGTAAAGAGAAAATTGACTAATAATCTTAAAAAAATGAATCGCTTTCTCATCATCTATAATTAACTTTCTTAATTTGTCTGTTTCATTTAACGCAACACAAACTAGCATAATTACACTTTTTTATTTTAATTGCTTTGAATTATATCTTCACACTTTTTAGTGATAAACATGTCAACTTTATTATTATTTTTGCATATATATTAAAAGGTATGGTACATTAATTTTATAAAAAAATTAATTTAACATTTTATTTTATTTTTTATTTTTTAGTTCGTTTTTTCTATCAAATAATTCAAAATGAATACAAATTTAATATTTTTTAACTTTATTAATATGGTATATACATTGATAACATTTAAATATTTAATTAATTTTTTAAAATTTTAAAAATTTAAAAGAAATTATTTTTAAAAATTAAAATTATTAAAATTATTAAGAAAATATAAAAAATATTTTTAATGTTTTAAAAATTAATTAAATATTAATATGTCATTAACATAATAATTTATCAATAAAATTAACAAACATTTATTTTTCTCATCAATTTTAAAATAATTTAATAAAAAATATAAATTTAAAAATTAAAATAAACGAAAAAATTAAATAAAAAATTAAAATAATTATTACTTTGTATTGCTAACTTTTACTACTTTTTATTTGAATTACTATTTTTTAATAAATTATGTAATCCTTTATTAAATTAGCTACTAAAAGCTTCGACCAACAGGAGCATCGTATAGACCTGGCAGTTGAAGAAAAGATGTTTTGTCTGAGTTTGTCTTTGTCTTTGTCTCACTATTTTCATATAAAATATAGTCTTCCCCTCCACTACAAAGGTATAAGTCCCACTACTCTCACTTTATTATATATTAATCACTTTTCCTTATAAATTTCCCCCATTTCCAATCAGACAACTAAAAGGGATTCGTCCCCATGGCGGCAACCGGACCTTCTCTGTTTGTCGCCAGTACGTTAGTGACGTCAATGGCCGGAAACTCGGGGAGGAACCGGTGCTTAAGCTCATTTCGAGCGATGGCGGTGTCTGCAGATCAGAAATCGTCACCGGCGACGGTTTCAACGAGGTCAACGGAGAACGGAAGATGGTTGGAAGAGAAGAATAGGAAGGGAAGGAAGGAAGAAGAAGAGTTAACATCGAATATTTACTCGAATCCTCAGGAAATAACCGACGAGAAAGGAAAAACGTTGAGAGAATATTTCCAAGAGTGCAAAGATTTGATGATCCAATCAAAGGCAGGGCCGCCACGGTGGTTTACTCCTTTGGAGTGCGGGTCCCATGCTCCTGATTCTCCTCTCCTCCTCTTTTTGCCTGGTTTGAATTTCTTTTTTCATTTTTTTTTTGGAGTTTTTGATAAGGAAATCATAGCTAGCTTTTGACATTAACTTTATAGTAAAGTTATCAACTTTTTGAAAATGAAATTCATAGTTATCAACTTTTTTTTTTCATTTTTATTAAATTTGAACGTTAATACAGGGATTGATGGCATGGGGCTTGGACTTTTTAAACATCATCATAAACTGGGAAAGTAAGTGACACTTTTACTCTCTTTTTTTTAAGTGAACTTTTTTTCTGAAGTTGAATTGAATTTGATTTTTTTTTAAAAAAATTATTGAATGAAGGATTTTCGAAATTTGGTGTTTGCATATTCCAGTATCGGATAAAACATCATTTACAGGTAAAGATCCGGCCTTCTATGCATATGTTGAAAGCATATATTCCTAATCCTATGTACTTTCTGTCTTTAACTTTTCAACATAATATAAAGCATTATCATTACTTAATGACAAATCTTACCAAGTAAATCCAAACTATACTTTACTACCCTTTATTTAAAGTTTTTGATTCATGTTGAAATTTTTCTTATTTGTATCAACTTGATTATTTCAGGTACTTTGGTAAATAGCTTGTAAATGGCACAGGATTTGATTTTTGAAAAAGTACTAAGCAAAAAGCTACTGCCAAGTTGATCATAATGTCTCTTTATATATAAAAAGGACCATTAATATCCTGTTTTAGTATTGTTTCGTTTTGATTCTGTTCTATTTGCATAATTCGTTTATTTTCCTTCCTTAGATCTAGTGAAGCTGGTTGAAAGAACAGTAAGGTCCGAATACAAGAGATCACCAGACCGACCAATTTATATTGTTGGAGAGTCTCTTGGAGCATGCATTGCCTTAGATGTTGCTGCTCGTAACCCTGACGTTGATCTTGTGCTAATTTTGGCCAATCCAGGTGCAAACTTATGCTGTTATAATCCTGTCCAATATAAAAATAGGATTGATTTTGGAACCTGAACATAACAGATTTTACTTGTAAAGGAATAGTAAGAGGTGGATGCAACAGAGATGATAAAATGTACTTTAAACCCCTGAAAACTGGCTAAAGAGTGATGTTGATCGTTGCAATAAAATTAATAGTGTTTGCTGTCTCGCTTATGTTCTGTTTGCAGCTACATCATTTAGCAGGTCACAATTACAATCTCTAATACCTGTACTGCAAGTCATGCCTGATCAACTCTCATTGTACCTCCCTTACATGCTGAACCTGGTATCAGGTTTGGAGGCTTTTCTTTAAATTCCAGTTTGTTGGCCTTGATACTTACCTGAGGCTGAGGTGTTTAACTTGTTCTATTTAGTCTAACAGCCTTAAAAGCATAATGTTAATGACTTTTTGTTGAAAACAAATAAAATAACAATATTTTAGCATCACTTTTGGTGGATCTATTATTCTTATTGCTGATCAGAAATAATTAAGAATGTTGGTGAGATGTGAGCAATGGTATCTGTTTAGGTGATCCTTTGAGGATGGCCTTCGAAAATGTGGCAAAGGGACTTATGCCACACCAAATTGTTGGAGAGCTAACACAGGATCTGGTTGCAATGTCGTCTTATCTCTCTGTAAGATTCAGTTATGAAGCATTAATGCTGGAATTACTATTTCAGTTGACATTTTTTGTGTTACTTCCACATCTGCATTATTTTGTTGCCAAAATATATATGGAGATGATAGTTTGAATATGCTTTTATATTTGAGGATACAACTTTTCATTCATAGAAAAGATAATAGCTTCACATAGTTTATGATGTTCATGCAATGTATTTCACCTAATTTATTTTCATTTTGGTGCAAAAAGAATTGACAATTTAAGTCTCAGGTTCTGGCTGACATGTTACCCAGGGAAACACTTCTCTGGAAGTTACAAATGCTTAAATCTGCTTCTTCATCTGCTAATTCACATCTCCATGCTGTAAAAAATCAAGCATTGTTGCTTTGCAGGTCCTTAATTAGTCATCAACTCCATCCATTGATCTTTTTGTTAATATTCTTGCCTAGTTTATGGCCCCTCTTGTGATAATGGCTGGTATTTTCTATTTTTTGTTATAGTGGGAAGGATCAGTTGTTTCCCAGTGAAGAGGAAGCTCAAAGACTGTACCACATGTTGCCTAAATGTGAGAAACGTGTGTTTGAAGAAAGCGGCCATTTTCTCTTCTTAGTAGGACTCTCTCTCTCTCTCTCTCTCTCACACACACACACACACACACGTTCTGTAAATAATCAGCAGCATGAAAATGCTTTTGATGGAAAAGTAATTTGGGTAAGAAAGAGGTTAAATAAAACTGAAGACTAACTAAGATGAATAAGTATCATTTGTTTACATTGTAATGCAGGGTCTTGAAACAATATTTTGCTTGAAATATCATTTCTCAACCCATTCTGAAAATGCATCATATTTTTGCTCATTCATCGCAGGAAGACGGTTTTGATTTGGTAACAGCCATCAAGGGTGCTAGTTTCTATCGTCATGGAAAATACCTTGACTACGTGTCAGATTACATACCACCCACACCTTATGAATTCAAGAAAATATATGAATCAAACGGGTAATATATCCTATGGCAAAACTTTCATGCAAATTGCATTAACAGGAATAAACCATGGGTGAGTCTAATTGGAAGAATGACATTTTGTTTGTCTGGGGTATATAAAAGTTGATGGTTGGAATTGTTTGTTCTATAAGTATTTACTTTTATTTGTATAGTATTTATGTATATGTTTTTATATTGGTAAAACATAAGAAGATATTTAATTAAAGTATATATACCCCAGGATTCAATGCCAGGATCTGTTACTGTGGATCCCTATGTTTTTGCTTGATGCGGATATGATCACAGTGGCAGTTCCCAATTATAGTATATTTTTCGCCTTGTAAGCACATTAACATTTAATACTAACTACAAAGTATTGTTATTCCTAGATGGGTACTTGCTGTTACTAGTCCGGTGATGCTCTCAACTTTAGAGGATGGCAAAGTGGTGAGAGGCCTGGCTGGAATACCCTCAGAAGGACCAGTCTTGTATGTTGGGTATCACATGTTGCTGGGATTTGAATTGGCTCCCCTAGTGCTTCAGTTTCTTATGGAGAGAAATATTCTTTTGCGAGGGATAGCCCATCCGATGATGTTTACTAGGGCCAAAGAAGGCAGAATGCTTGATCTAGGTTCATTTGACACATATAGACTAATGGGTGCAGTTCCTGTGTCTGGATCCAACTTCTATAAACTTTTATCTTCAAAGTCTCATGCCTTGCTGTATCCTGGAGGTGTTCGTGAGGCTCTTCATAGGAAGGTAGTTTACATAACACTTCATAAGGACATTTTCTATCTGAAAATAGATCTAATGCTCGGCTTGATCAAAGTTCAGGCTTCTAATACAAAATTGAAAATTCAACAATTGTACTTGTACCATATCTTTAATTTCCTCATACATACAAGTTCGATGCATCTGTTATGAATTAAAATTAGTGACTGTGATGGGGTAGATAGACTTTGAAGATAAAGTGCTGATGAACTTGCCATTTGTTTGTGTTCATTGCAAATCACCAATGCTGGATGAATTTCTTAAGATTTGAAGGGCTAAGATACTCGGCAATGCTGAACTATACATTTTTTTTTCAGGGAGAAGAATACAAGTTATTCTGGCCGGAACAGTCGGAGTTTGTGAGGATGGCATCTAGATTTGGAGCCAAAATTGTACCTTTTGGCGTGGTAGGAGAAGATGATGTTGGTGAGGTGAGCCTGACACATTTATTGCACCATATGCAGAACTTTCTAAGGCTAGTGTCTATAGTAGCCTATTATTTTGGAGCATATGAAGCATTTGGTCTTCTAGAGCAATTCTAGTTAAACAATTTTTTCAATTCATCCTTGTCAATGTGCCCCTGCATATCTGAGCTTATTATAAATATGGCATGTATGTAAATTTCCTAATAGTTATGATATATCTATCATATTGATTAAAAATATTGTCTATATTAATACATATTTAACATTTAAATTTTTTTTTACATAAAACAATTAGTTAGAAAAGTTTAATTTACTTAAAATTTGGCATTTTCGATCTAATATTAATGTAACATGAAATATGTGGGTTCGATTGTAAAATAATAACAGTATAGTGTGTATGTATATACAAGCACATTGCTCATATGGATTTTTGCACAATTCCTGTTGTCAGCTCGTTTTTGACTACAATGATCAAATGCAAATCCCTTCATTGAGGACGTTCATAAAAGAGCTCACAGAAGAGGTTGTGCACTTGAGGTACCAATTCTATCCACTTATCTGATAAGTTTTCTATAATTGCTATAAATTCTTCCCATTGCACAATTCTCTGGTTGGTTTCCTTAAAATTTTGGAATGGTAGGATTGATGCCAGTGGCGAAGTGTCGAACCAAGATGTCTACCTTCCCGGAGTTGTTCCTAAATTGCCAGGCCGATTTTATTATTATTTTGGGAAACCTATTGAAACAAAAGGTACTGTCTTTCTACAACTATATTGTTTTTATATGTATCATGATTGACACAATTAATGTATGTTTTGAAGAAAGGAAAGAAGAGCTAAGAAACAGGGAGAGAGCTCATGAAGTATATTTGCATGTGAAGACAGAGGTTGAGAAATGCATAGCCTACTTGAAGGAAAAAAGAGAAGAAGATCCCTACAGGAATTTAATGACTCGGTTGGTGTACCAGGCCATGCATGGCTTCAAAGCTCCAGTCCCGACATTTGAGCTTTGATGCACAGTATATATAAAGGTTCATATTGGGTTTTCTCCTTACAAGGTTTGGCAATAAAAGCTGCATTGTTACATGTCAAGAAAACACAGTATATATAAGCTATAGACAATATCAAAGAAAGGAATGGTCTACTTTTCCTTGCTTTTGTGGGGATGGGTGACTTTTTGTTATACCTATTCACTATTGGCTTTGATTAACTCAATTGATTATATAATAATTGATATATTATGTGTCCTTAAAGGTGTATGTATATTATTATTTGTAATATAATATGTATTGAATATAATTATATCACATTAATGTTCATGTGTGGCTTCGTTATAGAAGAGGGTCAATGGCAGCATTGTGGCCTTTGTAGCGAAAGTTGGAATCAAGAGGTTGAGTATGTTTGAGGCACGATGGTGGTCATGAAGTTTCTGTCGTGGTGTGATTGTTGTGTTTCTCTTGTATTGTCATTTATTTATTGCTTTGATTGCTCTGTAGCTTTTGCTGGCTTAGTGCACCTGCACATGTTTTGTTTATTCTCTCTTAATTGAATAAAATGACTTTGCTTAGAAAAGTAATTAAATTAATTTTTAAGTTATGAAATAAATAATAAATAGAATGTTTTTCCAAAGTCTCTATTTATAGATGTAAGAAATATAAATGAAATAAAAGTAGACTTTTGTTGAGTCATATTTCTCGTATCTTATTGATAGGAATGTTGGGGTATTTATACATGTGGATATAAGTATTATTACAGCTCATAGTGTGGACTTACTATTTTGTTTTGATCTTATTGCCTCCGGTACTAACATTTTCTACCCTTAGTATTGACATTATTTGTGGACTCTAGGTTTGCTTGGCACATAATTATGGAGCACACGGTCCTTTCTACTTTTGGGTTGGCGTTCTAGGCTGGCTTCGTAGCTACTGGACGTGTGTCTGGATTGCTGCAAGTGAGATTGCGACCTTAACCTGTAGGCTTCCCGTAACTTTGCCTTGCGAGCTGGATTTGTGAGCTAATCCTGCGACCTTACTCTGTAGGCTCGCTCAAGGTTCCCTCGAGATAGATTTGTAGCCTTGTTTTGCGAGCTGGATCGCCTTATTGTCTTCTCGTGGTCAGGTCGTAGGTCATGGGTTGTGGGTCGGAGGCTTGGATCCTTTTTAGGACTCGAGTCTCAGGTTATTGGCGTATAACAATCTACTCCCCCTCAAGTGGGCCTAAGGAGTGTCATACAGTGGTGCTCCTTAGGTCCATCATATCAGGATTAAATGCAGCTTGTTAGGTACACTACGAACTGTGATGCATAATGGTCACTCTACAACGTACGTGAGTGGTTTTCGCGTGTTTATATCTGATCGTTGAAAATTGAAACATTTTCGTTTGTACACAGCCGTTGATAACCCTCGGTCATACGAATCGTCTAATAGGCAGGAAGGGAACTTTTTTAAAAAGATATTCTTCTGAACCTTAAATCCTCTATTTTTAGTGTTTTCTGCAATCAAAATAAAGGTAATTTTCAAAGACTCTGATTTTTCTTTTAAAACTTTTGTTTCCTTCTCTTGTCGAAGCATGGTGAGGATGAGAGGAGCTGATAACTGCATCACCTCAGTCTATTGGTCATCTTCAATTCTGGTGACAGAGATGTTACGTATGCACCACTAAATGGGAGGAGTTAGAACGAGTTCTTTCGGTGCGGGAAAAGAACTTTCTAATTTTACATATGAGTTCTCCCTTTTAGAGGGGTTATATCGACTATGTAAGACGATCGAGGATAGCTTTCTGCTTCTATTGCATGCGTTGGAGGTTGAGTTTCATTTACCGTTGCACCTTTTCTTTTGCAGCCTTCTGAATGACTACAACATTGCTTTCGGGCTTTTCTTGATGACTCGCAATGGCGTATTTCTCGACGTAGTCAAGGATGTGAGATACCTATGCTCGCAGTTTTTCAACATTTGTATCAGTTGAAGGGTCGTGGTTCGGAAGATTCGACGGGGTTCTACTTCTCTCATTGCAAGAAATTGCAAACAATTATTTGAAATCATTATTCTAAACTTCATCTAAACCGAGGAAAGTGCATTTGAGTTCGTAATATACTTGGTGAGAATTTCAGATTTACCATTAAATGATCTTTACCCAGTAAGGACATATGTGTGTTTCAACGAAGCCTTGCTATGGTGAAGCTGTTGCCCAGTTTCAGAGGCTTCGCATTGGTCGTCCTCTAACTCTAAAGACTCTCATCATAGCGATTAGATATTGTTTGGAGGGTTTTAGCCCTAATGGATGGAAGCCTAATGACAATCAAGAGGTTGTTCAGTCAGTTAGTGCGTTACCTAATAGGGCTACCTAGCCTCATGACTTTTTCGATCAATTAGGTCAGATACTATTGGGTCATATGGCGGAGCCATTTAACTTATTCTATCACTTCTACAAGAAGAAGCTTCGTCCATTTGCTCTTGTCGAGTTCGCACAAGGGGGTTGTTGGGTCAAATATTAATTTGTTAACTGCTCTCACTAATCACAGGGTTATTACTAGTGCAAGAATTGATTAGGGCTCCAAGGATATTTCAAGTGGGACTAATAGTCTTTCTCGCGAGCTCAACAAGGAAATGGACATCGATTTCTTGGTCGGCGGTGCTTGCAATAAGCGTAAAACCTTTGCGGGGGCTATGCGTATTAACTCTGCAAGTGAAGAAAAAAGGAACAGTATATAGCAGAAGTGTCGTAGTAAAAAAAGAACAGATCCTGTTGAGGTTGTTGTTGGAGCTTCGAGTCATTCTAGTTTTCTATCCGCGAACTTACCATCTTCTACTCCTACTGCTAGTTCGCCAATCATCGGTTGCTAATGATACCCATCCAGTTGTTGCTCGTTTTTCTCCTTCTGTGTTTGTCATTAGAAAAATGTTGATTGAGGGTAATGAAGGTTCATTTCCTTGGTGTGAGTATTTAAGCATGCAGGAGTACCCTTATAACCTTGACATTACAACCCTTAGATGGCAGGCCACAATGCCAGAAGCTATTAGGCCAAGCAGAGCGCAACTACCCCCAACATCAAGCTTGTGCTCGTCTCTACGATTTTTGCTTTATGAGGCCAATATGGTTGGGGTAAGGTATGTGGAGGCCTGTTAGAGGGAGCTTGCAGATATTAAGGTAAAGTTAGCGAACAGCATCGTAAGGTGATGAAGGAAAATGAGATCATCATTAAGCAAAATGAAGATTTCATGGAGTGTCTTGCCATTGTGGAGACTAAAACGGAAGGGTTAGAGCGTGAGGTGGCCACTGAAAGGGAAAGTAAAGAGGCTCTGCAAGCTGATTTGGACAAGCTTATAGAAGAGCATGTAACCGAAACGGACAAGATTGTCTGAGAGTTTCAAGATCAAGTGGATGACACAATCAAGGAACATATTTTGGTCTTTGAAGAATTTAAGGAAAAGACAACTTAGAATGTCTTAAGTTCTATTTCGAAGCTGAAGATGAACATTCTGCTCCACGCCCAGGTCACTGCTGGTCCTTTTGATGTTTGCAAAGTGGATCTTGATACTCTTGAGGGGGTGGATATGAGCTCGCTAGGCTTCGATGTGTTATGTCCCTCAAGTGTTGCGTGAGACTCTTTTGTGTCTACTTGGAGGAGTTCTCCAAATTTTTATATAGAGGAGGATCTTACTGTGAATAAGGATGCGGTCCCCTCTATTGCAAACAATGATGTTATTCCTTCTGATAGTGTGCATCAAGGCATAGATAGAGATAACATGCATTGATTTATTGAATACTTTGTACCTTTTTGTTTTTAATCAGAATATGTTCTATTTTGTAGTAATTGTTTTTATGCGTTTGCGAATTTAGTCATTTTTATCGCACAACTATGCCGGTATTTATGAAGAACCTTCGAAGATCGCTAGCGTGATCTTTAACGAAAATTTTGAAAGGTAACACATATACATATACTTCACAAAAAATTCTGAAAGATAAGAAGTTGTGGATGTGAATTCGCTAGTTGTTTCATACTTTGAAAGATAACAAATTGAGAGTTTTGCTCTTGTTAACTGTCTTGGATGTTGGTGCTTTTCGTCTGCAAACCTTAATATGGTAGCTGGAAGCTTTACTCTAGCTAACTATTTTAAAGGTTGTAGTTTTTCACCTACGAACCTTAATATTACAATTAGGAGTTTTGCTCTTGCTAATTGTTTTAGAGGTTGCAACTTTTCACCTGCGGACCTTAATATTATAGCTAAGAGCTTTGCTCTTACTAACTGTTTTGGAGGTTGCGGCTATTTGTCTACGAATCTTAACATTATAGTTATGAGCTTTGCTCTCGTTAATTGTTTTGGAGGTTGTGGTTTTTCGCCTGCAAACCTTAATATGACAGTTGAGAGGTTTGCTCTCGCTAACTGTTTTAGAGGTTACAATTCTTCGCCTGTGAACCTTAATATGATAGCTAGGAGCTTTGCTTTTGCTCACTATGTTGCAGCTTTTTTTCTATAAACCTTAATATCACACGAATGTTGTTGGGGAAAATTTTTCATTCATAGGGTAAAGAGTTATACATAGTATTTTTTGAGATGTCGGGCATTCTAAGTTTGCAGTACAACTGTGCCCTCTATTCTTGCTAGCTTATACGCTCTGTAACCTATTTTTTCTATCACTTTATATGGCCTTTCCCACTTTGGAGCCATTTTTCCTCGTTTAGAAGCAGGTAGGCTATTGTTAGTATTTCTTAAGACGAGGTCGCCCACTTGGAACTGCTTGTTTCTGACCTTGGAATTATAGTAGTGAGCTACTTGTTAGGTGCGTACTACATTTCTAACTTCAGCTACTTCTCTAAGTTCGTCAATTAGATTGAGGTTGAGTCTGAGAGCCTCTTGATTAGCTTTTTCATTGAAGTGTTGTGTTCTATACGACCTTAGACCAATTTTTGTAGGGGTTACAACTTTCACACCGTAGACCAGAAAGAAAGTTGTTTCTCTTGTCACGAGGCTTGTAGTTCGCAGGGCCCATAAGATTCTTGGTAGCTCTTCCAACCAAGCGCTTTTAGCCTCGCCCACTTTTTCTTGAAGGCTGTTAGAATTTTGTTGTTCATCGCTTCTACTTGCCCGTTGGTTTGTGGTGTTTTTACTAAAGCTCGAGCCAGAACTATTTGAAGGACAGTACATAATTTTTGAATCTTCCCTAAAATTATGTGCCATTGTCTGTGATGATTGTGCGAGGTATCCTAAACCTGCATATAAATGATTTCTAAAGAAAAGACTCCATCTATTTTTCTATGATGGTTGCCAAAGCTTCCATTTCAATCCATTGGGTAAAGTAGTCTACAGCCACTACAATGAAATTTTTTTATGCCATGGCTATTAAAAATGGACTAAGGATATCAACCCCCCAAGTTGCAAATGGCCATAGACTTGACATGGCTTGAGGGGTTCTGCAGGTTGTCGTTGGACTTTGGCATTTCTCTGGCAGGAATCACATATGCGAACTAACTTATGGGCGTCCTCCTAGACTGTAGGCCAGTAGTATGTTTGCCTAAAGATTTTCTGTTTAAGTAATCTGCCTCTTAAGTGATCGCCACAAATTTCTTCATGGATCTTTCTCATAACGTACTCTGCTTTAGATAGCGATAAACACTGCAATAGTGGATGCGAAAACCCTTTTCTATACAGTACACTCTTTAAAAGAGTGTATCTATTAATTATAAGATAAAACACATTATCTTAATTTATCATGTAATGAGCTTGCAGTATTCAAATATGCAATTTATATATTGGAATTTCAACAAATATTTATGATTTGTGATGATGGCATACCTCGTAGCCTTACGTTGTAGTTTTACGAACTCCTTTCTATCTTGGTTGTCTTGCACGCCTTGGAGTGTATGGATTATTGGTGTCATCCATCCTCCTAAGCTATGCAAAGTACTTAGGGCGTGTTATAGCTCAGGGTTTCCCTATGCTTTAGCAGGATTTTTCCTCTTTCTTCAATGATAACAGAGGATGCTAATTTTGACAAAACGTTAACGCGTGCGTTGTCATTCCTCGAGAGCTATTTAGTTTGGGCTTTGTTGAATCCTGCGAGCAGGTGAGTTTCCATTGTATGATATTTTTTCAACACTGCTTCTTTTACGTCGTATTCACCATTCATTTGTTTTGCCACCAATTGCAAATTTGTATGGACAATTAGATCCTTTTGTTTCTAGTTGGTGTGCTAACTGTAATCCTGATACCAAGGCATCATACTCAGTAATGTTATTCAATGTTTGAAACCCAAACGACAATCCATACTGCCACTCGTTGCCACTTGGGTCGATTATGAGTGCTCCTGCCTTTGATTCTGTTTTGGCTGCAGAGCTATCAACGTAAACTAGCCAACTTTTTGAATTGTCAATTGTATGTGTAGTTATTGCGGTATTGACAGTTCTTTCGAAGGAACATTCCACTATGAAATCAGCCAGCACCTGTCACTTTATTGCAATTCATAGGGCAAAGTCAATCCCATATTTAGTGAGCTCAATACTCCACTTTGTTACCCTTCCCGAAGTATCTGTCTTGGATAGCACTTCTTTCATAAACTGATTAGTGATCATAACAATTGAATGGGCTTGGAAGTATTGTCGTAATTTACGAGTTGCAACAACTAGAGTATAGAATCCTTATTTTTGAGTACCTCAGTTCGCTATTTTGGAGCACCTTGTTGATATAATATATCAGGAACTGGTGGACACCTTCTGATTTAACCAATACTAGTACAACTATCTCTTCTAAGGTTGCCAAGTATAGGAAGAGTGTTTCTCCTATTTGAAGCAATTTCAACAGTAGAAGGGAGGTGGGGTATAACTTTAGTTCCTCGAAGGCTGATTGGCATTCTTCTGTCCATAAGATGGAGGCTCTTAAAGCTTTGAAGAATGAAAGACACTTGTCTGCCATCCTCGAGATAAATCTGTTCAGTGTTACTGTTTTCCCCTGAGACGTTGTATATCTTTTATTGTCCAAAGAGGGGATATTTCCATGATTTCTTGGATTTTCTCTGGGTTTACCTCTATTCCCCTTTCAAAAATCATAAAGCCTAAGAATCTATTAACTCGCACCCCAAAAGCACACTTCTCTGAGTTCAGTTTCATGCTGTGAGCTTTTAAGATTATGAATGTTTCTAATAAGCTTCGTACATACTCGCTCATGGATATCTATTTACTAACATATCATTGATGTAGACCTCGAGATTGTGGCCTATTTGGTCATTGAATATCCCATTTACCAATCTCTGATAGGTCGCGCTCGCGTTTTTTAGGCCGAAGGGTATAACCTAGTAGCAAAACAATCCCTCTTTCGTGATGAAGGCTGTTTTTTTCTAGTCTTCTCTTTCTAACAAGATCTGATTGTAACATGAGAAGACATCCATAAAGCTCATGAATTTGCGGCCCACTGAAGCATCAACCAAGAGACCGATCGAGGTTGGGGGGAAACTATCTTTGAGACATGCCTCATTGAGATTGGTGAAGTCGATACACATCCTCCTTTTACCGTTCGCTTTCTTCACATTACCATGTTCGAGACCCAATCTAGATATTCTACCTCCCGAATGAATCCTACTGATAACAGCTTGGTGACCTCCTGCCTCACTACTTCTATTACTTAAGGTGCGAACTTTTATCTCTTCTGCTTTGGTGGCTTCGCCTTTAGGAAAACGTTCAGCTTGTGCACAATCACTTGGGGGTGTACGTCCGACATGTCTACCTTGGACCAGGCAAAAACATATGCATTTTTTATCAAACATCTGACCAACTTGTTCTTCTCTTTTTCTTTTAATGCTGAAGAAATTTTGATAGTTCTCTCTTCATTGTTGTAAAATAGCTGCAAGGTCTCAGTATGCTCCACAGCTTCAGGTTTTTTGCTCCTGTGCACATCTTTTACATCCAGACTATCCAAATCCAGAGCCTGACTTGCTAATTCAGCCTTTTGCAAACTCCGTCCCTCAGCCATAGGTTCTATTCTTGCTTGGCACATAATATGTGACACTGCCTCGCAGTGCGCTGATCAGATCACAGGAATCCAACTCTAGTTTTTGCCGGGAACTTAATTTTCATACAGAATGTTGCAATTATCATCCTTGCCATTCTCATTATCGGTCTTCCAAAAATGGCGTTGTATGGCATTAGGTGGTCCACTAAATAGAACTAAACGTACTTTGTGGTAGTGTGCTCGTCATCCCCTAAGATGAGAGGCAGGGTGATTGAGACTTTCACCTTGACTAAGTGGTTCTTAAAACCGTACAACAGGCCTGCTCTGGACAATGCATGCTCTTTCAATCCCATTTTTCGGTATGCTTCCTAGGATAACATTTCCACTACACTTTCGCTGCCGACAAGTATTCTTTTGGCTTCAAAATCGACAACTGTAGCTGAGACTACCATCGGGTCATTTCCCTCTTCGTCGCATACCAACTTTTTGTTGCTGCCACCAAACTTGATACTCTATTTTTCATGTCAGCACGACCTCTTGGGAGTACTAACTAACATCACACTCCACATGTGCAACCTTCTTTTTGTGTTGGAACCTGCTTATTCGTCATATGTTCCTACGATCAGATGGATGATGCCTTGAACCTTTTACTTGCTTTTGGGATTACCGCACAAGCTCTGACCCTACTGCAAACTACTCTGATTCATGTATTCTATGAGTTCTTCATTTCAGATAGCTTCCTCTATGGCATCTTTTAGCGTGAAGTAATCTTCGGTCTTGTGCCCTATATCATCATGGAAGGCACATTGATCTCTCAAGTTCACCCTTCTCCTGATGCTCCTTATTGGGGGTGGCTTGGGCGAGATGCCAAAGCTCTTAACCTGCCTAAGGATGTAAGTTCACGTAGCGTTTAAGGGGGTGTAAGCCTCAAACCTTCCTTGGGGGGCGTATCTTCTGGTGTGCTCTTGCTGGGGTCTTTGGGGGTCCTGAGAGTATCACTTTGGGTTTGACTTCTTTGCGACTTCTTGTTTCTTACTCTCAGTGATTGGCTAGGGGGTCCTTTCTGTCTGCTAGGTCTTTCTCTGTTCTAGAACTGCTTATCTTTCCTTTAAGATGTGACACGTGATGCTCTCTTGATTTCTTTTGCTTCTGCAAATTTGTGAGCTCACTCATACAAATCAGTTAGACATTACAGTCTGTTATCCTCGAAGGAATATTGGACATGGTTGTTCTGCACTCCTATGATGAAGGCATCTATAGCCCACTAGTCCTCTAAGTTTTTTGTGTTTAGGGTTACCACATAAAATCTTTTTACATAACCCTGAAGGGACTTGCCTTCCCTTTGCTACACCGACATCAAGCCCATAGGCATGTTCATGATTGCCCTATGGGCCTTAAATCTGCCCATGAACATTTGACCCAATTGTGAAAAGTTTCAGACCGAACCTTGTAAAAGGGAGAGGTACCAATTCTTGGCACTTCCTTTGAGTGTTGTGGAAAAAGCTTTACACTTCGCTGCATCCAATGCTCCCAACACATTTATATAGTCGTTGTACTGTATTAGATGAGCTCGTAGGTCCTTTCTTCCCTCAAACATATCTTTTAGGACCATGAAGTCACGTGGTAAGCTTACTATCGCGATTTTAGTAGCTAGTAGGTTATTGGAATAGAATAACCAGTCCATGTCTTGTGATTTGTGATGTATCACCCGTATGTCCTTCCGCAGTTCATCTATCTTGCTTTGTCATTCTTTCGCTGAGGCTTTGTCTTGTGTGTTTATGTTACCCTGCGGATAAGAGTTATCAGCATGCATCTTTTTTCGTAACCCCTCGTTCTATTTCAATAACTTCTATTAGAAGGCTTGTTGCTCCATGAATAGTGCCTCTTGAGCAACCATCTATTCCCTCATGAACTTTACTTGCTCCTGGATGATTAAGAACTACAGGGGGTGCCTCTTGGTTGAGAGGAAATGGCGGCCCCTGCAGGTAGAGAGGTTCAAATCCAAAGGGATGGAAGTTCTCCGATAAACTACATTGTCAAAGTTTTTTGGTCTGTCGTTGAACCACCCAATGAACAAATTTATTTCATCATGCTGGGTACCGAAACCTGACACTCTGGCCTGTCCTGATGATAATTTGATAGGGGGATTTTCATTTAGGTGAGCCATTTGTTTCCAGAAATAGAGAAACTTAATCAAACTTAGAAAAATCTAATGATCGGAAGTCTGTCCACGTTCATCGCACCAATTGTTGAGTAATATTTCTCTTATATCTTGTTGATAGGAATTTTGGGTTTCTATATATGCAGCTATAAGTACTATTACAGATCATAGCGTTGCCCCACTATTTTATCTTGATTTTATTACCTTCGGTATTGACATTCTCTGCCCTTAGTATTAACATTCTTTACGGACTCTAGGTTTGCTGCATGTGCCTACGGAGTACGCAGTCTTTTCTGTTTTTGAGACTGGCGCTTTGGGTAGGCTTCGTATCTACTGGACACGTGTCTGGATGGCCTACGGAGTACGTGGTCCTTTTAGCGAGTTCTTTGGGCATATGCGAAGTGAAACTGGGATCTTCCCTAGGTTCCTGCGAGTTGGATCTGTGGGCTGGTCTTGGGACCTTGCCCTGTGGGCTCACGTAAGGTTCCCACAAGCTGGATTGTAACCTTGCTATGTGAGTTGGTTCACTTTGTTGTCTTCTCGTGGTCGGGTCATAGGTCAGAGGCTCAGATCCTTTCTAGGACTTGGGTTTCAGGTTATTGACATATAACAACTTTTAATAAATATTAAAGTATATCAAACTGATTTTGATCTTGATGAACATCCACTTAATAACAAAATATTTATAATACTCCTTTTTGGATGTCCATTGGTAGATAATGTGCCTCATAAAAACTTTATTAAAATAAAAATTCCATAGGAAAAAATATCTTAGTGAAGGAAAAAGAGTACACATATCTATATTACACATAAACATGCTATCTCATTAAAAATTTTATCAAGAAAACCAATGGGACAAAACCTCGGTTAAGGGTACAACGAGTATTTACTTTTCGTCATGACAACATGACATAACATCTCATGTTTTACTATTCACTATTGAATACTAGCTTTTCAAAACACAATTTGAACAGATTTGGTAAACGTTTATGTAACCATTCTTCTAAAAGTCATGAGTGAGGAAGAATTTTTGGGAAGTATATTTTGATCTCTTCAAGAGTTTCAACAATAATCATAACAAACTTTAATCATGATCCTTATATAATAATACATAAATTCAATAAAAATTTACACAAACGTATTGAATACTTTTTCAAGAATTTCTACATGCTTTCAGCATTCTAAATCTTATTTTAAGACAAACTTCACTGTATAGTAATTCAAATAAAAAGCTGTAACAACAAACATTAGGCGCATGTCAAATCTTTCATGATTGCCATACTAATAAGATATCTAAAGATTATTGTGTCCACAAAAAAAATTATATTTTCTCATTATCATTGCCAAAACTTAGCAAGAAATTTCATTTTTCTTATTTCATTTTTGCAAAACTTGCTTTGTATCACACTAGCTTTATACCTTTAGGTTTTTGAACTGTTGGTCCAAAATGAATTGTGTTTTTCCATTTTGGCTTCCATTTTGGCCAATTATTCTATGTCTATGTTTCTCGACTATTGGGAAATGTGCTCATATTATAGTAAACATGTAATTATTTTTTATGTATTTGAACGATGAATAAATAAATAAAGTTAATTTTACATTTCACTATTATGTATTTTGTGTTTTTGTCTTTCATGTTTTGCAAGCATAGTGAAATTGTGATAAGAAAATATTAGCTCATTGATTGTCTAAGTTCAAATTGATGATAAGTGGCATTGTAAGAATGCTTACATTGCGAGAAAGAAAACTTATTTCAATAGATAATTTAAACGAGTTTGTAATCCCGTAAAAGAATCAAAGTGAGCATTTTATTCAAATACTTAGAAAGATTATTATGTCGTCTACAATTCCAACTGAGGAGGTGACTAGTCTTGGTTATTGGAGCAGTTGACTTTACGGGTAGAGACATAGATGTATTCGTTGGAAAAAAAGATACATTAGACTGATGAATTAATTCTGAATCCGTTTGTGAATTAATTCACTTATGACGTTTATGGTGTGATCTACCTAAATCCTGAGTTAGTCACTGACCATGCGTATATAACTTATGTGCTTTGATATAAGTGGAGGCTTATACTCTAAAGATGATAGAACACATAGTCGGTATGTTGGGTACATGACTTGTGTATGGCCCAGAAAATATTATTGTATTTATTATTTAATTATTTATTTAGAGAGAGAAAATAGGGGTGGGGAGATGAATGTAGATCAAATTCAAAGGTGGGTTTAATTATTTTTAAATTTTTTGGTAAAGTTGATAAATGGGTTCATAAACTGACAAACCCTAATTTCTTTTTATTTATTTATTTTACTATTAGGACTTTTTTTGGTGGCTTTACTAACAACAATGGAATTCATAGCTTGATTAAAGAGTTAACAATATCTTTTTATTGGCATTGTGTGGATTAATAAATATGGAATGTGGCCACGGGTTGCTTGTTCTCAAATGAGCAATTTATCATAGTCATTTGTTGACAGTAGTAATATTAATAATTAAGAAGACACAATTACTTAATGTAATTACTTAAGAAAAAGAGGAAAAAACTTTGTCAAATTTCTTTACCTTGTAATTTCAATTACTCAATGTAAGCATGATTTTTACTTGAAATTTTCATGAATTCTTAAGTACTTGAACATGATTAAACACTAGCCATTGGAGAATTAACTGGTTGGAAATTGTTTTGCCTCAGTTTCTTTCTACCAACGAATTTTGAAGGAGCAGCTAATCGACTAGTGTCATTTTTAAATTTCTTTGACGGAGACATTTGAGCAAGCTTGAATGACCCTCTTTTGTTATAGTCTCGAAATTTTGAATCTGACTTTCATTTGCTTTTACAAATTTCTTCAACTACAAATTCTAGTAACTTTAATGCTGCTACAGCCATACGGATATTTCATTCAACCCATCTTCAAATATAATACACATTTCCTCCTTGTTTCATACGATGTTATGAGCATATTAGCTTAACTGCAAAAATTCACGTTCATACTCAGCTACAGTCCTATTTCCTTGTTTTAACTCAAGAAACTCTTTCTTTTTCCGGTCAATAAACAGCCGATTAACATACTTTTTCTTGAACTCATTCTGAAAGAAGTCCCAGTTAACACGATCATTCAATTTCATTGTGCTCAAAGTATCCCACCATAGATACACTTCATCTTTCAGTAAGGATACCGCACATCTCAAACAATCTTCAAGGGTGCACAACAATTCTGCAAAAACTCCCTTTGCATTCATTAGTCAATACTCAGCATTTGAAGGATTATCATCTATCGTACTACTGAATTCCTCCGCTCTACATTTTTGAATTTATCTACTGATACTCAGGTAACCGTCATAGGTATAGGGTTTCAAGTATTTAGGGGTGCTGGAGGATGCACAATAGTGGGTGAATGTGGTAGAGTTGCAAGATTTGCTTGCTTGAACTCGTTGAACCACTGATTCATCATTCCAAGAAATACATTATTCATCTCCTCACCAACGAATTATGGAATAGACACACTATTACTTGCTTTAGGATTCTAAGCTTGAACATTACTTTCAGTTTCATTAACTATAGGTCGATTCGATTCAGCTGACATCATGAATCTATAAGAAAATACAATGTTAGAACATATCAAAAGGATCACACTATCACAGGGTATATGTGGCATGTATATACTAAACTTTACTCCACTACGTTAGTCCTAGAATCAACTAAATCGTAGCTCTAATACCACTAAATGTAACAACCATAACCTGTACCCGTCGTCGAAATAGGGTTACAAAGTATTACGATACAAACAGAACATTAAAACATTCATTTAATAAATCATTGCAAACATAATCTAATTACATTCAATCATATACATAACGCCCCTTAATCGAGCCCTTCAGACCCTAGAATTAACTTAGAAACAATTCGAGACTAAATTAAAAACAATTGGAGAGTTCATGAAAAATTTAGAAAATTTGGACTGTAGAGGTCACACGGATGAGTCATACGCCTATGTCTCAGGTCATGTAACGATCGAAATAGGGACGCACAACTATGTCCTAGCCCGTGTTCTCACCCGTGTAACTCTCTGAGTTGGGTCACACGGCCAAGTCACTCGCCCGTATAACAACCTGACTTGCATGCTTTAAAACCTACAGGGGACACACAGCCGAGTCGCCCAGCTGAGTCACATGTCCGTGTCTCAGGTCGTGTGGACATGAATTTGCCTAAAAACAAGCCATTTCTATCACCAATTCAAACAACCATCTAAAGGCATTTATAACACCTAATAAAAGCATCAAAACTTGACGTAAACCAACATGAAATGACCAATTCAAAAGTTCAAAACCATTCAACCAATATACCATACAAGGCACCTCAATTTCAAACATACAAACTTACCAAAACATGCATATCTTGATCACATTTCTACTATTAAACATAACTCAACTTTTACCAAATCATACCTCAAATGGTTACTAACACTTCAACACCTTATCATTTGAGCCATACTTATCATACATCATAAGTATGAAAATAACAAAACTAACCAACATTATATGGTACCAAAACAACTTGTACATGCCAATGATATGTGGATTCATGTAAGATCATGTCTGAGACATGGCATTGGTACTTTATTTGGTGTATGATAATACCAAGCGTCTTTTAGTATTCCGGGTGGTTCAATGGGCCATTCAAGATTTTGGGTTAAGAGGTGGAGTGATATGAGTAAGAATGTATGGTACATGTATGCACGTGAATCCCATGAGTATTGAACTTGATTTATGATGGAAAATTTAGCATGAGTAGAAAAGAGTAAGATAATCATGATGTTTAATGATATTTAATGTCAATTCTGACTATGTTCATGTGTGTAATATGATATTGTGGTGATGATTGATAACATGTTTAACCGCATATCTTGACTTATGTTATTTATTATTTACATGCAACTTACTAAGCTTTATGCTTACCCTTCTCTCTTTTCCCTTTTCTTTTAGCATCGCCAAGCTAGCTCTGGGATTGTGGAAGTCGGAGCTTGAGTCACACTATCAACAAATCTTTTGGGGTATATTTGGTTTAATGCTTTTAAGTATGGCATGTATAGGGGACTTAACATTTTGTTATATGTGTCATATTTGTTAGCCAAAGTGATGGATCCTTTTGGCATACTATTCCATTTTGTATATGACTCATTTTGATTATTGGGTTGAAATCCCTAAATATTGATACATGCATGGGATGTGTTATTATTCGTCTGGTGTGTGCTAAATTGGTTGCTATCAATGATTGATAAAAGGTGGAATTCATGTTTGATGGATCAATGATACCAACTAGCATAGTCATAATATGAACAAAGGTAAAGAAATGAAATGACTGAATTTGTCAAGTGGAGAGTTTTAAACATGTATACTTTGATATGTGAATGTCATGCATGACGTAAAGTTTTGGAGGTCTAAGTAACCCAACCATTACCTAATTTATCACCATTGGCATGTGAGTGTGTTTGTGTTGTTGTGGGTGACAAGAGGGCTTGGAAATTAGCCTCAAAATTTGTCCACATGATCAGCCCCATGGCATGTAGTCTGGCCGTGTGTCCCCTACACCCTAATTTTACAAGTCAATATGCATGGTAGTAAACACACGAGTAAAGACACGACCGTGTGTCTCAGCCGTGTGGAGGGCACGGCCTTAGGACATGAGCGTGTGCCTAGGCCGTGTGAAGTCTTCACCTTAAATGGGAAAATTAAATTTGCCACACGGCCAAGCACACGGGCGTGTGACTCGGTCGTGTGACCCTTAATTGATGCTGACGCCATAAATAAAGAGTTACACAGCCTGGAGACACGGGCGTCTCAAGGGCGCACACGGGCGTGTCCTTATGTCCACATTGGTGTGTGACCCTATTTTATGAATTTTTTCTAAAGTTTATGGTTTAGTCCCAAACCGCCCATGATGTATGTTTTGGGCCTCGTAGGCCCATATAAGGGATGATATGCATGTTTTTGAATAAATTTTAAATTTCAACAAAATTTTATGTTCAGTTTTACATAGTAGTAAATGTTCAAGTCCGGTAATGCCTCGTATCCTATCCCGATGTTGGGCATGGGTAGGGGGTGTAACACCCCCTACCCGTGTCCGACGCCGGGACAGGATACGAGGTATTATCGGGCTTAAACGCAATCAATCATAAAAACCCGACCATAAAATTTCATTCATATTTCGAAACATTCAATCACATGTACATAGTCCCTTATTTGGGTCTACGAAACCAAACATACTTTAGAAGGGGTTCGGGACTAAACCGAGAACCTCTGAAAGTTTTACATCACTTAGAAATTTTTTTTCATGTTTTGGAGAGTCACACGCCCGTGTGTCTCTGGACACGCCCGTGTCCTCAACCCATGTAACTCTCTATTTATGACGTCAGCAAACAAATAAGGGTCACACGGCCAAGTGACACGCCCGTGTGCTAGACCGTGTCTTCCAGATGGCTGAGAAACACGGCCGTGTCTCTGCCCGCATGGCCAACACATAGGCTATTTTGCAAGCCTTTTTTTCACCCTTTACATGCACAAACAAAAACATGGATCCAAAAGCATTTAACATCCTCAATGATGCAGACATTTCATTTACTTATCAACATACATGTGTTACACATTCTCACATTAAACCAAGTCTAGTCTCACCGTATCTTATTCATTTGGGTTTATCAAATACCTTACTACTTATACCTTTATACCATAGTTATCTTCATGTCCATTTAATTCTGACTTATCAGCAAGCATACACCTTCTAGCCAAGTCATATCTTTATATAGTATCCACATTTCACATGCATAAAACAATATGCTTGACTAAGACATTCCACACCAATTCCATATTCAATTTAACATTATTACTATTTCTCACTTTATGCCATTGTACCATAGTTACCAAACTATCCACCAAATGTCCATGTTCAAGGCATTATCATTTTATTTCCATATTACACATTTAATTCATGATCATGACCATATCGATTGGTTATAAAACATGCATTCAACACACATGACATATTACCAACCATGCACGGCAAACAAACATATTCATATCACAATTATTAAACATAACATGAATAGCTAGATTTAAAAGCCATAATCAATAGCTCAATATAGGCCAATACATTTGGAAAAATTATATTAACACATGTTATAAAACTAGGTCCCTATACATGCCACTCACTTGATATTTCTAACATATGTATCAATACTCCATAGATATTGGCTTGATAGTGTGAAGCTGCCTCCGACGATCTCAAACCA
Source organism: Gossypium hirsutum (assembly GCF_007990345.1). Lineage (NCBI taxonomy): Eukaryota > Viridiplantae > Streptophyta > Magnoliopsida > Malvales > Malvaceae > Gossypium > Gossypium hirsutum. The sequence continues at coordinate 419,807 of NC_053432.1, forward strand.
CAACTCGGCCTGAGAACACTAAGGAAATGGAAAGGAGGGAGTAAGCTTTACACTTAGTAAGCTCACATGAAAAATAATAAGCAATGTATTAATATGCTATTTTCAAATTCTTTCTATTTATTCAAAGTCTAGTCAAGCTATTTTCTGGAGTCACAGTCACTAAATTATTTATATCTGGAGCTATGAAACTCCAAATTAAGATCCTCTAATTTACCCTAAAACTAGACTCACATATCTTCTTATCATAAAATTTTTAGAATTTTTGGTCTAGCAAATAAGTATATTTTATTCTTTAAAGTCTCCCCTGTTTCACTATTTGACAGCTTTGACCTTTCTTCACTAATATTTATTTATCTATTAGTACAGGATTTGGATAATTTTCTTGTCTGATTCTCTTGAAAATAGACTCATTAAGGACTTACTCATATAAATTCTAACCCATAATTATTTTTGTACAATTTCTAGTGCTTTTCCCAAGTCAGAATAAGGGATTCCGAACTCATTCTGACTCTGTCTCACAAAAATTCAAATATATCATAATATTAAATTATTTTGCTTATACCATTTGTTCTATGTGAAACTATACTAAATACGCTTTCATTTCATATTCAATTAAGCCTTTAACTCGACTTCGACAATTTTTAATGGATTTTCAAATTCAGACTATTGCTGCTATTCAAACAGTTTTAGAGCAACAAAATGATAATCATCATAAGATTGCCATAAAAATTATTCTCATATGTATTACTCATTTATTTTCTTTCTTACCACAAGTCCATTTTACTTCCCACGTCCAACACATGTTCGTGGGTTTCGAGTACCTACCTATGCTATCTCTTAGCACCACCACTAGTCCATACATGACAATCATATCCATCATAATAGTATCTCATATCATAAATAAGTTTGTCATGGAAAAAACCCCTTTTTATTCATTTCTCATATCAATCCCATTGAATTTTCTTGGAAATTTCGATGGATATCCCATGTACTGTCAAATAGTACATATGATCATTTCAAGTACGCACTTCAGCGAACCTCGCATCTTACGGTGGGATTACCAGTCCAGGCTAAATCCTCCGTAGTATAAACTCATAGAGTAAATGTCGGGATTACCAGTCCAGGCTAAATCCCTTGTAACGACAATTACTCTCATGAGCTCGGATCTGAATTACCAGTCCAGGATAAATTCAGACCCTAATCGGATTACTCGTCCGAGCTAAATCCACATTGCACATATATTCTTCGGGAGGCTAGATCACTTTAAGAACACCTGTCCGAGCTAGATCCTTTAATCGTCAATTCCTTTTTATGGATCCATCGAATATTCCTTTCATTCAATCGAGGTTTTCACTTTTCATCAAGTATATTAATATGCATAGATGACCTTGTAATGTACATTCAAACCAACTCAATTTCATGTTTATGAAACATTTAACCCTACAATAAAAATAACATAGCATCTTGTTTCCGTACAACTTACTCATTTCATTTAAAATGTCATGTTCCATCAAACTTCCATTAACATCAATTTCAACACAATCATAGCAATATATATTTCATGTATAACAATAATAACAATAATAACATGCTTATTAAATCACATGAACTTACCTCGAATACGAAAATGGTAAATTTATCAATTTAGTCCACAACCTTGTATTTTCCCGATTTAAGCTCGAATCTCGATTTCCTTGATCTATCATTTCACATGTAGCCCATTTAGGACTCAAATTATTCAAATTGATCCAAAAATCATATTTTGAAAAATAAAATTTTTGCCCCTAAACTTTATCAAAATTACACTTTTGCCCCTAGGCTCGTAAAATGAATTTTATTCAATTTCCTTGCGTTTTAAGCCTAGCGGAATCATTTTCATAACTATAGAGAACTAAAATTCTCATCAAAACACCCTTTTATACCATTTTTACAACTTTTACAAAATGGTCATTTCGAACGTTTTCATCGAAAATCGCTTAGTAAAAGTCATTTATTTAACACCAACATTCATTTTCTACCATTAGACATCAAAATGCATGCATGTCACACATGGTTCAATTTTTAAACATGAACACTAGCTCAAATAAATAGTAGAAATAACTAGATCTTGTTACGAGGATTTCAAAAACGTAAAAATCATTAAAAATGGGGCTAGAATAAACTTACAATCGAGATTAGAAGCTTGAAAAACCCTTTAAATGTCTTCTCCATGCAAGTTTTAGCCATGGGGTAGAATATGGACAAAAATTGGCTTTTAATTTGGTTTTTAATTACTAAATGACCAAAATGCCCCTAACTTAAAAATATTCTATTTCACCTATTTCATGTCCATTTTTGTCCAAAAAATTAACCAATGGTATAATTACCATATAAGGACCTCCAATTTAAAATTTCATAACAATTGGACACCTCTAGCATGTGGAAATAAACTTTTACACTTTTTACAATTTAGTCCTTTTGACTAAATTGAGTGCCCAAATGTCAAAATTTTCGAACGAAATTTTCATGAAATCATTCCCAGAAATTTTAGAGCATAAAAATATAATAAAAATAAAATTTTTCCTCATCAAATTTATGGTCCCGAAACCACTATTCTGACTAGGCCTAAAATCGGGATATTACATTTCTCCCCTTTTTAGGGATTTTCGTCCCCAAAAATCTTACCAGAAAAGTGGTTTTGGTTTTTCACTTAGTTTCTTCAATTCTATAATCGATGTCAAAGAATTTTCACTCAAGGCTGAACTTTTACTACATATCTCTTAAAATTCCACAAACAATAATCATGAGCGGTTTTCACTTTCACTACAACTTAATCTCTATCAGAAAGTTCATGTATTCAAAAGTCCTATCCATACCATCATGTTACATATACATTCATACTTGAATCTCTTCCGAATTCGAATAGTGAAACTAGCTAGTTCATCCCAGCTTTATGCTCTCTATAATTTCACACGGTCCGATTATTTGTCAATTCAACTCTCGGTTACCTTTCATTTCAAAGCCTCCTTTGGCTTTCCAAAGAAATCACAATATGAAACTTGGATCTCAATCCGATTGGTAGAGACTAGTATTCCAAGAAATCCATCAATCATAAAGACACGAAATTCCTCGAACCTGATGAGCAAAAACTCAGTACCTACCAGCATGATTTACATATCTCATCAAATATTTAACAATAAGCTACATGACATTTTTCTCTTTCAAAGACAGGGATGATCTTAATAGGGCCTTGAAGATAACCCTTTCTCATTTTCCATCCTAATATCAATACTGGCAGAGATAACTCTAGTAGAATCTGATGCTCGACTTTAACCCCATTAACATTTCAAATATTCTTACATAAGGATCATACAATAACCATCTCATCATGTTTTAATACCCAAGTCATTTAATCTATAACAAACTCAGGTCTTTCTATGACATCAGATACTTTAAGCTATCACTTTTCTTGTTGTCTTAAAACACATCACCATTCAAACAACAATACATCATTGAAAATTAGGAAGCCTTTGCTCAACACAGACTAGACCAGTTCAAAGGCTTCGGTTAACAATATTCTCATCTGTCCAAACTTTGCCAATCATGAATTAAGCCATTAATTTCACAAGACAAAAATTTTACCACTTAAGCCTTTGCCAATGTTAAATCCTTATACGAAAATTTATAGACATCTAAATACTAAGATCACTAGATTACCATGATCAAATCAGAAGCATAATCATACTTGATATATATATATCGTAAGCTAAAGGTCATACTTTAACTATAAGCCATGTTCGACAAGTTACCAGATAAAGATGACCAAAAATTCAAGATAAGGAAATCCATAACGGAGAAATACAGAATATAGAAATCCAACATAAAGAAATCCAAAACAAGAAAGTCCAATCACGATACCGTATCGAAAGGCTGAGAACAAAGTTCATAGAAAAATATGAAAGACCTCAATGGTTCCTTAGAGAAAAGAAATCCAGAAGAAAATATCATTCTGACCACCAAAGATAGTTGCAACAAGAACAATGTACCTTCCTACATACATATCGGACAAATCAAATATTAGAAGAAACCGAATCATAGCATCATACGCACCTTTTTCATTTATTCCCAATAGACGGAAGGTAACAGAATACCAGAAAGAAATAGGATCATGTAGATTATGTACCAATCAGACTGACAATGCCTTTATCTATCATTAAGATCAGGGAACATTTCCACATTACAAAAATTCATAAGAGAATATACAACCACTACAAGAAATTTCCAGAAATCAATGGACTCATAGAGTGCCTTAAAAGGGACAGTCATCATTTGCTCACTACAAATTATCATACTCATACATCTCGCATTTTGAACATTATTCCTTCAACTATTTCCTGCATAAAAAATTCCATTTTATTCCTTCACTAAAAGAGATCAGCTCATGAGGGAATTTCAACTAATACATTTCTCGATGTCATACCAAGATAGATCGTTTTACCAAAATTAACCTTTTTCGCTAACTGCAATGTTGCGAAAATTAAACAATCTTTAGGTCAATCTGATATCTTTCTAGCTCAGTCTGTACTTATCAACCCATTCTCAATCACTAATCATGCTTATAACCATTCTATCACTGAACTCTTTGGTTTCTCACTTGGAAACTTATTCAACACAAATCTCAAGAAATTCTATTATAAAACACCATTTTGGTAAGAGGGAGGAGGGTTGTAAGGCCTCTGACTCGACTCTCATATACATATACATGTAACATAATTTTCATCATTATAGCAACATCATCACAATCATGTCATTCGTTTCGGGTAAACTAACTTTTATATTGATTTTACGCCCACTTTCCAGTTCTCTCACTTTAACAAGTATACTTATGCATGCATTCCATGTTTTTTGGATAACTTCACTTATCTATTCATTTAATCATACAAGTCATACACATGATATCATATAAGGGCCAACAAACATGGATAAGTTTATCACAATCTATACTTTTATCTCGTACACCATCATTTAGACATATCATTACAATCATATAAATCAGTCCAAGCAATTTAACACTTTTACTCAAGCTATACGAGCTTGCCAATCATAATCATCCAAACAGATATACATGAATATTCATCCCATTAATATTTTTGATAAGTTATCTAAACACATGCCTTTACCCGAGAAATTCAGCCACGTACATCATGGAATTATCAATTAATCACAGGTAAGCTCATTATGCCATATAATCCTTTTATCTCATTTCAATAATTCATTGCGATTTATCAAATTTTAATATCCAATCAGGACTATGACATTTTATCCCTAACAAGGTATTATGAATCTTATTCGTACCTATCCAAGTTTCCACTCATCATGACTGTACTTTACTCAAATACCTCCTTATCACAATCAATATGGTCAGGTGTAGCTCGGTTGGAGAGTACTTTTATCTAAAAAAAGTGGCTATCATATGCGTCGGGAAACATCACACTATCTCAGATCGGTGGGATGTATAGCTAGACTCTCATACATATGCCAGGTTAGTCTGAGAACCAACTAAACCAAAGCTCTGATACCACTAAACGTAACATCTCCTACCAGTGTTTGATGCCGGGACAGGATACGAGGCATTACCGAACTTAAACGTAATCAATCATGCAAACTCGGCCATAAAATTTCATTTATATTTCAAAACATTCAATCACATGTACATAGTCCCTTATTTTGGTCTACGAAACTCAAATCATACTTTAGAAGGGTTCGAGACTAAAGCGAGAACCTTCGAAAGTTTTACATCACTTAGAATTTTTTTTTCATGTTTTGGAGAGTCACACACCCGTGTGGCTCTGGACACCCCCGTGTCCTCAGCAAACAACTAACGGTCACACACTAAGGGTCATACGGCCAAGTCACATGCCCGTGTGCTAGACCGTGTCTTCCACATGGCTGAGACACACGGCCGTGTCTCTACCCATGTGGCCAACACATAGGCTATTTTCCAAGCCTTTTTGTCACCCTTTACATGCACACACACAAACATGTTCCAAAAGCATTTAACATCCTCAATGATGCAGGCATTTCATTTACTTATCAACATACATGTGTTACACATTCTCACATTAAACCAAGTCTAGTCACACCATATCTTATTCATTTGGGTTTATCAAATACCTTACTACTTATATCTTTATACCATAGTTATCTTCATGTCCATTTAATTCCAACTTATCATCAAGCATACACCTTCTAGCCAATTCATATCTTTATATAGTATCCACATTTCACATGCATAAAATAATTTGCTTGACTAAGACATTCCACACCGATTCCATATTCAATTTAACATTATTACTATTTCTCACTTTATGCCATTGTACCATGGTTACTAAACTATCCATCAGACGTCCATGTTCAAGGCATTATCATTTTATTTCCATATTACACATTTAATTCATGATCATGACCACCTCGATTGGTCATAAAACATGCATTCAACACACATGACATATTACCAACCATGCAGGACAAACAAACATATTCACATCACAATTATTAAACATAACATGAATAGCTAGACTTACAAGCCATAATCCATAGCTCAATATATGCCAATACATTTGTCCAAATTATAATAACACATTTTATAAAACTAGGTCCCTATACATGCCACTCACTTGATATTTCTAACATATGTATCAATACTCCATAGGTATTGGCTTGATAGTGTGATACTGCCTCCGACGATCTCAAACCCTGAGCTGACCTGAGAACACTAAGGAAATGGAAAGGAGGGAGTAAGCTTTATGCTTAGTAAGCTCGCATGAAAAATAATAAGCAATGTATTAATATGTTATTTTCAAATTCTTTCTATTTATTCAAAGTCCAGTCAAGTTGTTTTCTTGAGTTACAGTCACTAAATTATTTATATCCAGAGCTATGGAACTCCAAATTAAGATCTGCTAATTTTTCCTGAAAGTAGACTTACATATATTCTTACCATAAAATTGTCAGAACTTTTTGTCTAACCAATAAGTATAGTTTGTTATTTAAAATTTCCCTTGTTTCGCTATTTGATAGCTTCAACCTTTCTTCACTAATATTTATTTATCTTTTAGTACGGCATTAGGATAATTTTCATGTCTAATTCTATTGAAAATAGACTCATTAAGGACTTATTCATATGAATTCTAACTCATAATTATTTTTGTACAACTTCTAGTGATTTTCCTAATTTAGAATAGGGGATTCCAAACTCATTCTGACTCTGTCTCACAAAAATTCAAATATATCATAATATGAAATTATTTTTCTTATTTCATTTCTTTTATGTGAAACTAGACTCAATAATCTTTCATTTCATCTTTAATTCAGCCTCTAATTCGACTTCCACAATTTTTGTTGTATTTTCAAAGTTGGACTATTGCTGCTGCATATACAGTTTTAGAGCAGCAAAATGATAATCATCATAAGATTGCCATAAAAATTATTCTCATATGTATCACTCATTTATTTGCATTCTTACCACAAGTCCATTTCACTTCCCATGTCCAACACATGTTTGTAGGTTTCGAGTACGTACCAGTGTTATCTCTTAGCACCACCACTCGTCCAAACGTGACAATCATATCCATCATAAGAGTATCTCATATTATAAATAAGTTTGTCATAGAAAAAACCCCTTTTTATTCATTTCTCATATCAATCCCATTGAATTTTTTTAGAAATTTCAATAGATATCCCATGTATCGTCAAATCGTACATGTGATCATTTCAAGTACGCACTCCTGCGAACCTCGCATCTTATGGCGGGATTACCAGTCCAGGCTAAATCCCCTGTAGTATAAACTCATAGAGTAAATGTCGGGATTACCAGTTCAGGCTAAATCCCCTATAACGACAATTACTCTCATGAGCTCGGATCTGAATTACTAGTCTAGGCTAAATTTAGACCCTAGTCAGATTACTCGTCCGAGCTAAATCCACATTGCACATATATTCTTCGGGAGGCTAGATCACTTTAGGAGCACCCGTCCGAGCTAGATCCTTTAATCGTCAATTCCTTTTTGTGGATCCATCGAATTTTCCTTTCATTCAATCGAGGTTTTCAATTTTCATCAAGTATATTAATATGCATAGATGACCTTGTAATGTACATTCAAACCAACTCAATTTCATGTTTATGAAACATTGAACCCTACAATAAAAATAACATAGCATCTTGTTTCCGTACAACTTACTCATTTCATTTAAAATGTCATGTTCCATCAAACTTCCATTAACATCAATTTCAACACAATCATAGCAATATATATTTCATGTATAAAAATAATAACAATAATAACATGCTTATTAAATTCCACGAACTTATCTCCAATACGAAAATGACAAATTTATCAATTTAGTCCACAACCTTGTATTTTTCCAATTTAAGCCTGAATCTCGATTTCCTTGATCTATCATTTCAAATATAGCCCATTTAGGACTCACATTATTCAAATTGACCCAAAAATCATATTTTGGAAAAATTACGTTTTTGTCCCTAAACTTTGTGAAAATTACACTTTTGCCCCTAGGATCCTAAAATAATTTTTATTCAATTTCCTTGCATTTTAAGCCTATCCGAATAATTTTCATAACTATAGCAAACTACAATTCTCATCAAAACACCCTTTTATACCATTTTTACAACTTTTACAAAATGGTCCTTTCGGACGTTTTCATCGAAAATCGCTTAGTAAAAGTCGTTTATTTAACACCCAACATTCATTTTCTTCCATTAGACATCAAAATGCATGCATGTCACACATGAGTCAATTTTTAAACATGAACCCTAGCTTAAATAAATGGTAGAAATAGCTAGATCTTGTTACGAGGATTTTAAAAATATAAAAATCATGAAAAACGGGGCTAGAACGGACTTACAATCGAGATTGAAAGCTTGAAAAACCCTGGCTATGTCTTCGCCATGCACGTTTCAGCCATGGGGTAGAAGATGGGCAAAAATTGTTTTTTAATTAGGTTTTTAATTCATTTTAATTACTAAATGACCAAAATGCCCATAACTTAACCAATGGTCTAATTACCATATAAGGACCTCCAATTTAAAATTTCATAACAATTGGATACCTCTAGCATGTAGAACTCAACTTTTGCACTTTTTTTGAGTTGATAAGTATGTTATGTTTGTGTATGATATATGGTAGCATATGAATGATGTGTGGATGTATTGGTTGTGGCTGATTTGGTTATGTGTAAATGCTTGAATTTTTGTTATGTTGTGTTGTAGGTGTATGCATCAAAAGGTGGCAAAATGGCTTGGTAAATAGACTTATTTTTGTGCACACGAGTAGGCACATGGGCTTATGTCTAGGCCGTGTGTGACACATGGCTTGCCCCACGGGCATGGGCTTAGGCCGTGTGTCCCTTGAACCTTAATTTTGAGAAAAAAATGCTAGGAATTGAGCACATAGGCAGAGACACGGGCGTGTGTCTCAACCGTATAGATGACACGATCTCAAACACGGGCGTGTGCCTGGCCGTGTGAAGTCTGCACCTATTTTATGAAAAATCATCAATTTTAAATCGACCACACAGCTTAGCACACGAGTCTGTGACTTGGCCGTATGTCTTCAATTTGTTATTGGGTGACAAAGAGAGAGTTACACAGGGGTGGGCCACGGGGATGTGTGACCACACGGCCTGCCCACACGGGTGTGTCCCATATCCACACATGCGTGTGACCCCTGTTTGGTGAAAAATTTTCTAAGTTTTGTAAAATTTTCTAAAATTCTCAGTTTAGTCCCGAATCATTTCCAAAGTATGTTTTAGGCCTCGTAAGCTTGTATTAGAGACTTTATGATTAAATGAGAATGGTTTTAAATTGGACGCAAATTTATGACTCAAAATTTAATGTTTATTTGTGTGCTAAGTCTGATAATGCCTCATACCCTGTTCTGGCGTCGAAAACGGGTAAAGGGTGTTACATTTAGTGGTATCAAAGCTACGATTTAGTCGATTTTTAGACTAGTGTAGCATGTGTAAGAGTCTAGCTATACATGCCATATATAAACTGTGATAGTTTGATGACTCCTGATAATTTTAAACTGTATGTTATATAGTAAATGGATCCCGACCGAGCTGTAGCTGATGATGTAGAAAGTAATACGCCGGCTCTCGCTCAAGCAGTAGCGTCATCTAAAAATAGACCTCCCATGGTCAGTCAGGGAGAAGGGGCTAGGAAAGCCTTCCTCCACATGATGAAGGAGTGGTATTTGAAGTTTGTTCGAACAAATCCGAATGCTCAACATCCTCCACCCCCTCCTTATCCTCAACCGATTCCTGTAGTTCCTCAAGGTGTGGATTTGGTAAGACTGAATAAGCCTCCGGTTGATAAAATTTGAAGTAATGAGCAGAGGAATTCAAGGCTAACGTAGATGATAACCCCGAGAGAGTCGAGATCTGGCTTAAGAATACTATCAGGGTATTTGATAAGTTATCATGTACGCCTGAAGAATGTTTGAAATGTGCAATATCGTTATTGAGGGACACATCATATCACTGGTGGAACACACTAGTATCTGTGGTGCCGAGAGAGAGGGTTACAAGTGAATTCTTTCAAGAGGAATTCCAAAAGAAATTTATCAGTCAGCGGTTCATCGATCAGAAACATAAAGAATTTTTTGAGCTGATACAGGGCCAAATGTTAGTGACAGAGTATGAGCGATAATTTATCAAGCTCAGTAAGTACGCCCGAGAGTGTGTTTCCTCCGAGGCTATTATGTGCCAAAGGTTTGAAGATGGGCTGAATGAGGATATCCAACTATTAGTTGGAATATTGGAACTAAAAGAATTTGTTGTATTGGTTGAACGAGCTTGCAAAGCTGAAGAGCTAAGCAAAGTGAAAAGAAAGACAGAGAGTGAGGCCAATGAATAAGCCATTTCAATCTCAATCAAAGAAATCTAGAAAAATGAATTCTCGTTCGAATGTATCAGTCGGGTATTCACATAGAGACTGCGGAAGCAATATTCGAGTTTTAAATCTTAAGCCACTTCAATAGAAAGTGTGGGTAATGTTAGGTCTAACAGACCCGAATGTCAGTATTGTGGAAGAAGACATCCCCACGAGTATAGGATGAATGACCGAGCTTGTTTCAAGTGTGGCTCTCAAGAGCATTTTATCAGAGATTACCCTGAGATGGCTGAGAAAGAACAATTTCAGAGTGCAAGGCTGAGTAATACTACTAATAGGGGTAGGCCATCGAGAAATATCAAGAATAAAACTAGCAGTAAAGGTGTGACAAAGGATATAGCTGTGAGATTTGAGGCCAGAGCACCTGCTAGAGCTTATGCCATTTGTGCTCGTAAGGATGCGTCATCTCTCGATATGATTACTACATTTTCTCTTTATGATATAATGTTATTGCATTGATTGATCCTGGATCGACTCATTCTTATGTTTGTGTGAGTTTGGTATCTAGTACGAATTTTCCTGTTGAGTCTACTGAATTTGTGATTAAAGTGTCAAACCCTTTAGGTAAGTATGTACTAGTTGATAAAGTTTGCAAGAATTGTCCTTTGATGATTCGAGGTCACTGTTTTCCGACCGACTTAATGTTGTTTCCATTTGACGAATTCGATGATATTTTGGGTATGGACTGGTTGACATTGCATGATGCCATAGTAAATTGTAGGCAGAAAACTATTGAATTGAAATGTGAAAAATGGTGAGGTTCTTTGGGTTGAAACTGACGAATCAAATGAATTACCTATTATGATATCATATATATCTGCTCAGAAGTATGTAAGGAAAGGTTGTGAAGCTTACCTTGCATATGTGTTGAATACAAATACGTCTGAACTGAAAATTGAATCAGTGCTGATAGTTTGTGAATATCCGAATATGTTTCCAAAGGAGTTGCCTGGGTTGCCCCTAATTAGAGAAGTGGAGTTTGCTATTTATTTAGTACTCGAGACTTTACCAATATTGATCACTTCGTATAGGATGGCTTCGACTGAATTGAAAGAATTGAAAGCTCAGTTGCAAGAGTTGACAGATAAAGGTTTTGCGAGACCGAGTTTTTCTCCCTGGGGTGCTCCAGTGTTATTTGTAAAAAAGAAATGCGGATCTATGAGGCTTTTTATCGATTACCGACAACTCAACGAGGTGGCTATAAAGAAGAAGTATCCTTTCCCGAGGATTGACTTGTTTGATCAGTTAAAAGGAGCAACGGTATTTTCAAAAATTGATTTGAGATCTAGCTACTATCAGTTGAGAGTTAAAGAGTCAGATGTGCCGAAAACTTCTTTCAAGACAAGGTATGGGCACTATGAATTTCTTGTGTTCATTGATGACATCCTAATTTATTCTCGAGACGAGTCCGAGCATGCCGAGCACTTGAAACTGTATTGTAGACATTGAGGGATAAGAAATTGTTTGCTAAATTCAGTCAAAGTGAGTTTTGGATCTAAGAAGTCAGATTTTTGGGACATATTGTTTCAGGTAATGGTATTCGGGTTGATCCAAGTAAGATTTCGGCAATTGTTGATTGGAAACTACCGAGGAATGTATCTGAAGTTAGAATTTTTTGGGTTTACCCGATTATTACAGATGTTTTTCAAAGGATTTTCGATGATTGCTACTCCTATGACTAAGTTGTTGCAAAAAGATATTAAATTTGAATGGTCCGAAAAATGTCAGCAAAGTTTTGAGAAATTGAAAGCATTACTGACTGAGGCACCAGATTTAGTACAACCTGAATCGGGAAAGGAATTTGTAATTTATAGTGATGCATCATTGAATGATTTGGGTTGTGTGTTGATGCAAGAAGGCAAAGTGGTAACTTATGCCTCGAGATATTTGAAACCGCATGAGAAGTGCTACCCAACGGACGATTTGGAATTGGCCGCCGTTGTTTTTGTTTTGACAATTTGGCGTCATCATTTTTACGGTGAGAAATACCATATCTTTATTGATCATAAGAGTTTAAAATATTTGATGACTCAGAAAGATCTGAACTTGCAACAATGAAGATGGCTCGAGTTACTGAAGGATTATGAATTAGTGATTGATTATCATACGGGAAAGGTGAATGTAGTCGCAAATACTTTGAGCAGAAAGTTGTTGTTTGCTTTGAGAGCTATGAATACGAGATTGACTTTGTCTAATGATGGTTCAATTTTGGCCAAGTTGAGAGGTAGATCGGTATTTATTCAGCAAATTTGTGAAGCTCAGAAAAATGATAGTGAATTGCAAGCTAAAAGAGCTCAGTGTGAATCAGGCAGTGATTCAAACTTTTGGATCGGTTCAGATGATTGTTTGATGTTTCAGGATAGAGTATGTGTACCAAAAAATGATGAACATTTAGAAAATTTTACACAAGGCACACAGTGGTTGTTTAACGGTTTATCTAGGTAGCACAAAGATGTATAATGATTTGAAGAAATTGTATTGGTGGTCAGGTATGAAAAGAGACATTTCTAAATTCGTATCGAGATGTTTGATTTGTCAACAAGTACAAGCCAAACACCAAGTGCCTTCGGGTTTACTTCAGCCAATGATGGTACCCAAGTGGAAATGGGATAGAATTGCGATGGACTTCGTGATTGGTTTTCCTTTAACTCCGAAAAAGAAAGATGTTGTCTGAGTTGTTGTTGATAGATCAACAAAATCGGATCATTTTATTCTAGTACGTACTGACTGCTCACTTGATAAGTTAGCTGAATTGTACATTTCTGAGATTGTGAGATTGCACGAAGTGCTTATTTCTATTATTTCGTATAGAGATCTGAGGTTTACTTCAAGATTTTGGAAGAAATTATAAGAGCCTTTGGGTACAAAGTTGAACTTTAGTACTGCATTTCATCCGCAAATTGAAGGTCAGTCTAAAAGAACGATTCAGGTACTCGAAGATATGCTCCGTTGTTGTGTTTTAAAGTTCGAAGGTAGTTGGGAGAAATATTTACCTTTAGTCAAATTTGCTTATAACAACAATTTTCAATCCAGTATAAAAATGGCACCATATGAGGCATTGTATGGCCGCAAGTGTCGAACTCCGTTGTATTGGACAGAGCTTAGAGAGAGACAGATTCATGGGGTTGATTTGGTTAGAGAAACCAAAGAAAAAGTAAAGGTAATCCATGCTTGTTTGAAAGCCGTTTCAGATCGAAAAAAGTCGTATATAGATTTGAAAAGAAAAGAAATCAAATTTCAAATTGGTGATAAAGTATTTCTGAAAGTATCTTCGTGGAAAAAGATTCTGAGATTTGGCCGTAAAGGCAAGTTGCGCCTACGTTTCACTGGGCCGTATGAGGTTATTGAATAAATAGGGCTAGTGGCGTATTGATTAGCTTTACTGACAGAGTTGGAAAGGATTCATAATGTGTTTCATGTGTCGATGTTGCGACGATACCGTTCTGATCTCTCACATGTGATTTCTCCAGCAGAGGTTGAGATTTGACCCGACATGACATATGGTGAGCAATCGATCAAGATTTTAGCTCGGGAAGTTAAATAGTTGAGAAATAAAAGTATAGCCCTAGTGAAAGTTTTGTGGCAGAGACACGGGGTTGAAGAGGCTACGTGGGAACCTAAGGAAGCTATGAGAAAATAGTACCCTAAAGGAGAGAGTGTTGTAACAGCCCGATTTTGGGTTTAGTTGGAACATTTTCGGGACCACGAATCTGACGTAGAAAGATTTATTTTTTATCGTATTTTTATGGTCTACGGTTTTATGGGACAATTTCTTGAAAATTTCGTTCAATATGTTTGAGCACTCAATTTAGTAAAAATGACTCAATTTAGTAAAAAGGACTAAATTGCAATAGGTGCAAAATGTGTGTTCTAGAATCTAGAGGTGTCTAATTGCTATGAAATTTTAAATTGAAGGTCCTTAGATGGTAATTATACCATTTGTTAAGTTAGTGGACAAAAATGGACATGAAGTAAGAGAATTTTTATGTTTTAAGTTAGGGGCATTTTGGTCATTTGGTTAATAAATGAATTAATAAGCAAAAATAAAGCCAAAATCTTGTCCATCTTCTTCTCCCATGGCCAAATATCACTAAGAAGATATAGGTAGGGTTTTTTCATCTTCCAAGCTCGATTGTAAGTCTGTTCTTGCCCCGTTTTTATTGCTCTTTACATTTTTGAAGTCATCGTAACCCGATCTATCTATTCTACCACTAATTTAAGAAATTATCAAAGTCTAAATTTTTACCCATGGTATATATTTTTGTATTTTGATGCCTAATGGTAGAAAATGTATGTTAGATGTAAGATAAACAACATTTGCTAGGTGATTTTTGATAGAAATATAAAAAAGGACCTATTTGTAAAAGTTACAAAAATGAGTAGTAAAAGTGTGATTAAATGAAAAATGTGGGCTGGTATGAGTATGAAAATGGTTCAGATAGGCTTGGGTTTTAAAGAAATTGAATACATTTCCTTTTACGAGCCTAGGAACTAAATTGTAAAAATGTGAAACATTAGGGGCAAGAAATGTAAATTTTCCATAATATGATTTTTGGACTGTATTGAACAATGTGAATATTAAATAAGTTAAATTTGTTATTATAGATAAAGAATGAGGTTCGGACCTAGATCGGGGGAAAAACAAAGTGTTTGATGATTAGGTCAAATTCTACTATTTTTGTACCGAGGTAAGTTCGTATGTAAATAATGCATTGTCATATTTATATTTTAAATGCTTTAATATTGTATGAATTGTGATTGATTCTTTGGATGTACTCGAAAAAGTTTTGACAAGCGAGAAATCCCGGTTGAACCTTAGGAATAGAATAGGATACAAGTGACATGTCACTAGGAACTCATGTGTGTATGCGATTATGTAATTCGAGCGTTAGTCTTATACATCCTACCAGTGGCTAGGTAGTCTGACATGTGTTGCAGATACCTGACAGCTTGTGTGAGCAACACTGGGTAGCTACTCCTGACTGACAGCTTGTGTGAGCAGGCTCGTGAATAGCTCGAAAATGAGCATATATATATTATGAGATGGGAGGTAGCTTTGGCTACATATATGACACTTATGTGAAAGATTTCTGAGTATTCGTTAATATTTCAAGTGTTCAACGGGAATGTCAAAGTTGTGAAAGAATACGGTTATGTTGTGAGTTGGTACTGGTATGTACGTAAAACTCATACGTAATGAGCTTGATATGTGATGAACCATTGGTAAGGTTGTGATTGAATAAGTTATAACTATAAGATTTTAATAACATTCATGCCAATTTTGATCATGTTAATTACATGTTAAATGTGTAGTTATGATGCTTATTATTTGCATAGGAACTTACTAAGCTATATAGCTTACTCCCCTTCCTTTCCCTTGTCTTATAGTGTCACCAAGCTAGCTCGGGGATCGAAAATCGGTTGAGATCTAGTCACACTATCGAAAATTATTTTGGTACCAATGATTTCAACAATTCGAGTTATGGTATGTATAAGGGACTTGGTCATTTTGTTATGTGTCGTAATTGGTTTGGCCAAATGTGTTGACTTATATTGGTTGAAAGTTCATTTTGTATAAGGCCATTTGAAATTGACTACTATTGTTATAAGTAATTTATATGATGATGCCTTTCATGGATGTGGGAATTTACATGGTTTGAGTTGATACGTATGTGATGTTTGTGTATGATAGATGGTAGCATATGAATGATATGTGGATGTATTGGTGCTATGTTGTGTTGTGTAGGTGTGTACATCAAAGGGTGGCAAAATGGCTTGGTTAAGAGACTTATTTTTTTCTGCACGAGCAGGCACAAGGGTGTGTGTCTAGGTCGTGTCTAACACACCGCTTGCCCCATGGGCATGTGCTTAGGCCGTGTGTCCCCTGCACCTTAATTTTGAGAAACAGAATGCTCAGAATTGAGTACACGGGAAGAGACACGGGCGTGTGCCCTGGCCGTGTGAAATTTTCACCTTTTTCATGAAAAATCATAAATTTTAAATTGACCACACGGCCTAGCACATAAGCATGTGACTTGGCCGTGTGTCTTCAATTTGTTCTTGGGTGACTAACAGAAAGTTACACGGGGTTGGGACATGGGCGTGTGTGACCACACAGCTTGCCTACATGAGGGTTTCCCATATCCACATGGGCATGTAACCCCTGTTTAGTGAAAAATTTTCTAAGTTTTGTAAAATTTTCTAAAGTTCTCAGTTTAGTCCCGAATCACTTCCAAAGTATGTTTTGGGCCTCGTAAGCTCGTATTAGAGACTTTATGATTGAATGTGAATGGTTTTAAATTGGACACAAATTTATGACTCGAAATTTTATGTCTGTTCATGTGATAAGTTCGGTAATGCCTCGTACCCTGTTCCGGCGTCGAATACGGGTAAAGGTTTTTACATAATACCTTTTTCATATATATAGATTCACACCTTTATTCAAGAATATCTTCTTCAGTCTCACTCAATTACAATTCAAAACTTACTTCAATCCATTATTTCCATTATATCATAACCTTATTGTTTCATAAACACAGCTCTTACCTACTTACCACACGACGGTCAAACACCGTATACCTTATTGTCTTAACTGAACACACGAGAGAA
The DNA here is from genome assembly GCF_007990345.1 of Gossypium hirsutum. Lineage (NCBI taxonomy): Eukaryota > Viridiplantae > Streptophyta > Magnoliopsida > Malvales > Malvaceae > Gossypium > Gossypium hirsutum. The sequence continues at coordinate 437,367 of NC_053432.1, forward strand.
TCATTTAGAATACACCATAAGACATCGTACAGAAATCACCATAAGGCATCATATAGAGTACGCCATAAGGCTTCATAAAGGATCACGTGTTTACTATCCCAATGGACTTCACAGGAGGTGTCATGGGTTTCTTCGTCATGGGCTTAGACATATATTCCTGTATCGTGCTCTGCCAATTCAATATTCACACTATCGAAGGCCACACCATGAATACTCATAAAATCTTTTCATATCTTACCATGGGTCACAACCTCATGGTCTTACATGCATATTCCTGTTTCGTGATCTTCCATTTCAATTCACATATATCAAAGGCTACACCATGAACATTCATATCATATCATATCGTGCCATAGGTCTCAGCCACATGGACTTACACACTTTCATATATCGCGATCTGTTATTTCCGTATTCCTCTTACTGGAGGCTACACCATAAAAGGTTTCTTATCATAAATTTCCATGGGTCTTATCCTCATGGTCTTAGATACACTTTCATATCGTGACTTGCCAGTCTGGTTAGCAATGTAGCTGCCCTACTAGAAGCTTCACAAAAGAACTTTTTTACAACAACACTTACTAAGATTCGTTCACATTTCTAATTTATTCATATTCCTTGTATATCAGACTTTACCTGAATGTTCATCGATCAACATTTTTTTCAATAGAACTTTAAACACAACATCCTATCACTTATCTCATCTTTACTATACTTATGCACTTACCAGTTACGGTAGATCTCGTCATTCTCTCTCTATATATGTATACTTCTACTTGGGTAATTTAAATAAAAAAATCAGTGTAAAGACTCACCTATTATTCATCTACAGCAGCTTGGAATTCCTGACTTAGACATCCATACTAAAACAGTAACAATCATTGCTTACAGAACATAAAGACACCATTAATATTTAATACCCATTCGCATACCATTTACTATCATCTCAACACTGACAACCCCCAGGCAAAGCCTTATTCTTACATTTTACTATTTATACATTCATTATAGACCTATTCTCACATATTTTAACATGCAGAGTCATATTACTTATCTAGATGTGGAATAGCTATTGATGAGATCTAGGATTATAACTGTAATAGCCCAAATTTGCCCAGGTCTTAAACCAAATAAAACAACAATAAATAAGTGTTTATTTATTACAGTCCAGTTTACAAAAGCCAAAGTGTTTCTGGCCCAAATAATTAAAACCTCAAACCATTACCCACTTGGCCCAATAATTTTCAAACCCAAAATTAAACTAAACCCACACTTAAACCCGTTATACAATTAGCCCAGGACTACGCGGCCTAACTGGCCCAGCCTATCACACCAAGGCAGGAAACCCTAGGGTTTCTGCCTTTTTTTTTCTCCTCGAGCCGCTACTGCTTCTGGAAGATTCGGGGAGCCTCTGTCTAGTTCCCCAAAATTGAGACGGCCATCAATGCTCTGTCTTAGGTCATCAATACATTGTCACAGGCCCTTCAACGCACCACGACCCTTCAGCTCGGCCACCGATCACGCCTCCACCAGTGGGCCAAAATTTCAGCACTGTGTTAGGGCCATTTCCACTGATCGGGCCGAATCATCGCCAGCACGAGTCCACGCCAGCAACCACCGTGATTTTCGCGGCCACCTACAAGAAATGGAAGGAAATTAAAATAAAATAAAATCAGCAGATAGACCTAAACAGATATGGAAAGAAATCTAAGATTTCTTTCCAAAACAGAACAGCTTCTAGGTTATAAAGTCTTTTTCAAACCTGCAAAGATGGGGGAAACTTACGTTTTTTTACACACATAGGCAGAGATTTACACACTTACACACATAGGCAGAGATTTACACACTTACACACGCAAAGATTTTTTCACACATAGAGAGAGAAAAACACCAGAGATACACCACAAAGATATTGTACACCGAATATTTTTGCAATAATATACCAGAAAGATTTCACGAGAAACGAAGGTGATCTATTGTTTTCTTTCTACTTTTATTTTATTTTTTATTTTATTGCAAGCAATCTGCATATAATACATTGAAAAACAGAGAAGAAAGAAGTACCTTTAAGATTCACCGAGAAAAGTGAAGCTTTTCGGATCCCGACCGTTGTGTGTGGCAGAGTTGGTGACGGCGCGTGGGGCTGAGCACGGAGGTCCGATGAATGGAGCAGACTGGCCTAAGGTCGGAGCTCAGGGGACTGGGAAGAATTTCAGAGGGTTTTTTTTATTATTTTTTTACAGGGGATTAAATGATTTTTTAAGCTAAAGTTCGGATTATATAGGAGAGGGATGCGATGTCGTTTTGGAATGACCGTTTAGTGACCAAAACGGTGTCGTTTCAAGGCCCAAGATCTGCGCGTTGACCCGTGACCCAGGAAGGATCCGCGTGATTTCGACAAAAGGGTTATTTGTGCAATTGATCCCTCAGCATTTTCAAACATTTGTAATTTCATTTTATTGTATTTATAATTTGCTCCTAATATTTTATGCTTGTTTCAATTTAGTCCTGACAGCTTCTTTAAGGTTTATCCCAGGAACGACATCGTTTTAAGGAGGAGGGTTTAATTACCCTATGAGTCCCTCACATTTTGCGCGCATTTCTCTGGGGTCCCTAATTTATTTTATTTTTTAAAATTTTGCCCCATGTAGATTTTAAAAATTTAAAATTAGCCCTATGTTTTATTTAATTTTATAATTATTTATTTTATTTTCCTATATTATATGTTATATGATTATTTTATTATATGTTATTTATTTTATATATTATTACATATTATATATTACATATTTTTATATATTTTGTATCTATTATAAATTGTTTTAAAATTATGTATATTATATCATATGTTAAATGGATTTAAAGATTTTATATATATATTTGTGCATATAATCCTTTTTTTTAAAAAATATTATCTATTATATATTTTTATTCTCTTAAAAAATCTTAATGTTTTATATTATTTATTTAAAATATTTAACATGTATAATATTTTTAATTGTTTTAATAATAAAAATTTTTTATATATTTTTTAAAATATTTTCCTATGTATATTAAATTGTTATATATTATTATATTCTCTTCTTTTAATTTTTTTTACATATATTACTCATTTAAATATGTTAATTATTATATACATATATGTTTTTTTAAATATTATTATTATTTTTTTACCTTTTTATCAATATTGATTTGGTGTTTTAATTATTCGTATTTGTTTTTTAAGTGTTATTTTGTCACTTTTTATTATTATAAATTTTGATTTCCACTTCTATTTTTATATTCTTTAATTTATTATAAATTATTTTGTATTTCTATTTACTAACATTGTATATAGGTTTATCTTTTAGCATAATCATCTTATGATGTGTATATTTCATTATTTTAGGTTATTTCTTATTTGCCTATATTATTATGAATTGTAATATGTTGTAATTTATTACCTTTGGTATATTTGTCTTGTGATATGTATTAATGCCATTCTTCTGCATGAGTCAACGTTTTATATAAAGAAATTCATTTTTACCAAATTACTCAAAAGTTTTCCAAAATATAAAGGCAATACTTACTGTTTCGAAGCTTCGGGAAAAATAGTGCCCTAACTTACTGGGTTGCGATTTTTCTCATCGAATTTGAACATTCAAGTACCCTTCTAAACGTTTTGAGTTTTTAAAATATAAACAACTATTTTCGAGATTTCAAATCATTGTGTCCTAACTCACTGGATATGGCGTTTTGTTGTTCCAAAATAGTAATTTCCAAAAGACAAGCTTAGCTTTAAAAGTTTTAAAATATTGCTTCTTAACGTACTGGATGTGATATTTTGACTCGTTTGAAATAAGCGAGCCTGAATTTTTCAATCAAAACATTTTAAATAAAAGAGGATTGTGTCTTAAAACTTTCAAATTTCTGACCTTAAAGACACTTGATAATCAATTAGGTACCAATTTTTGGGCGTTACGAGAGTGCTAATCCTTCCTCGTTCCTAACCGACTCCCGAACCCATTTTCTTGATTTCGTAGACCAAAACTAATGATTTTAAACAAAATGATTTATTGGTGATCCAATCACACCTAAAAAGGTTCATGGATACTCCCATTTTTATTTTTCTTAAAGTCGATTTCCATTTTCCAAAACCCGATTTAAAAAGGGTCTCGACAGCTTGGCGACTCCACTGGAGAACAAATCAAAGAGTCAGCCGTATAATTGATTATCTTTTGTCTTAATGTCGAAAATTTGGAAAATTTTAAAATTCAATCCTCTTTGCATTACATGTGTTTGTATTATTGCATATGTTATATATTCTGATACGCATTGTATTTGCATGACCGTTGTGGTCACACCCTTAAGTGGGAGTGAGAAACTACGCCTTCGTGAGGTTTTCACCTCCGTGCAGGATAGTGGATCACTTTCGGGATACATCCGTACCTATGGTTTCGTGAGATTTTCATCTCCGTGTAGCCATAGGGAAATGTATTCCACTAAACTAAACTCGATTCAAATAAGCCTATAATGGGTGAGAATCGAGGAATCTGCTAGTTCGGGTACCTCAACTTTAGAACTAAAACCTCATATAGATAAACCGTAAGAGCTCAACTTAGTTAAAATTATACTTTAGATGTTACCCTCACATATTATTCTTGAGTTTATTAATATTATGTGATACTGACTGTTTCCTTTTTTTCATTGCATGTCATTTCGCATTTAAAAAGTATCGATTCACGGTCAGTTTCTAAGTTAGAAAGTTTTATTATGGAGAACAGACTTCTTGATAGAGTGGAGGGAAACGCTAACGTCCATAGATGGTCGGAGCAAACTCAACTAGCAAAGGGAGATAGCACAGCTATGGGATATGTGTCGGAGCTATCAGACTATACTTGTATCAGTGTTGCACAAAATAATATACAGGAGCTTAAGGAGATTTGAGATCAGTGGGGCAATGAGACCAAGCAGTCGTTCTACAGTAATTACGGAGATTTGCCCTATTTGTTTGAAATTCAGGTTGATGAGCACTTGTTTCAAGCACTCGCTCAGTTTTGGAGCCGAGCATACAGTTGTTTTACCTTTGGGGAGGTAGATTTAGTGCTTACTGTGGAAGAATACACAGCCTTACTTCGGTGTCCTAAATTTCAATGTGATAGGATTTATTCTCGAGCTGCTTGTGTCCCAACCTTTGGAAAGAAGCTGATGACCATTACAGGGATGAGCGAGCAGTGGATCATGGCTAGAATTAAGGAAAAGGGTGAGAGTAAGTGCATTCCGTGGGGAGTTTTGAAAGATCTGATCCAGACACATCCAGACGAGGTGAAGAAGGTAGACATTTTCGCCTTAAGCTTATACGGATTGATGGTTTTCCCCAGAGCCTTGGGATATATGGACGAGGCGACCACGGATCTTTTCCGTCGACTTAGCAAACGGGTTACTTCTGTTCCTGCGATTTTGGCGGAGACATCCAGGTCCTTGAATGCATGTAGGAGGGCCAGTGCGGGCAGGTCTGTTGGTTGTGCTCAGTTACTTTTAACTTGGTTCTACAGTCACTTTTGATTGATAGATAGGGTGGTTTGTTGGGTCTTCTTCGAGGATTACTCCCCGTTGAAGGACATAGCAACTTCAACTAGGAAAGTTGATGTTCCTGAAAAAAATTGGATAGTGCTACTTCAGAATCTACAGGCAAAGGACGTAGAGTGGAGGGCTCTATGGATGATTCCTGGTGAGATTATTTACCGATGCGACAGTTTTGATTGGGTACCTCTGTTGGGAATTTGGGGTGCCATTGGTTATGCCCCTTTGCTTGTGCTGAGGCAACATGGATTGAGACAGTTCATACCGGTAACTTACGGTTTGGTTCAGAGTGAGTTCATGTATAGAGGAGCTGACTACAAGAGGAAGGTCAGTGAGATCTCTAGTGCTTGGAACAAGACTTGTCGATTAAAGAGAGTAGTTATTTGCCTTGCTACGACTCTGGAGTACGTCGAGTGGAGAGGTAGAAGGATTAATGATAATATCCCTAAGCCAAGCGTGGAAAGAGCTCGACCGATAGAGGAATATTTGCAAGTGACGCCCTCAGAGTTAGAAATTATGAAGCAATAGTTTGAGAGAAAGAACTTGGAGCTCGAGAAGAGGATACCAAAGCTCGAAGAAGAAAAGATGTACTTGAGCCTTGACGTTGACGTTCAAAAGATAGAGGTTGAGAAAGAGAGGAAAGAAAAAAGGAAGATCGAAGAGGACTAAGACGATTTAAAGGAGCACAACAAAAAGGCACAAGTAGCTTTGAAGAGAACAGAACTAGGAAGGTTTTCAGATCAAGGGCAGAAAGAGGTCCAAGCGGAAAAAGCTAAAGCCGAATATTGGGGGAAGAAGTTCCAAGAGATGCAATCGCGAAATTTCACCTTAGAAAAAGAAAATCAAGGTTTAAAGACTAAAGTAACTGAGCTCGGGCGATCCCTTCATCTATATCGAAGTCGTGATTCTACGGTTGAGGTAAAGAAATTAAAAGGCAAAGTTGAGGAGTTGGAATCAATATTGCAGGATAGTAAGCTCCTAATCGAGCAGCTTGGGGTATGAGAAGATCATTTGAAGGGAGAGCTTCATTAGTCTAGAGGACAGGTCAAAGAAAGGGATCACGTCATTGGAGAAGTCGTAGCCCAGATTAGAGAGGTCGCTAAACACGTGCAAGACTTGGCAATACGAGCAGATGTATGAGTCATCGTCGAATATAGGACGAGAGTTAGCCCTTTTATTAGATAGAGTTAAAACTTTGGGCATTAGGGCGAAAGCGTATTTGTAATCCTCTTATATGTAAAGATATTCTTTTTCTAAATAAGATTTGCTAAATGAGATTGAATCAGAATCGATGTCCTTTTGGCATTCATGCATTTACATCTCATAGCATTTCATCGCATCATTTGCATTCAAAGTTATAGAAAGACCCTAATTAGTTAAAATTACCACAAAAGTGGAAAAGAAAATCTGGAAACCACGCATCAGTACGAAACTCGTGCAAAATCTAGGAATATGGATCAAAGGTTTGAACAGCTACAGAAGGACATGCAGGACCAATTGCAAGAGCAATTGGCGAAAATGCAAAATGACATGATGGAGCAAATGTTAGAGGCTCAGAGGAATATGATGGCTGAGATGGCTCAGTTGCTGAGGGCCACTGATAAGGGAAAGACCCCTATAGCGATCACTGGTGAGGAGGAAGAGGATCATCCTCCAGGCTTTACTCCACCCCACGGGCCTACACAAATCGAGGCACCTCCTAGGAGGCCATCTTTCACCATAAGGCCTCAACATGGGCCGGTTGATACTGGGATTCATATGAATTACCCAGCTGGCTTGGGATTCAATTTGGGTGACAACCCTACTAATCCTCTCATTCCTGACTTGGACATGGCTGAAAAGGAAGATTTTGAGAGCCAAAGCTGCAAAACAGTTGGAGAAACAGTGCAGATGGCTGGAGGAGAAATTTAAGGCTTTAAAGAGTGCTGATGGGCATCATGGAGTTGATGCCAAAGATCTAAGCTTAGTCCCATACTTGGTGCTTCCTCACAAATTTAAGATGCCAGAGTTCGAGAAATACAATGGAACTACTTGCCCAGAGGCCCACATCACGATGTTCTGTAGGAGGATGACTGGGTACGTGAACAATGATCAACTGTTGATCCATTGTTTCCAAGACAGTTTAGTTGGAGCAGCGGTCAAGTGGTACAATCAACTGAGCCGTACCAAACTAAATTCATGAAGGGATCTGGCACAAACTTTCATGCAGCAGTGCAATCATGTGACTGACATGACTCCGGACAGGATCATGCTGCAATACATGGAGAAAAAGCCTAATGAAAATTTTAGGCAGTATGCACAGAGATGGAGAGAGGTGGCAATACAGGTTCAACCACCCCTGCTGGAGAAGGAGACCACCATGTTGTTTATCAACACTCTGAAGGCTCCATTCATTACTCACATGATTAGGAGCACCACCAAAAGCTTTGCAGATATAGTCATGGCAGGAGAGATGATTGAGAACGCCATAAGGGGTGGCAAAATTGAGGGGGAAGCAATCAAAAGATCGGCCCCAAGGAGAAAGGATAATGAACTGAACAACACAAGTACCTTCAACTTGAAGGCAATCACAGTTGGTCAGCCTAAAGCAGCAACGGTTGAGCAACAAAAATCTCAAAGGCAGGAGTCGGATATAAGACAGAATACCAAGAGGATGCAATTTACACCTATCTCTGTGACGTATCGTGAGCTTTATCAAAGCTTATATGATGCACATGCTATTGCTCCTTTCCATTTGAAACCACTACAGCCTCCATATCCTAAATGGTATGATGCGAACGCTAGATGTGAATACCATGCTAGAATACCGGGGCATTCGATCGAAAATTGTACAGGTTTCAAGAAAGTCGTGGAGAGACTTATTAAGATGGAGGTGGTGAAGTTTGACAATACCCCTAATGCTGAAAACCCGTTGCCGAATCATAGCGATCAAGGAGTGAATGCCATGGGCGAAGCTAGTAAGAGAAGAATGAAGGAAGATATTGCTGAGGTGAGGACGCCTCTAAAGGTGATTTAAGGGGAGATGGTGAAAAGAGGTATGTTAACCTTTGAAAAGGAGAGAAGAGAAGTAAGGAACTATTGTGAGTTCCACAGGGAAGAGGGTCATGAGATCTGAAACTATGAAAAGTTTAAGACCTTGGTGCAAGGCTTTATTGATAACAAAGAGCTACAAGTTTTTGAAGGTAGCTCTTGTAATAGACAAATGTGCATGCCGGAGGATGAACAAAAAGGGACCAGCCGACCAAGGATCATTATTACCCTACTGGGGAATAGTGAAGTAGAGATGCAAATGGTGCCCAAGGTTATTATCCATAAGCCTACGCCTTTCCCTTATAAAGATAGCAAGAGGGTATCGTGGAGTTATGACTACAGTGTGACAGTGCTGAAGGAGGAAAATTTAGCCAGTACGTCTAAAGATGTACAAGTGGAGGGTTCCCATACACGGAGTGGGAAGCGATATGATATAGTGGGCATCAGAGAGGAGCCCACAAAATCAAAAAATGTTAGTGTGAAGAAGGAGAAAGAGGCTGAAGTGCCTGTTAAGGAGCCAGTAAAGGAGGAAAAGGCTAAGGAATTTCTAAAGTTCCTTAAGCATAGCGAGTATAGTGTGGTTGAGCAGTTGCGTAGGCAGCCAGCTCGCATATTAGTATGGCTCTACTTCTGAGTTCTGAAGTGCATCAGAATGCATTGATGAGGGTGCTCAATGAAACATATGTCACCCATGACATATCCGTTAACAAGCTGGACCGGTTGGTGAGTAACATAAGTGTGGATAATTTCATCTACTTCAATGATGATGAAATCCCACTAGGGGGTAGGGGGTCAACAAAGGCCTTGTACATCACCACTCGATGTAAGGGGTACACACTCCCAAGCGTGCTCATAGATAACGGATTGGCCTTGAATGTTCTACCATTGTCTACATTGAATAGATTACCCATTGACGGTTTTCACATGAAGACATGTCAAAATGTAGTAAGAGCCTTCAACGGTACAGAAAGGAAGGTGATAGGAAGGATTGACATCCCCTTGGAAATTGGGCTGAGTATATACGAAGTAGACTTCTTTGTGATGGATATCAAGCCTTCCTACAATTGTTTATTAGGGAGGCCATGGATATATTCAGTGGGAACGGTGCCCTCATCATTGCACCAAAAGTTAAAGTTAGTGACGGATGGACGGTTAGTAACCATCAATGCGGAGAAGGACATTATAGTCGCAGTTACTAGCAAGGCCCTTTATGTCGAGACGAACGAAGAATCTATTGAGTGTTTCTTTCGCTTTTTAGAATTTGTGAATGCAACCTTCATTTTAGAGGAGAGTAAGCCACCGGTGCCAAGGATAGCAAGAGCCACGAGGATGGCTCTACAAATGATGGTGGGAAAAGGAGCCTTATCAGGAAAAAGGTTAGGAAAATACCTGCAAGGAGGGACTGAAATCCCAGAATTAAAAGAGAAGAAAGATCGCTTTGGTCTAGGCTTCAAGCCGGACTATAAGCAAAGAAGGAAGGAAGCTGAAAAGCACCAAGAGGGAAGAAGGGCGCGCCTTAATGGAAGAGAAGTGGAGTGGGAGCCAATGAAATTCCCTCCAATATCCCAAACCTTTATATCAGGAGGGTTACTTTTAGAAGAAGGTCATCAGATTAATGCTATACATGACAAAGGATCGGGGCAAGGAAACCTTGAGGGCATTCGCCCTTACGAACTAGGAAGCTCTTTGAACAATTGGACTGTGGAGGAACTTCCTGTAGTCTTTAGAAATTTTTAGAGTAATTCTCAAAACATTCTTGTTACTCTAGAGCCTATGAGAAATAGGATTTCATTTGTGAAATGGGCTTACAATCATCTATTATTTTTTAATAAAGCATAACTTTTATCAATTTGAACAAGTATTGTTTCATTTTTATCAACCAATATTCCGTTAAATTTTGACAATTCTTATTCTTTCATAGCACATAAATAATCATTCTTAAATTCATTCATTCTTTGTATATTCTTCATACTTCACATATCCCTAGATATCAATGACATGTGTAACACCCCGAACCCGAGACCGACACCGGAGTCGGACACGAGATGTTAACAAACTTTGAAAAATTTTTCCAGACACTGCCCAGTCTGAGTACTAGTCGCTTCAAAAATCATATCTTGAGTTTCACAACTCAAAAATCAGTTTTGTGATTTTTCCCTCATGTCCCCACCTATGGATTTTTTTCTAGAATTTTTGGTCGGGCCAATTAGTACAGTTTATTAGTCAAAGTCTCCCATGTTACAGGGGTCGACTACACTGACCTTTTCCCATTACGACTGGGATATCTCTCTGCACAGAGCTTCAATACTGATGCCGTTTGTTTCTATGGAAACTAGACTCAGAGAGGAATCCATACATATATGGTATGACCCCTAATTATCTCTGGTCAATTTATAGTGAATTTCCAAAGGCGGAACAGTGAATCCAGAAACTGTTCTGGCCCTGTTCCACAAGAACCCGAATATCTCTTTCTGTACTGTTCCTATAATTGTTTCGTTACTTCCATATGAAAGTAGATTCATCAAGGTTCGATTACATAATTTATTCACTATTTAATTCCACTCCTACGAATTCTTGTGATTTTTCCAATCCACACCCCTGCTGCTATCAGCTTCTGTTTTCAAAGTGAACCTTACCTAATTTGGGGTTTCATGGACCAACTAGGGCCTTGTCATACATAAGCCCACATATGATCATACTTAGCCATTCTAGTGGCTGATCATTTGCTCAACACTTCCATTCCAACATAGTTACATCATGAAACCATCTATGCATTCATAAATACGAATGGTCTAATGCCATACTCCACTTCTACAAGCCATTTTCGCATGGCTGTACACTTATACATTTCATAAAGTACTCGAAAGACCACAATGGGTAGTCCTATACATGCCATAACAAAATTCAACCAAAATAGTACCCAAAAGAGCCTTTGATAGTGTGGGCGACTTCGACTTCAAGATCCCGAGTCCGATAGCTGGAGAACCAAAAATCTATAAAACAGAGGAGCAATGTAACGAGTAAGCAATTTATGCTTAGTAAGTTTGAGCAAGGAATTCCAGCATAAACAAAGAATATCACACATTTAGCTAAACGGAATATTTCATAATACGCAATTTATCGATATTAAACTTGCTTCACAACATTAACAACCCTTATGCACATACACAATAGACTAACTTAGCCGAAGGCCGATAGCTCGTTTATCAACCGAGCGAACATTTATTTGTAAGGGCTCGATTTAATTCAACACATACGTAACATATCCCCATATTGGGATGTTTTTCGAGTATTCGCTGGAATTTTACAGCAAGCTCATTCATTACCAAATCACGTACCTTCGGGATTTAACCGGATATAGCTCCTCGTTCAAATGCCTTCGGGACATAGCCCGGTTTTAGTAACTCACACCATGCCTTCGGGACGTAACCCGGATTTAACAACTCGCACGAATGCCTTCGGGACTTAACCCGGCTTTAATAACTCGCACGAATGCCCTCGGGACTTAACCCGGATTTAGTATCTCGCACAAAGGCCTTCGGATCTTAGTCCGGATATATTCGCTTAGCACAAGCCTTCGGGACTTAGCCCGGACAGCATTCAATTAATCATGCACATCTAACAATAATTCATGGTACATTCATATTTCATTTTCGTTTACGAAACTCAAACACAAGGCACATATTGTCCTTGCACATTCGGCTCAATAGCCACACATAGAGCATGATTTAATCACATCGAAATTTAAGCTCTCTTACTCAAGAACTTACCTCGGGTGTTGTCGAACGATTCCGCTAGCTATTCAACCACTTTTTCCTTCCCTTTATCGGTTTTATTTCCCCTTTGCTCTTGAGCTTAATCAAACAAATAAATTGATTTCATCATTTAGGCATCAAAAGATGAACACAAGGCACTTAGCCCATATTTATACATTAGACATTAAAGTCTCATACATGCAAAAATCATGCATCAACACAACATATTAGCTAATTTCTTTGCCCTTGGCCGAATATGCATGTCCATTTTTGGGGTCGATTTCAACACTTAATACACACATATACACACTAGTAAAGCATCCTCCCCCTTTTCATCAATTTAACACATGCATTGCTCATCAACATGCAAAGTTACATTCGGCCTTAGCACACATCTTGCTAGCCGATTCTTCTCCATTTAGCAACCAATGCACATATGTGCTCACACAAAAAAAATGCTAAAAAGGAGGTTCAAGAATCATCAAGCCATCATCACATGCATCATTAACAAGCTTCATATTTTGCATGCAATGGCATTAACACAACCTCCACCTAGGCCGAATCTTAACTCATCCTCATGCCTCATCACCACAACATCAAACATCAACCAAGAATGATTCATCCATGGTCAAGTGCCATTTCCATCACATAGCAAGATTTAGACCATGGGTTAGGTAGAACTCAAGCTAACAACTAAAACATGCATGCCTCTCATGGAACATCATCAAACATACCTTAGCCTAGCTACATGCATGGCCGAATCTCTTCACCTTTCTTCTTCTTTCCTCCTTAAAATTTTTGGCCAAGGATGAACCAAAGGATGAGAAAATTTTTCTTTGTTTTTCTTTCTAGTTTTTGGCAAGCATGAAGATGAGAAAAGGATGAACAAAATCCCCCCTTTCTCTTCTTTAGCTCACGGCAATGGGGGGACAAACACTACACACACATTTTTTTTCTTTTGTTTTCCATTTCTTTATTACCCATACTCCTTATTTTATTCTTCCACTCACAAAACATGTTTCATGACATGTTTTGCCCATCCTTCCTTGTCATGGCCGGCCACTACTCATTAGGGGGGAAATTTGACATGCAAGTCCCCCCCTTTGTCCACATGCACTAATAGGTCCTCGCACATTGACCTATCACATTTTAGAATTTTCTCACATAAGTCCTATTGACTAAATTCACATGAAATCAACCAAATTGAAGCTTGAAATTTTCACACATTCATAATTACATATTCTACACAATAAGTATCACATTCAAACATTTCGGTGACTCGGTTTAGCGGTCCCGAAACCACTTCCCGACTAGGATCAACTTTGGGCTGTCACAACATGAGCACTGATATTACAAATCCTGATTTCTCTCGGGAGCAAGACATGTGTTTAGAGGAATCACAGGATTTTGAAGATGTCCAAGATTGTGATGTGTCTCTAGATCTTTTGAGGATGGTGAAACAGGAGCAGAAACAAATCAGGCCACATGAGAAAGAGACAATAGAGAATGTAGCCCTAGAGGAAGGGAAAAAGGTGAAAATTGGCTCGCATATTGCTAATGACATAAGACAAGGACTGATTGAGTTGCTACGTGAGTTCAAGGATATCTTAGCATGGTCCTATCAAGATATGCCAGGGTTAAATACTGATATTGTGGTGCATCGTCTTCCAATAAAACAGGATTGTAAACCAGTCCAGTAGAAGTTGCGAAGAATGAGACCAGATATCGTATTAAAAATAAAGGATGAAGTCAAGAAACAGTTCGATGCAGGATTCTTACAAGAGGTGAAGTATTCTGAATGGGTAGCTAACATTGTACTAGTTTCTAAGAAGGATGGGAAGATACGAATGTGTGTTGATTACAAGGATCTGAACAAAGCTAGCCCAAAAGATAATTTCCCTCTGGTAGATAACACAGCGGGATATTTGTTGTTCTCCTTCATGGATGGTTTCTCAGGGTACAATCAGATAAAGATGCATCCTGAAGACATGGACAAAACCCCTTTCATAACCTTGTGGGGGACTTTCTATTACAAGGTAATGCCCTTTGGGCTAAAGAATGCAGGGGCAACATACCAGAGGGCCATGGTAACCTTATTTCATGATATGATGCACAAGGAAATTGAGGTGTATGTTGATGATATGATTGCCAAATCTCTAACAGAGGAGGAACATATTAAAGTTTTAAGGAAGTTGTTTCTGAGATTACGGAAGTTTCAGTTAAAACTTAATCCAGCAAAGTGCACTTTTGGAGCTAGGTCAGGGAAATTATTAGGCTTTATGGTCAGTGAAAAAGGGATAGAAGTTGACTCAGACAAGGTCAGAGCCATACTAGAATTGCCTTCACCGCAAACTCAGAAAGAAGTTCGAGGATTTCTAGGAAGATTGAATTACATTGCTCGGTTTATTTCACAACTAACGGAGAAGTGTGATCCTATCTTTCACCTCCTTAAAAAGCACAATCAAGGCACTTGGGATGGGGAATACCAGAATGCTTTTGAAAGGGTCAAGCAGTATTTGTTGAACGCTCTGGTGTTGTCTCTGCCCAGTCCAGATAGACCATTGATACTGTACTTATCAGTATTCAGTAATTCCATGGGATGTGTGCTTGGTCAACATGATGAGTTAGGAAGAAAGGAAAAGGCGATATATTACCTTAGTAAAAAATTCACTGAGTGTGAAATGAGATATTTGCCAATTGAGAAGTTATGTTGTACTTTGATTTGGACGACTCGGAAGTTGAGGCAATATATGCTATATCACACGACTTGGCTAATTTCAAAACTTAATCCATTAAAGTACATGATGGAGTCAACAGTCCTAAATGGAAGAATGGCAAGGTGGCAGATACTGCTTTCAGAATTTGATATAGTCTATGTGAGTCAAAAGGCTCTAAAAGGAAGCGCGGTAGAAGGATTTCTCGCTAGCAGAGCTCTAGAAGATTACGAGCCATTGAGTTTTGATTTTCCAAATAAGGAGTTAATGTGTGTAACAACTACAGAGGATTATCCTTGGAAGTTGAGCTTTGATGGGGCATCCAATGCAGTGGGAAATAAAATCGGGGCAGTCCTGATATCCTCAAACAGTGATTATTATCCATTAACGTGCAAGTTGGATTTTGGTTGCACAAACAATATGGCCGAGTATGAAGCGTGCATCATGGGACTCCGAGCGGTTATAGAGCGAAGAATAAGAACCTTGGAAGTTTATGGAGACTCTGCATTGGTAATTTACCAGCTTAAAGGTGAATGGGAGACAAGGGATCCTAAATTGATCAATTATCGAAAGGTAGTTTTGGGGTTACTTGAGGAGTTCGATGACATCACTTTCAATTATATCCCACGAGATGAAAACTAGATGGCATATGCTCTAGCAACCTTGGCTTCAATTATTAAAGTGAATAAAGAGAAGGAGAAGAGACCCATTCGATGAGTATCTTTGAGGATCCAGCTCACTGTTGTAACATTGAGGAAGAAGAAAAGGATGATAACCCTTGGTATTAGGATATATTGCGATATGTGAGAGATCGTAAATACCCAGAACAGGCAACTGAAAATGATAAGCAAACTTTAAGGAGATTAGCCTGTGACTATGTTTTGGATGGAGACATCTTATACAAAAGAAGAAAGGACCAAGTACTGTTGAGATGTGTTGACGCCGTGGAAGCTAAGTTAATCTTGGAAGAAGTTTACGAAGGTGTTTGTGGAACGCACGCTAATGGTTTCACGATGGCTAGACAAATCATGAGGTTTGGATATTATTAGTCTACTTTGGAAGGGGATTGTATCAACTACCCCAAAAAATGCCATAAATGTCAGATTTATGGAGACAAGATTCATGTACCACCTTCACCTTTACACATCATGACTTCTCCATGGCCCTTCTCCATGTGGGGCATGGATGTCATCGGACCGATATCACCAAAAGCTTCAAATGGGCATCATTTTATTTTTGTGGTCATTGATTACTTCATAAAGTGGGTAAAGGCTACCTCTTATGCGAATGTTACTAAGTCGGCTGTAAGTCGATTCTTGAAGAAAGAGATTATCTGTCGGTATGGGATGCTTGAGAAGGTCATATCTGACAATGCATTGAATTTGAACAACAAAATGATAGCAAAAGTTTGCAGTCAGTTCAAAATCAAACATCACAACTCTTCTCTGTATCGCCCAAAGATGAATGGGGTAGTAGAAGCGGCCAACAAGAACATCAAGAAGATAGTGGGGAAAATGACCGAGACTTATAGAGATTGGCGTGAGAAACTTTCGTTTGCACTTTTTGCCTATCAAACCTCTGTCAGAACCTCTACTGGGGCAACTCCTTTTTCATTGGTTTACGGGATAGAGGCAGTGTTACCCATTGAAGTCGAAATACCGTCTCTTCAAATTTTATCGGAGATAAAGTTGGATGAGGCTGAATAGATACAAGCGTGATATGATCAGTTGAACTTGATTGAGGAAAAGAGGCTGAGAGCCATTCGTCATTGTCAGATGTATCAGAAACGAATGATACGAGCTTATGACAAGAAGGTTCAACCAAGAGAATTCCAAGAGGGGGACCTTGTGCTGAAAAAGATCCTTCCCATTCAAAAGGACATTAGAGGAAAATGGATGCCGAATTGGGAAGGGCCGTATGTCGTAAAGAAGGCTTTCTCTGGGGGGTGCATTAATTTTAACGAAAATGGATGGGAAGAACTTACCCAATCCAGTGAATACAGATTCAGTCAAAAAGTACTCTTTTTAAATGAGAGAAGAATTCAGGGTGAAAACCCGCAAAGGGCGCCTTGAGTTTTCAAAAAAAAAAAAGGGAAAATGGAGAGGCCAAGGTGAAAACCCGCAAAGGGCGCCTTGTGACCAAATGGGATTTTATTTGAAAACCCGAAAGGGCAGCTCAAATTTTGAAGAATAAATGGTAATCTTGCTATATCTGATTCAACAAGGAGCGAAGCGCGTTGCATATCGAGGCATCAACAAAATACTTTGGATCTTTTAAACACATGTTGAACTCAAAAAAGTCTTTACAGAGCTGGTGTATAGACGCTCAAGCGGCGGTATCTAGGGCATTTAACTTCTGTCCTGTTTGCTATCTTTAGATTCTCTTTCTTCTCAAAGATAGGCTATCAGATTAATTTCCTTTGTATTTTTGACAAATTCATTCAAAATTAATTATTCTCAAGATTAAATTCATCTTCCATTATTCTTAAAATATGTTGCATTAAAATAATGATAGATGAACCAAATAATTTTCACAAATGAAGTTTCACGCATTACTCTGGAAAATTCTAGATAATACAAGAAATTAAAACAAAATAATTGTTCGAGGAATTCACGTAAGTGAGGTTTGAAAGATCTCGAGAAAATTCTTTCTTTTGTCCAAAATGATGATTGAACAAATCAAACGATTCGATCCTAAGAGAGGATCATCTTACAGACATTTTCAGCGGGTCATAGCATTTGAAGAATGGTACAAACCCACAAGCTGAGTAGGAATGAGACTTCGAGAGAAGTAAGGATAAACCTCGATCAAGGAATGAGGGATGACATCCGAAATAGGAGTCATTTTCACAAACATTTTGCATCATAATATGTCTAATTAGGAGCATTTGACTCATTTCGATCATGACATCTTAATTATTTGGCATAAACATAAATGCCAGGAAATCAATTCTACAGGTGGATTCCCCAGTGGACAATGTCGCAAGATTGATTGAAAATTACAAAATTCAGCGCCTTAACCCCCTAAGCAGTAGGGTAATAGGTTAAAGTATAGCAGATCTGGCCTTCAGGTGTTCACGCTGAAGCAGATCCAAGATGATTTGGCATCTCTGTATTGTCAGAGAACAAATCGAAGAAGCAGATTTGGCATCTCCATATTCGACGGAGAGTAGATCGAAGACATAGCAGATCTGACCTTTTGATGTTTTCACATCGAAGCAGATCCACGATGATTTGGCATTCTTGTGTTTACAAGGAGCAAATCGAAGACATAGCAGAGCTGACCTTCAGGTGTTTACACTGAAGTAGATCCAAGATGATTTGGCATCTCTGTATTGTCAGAGAACAAATCGAAGAAACAGATTTGGCATCTCTATATTCGACGGAGAGCAGATCGTAGACATAGCAGATCTGACCTTTAGATGTTTTCACATCGAAGCAGATCCAAGATGATTTGGCATTCTTGTGTTTACAAGGAGCAAATCGAAGACATAGCAGATCTGACCTTCAGGTGTTTACACTGAAGCAGATCCAAGATGATTTGGCATCTCTGTATTGTCAGAGAACCAATTGAAGAAACAGATTTGGCATCTCCATATTCGACGGAGAGCAGACACATAGCAGATCTAACCTTCAGATGTTTATACTGAAGCAGATCCAAGATGATTTGGCATCCTTGTGTTTACAAGGAGCAAATCGAAGACATAACAGATTTGGCTTTCATGTGTTTACGCTGAAGCAAATCTAAGATGATTTGGCATCTCTGTATTGTCAGGGAACAAATTGAATAAGCATATTTGGCGTCTCTGTGTTCGACAGAGAGCAGATCGAAGATATCAACATGACAGTCATGAGTTTGCAAGGAGCAGATTGAGGAACCCTGATCTGATAAAGCCGGGAAAATTTGGTCTTTTTATAAGTCTTTGCTCAATTCCTATTACACAGCAATGAGCAAAGAGGGGCAGCTGTAATAGCCTAAATTTGCCCGGATCTTAAACCAAATAAAATAGTAATAAATAAGTGTTTATTTATTACAGTCCAGTTTACAAAAGCCCAAGTGTTTGTGGCCCAAATACTTAAAACTTCAGACCATTACCCACTCAGCCCAATAATTTTCAAACCCAAACTTAAACTAAACCCACACTTAAACCCGTTATACAATTAGCCGAGGGCTAAAGTGGCTCAACTGGCCCAACCTATCACACCAAGGGAGGAAACCCTAGGGTTTCTGCCTTTTTTTTTCTCCTCGAGCCGCTACTACTTCTGGAAGATTCGGGGAGCGTCTGTCTAGTTCCCCAAAATTGAGACGGCCATCAATGCTCTGTCTTAGGTCATCAATACATTGTCACAGGCCCTTCAACGCACCACGACCCTTCAGCTCGGCCACCGATCACGCCTCCACCAGTGGGCCAAAATTTCAGCACCGTGTTAGGGCCATTTCCACTGATCGGGCCGAATCATCGCCAGCACGAGTCCACGCCAGCAACCACCGTGATTTTCGCAGCCACCTACAAGAAATGGAAGGAAATTAAAATAAAATAAAATCAGCAGATAGACCTAAACAGATATGGAAAGAAATCTAAGATTTCTTTCCAAAACAGAACAGCTTCTAGGTTATAAAGTCTTTTTCAAACCTGCAAAGATGGGGGAAACTTACGTTTTTTACACACATAGGCAGAGATTTACACACGTACACACATAGGCAGAGATTTACACACTTACACACGCAGAGATTTTTTCACACATAGAGAGAGAAAAACACCAGAGATACACCACAAAGATATTGTACACCGAATATTTTTGCAATAATATACCAAAAAGATTTCACGAGAAACGAAGGTGATCTATTGTTTTCTTTCTACTTTTATTTTATTTTTTATTTTATTGCAAGCAATCTGCATATAATACATTGAAAAACAAAGGAGAAAGAAGTACCTTTTAGATTCGCCGAAAAAAGTGAAACTTTTTGGATCCCGACCGCCGTGTGTGGCGGAGTTGGTAACGGCGCGTGGGGCTGAGCACGGAGGTCCGATGAACGGAGCAGACTGGCCTAGGGCTGGAGCTCAGTGGACTGGGAAGAATTTCAGAAGGTTTTTTTTTTATTTTTTTACAGGGGATTAAAATGATTTTTTAAGCTGAAGTTCGGATTATATAGGAGAGGGATGCGATGTCGTTTTGGAATGACCGTTTAGTGACCAAAACGGTGTCGTTTCAAGGCCCAAGATCTGCGCGTTGACCTGTGACTCAGGAAGGATCCGCGTGTTTTCGACAAAAGGGTTATTTGTGCAATTGATCCCTCAGCATTTTCAAACTTTTGCAATTTCTTTTTATTGTATTTATAATTTGCCTCTGATATTTTATGCTTGTTTCAATTTAGTCCTGACAGCTTCTTTAAGGTTTATCCCAGGAACGACATCGTTTTAAGGAGGAGGGTTTAATTACCCTATGAGTCCCTCACATTTTGCGCGCATTTCTCCGGGGTCCCTAATTTATTTTATTTTTTAAAATTTTACCCCATGTAGATTTTAAAAATTTAAAATTAGCCCTATGTTTTATTTATTTTTATAATTATTTATTTTATTTTCTTATATTATATGTTATATGATTATTTTATTATATGTTATTTATTTTATATATTATTACATATTATTTATTACATATTTTTATATATTTTGTATCTATTATAAATTGTTTTAAAATTATGTATATTATATCATATGTTAAATGGATTTAAAGATTTTATATATATATATTTTTGTGCATATAATCCTTTTTTTAAAAAAAATATATTATCTATTATATATTTTTATTCTCTTAAAAAATCTTAATGTTTTATATTATTTATTTAAAATATTTAACATGTATAATATTTTTAATTGTTTTAATAATAAAAGTTTTTTTATATATATTTTAAAATATTTTCCTATGTATATTAAATTGTTATATATTATTAAATTCTCTTCTTTTAAATTTTTTTACATATATTACTCATTTAAATATGTTAATTATTATATACATATATGTTTTTTTAAATATTATTTTTTTTTACCTTTTTATCAATATTGATTTGGTGTTTTAATTATTCGTATTTGTTTTTTAAGTGTTATTTTATCACTTTTTATTATTATAAATTTTGATTTCCACTTCTATTTTTATATTCTTTAATTTATTATAAATTGTTTTGTATTTCTATTTACTAACATTGTATATAGGTTTATCTTTTAGCATAATCATCTTATGATGTGTATATTTCAGTATTTTAGGTTATTTCATATTTACCTATATTATTATGAATTGTAATATGTTGTAATTTATTACCTTTGGTATATTTGTCTTGTGATATATATTAACGCCATTCTTCTGCATGAGTCAACGTTTTAAATAAAGAAATTCATTTTTACCAAATTACTCAAAAGTTTTCCAAAATATAAAGGCAATACTTAATGTTTGGAAGCTTCGGGAAAAATAGTGCCCTAACTTACTGGGTTGCGATTTTTCTCATCGAATTTGAACATTCAAGTACCCTTCTAAACGTTTTGAGTTTTTAAAATATAAACAACTATTTTCGAGATTTCAAAGAGTTGTGTCCTAACTCACTGGATATGGCGTTTTGTTGTTCTGAAATAGAAATTTCCAAAAGACAAGCTTAGCTTTAAAAGTTTTAAAATATTGCTTCTTAACTTACTGGATGTGATATTTTGACTCGTTTGAAATAAGCGAGCCTGAATTTTTCAATCAAAACATTGTAAATAAAAGAGGATTGTGTCTTAAAACTTTCAAATTTCCGACCTTAAAGACATTTGATAATCAATTAGGTGCCAATTTTTGGGCGTTACGAGGGTGCTAATCCTTCCTCGTTCCTAACCGACTCCCGAACCCATTTTCTTGATTTCATAGACCAGAACTAATGATTTTAAACAAAATGATTTATTGGTGATCCAATCACACCTAAAAAGGTTGGTGGCACTCCCGTTTTCGTTTTTCTTAAAGTCGATTTCCATTTTCCAAAACCCGATTTAAAAAGTGTCTCGACAATAACTCTAGATAAAATGAGAAAGAAATACTTTTTGATTACAAAAAAGAATCAAAGAACAAAAAAGTTAAGGAAGAAGGATTCCTCTCCAATAGAACTGTTTCCACACATATATATGACCTATGTCCTCATAGTGGAACTTGAAAAGTGTCACACTCTTTCAAAACTTGTCTTTCTTTATGGCCTACACATTCTGATAAGAACATAAATGAGAATCTAGCATAGTAAATATTAGATTAGTCTATCCAATTGGTTCTTAACTAGATCGCTTTACAGCCCAACTAGAACCATACTTAGACAACCAGACGTACTATACCTTTTACATAACCCCATATCATAATTTCCTTTTCACTAAGTAGTCATTTCAGTCCAATTGACAAAGTAATCTGACATATGATCTTTACTTACTTGGTATACATCCATCCTATCTGCCAAAAGAAACAATTGGGCAAATAGCAGTGCACCAAAACAATTTATTTTAATAGAACACGGCCAAATATTGGACCCGTCATATTTGGGGTATGACAAAAAAGTTATGGTCTAATAAAACATTTCCATGATAATGGTACTATGTAGTTTATCCCTTTGTCCATGATTTCTAGATTGAGCACAAGTTATTAAATAAACTTTGTATAGTCCAATCTTTTATTTCATTATTTCTGAATAGACTTAAATATACAAATGAGTTTGATATCTCATATCAAATTATTTGAGCTTTACTATGTATTTCTAATCTCTTTTTATTAGAGGCCCAAGATATCTCTCCCATTATGTAGGATGAGAAAATCATATATTAACCACTCACATATCACTACATGGTTTGTGGTATATCCGACAACAATCCTTATAGTATATTCAATTACAAAAGACTTTTAATTTCATCATAACACATGACTCTCAATGTTGAGAAATATTGTGACCTCAAGTATAAGGATCACATGCAACATTATCACTATGATAATTGATGTGATTTTTACATAATAATCCAAGAGCATTCTCATTACAAGTCAGTTCAGTACACTATTCTTTTAACATGTTCTCATATGTTGGCTCAAAATATAATCTACCATAATTTGATACGTCAAGCTAGGCTCCATTCTCGAGCAATTTAAATGTTTTTATCATGTTTTTAGTTAGTTTTTGATTTTTCTTTAATAAGTTAATTAGTGAGTTTTACGCTATATCAAAACACAGAAGTTGTGATACCCTTGACAGTGCCAAAATGAAGAGGATAGAGGCCATCTATAGTGGTATCGTGATACCAGCCATGGGTCCCAAGGACCTCCTATTTCAAGATTGACGAGGGTATCGCATACTAGACCATGAATATCATGATACAGCTTTTGTGAGAGGACAAAAAATGACTATAGGGGTAGTCCTTGTCCAATTTCAACAACAATCAAGAACACATGTTGAGGGGCATTTTGGTCAACAAAAATAAGGTCTGATGCCTACTAAAAAAGGTCAAAACTTGGTTGGAGAGAGAAGACACACACAACATGCATTTTAGATACAAGTTTTAGCTTAGTTTTATTAGTTTCTTCTTCATCTTTTTAAGGTTTAGTCTTCCCCATAGTTGTAGGGTTTAGTTTTCTTTTTTTTTTCTTTTTTACATTTCTTGGTTTTCTTTGTATTTTCTTAGCAAGTTAAGTTAGTTATTACTATAACTCAAGTTTATTTACATTTTTAACACCTTAAACTCTTTTCTAATTACATTTTAGTCCTAGTTTAATATTAGTTAGCTTTGTTTTCTCTTACCTATTAAAAATCATTGCTTTAATATTTGTATTCATCTATCTTATTATCATTATTGTTGGTTGATAAAAATGTTTTGTAATTGATTTTTGGATTCAGTGACTAAATCCTAAATCTGGACTAAATAAAATAAACTTAAAAACTTAGGATTGAAGTCCCTAAGGGAAAATTAAGATAAGTGAGATAAAAAGGTACTCCTATTTGGCACCAATTCATTAGTCCCAGCTTAGTTGGATGAGGTCGAGAGATAAATCAGACTAAATTATCTAATTTGGAAAAGTGGAGACTGAGAGGTAAAATGGAACAAATTTAGGAGTGTTAGCTGTAACACCCCTAACCCATATCCGTCATCAAAACAGGGTTTCAAAGAATTATTGTAATATCTTGATTTTGGGCCTAGTCGGAATAGTTTTTTTCGTGACCACAAAATCCGAGATAGAAATAATTATTTTATGATTATTTTAAGGTCTATGATATGACTGCATGATTGTGTGAAAATTTCGTGAAGAAATTTTATGCATAAAGTGCTTAAATTGAAATTAGGGACTAAATCGAATAATTTGCAAAACTTGCATTCTAGAAGTTTCTAGTATGAAATTGTTTTGAAATATTAATTAGGAGGTCTTAAATAGAAATTTTACCAATTTCTAAGTCTATGGACAAAAACTGGATATGGATGGAATTTTTGGAAAGTTTAGTAGTAAGGGCATTTTGGTCATTTAGGGGTAAAATGAATTAAAATACAAAATTAAAAGCCAATTTTGCTCATCTTCAACCCCATGGCCGAATATAGCAATGAGAAACCATGGCTAGGGTTTTTCAAGCTTCCAAGCTCGATTAGCAAGGAAAACTGGAATTCGGGCTAAAATGGGGAAAATACCAAGTTGTGGACGAAATGGTAAAAGTAGCCATTTTCGCATACGAGGTAAGTTCATATGTAAATGTTGGTAACATAGTTATTGTTTTAAATGTTTTAATGTTATTTAAATGATATGATAATTATTATGAAATATCATACTTGTGACAATTGTTTGATAATATGTCAAATTATGTGATATACTTGGAAAATGTGAAATACTACCGAGTATCGGTATCAACATTCCTTAGAAGATGGTTGAGACATATGATTGGGAAAAATGTCTCGTTGAACCTTAGGAATGGATTAGGATACAAGTGACATGTCACTGGGATATTTGGGCATCCGAACTCGTTGAGTTGAGTCCGAGTTCACTTATGGATGCGAGCGTCCGAACTTGTTGAGTTGAGTCCGAGTTCGTGAGATGTAACTAGGCATCCGAGCTCATTGAGTTGAGTCCGAGTTCACTTCTGGATGCGAACGCCCGAGCTCGTTGAGTTGAGTCCGAGTTCGCTTATGGGCGGGTTAGATGGTAGCTTGGCTACATATGTGGCACTTATGTGCAAACTTTCCATGTATCCGAATTATATTCCGATGTGTTCAACAGGTAAAGTTCTACTGAAATGGAGGAATACTCAAGATGAAAGGGACGTATTGGTAAGTGTTGTGAAATGGGTACTTTGAACAGGTATGTACTTAACCCTCGGGTTGAAAAATCGATATAACAACAATATGGTAAGATGATAAATGAAAATGTGATATGAATGTCTTGATGATGATTATGCAAATGATGTTTTATGTTTGCTTATATGGTTATGTTACTTGCTATTTGCATGTGAACTTATTAAGCATTTATGCTTACTCCCTCCTTTTCATTCCTTGTAGTTTTGACAAGCCAACTCGGAAATCGAGAACGGTCGGAGGCTCGCTCACACTATCCGTATACCATCTTGGCATAATGGCTTGTATATTTTGAGTATGGCATGTATAGCATTATAATAATTTTGTATATATGGTCTTATGATATGGTTATTGAGTGGTATGGAAATGCTTGGTAATGATTAGCCATTGGAATGGCTAATCATGATCATATTTGGTGTTATGTATGTCAAATTGCTAGCTAATCCATGGAAACCATGAAATAGGTAAAATTTACCATAAAATAGATTCAGACAGCGGTAGTGACGTGAATTTGAAAAATCACTAAAAATAGTAGAAATGGAATTAAATAATTAATAAGTTATGGAATCGAAGCTTGATGAGTCTATTTTCATATGGAAGAAGCGAAACAGTTATATGAGCTATATTTTATGAGATGTTTAAATTTTTGTGAAACAGGGCCAGAGTGATTTCTGGATCCCCTGTTCTGACTTTGGAAATTCACCATAAATTTTACAAAGATAATTAGAAGTCATTCTTTATATGTATAGATTAGAGACAAATGGCATAGTCATTGAAGCTCTGTACAGGGAGATATCTGATTCGTAATACACAGAGGTCAGAGTAGTCAAACCCTGAAACAGGGGAAACTTTAACTAATAAACTGTACTAATTGGCCCGACCAAAAATTCTAGAAAAAAAATTAGTAGATAGATATATGAGTCTAGTTTCAGTAAAAATTTACGGAATTGGATTTCGAGTTTCGGAACTCACGATATGATTTTTAAAGCGACTGTGATGCAGTTAGCCAGCTTGTCTGGAAATTTTAAAATGAATTGTATGAGCTGTTTAAGTAATGAATTAAGTCCATTAACACCTCGTGTTCGACTCCGGCAATGGTCTCGGGTACGGGGCGTTATAATTATCAGAAATTTCATAACATTTTACAAATAATTTACGTAAATTACTATTTATTTATCGAGATTATTCAATGTGTCCCTTAATTGGGCCCTCGAGGCCCAAATTCGAGTATTAGTTTGAGTCGGGACTTAATCGAAACCTTTAAGAATTTTTCGCAAAATTTCAAAAATTTTCTAAGGTACAGGGCTTACACGCCCGTTTGGTCCAAGGGACACGCCCGTGTGACCCTGGGACATACCTGTGCTACGGGCTGTGTTTGACCCCATGTAACTCTCTAACTTGTGCACACGGCCATGCCACATGCCCGTGTGCTAGGCCGTGTGGTTAATTAAATCAATTCAAAATTAGGTGTAGGCTTTACACGGCCAAGACACACGCTTGTGTTCTAGGCCATGTAGCACACACGGCTGAAACACACGCCCGTGTATCTGCCCGTGTGCTCAATTTGAGCATTCTATTTCTCAAAATTAAGGTTCAGGGGATACACGGCCTAACTACACACCCATGTGCCTGGCTGTGTGTCATACACGGTCTAGACACACGCCTATGTGGACAAAATAAAGCCATTTCTAGCTTCATTTCTCACCCCAAATCACACCCATGACCTGCACTTGAAACACACATCCAATACCAACCATTCCAAGCAATCAAATTAAACAAACTTCATCGTTCAACAAGGAATATAATTACATGCTTATGTGTTTATAAAGTTATCTTGGATTAACTTAGGCATTAACATCATTTGATCACATGTACTTAACATAGCACATATGAATATATCATAGCAACCTACTTTATCATACCAAAATAAGCCATTACTAGCCATTCCAATGGCTAGGTTACAAAACATTATTAACATGCCATTAATGGCCAAGTTTCCCTATACATGCCATTATACCAAAATGATTTTACTATGTATACCCAAAATAAGTTAGTCAATAGTGTGATGATGCTCCAATGATCTTCCAACCTTCACGAGCTTTCGAGTACTATAAAATAGGGAAAATAAAATGAAGTAAGCATTATATGCTTAGTAAGTTCGTATAACGGAAACTAAACTTACCAATCCCGTTTATTAATTCTAAGCATACAATACCATGTTTCCATCATTTGGCACAATTGTCTGAACACATGCATTCAATCAAACATGTTAGTCACAAAATCCTCATATACATCAAGTTAACATAGATGAGCTCATCATGAAATATTTTTTCAAGTCATTATCATTCCATCTCATAATTTTCATATCTTTTCAAGAGTTTTGTGTCCGTTGAGTCATTGAAATTCTAATGGATGCTCAAGTAGTACACTCGAGATGTACAATTCAATAAGTTGTCAATTCTTATTCAAGGGTACCCATTAGGGCACTTGATCAAGGAACACACTCTCGAGCCACATATCGTATAATAGGATTACCAGTCCAAGCTAAATCCTTCATATAACGTATGCTCAAAGAGCCCAATTAGGATTACCAGTTTAGGCTAAACCCTAATCGTAACATATACTCGAGAGGTATTATCTCAAGATTACCGGTTCGAACTCAATCCTTTCTATAGCAAGGTTAATATGATTACTCGTCTGAGTTAAATCCCATCTGCAACAAATGCAGGACCTTATTAGTTTCGGGAAAGCGCATATAATCATCGGAATTCAATATTCAATCGGGACTTAACCATTTTTCATTATTTCAAGCATGTATTCAAATATTCATTATAGCAATCAAAAAATTCATATCAATATAAGTAACATTACATACAAACACAACATTCAATTAAACATATTTACAAGTTCGGTTAAGTTACACAAACATATCTTGACACTTGTTTCCGTATAAAATCTACTAATCTGAAATCTTTTCTTTTCCTCTATCTAGCTTCGAATTTATGTTATCTGAATCTATATAAATAGCTTTAACCATCAATTTCACATATTTCATATTTATTTGGACTCAATTTACGTCCTAGGAAAAATTACCATTTTGTCCATAACTTTTCCATAAATTTCAATTTCGTCCCTAGGCTCGGAAAATGAAACTTGTGCAATTTACTCCCTATTCCAAGCCTAACCAAAATCCCATTACAAAATTTACAACCCATGTATTCATAAAAATTCAAAATTTTTCATCAAATTTCACAACTTTACATTTTAGTCCCTAAATCATGTTTTCATCAAAAATTACTTCGTAAAAGTTGTTTATCTATCAATAGCCTTTCATTTTTTTACCATAAATTTCAAATTTTTAGCATATACATCCATGACCCATTTTCCATACTTTGATAACTTTTCAAATTAATCCCCCAAATAGATAGATTAGACTATCCCAGCTTCAAAAATATCAAAATTACTAAAAACGGAACAAGGAAACTTACCCAATTAAGCCTTGAAAGTTTCTTCTCTCTCTCCTAGGGTTATTATATAATTTTGGGGTTGAAGATGACAAAAATAAGATGATATTTCTTTTTATCATCTTTTAATTAATTAATCATTTCAATTTCCAATTTAGTCCCTACTCTTTTCTAATTTTTCCGTGGATGAGTCACCAAAAAAAATCTATGTACTTCTTTAATGGTCTAATTACCATATAAGGACCTCTAGTTTTGAATTCCATAGCTATTTAATCCTTATAGCTACTAGAATTCAACTTTCACATTTTATGGGATTTTGTCCTTCTCATAATTAAACACTTAATCGATAAAATTTTCTTATCAAATTTTTCACACGACATGTCTATCATAATACGGACCATATAATAAAATAAAAATAAATTTTATTTTTGGGTCGAATTTGTCGTCTCGAAACCACTATTTCGATTTCACTGAAAAATGGGCTATTACATTAGCGATTTAGATCCCTTATTCAAAAGTTAATGAAAAACATAGACATCAGTCAACTACTACATGTTATCTTAGTTGTTCAAATTTGCTAGTTTCGTATTTAGTTTCATTTATAATTTAGTCCTTCGCTGTTTTTAGGTAATTAATTAGCATAATTAAACTTGTGAATGGTCTGTCGTAATATAGTACGTAGTGAGCAGTTAGCTAGACCTCATTTAATTGTATGTTTACACTTTAGAAATTACTTAATCACCGATTCCTTTAGGTTCGACACCTTGGAATACTTCGGTGTTCCATCTGACACTATAAATATTACAACTAGTATTGTCCGCTTGTAGTTAAAATTGCACCTTTAAAGTTGTTTTTTATAAAATTGTTTGTTTTTACGCGCACGCGCAATAACTGTAACAGTCCAGTTTAGACCCTAGTCAGAATAGTGGTTTCGGGACCAGAAATCTGAGTCAGAAAAATATTTTTAAATTATTTTTCGTGTTTATAGTATGTGTTTAAGCATGTGTGAAAGTTTTGTATGAAAATTTTATCATTTGTATGCTTAATTTGATAAAAGGACCTAATTGTGTAAAATGTAAAAGTAGCCTTCTATTTGTTGAAGTGCCAAATTGCTATGTCTTTATATATGAGAGGTCCTTATGTTGACATTAATGGCCTTAATATATGTGATTTTATAATGGATTAAATAAGGTTAATATGGTAAATGATTTATTAATTAATAATTAAATAAAAAAGCATGAAATTAGGCCATTTTCATTCATCCTAATCGAATTCATCAAATAAAAAGAAATAAAACTTGAGCTAGGGTTCGGTTATGCTAAAGTTTGATTAAAGGTTCATTTTTTATCCGTTTTTGATAATTTCTATGTTTTTGCGATCGTTGCTTTGTGTTTTACTAAGCCCATGTCTCAATTTCTGATTTTTTTTTATGATTTTGAGCTATGTCATTGATGAAACTATGAGTTTTATGAAGTTTGATGATAGTAAAAAGAAGCTTGATGTTGGGTTAACATGTTTTGTCTTTTAATTTTTGATGAATTTGAGTAATTTGGACTAAATTACAAAAATGAGATTTTAAGGGACTAAAATGTGAAATAAATGAAATATGTGGACTTTTATGAATACTATGAATTTCGGCCTAATATATGTATAAAGAAATTGGTGTATTTTGTGATTTTATGAATTAGGGACTAAATTGTCAAAATGTGAAAATGTGAGGGCTAAATTGTAAAATGCCCTAAATATGTGTTTTTGGGTTGAATTGAATGATTTAGTGAATAAAAGAGTTAGATTTGAATTTATATAGATCAAGAAACAAAGAAAACGAAATTAGATCGGGGAAAATCGAAAGTTGTTGAGTAGTCGATTCTGTTCATTCGAATCCGTACGAGGTAAGTCAATATAGAAATTAAACATGTTTAAGTTGATTTAATTAGGTTTTTATGATATTGAATTGTGATGAATGGCTATATGAAAGCTCAATATTTGATATACGAGAAAGTTCTGATAATGTAACGTCGTCCGAAAAGACTTGTACAAACCATAGGAATAGTTAGGATAGATATGTCATGACATAGGATCCGATATCTACTTTCGTGTAAGACCACGTCTGGGACGTTGGTAGAGGTGATCATGGGCCGGGCTGGGCCAAGACAAAATTTTAGGCCCGTCTACTAGGCCCGGGACCAGGCCGGCCCGAAATATGGGCCTACAAATTTGTCCAAGCCTGGCCCGAAATAAAATTGCTAAGCCCGAGCCCGGCGCGGCCCATATTAAATTTTTTTTCTTATTTCATTAAATAAAAAAATTTAAAAATATAATAAATCAAATATATTTAAAAACATAAAACAAATATTAAAACAAATAAAAATAATACTAAAACAATTCTTAAAACAATACACAAATTAACAATATAACAAAAAATGGTTATATTAAAAATTTAAAATGATTAAAAATACCCGAGGCCTGACCTGTTTTCTAAACGGGCCTCATTTTTTTGCCCAAGCCCATTTTTCGGGCCTATATTTTTGCCCAAACCCTCCCATTTTTCGGGCGGGCCTTTGGGCCATGATCAGCTCTAGACGTTGGCATTGACTTTTGATTTATGTGTAAGACCATGTTTGGTACATCGGCATCGTATTTGATTTTGTGTAAGACCCTGTCTGGGACAGTGGCATCGATATTTGATTACATGTAAGACTACGTCTGGGACGTTGGCATTGTATGAGCTTTCCTAGCTATCAGAGTATCCTTATTGATTCTGAACGGCTCAACAGGCATTTCGAGCAACGAATAACTATGTGGATGTGTATCCGAATCAAGTACGTTTGAAATGTTTATCATCATTTGAGAAAAAAAGGTAAGTATATGTGCAAGTGATGATAAGTGATATAAGTATAAGAAAACATGCTATATGTGCAAATGAATTGGGAATATGTGAAATGTATATGAACTATGAGTTTTGTGATAGTATTTGACTACAGAGTGTATGTATTTTAAGATGCTTATATGAGTTATAATATGAGTTTATTTGTATATGGCTTACTAAGCTTTTGAAAGCTTACTTTGTGTGTGTTTTCAATTGTTTTATAGATATCGTAGCTATTGGAAGCTCAGGGATCGTCAAGGATCATCACCACACTATCAAACTCTATTTTGGTACATTTTGAAAGTGTAAATATTGAAGTATGGCATGTATAGGCTAGAAATTTGTGAATATGTTTGGTAATGTGTATATCCCACCATGTGATTTGGCTTGGTTTTGATTGTGTAGATGAATGAGTTTTTGGTACGAATTATGTTATTCAATAATGTCTATGTGATGTGTTATGGATGACCGAGAGAGTTAGTTAATTTGGTAAGTTTTTGGTATGTGCCTATTTTGGCATTTGGTTAGATTTTTTCATGAGAATGAATGAAATGAAATGAGGTTATGAAACAAATGTTTAGATATGATTTTATTTTATAATTTGGCATGGTTTGGTATGGTTATTAAGCATGAAATTGGTTGATAATGATATGGTATGATTGATGTATGTTTTAGTTGTGAATTGGATGAGAATTTGGTATAAAATGTTTGGTTTTGATCATGTAGGGAGGACCCAAAATTAGGGTGGCAAATTGGCCTTGTAAATAGCCTATTTTTGTCCACACGGGTAAAGAAACGAGTGTGTGTCTCATCTATGTGTGATAGACGATTATGTTACACGACCGTGTATCCCCTGAGGAACCCTACGATTTTAAGTTAGTATGTCCTACAGTTTTGACACGGCCTAGACACACGGGCGTGTCTATCGGTCGTGTGTGGCACACGAGCTGGCACATGGGCGTGTGGTCGGCCATGTGACCCAAGTCAGTAGCCTCCCTAATTTTAATGCGGCTTGGTACACAGGCGTGTCTTGTGGCCGTGTGGGACAAGTCAGTATGTATGCCCTGTTTTGCCACAGCCTAGACACACGGGCGTGTCTAATGCCGTATGAGGCACACAGCCTGTTCACACGGGCGTGTGACCTTTATAACTTTGAAAAATGTTTAAGTTTTGAAAAATTTTGTATGAGCTTGGTTTAGTCTTGACCCTATTCTAAAGCATGTTTAAGGTCTCGTAGACCTATATAAGGGGACAATTTTGAATGATTATTATATGTTTTGATTATGTTATGTTTAAGTATATATGAATGTTCCGATATGTCCAGTAACGCCTTTAACCCTAGTCCGGCGATGGATACGGGTTAGGGGTGTTGCAATAACAATCAATATGTCATACCTTTGACAATACTTTATCATCAACCAACCCTACATTAGTCCTAACATATTATTGTTTTCTTGACCACGATAATACTTTACTAGAGACGGTTTAAGAATAATCATATTAGTCAATGGTTTTATTATTATTTACTTTAGTTTATATACAAAAATAAAAAAAATGAACATAATAATGGAAATGTCTTTTATTAAAAAAATAGAAGCAGTATGTATTACAATAATCTTGTTATTGGTCTCCAAGCACACTCTTACAAGTATATTAGGATAATGTTATAAAGGTAGAATCCATTGGTGTTCTTGAAGGGGAAGATAGGTAAGGCTTAGGAGGAATTTGCAATACTTCTACGCTTCCTTCCAACATCTCTATCACCTTACTCATTGAAGGCCTGTCTAGTGGATTTGTTTGTATGCACCACAATCCCACCAATATCATCTTCCTCGTAATCTCAGTTTCTTCTATAGTCTTAAGGCCTAATACTTGAGGTTCCATATTGCCTTGTACAACATACCCATAGATCCAATGAGGATAATATATCTCGCTAGTTTGACTTACCCCAACATTTATGTTTTTTCTTCCTCCAACCATCTCTAGAATCACCATTCCATAACTATAAACGTCAGATTTATGCGAAACACCTCCGACGTTTCTGCAAAATACTTCTGGAGCTATGTAACCAATTGTCCCTCTAGCTTCCAACATTGATACAATACTCTCTTTCATGGTACATAGTTTTGCAAGCCCAAAATCAGCGATTTTTGGGAAAAATTTATCATCTAGAAGAACATTATGAGGCTTTATGTCGAAATGCAAAATTCGAGTGTTGCAACCACAGTGCAAGTATTCAAGTCCTCGAGCTATCCCAATTGCAATTTCGAACAATTTTTCCAATGACAAGTGCTGACAGTCCTTCATGGTAGCTTCTTTGTAAATGAATCTTTCTAAAGATCCATTGGGCATGAACTCATAAATTAGAGCTCTTTTCTGACCCTCTAAACAAAATCCTAAGAGAGTAACAATGTTAACATGGGAAGTTCGACTAATACTTGCAACCTCATTGATAAATTCTTGACCATTTCCTTTGGTTGTATTGAACACTTTCACAGCAACAAGATGGCCATCTAGTAGCTTTACTTTGTACACACTTCCATAACCCCCTTTACCTAGTTTTTCTTTAAATGAATTTGTCATTTTCTTGACGTCTAAGTAACTGTATCTTTTGGGACATAAGGTTCCATTAGTTCTTATGACAGCCTCTATATTTGTGTCATTTTTTGTGGACTTCCAATGAAAACTTGTTATTCTAATGCATGGCATCGTTCTTTTGAAATAAAGTGTGATGATGATCCAAGTGATCAACAGGCTACTTGCTCCTCCGCCAAAACCTGTCATATCATAATCATGTGAAAAAAATATTATTTTTAAATATTATTTATCTAAAAATATGTAAAATAATTGATATAAAAATTTAATGAATTTGGGAAAAAAACTGTGATATCTTAAATTGAAAAAAAAGTATTTTGATATGTTATATAATAGGGATAAATCTCAAAATTATACATTAATTTTGATTTAATGTGTAATATCATACATAAATTTTGATTTGGTGTAATTATATAATTGTAATTAAATTTTCACATAACACATTAACACTTAGAAGATTATTTTATGCGACACTATTTTGGTTAACATTACTAAACTAAAAAATAAATAAGTAAAATTTAATATTTTCACATAAATTTAAATTAAATTTCTACTTGTATAATGATAAAAAGCGTGCATTTTTTGTTGTTGTGAGTGTTAAAGAAATGGAGGTGTGATTACAATAATTTTGTGAGTAATATTTAGGCAAATGATTTAGGCGATTAACGAAATGCCCTTTAGAAATTTGTTATCTCAACCTTGGCATGAAAGAAATTCAAAAACTAATATAATAAAAACTATAAGTAAAATAGTATATAAATATTTGAAGGATTTACTATCAGAAAAAAAATATTTGAAGTAGGTTGATTTAGTTGATTAAGTACTGGTGATAAGTACCAAAGTTAATGTCTCACTAATAGTTTCATTTGAAATACCAAAATATAAGGTCATAACTAAGGAGCACTCAGGGGCCTTGGCCCCATTAGCTAAATGGGAATTTTGCTTTCAGCCCTTGAAAAATTAAAACATTCAATTTAACACCTTTTTAACTTTTTAATATAAAAATGTTAATTATGTTAGCAAAATTTTATAATTTTATTTCTCTAAATAGTTTTATTTTCCTTGCTCCTATTATATATATAAGTCTGTATGGATATAGACTAAGTTCATGTTTGAAGCATGATCATACATGGAACTTTTAATATCTTATTTGAACTTGAGTTGGATTTAATTTAGGATCTCTTTTTTGTTATTTTTTATTTCTCAAAATATTTATTGGAGTGAGTCCAATAATTAATTTTTCACATTTTGTAGACCCATTAAAAGCATAGGCGCTGAACACAATTTTAAATACTTTTTTAGTACAAATATTTTTACTTATTTAGTTATTAAATTTATGAACTTCAACTCAGGTATTTTTAAAATTCATTTTCTATTAGGTACATTTATATATTAAATAAAAATAAATTTTATATGTCATAATTTGTTTATTAGAAAGTCAAGATAAGGCATATATACAAGACAAGTCATAAATATGTAAATGTAAAAAACATATTTTTTAAAAGAGTAAACTCTACGTATAGTCACCCAATTATTAAAAAATTTATTTTAGCATTTAAAATAAAAAAGTTTGTAATTTATGTACTTAAGTTACATAGTTTGATCATTTTGGGTACTCTCCTTAAAATTATAAATGGTAAGCTGGCATGGCAGCAAAAAAAATCAATATAATGATAAATTTAGCCCTCAACTTTTACCTATTATATCGATTTAGTCATAATTTTAAAAAATTAACTCTCAAAATTTACAAATGTTCTCAATTTGATTCTAATTCTAAAATATACAAAGAAATATATAAAAATAAATATTTTCAAAAAATATATAATAATAAATTTAAATTTTATATTAATATTTATATGAATATTAAATAAATATAATTATATTAATATTAAATAAAAAAATCATTGCCCTCACTGAACCTCCAAGCACTCTCCCTTTCCCTCTCCCTCTCTATTGATGCTACAACCCCTTTACATCCCACAAGTTGAGGATCTCATCCTATATCATATTCTAAACTTAAACTTAAAGTAGTATGTAAAGTTAGCAAATCCTTCATATTCTCATCTAACTCTACTAATCTAATCTAATTAGATTTTTGATAGAAATCAATAAGTTGATTGAGACAAATTTGATGAGATTTTATTTCTTTATTTCTTTAGGATGGGGTCAATCTTTGATTATCATTTGATGAGATTTTATTTATTTCTTTAGGATTGAGTCAATCGTTGATTATAAGGATTCTTCAACTCTTTCCCTATAAAGCTTCAAGTGTTGTAGGTTATATTTATTATAACTCTTTTATTGTTGAAGATATACATAAATTCTTTCATAGTTGTGTTGATTTAGATGGTGCCAGAGCCTCCTTCAATTTCTTTTGGAATTGAAGCAGACACAATTATTATTTCTATTTAACGCTTCCGTTGTAACCTTCTTCCTTGTACCACAGTCACTATTTCTGATTCCAAAAAGGGTGATTGTGGTTCTCATGAAAAAAATAATAACCCTACAACTGCTTTCCCAATACAGGAAAATTCTCTAATCACCCCATAATGCCTTGATGGAACAAATTATATTGAGTGATCCCTAAATGCCCAGAATAAGATTCGTGGAAGAAAGCATTTGGGTTTTATTTTAGGTATGAAAGTGCCACCAAAAGATAAACTTTTAAATAAGTACGAAACTTGGTAAGAAGAAAATTTCTTGGTCAAATCATGGCTTCTTGATGCAATGAAAAAGGACATCATATCATTATTCCTTCGCTTGGGCACAACAAAAGAAATATGGGATGTTGTAAAACAAACATATTCTTTTGAGCAAGATGTTTCAAAAGCATATCAACTTCATTGTGAGGTGATGTCTATTCAGCAAAATGGTGAGTCCATTATTTCTTATTTTGGAAAACTACAAAAGATTTGGCAACAACTTGATAATATTGATTATTGTTCTATTTACTATGCAACTGTTATCACAAAATAAATTGCAAAGGCTAATACACAACATGTGTATATTTTTTTTGTTGGATTGGATTCTTAATTGGATGGGGTAAGAGGTCGAGTACTTGCTACTAAACTATTCCTAAATATCCAAAGTGTGTATGTTGTAGTTTGTGCAGAAGCTAATTGACAGGGAGCCATGTTTGGAGGGACAATTGGAGGAGTTGCAATGATCACCAAAAGGACCTATTCAAAAACGGATCGTAAATTTAACCATTGTAATGGCACATGTCATAAAGTGGATAAATATTTTTGGTTACATGGATATCTAGATTGGCACCCAAAAAGCAAGAAGGCACCTCAAGCATCTTTTAATAACCAAAAGGATAACACCAATTCAAAGGTTAATTTAGCCACAAGTTTTGGACTCAATTAGGAACATCCCTTACTAATAATAGTGATTGGATAATTGATTCAGGTGCAACAGATCATATAACTTGTGATAGACAAAAAATCAGCCAATTATCTAATTGTTCTATGAATATTGTCACTAATGCTAATTAAGTTTCTTCTCCAATTGTTGGTATTGGTACTGTCAGATTATCTCATTCTTTTGATATAATTTTTTTATTTGTGCCATCATTAAATTGTAACCTTATTTTAGTACAAAAATTAACCAAATCTTATAATATTTCATGTATTTTTTCCCACTCACTATATTTTTCAAGACCTACACACCAAGGTGAAAATGGGCAGTGCTAGAGAAAGGGGAGGATTGTATTATTTAAAAGATCGTTTTCAATATTTTACAAAGGGCAGGTTTATGTGGTACAAGAGTATTCAGTTGACAAGAAAAAAGAACAGATCCGGTTATGGCATAAATGTTCGGGACATCCATCTTTCTTCTATTTGAAAAAAACTACTCCTTCATTATTTGTTGGTTTTAGTGTTTCATATTTTGCTTGTAAAACTTGTGCCCTTACAAAAGGTCATTGTGCTCATTTTCCTTTATGTGAAAATAAAACAAGCATGTCATTTTCCTTGGTTCACTCTGATGTTTGGAGGCCGACACCCATTTCAACTCTTAAATAAATGAAATGGTATATTTCCTTCATTGATGATTGCGCTAAGATAACTTAGATTTACCTAATAAAAAAGAAAATTGATGTAAGTTCTATTGTTTGCCTTTTTCATCAGATGATTTTAACTCAATTTGGTATTTCAATAAATCTTTTCAGATTAGATAATATAAGAGAATATTTGACCCAAAAACTAAAATAATTCATGAGCTCTATTGGTATGATTCATTAAACGACATGCCCTTACTCACCACAACAAAATGGTGTTGCAGAACAGAAACATAGATAGCACTTGGAGGTCACTTGATGCTTTTTAATTAAAGGATATGTTCCATCTTACTTATGAGGTAAAGCCTTAAGTTTTGCAGTTTAGGTAATTAGTCGTACTCCTTCAAGTACTATTGATTATCGACAACCACTAGATGTGTTGTCTGACCATTGCAGTCTTCCACATGTTGTTCATCTACCTCCAAAATTTTTGGATGTGTTGTTTATGTTCATTTGTATCCCTATTAGAGAAATAAGCTTTAATCTCTTATTGTAAAATATATTTTTGTGGGATATGAATATTATCAAAAGGGGTATAACTACTACGATCCTTCCTCTAAGAGGCTTCATGTCACTATGGATGTTGTCTTCCATGAAAATGAGTTTTCCTACTCTACAGATTCTTCACTTCAGGGGGAGAAACATAATGAAATGATTAATCTCAATGATGTAGTGTAGGAATTTCTCCCATTGCATGAAAAGAGTACTGATAAAAATATTGCATTGTAACACCCCAGTTTTTAGGGTTAGAAGTTTTGAGTTTTGAGGTTAGGGTCAGACAAAAGGGTGTGCTATTGTGTTTAGTTGTGCATTTAAGTGATAGAATGGGCCTGTTGGTCTGGTGGTTGAGTGAGTGTTAGCGTACCTCAAGGTTTTGGGTTCGAGTCTTTGTGTGTATTTTGGAGAAATATTTTTATTTATTTATTTTGTTTTGTTTTGTTAAATAGCAGTTTTGTTTTAAGTTAAAAGATATAACTATTTATTTTTGTTTTTTTGCTCTGGACGTTCTCCTCTTCCCCTTTTTCTTTGTTTCTTTATTTCTTTTCTTCTTTTCTTTTTTATTATTTTTATTTTCGAAAACGATTTTGCTTGTGGATTTTGGAGAGCTTCGCTTCTTTTTCGTCAAGGTAGTGTTTGGATGTTATTGATCGTGAATTAGGTGTGGGTTTCGTATCCTTTCTAATTTATTTGCGAATTCTCGATTTGACTCTGTGAAAGTCAGTGTTTTATGTGTGTGTTCACAAATCAATTAGTTATGAAGTTGTACCACTATTTTTATGCTTGGAACTTGTCTGATTTGGTATAATCTTGAGTTATTGAGGGCGGAAGAGTGCTTCATAAAGGAAAACACATTTTACGAGGCTATTCTAGGGTGGTTTCGTGACCACACTGGTGGCCACATGGGCATTTTTCCCAACACGGGCGGTCCACACGCCCGTGCACATTTAGGAATTAGGGTTTTCAGGCAAAATCTGGTGTTACACGGTAGTGTGGCCAATTTGGAAATTTTAGTCGATTTCCATACGGTCGTGTCCCCTTGGCACATGGGTGTGTGGATTTAGGAATTAGGGATTTAGTGATTTAGTGATTTGGTGCCATACAACTGTGTGGCTAATTTAGGTATTTAGGGATCCCACACGGGCGTGTATTTTGGACACACGACCATGTCTAGTGGGCACATAGCCGTGTCTGCCCTGTACTCTATTTTAGCACAAATGGACAGAAAGTTACACAGCCATGTCCCTGGCTCACACGGGTGTGTGCCTCAGCCACACGGCCGTGTGCCCCCTCCACACAGGCGTTTTGACCCCCACATGACCTAGGTTTTTCCACACGATCAAAGCACACAGCCGTGTGGTCCTAAGTCTCCTATTTTAGTTCTATGTATGTTTTTTATCTGAAAATGTGTCTGGGTGTTCCAACCCTTGGCTAGGCATTAGTGAGGGTAGTTAAGACTTTGATCCAGGCTTCAGCTTATATGTTATTTGTGACTGTTGTGTGAGATGTCTGATACTGAACTTGGTTAGCTAGGTGTCTGTGCTTATCTGTTTCTATCTGACTGTCTGTCGATGTGTTCATTGCTTCTGTAAGGTTGTAAGCATACATGCACTTGCATAAAGAAATTTTAGGGTTGGTTATGAAGTGAAGAAAGACTGATTCTGATTTGATCTGGTAGTTTTACTGTAATTTATTCGTACAGTGATTTACAGCACTGTACCGCATGTTCGTCAGCTTTGCTTCGTACCTTTATCTGATCTGGCAGTTTAAATTGTAACATGTTTGTACAGTGGATTACCGCATTGCATTGTACTGCATATACGCCAGCCCTACTACGTATTAATATATGTTATTGCTATCTGGAATTCTCTTCTATAAATCTATTGTTAATAATTTCGAACTCACACTGATCTCGTGCAGCTCACCCTCTCAGTTTCCCTTTTTCAGGTATTTTCGTATGCTTTTCTAGACTTGACACATCGGAGGTCTCAGACAGCCATGTTTAGAATAAACTTTAAATGTATTTTCATAAATTCCACGTTTATAAATAAATGGTTTAAATTGTAAGTTTTATTTTGAATATTGTGGTATGAATTTTGGGTTTCACGCACGTAAGCGACTTTTGGGCTATAATTTTTGTAATATCAGAATTTTACAATGGAGAGTTTTACATAACCTAAATACTGTATGTTTTCTAGCTGGTTAAACTTAAATTTTACTTACGATCATTTCAGTGATCAATGTAACCTCCGAGATTTGGTCTAAACTTCTAGGCTGGGTTTTAGGGCGTTACATGCACCGAGAGTGCAACCACATATTCCATAAATTGTAGAGAGAGGTTATGAAAATACTGATCTAGAAAGTGCAGAAAGAGGTGATGAAAATGAAAACACTGAGTTGGGTAGATGTGATGAATAACAAGATGATCTTATTACAAAGAGCATCGATCCTCCTATACCACCAAATCGGCCATGTCAATCTTCACCTGAGGTAACTTCTGAATACCATATTCCAGCTTGTGCTAATTGTGGTATACCTCCTATTAGATATGAACATGATATTAAAGCCAAAAAAAATCCCATTGCTAATAATGTGTCTTATCATCGTTTGTCAAAGTCATGTGCATATTATATATTTCAATTATCATCTATCTCTATTCCCCGTAAATTACAGGAAGCCTTAGGAGACACAAGGTTCACCCAAGATATGGCAGAAGAAATGGCATCACTTGAAAAAAATGTTGCTTGGGACCTGGTGCCTCTTCTCGATGGAAAAAGAACAGTGGGTTGTAGATGGATATTTACTGTTAAACATAAAGTAGATGGAATGGTTGAAAGGTCCAAATCACGGTTAGTTGCAAAAGGATATACATAGTCTTATTGAGTCGATTATCAAGAAAATTTTGCGCATGTTTCCAAGCTTGATACAGTAAGAGTATTGCTATCCTTGGTTGCTAATCAAGATTGGCCTCTCCTTCAATTTGATGTCAAGAATGCCTTCCTTCACGAAGATCTCGTTGAAGAAGTTTACATAGATCCTCCTCCTAGAATTGAAAAGCACTCAGAGAATATAATGGTGTACAAACTAAAAAGGTGTTGTATGGATTGAATCAATCTCCAAGGGTATGGTTTGGTAGGTTTACAAAATCCATAAATTTGTTTGGCTACTAGCAAAGTAAAGATGATTACAAATTGTTTTTGAAACATAGACAAGGAAAGGTGACCGCATTGATTATCTACATGGATGATATGGTGCTAATAGGTGATGATTTTGATGAGATAGAAAATCTCCAAAAATATTTAGCTTCTGAGTTTGAAATGAAAAGGTTGGGTAATCTGAAGTACTTCCTTGGTATTGAAGTAGCTAGATCAAAGAATGGTATTTTCCTTACTCAACGAAAATATATTTTTGATTTGTTAGCTTTGATAGGAATGCTTAGTTGTAAACCTGTGACTACTCCCATTGAACAACATCATAAGTTATATTACTGTTTAGGTGAATCTCTAACTGACAAAGCAAGATATCAAAAACTTGTAGAAAATTGATTTATTTATCTCACAATAGACCTGATATTGCTTATGCAGTAAGTGTAGTGAGTCAATTTATGCATGATCCTCAAAAGTTACATATGGAGGCTGTTGAATGCATATTGAAGTATTTAAAAGATGCTCTAGGAAAATGGTTGATTTTTAGGAAACGTGATCATTCGAGAATAGAAGGTTATAGTGATACAGATTGGGTAGGGTCAGCTGATGATAGAAGGTCGACTTTAGGTTATTTCACTTTCGTTGGAGGAAACCTTGTAACTTGGAGAAGTAAGAAACAACCAGTCATTGCATGGTCAAGTGTAGAGGAAAAATATAGAGGCATGTTTTTGAAGTATGTGAATTGTTGTGGTTGAAGAAATTGCTTGAAGAATTAGACATTGATCCTCATGGTTCAATGAACCTATATTGTGATAATACTTCAGTGATTGAGATTGCTCTCAACCTAGTTCAACATGATTGTACAAAGCACATAGAAGTTGATAGAAACTTTATAAAAGAAAAACTTAAAGCTGGTACCATTTCATTGCCTTTTGTAAAGTCTGAAGATCAACTCGCTAACATACTTACCAAGGTTGTTTCTAGCAAAACTTTTGATAAAGCTTTATGCAAGTTAGGCATGTGTGATATCCATGCACCAACTTGAGGGGGAGTGATAGAAATCAAGGAGTTGATTGAGATAAATTTGATGAGATTTTATTTTTTTTTCTTTCTTTAGGATTGAGTCAATCCTTGATTATAGAGATTCTTCAACTCTTTCCTTGTAAAGCTTAATGTGTTGTAGGTTATATATACTGTAACTCCTCTATTGTTGAAGATATACAAAAATTATTTCATAATTGTGTTGATTTTGATTTTTTTTCCCTTATTTAATTCTCCTAAAAAAATCATATATAACACCCTCTAAAAAAATGAATTTGACATTTTTGACGGATCAACAATAGCAGTTTAAGCAGAAGAAACCTCTTACCCTGTTAGGGAAGGAAAGATGGTGGGGGACTGGGATAGTGGTGGGGAGAGGATTTTTATTTTATTTAATATTAAATTAATCATATTTATTTAATATTAATATAAATATTTAAATTAATTATTATATATTTTTAATATTTATTTTTACATATATTTAAATTTTACATATTATTATTTCTTATAGTATTTTTATTAGATTTTTTTCTTACGTGTTTCAAGTGAATAAATTCATTTATTTTTTATAAATTAAAAATAAATAATACATAACATATTTAATGTAAGTAATATTTAAAATGAAAAAATTTGAAAAAAAATTTGAAAATAATATAGACATTTATAACAATATTAAAAACTAAATTACAAAATGAAATTAAAATAAAAAAGGTAAA
This sequence comes from Gossypium hirsutum, assembly GCF_007990345.1. Classification (NCBI taxonomy): domain Eukaryota; kingdom Viridiplantae; phylum Streptophyta; class Magnoliopsida; order Malvales; family Malvaceae; genus Gossypium; species Gossypium hirsutum. Next base: position 481,138 of record NC_053432.1, read on the forward strand.
ACAAAATGCATCAATTATAATAATGATTCATGATAAGTACCAAAGATATTTGTATTAAATTGATTAAATATAAAAATATATTTACATTAAAGTAATAAATACGAATTCTTGTCTAATGTCTAGACTAAGTTGAGGAGGTTACATTTGGTAGTATCAAAGCCAAGTTTTCTAAAATCGGGCTGTAAATATTTTTTTATAAATTTGCATGCATGCAGAGGTATTTTGAAAATAAACCATGTCACATAATTCTTTTGAAAATTTTATTTTCTGGAGGAAATTAAAATTGAGACTCCAATGTCGGTCCTACCATAGTTAATATTACTTTTGAGATTTTGGATGAACTAAAATTCTTAGATTGTGGATCTACTTTTGCTAATACTTGAACTTTTGGATGAAAACTATAGATATACTCTAAACTTCTTAGACATCCACAAACACTATGAACACTCAAGGTAGACATGGTAGGGGTAGGCCGCATAAGGCTGCACCCGTTTTTTAAGGAATCTGTTGAGAACTCCACCACTAATGGTGGCAAAGGCTACAGGACCGACGATGACATCGTGATGCAGACAATGCTAAGGGTGTTACAAATAGTTGCTGAAGCCTAAAATGGATTGGGGAGCCGCGAATCTGTTGTTGAGAGACTACAATCAAACAGGGTAGAAACATTTAAGGGCATTGCTAGAATGACTCCCACTATGGCCAAATATTGGATGGAGTCAACTGAAAGGATTCTAGAGGACTTAGACTATACTCCGGAGCAGAACTGAAGGGCACAGTGTCCTTACTTAGAGAGGAGGACTACCGTTGGTGGTAGTCTATCGTTAGGGGCACACAAGCTGATCATATTAACTGGGAATATTTCCTAGAGGCCTTCCAGAAGAAATATGTGGGCATAAGGTACATGGAGGCTCGCAGGCTCGAGTTTATCAACTAAAGCAAGGTGAAAAGATTGTGGTAGAGTATGAGGCTGAATTCCTAAGCTCAGCTATTATGCCTAAGGGATGGTAGCCATGGAATAAGAAAAATGTGTGAGATTTGAAATGGGCTAAATTTTGAACTCAAGATTCAAGTTACTTCACACCAAGAACAGGTATTTGAAACCCTAGTAGAGAAGGCTAAAATCGTAGAAAAAATTAAGCAGGAGAATCTTGAAGAACGAGAGAAAAGCAAGGTCCTGTCTAAGAGAGATTCAGGTTCCACTAGTTCAAACTCTCGTCCTAAAAAATGAACTAGGGAGGGTAGACCGTAGCAAGGGGCTGCTTTGACTAAAACAAGAGATAATACCCCTAATTGTACGCATTGTGGTAAGTGTTATCTGGACGAGTGCTGAAGAAAATTGGGTGTTTGTTTCAGTTGTGGGTCGATTGGGCATAGGATTAAGGACTGTCCATGGAGAATTGAGGAGATGCAAGCTCCGTCACAAAATCATGACCAAAATCAGATAGCAAGCCAATTACCTTCGAGGGGCCGTGGGCAGAATCAGGCTGCAAACACTGTAGCTATTGGTGCAAACTATACCGAGGCTAGGCAACCTGCCTTAGTTTATGTTGTTAGGGGATTTGAGGAAAAAGATGTGTCCAATTTCATAGTAGATATCTTTACCATTAATTTTATCTTGTACTTTGCCTAAATTGATATAGGATCCGTCACTCTAATGTATCGTGTAAAATGTCTGAAAAATTTAGTGTTAGGGTAAAGAAAACCACTACTGATGTTATTGTAGTAAGCCCCTTAGGACAACTTGTTGTTGTAAATAAAATCTATAGGAGATATTTGTTGGAGGTTCAAAGGGTAGTGTTTCCTGCAAATCTTATTGAGTTACCATTTAGGGAGTTTGATTTAATCCTGGGAATTGGGTAGTTAATGGAGCATCAAGTTAGCCTAGATTGTGCCTCTAAAAGGGTAACTTTAAAAATAATTGAGGGTAGAGAAATTTTTATGGTAAGGAGTAATGAGACTATCTGTCTAATGTAATTTTAGCTATGGTCGTTAAAAAGTTGGTTTGCAAGGGATATGAAGCTTACTTAGCTTATGTGATGGATGAGAATGTTGATAGTACCACCTTAGACAATATCCAAACGCTAAGGAATTCCCAGATGTGTTTCCCGATGGAGTTTCTAGGTTTACCTCTAGACAGTGAGGTGGAATTCAGGATTGAACTATTTCCAGGAACCACTTTAGTGTCTATTGCTCCCTACCGCATGGCACCCAAGGAGCTACAAGAGCTAAAAATCCAACTTTAGGAGCTTTTGGATCACGGGTTTATTAAACCTAGTGTTTCTCTGTGGGGAGCTCTGGTCCTGTTCTTGAAAAAGAAAGATGGTTCCCTAAGGTTATGTATAGATTATCGGTAGCTAAACAAGCTAACCGTCAAAAATAAATATCCTTTTCCTAGGATAGACGATTTGTTTGACCAATTTAGAGGGGCAATTGTGTTCTCCAAAATAGATCTAAGGTCAAGGTATTACCAACTTAAGGCGAGGGAGGCGGATGTACCCAAAATTGCTTTTAGAACTCGTTCTGGCCACTATGAGTTCTTTGTAATGCCATTCAGCTAACCAACGCTTCTACCTATTTCATGGATATGATGAACCAAGTGTTCTAACCCTTCCTTGATCTATTCGTGGTTGTCTTCATTAATGATATTCTAGTTTACTCCAAAACTGAACTTGAACATGATAAGCACCTTAAAATGTTTCTACGAATCCTTCGAGAGAAGAAACTATTCACCAAACTGAGTAAATGTTAATTCTGGCATTCTTTTTCCGGGTAATGTGGTATCTGCAGAGGGTATTCAAGTAGATCCAAAGAAGATAGAAGCTATTCTTGAATAGAAACAACCTAAATTTTTTTTCTAAAATCCATAGTTTTCTGGGTTTGGTTGGGTATTAATGTGGATTTGTTGAAGGTTTTTCCTTAATAGTTGCGCGCCTAACCAAATTGCTAAGAAAGGATATCCAATTTAAATGGACGGACGAGCAACAATCCAACTTTGAAAAGCTTAAAGCGGTGTTAACATAGGCTTCTATTTTAATTCAACCCGAATTGAAGAAAAAATATGTGGTGTATAGCGATGCATCCTATACTGGCCTTGGTTGTATGTTCATGTAAGGTAGTAAAGTAGTGACTTATGCACCAAGGCAGTTGAAGCAACATAAGTGCAACTACCTGACTTATGGCTTAAAGTTGGATACAATAGTTTTTGCACTAAATATATGGAGACATTACTTGTATAGGGAGAAGTGTTACATCTATACCGATCATAAGAGCCATAAATACCTTCTCACACAAAAGGAATTGAACCTTAAGCAATGGAGGTGGTTAGAGCTATTAAAATATTATGATTGTGTAACTGAATACCACCCTGAGAAAGCCAATGTTGTAGTGGATGCCCTAAGTAGAAAGTAGATGATTGATTTAAGGGCGATGTTTGCTAGGTTAAGTTTAGTGGATGATGTAGGCTTACTAGTAAAACTACAAATGAACCCACCCTAGCCAATGAAATCAAAGCTAAACAACATTTAGATGTATCCTTGTTACTTGAAATTACACAAGTTGAGGAGGGAAAAACTAAAGATTTTAAGTTTATTGAAGATGGCATCTTGTACTTTTGAGGGAGGTTTTGTGTGTCGAATGAAAATGGATTAAGATAAACCATACTTCAAGAAGTGCATTTTAGCCTTTATGACATGTATCTTAGAGGAAACAATATGTATCAGGATGTTAAAGAACTGTATTGGTGGCTCGGTCTGAGCTGAGACATGACCGAATTTGTGGCTAAGTGCCTAACGTATCAACAAGTAAAAGTTAAAAATCAATTCCCTTTTGGATTGTTGCAAGCTATCAAAAATACTTTAATGAAAGTGGGAACGAATACCGATGGACTTTGTTAGTAGGTTAACCTTAACCCCACTAAGAAATATTCAATTTGGGTTATAGTAGACCAATTAACGAAGTCAACAGACTTCTTACCTGTCCACAAGGATTACTCATTACAGAAGTTGGCTAAGTTATACATTTCGAAGATTGTGAGGTTGCATAGGGTGCTCATATCGATTATTTTAGATCGAGATCCCTGTTTGGAAGAAATTGCAAGAGTCATTAGGAACCCATTTGGATTTTAGCTTTGTCTTTCATCTGTAGTCTAACGAGTAATCTGAGCGGGTGATACAATTATTGGAAGATATGTTAAGAGGTTATATTATCAAATATTGAAGTAGTTGGGAAGAACATTTACCCTTAGCCAAATTTTCCTACAACAATAGCTTCCAATCGAGCATCCAAATGGCAACTTATGGTGCTGAATATCGCTGCAAATGTAGAACTCCTTTGTGTTGGATCAAAGTAGGTGAAAGGAAAGTTCTAGGTCCCAAGTTGGTACAAGAATCTAAGGAGAAAATAAGGTTGATTCAGGATAGACTAAAAGCGGCTTCTGGTAGATAGAACTCATAAGCGGATTTAAAGAGAAAAGACATTGAATACAGTGTCGGCGATCAAGTCTTCCTAAAGGTGTCCCCATGGCGAAATGTGTCAATGTTCAGTCGATAAGGTCAGTTAAGTCCGTGATTCATATGACCTTATCAAATCCTTAGGAGAATTGGTTGTGTTGCATACCAATTTGAATTACCTCCCAAGCTGGATTGAATTCACAATGTTTTCCATGTCTCCTTGTTGAAACGTTACGATTTCGATCCCTCCTACATTGTTCTGATCGAAGAGATTGAGGTACGACTGGATTTATCCTTTGAGGAGGAACCTGTGCAAATTCTAGAACATGATATAAAGATTCTAAGAAGAAAGCGAATCCCTCTGGTTAAGGTTCTATGGCAAAACCATGGAATTAAGGCCACATGAGAAACAAAAGACACGTTCTGTTAGTAGTATCCACATCTATTCGAACTAGGTTAAATTCAAGAACGAAAATTTTTTTAGGAGAGAACTATAACGCCCCAAATATATAGGTTTAGAATTGATAAATCACCAAGAAATGACTTGGTCTTGATGGTTAAGTAACTAGAATAGTCCCTAAATATCCTAGGTTCAGGCCCTACTCTTTCTATTTTCTCCTATTTTATTTTCAACAACTAAGGAACAAAATCAAACTACAATATGTATTATTTAGTGTAAAAATATGTCATGTGTAAGTAGTAGTCCAATTGGTAAGGCCTTTGCATTTCTTCCCTCTCCCTTGCTCCCAAGGTTTGAATCACCCTTGCTTCAAACACTTTTTTTTTATTTTCTTCTCCCAAACTAGACCCAAAAGAAGGAATAATTGCTAAACCGCCCTTACAGTTTTAAACAATAGTTATTTAATCACTTTTATCATAATTGAACTAGATTTTCCTACTTTTCCTAATCCTAGTCAAAATTGAGTTTTTTTTTCTTATATCTTCTTCCTTTTCTTTCATTCCCTTTCTTTTTCACCATATTTCTTAATAATTTGCTATTGAAAATATTGAATCTTCCAAACCGAATCAAATTTTGTTCCATTGTGTTTTATCAGCTTAGCAAATCACCATCGATTCCATCTTTAATCTTGCTAAGAAACAGTAAGTAAACATTGATCCTTTGTTTCATTTCTGTAATTTCATTATATGAACCTCCAACCTTGATCTTTAAGTTCGATTAATGGACTTAATCAAAATATTGTCACATATTTCATAAATCTTGACAAATATTGATTTAATTGTTAATCCGAGCATTTTTTTCTGTTGAAGGACATGATTTAGGTATTCCCGATCAGATCTGAACGAGAGGGACATCACTCAAGACTCCATTGTCAGGTGTGTGTGTGTGTATGTGTGTTCTTTCATGAAAAAATGGAGCAAAATCAAGCCTAGAATAGGGCCACACGGGTGTTTGGACCACCCGTATGGACCACATGGGTGTTTGGGCCACCCGTATGGACCACACGGCCCCTTACATGACTATGTCCCCCTGTAACCCTAGGATTTTTACTTCTCACACGACCTAGGACCCTCCACAAAGTCGTGTCTCCCTTGTAGGTTGCAATTTCAAATGCCACATGAACACAGTCTGTCATACAACCTAGCCACACAGCCATGTTCCCCCTCCATACGTTCGGTCACACGACCATGTGTCTCCTATAAGTAAAATTTTATAGTTTAACCTAGAGTTTTATATCTTGTTTATTTAGTCCCTGATCAATTCCTAAACTATTTTAATGTTTAATTTTGTTCAATTAAGACCCTATTGGTATGTTTATGCTAAAATCTATGATTGATTGATTTATTATGATACTTATATATATATAAAGTTGTATGAATTATCAATAGTATGTATATAACTATTGTACATATGACATGCCTATTTTTTTGTTAATCTAAATATAAGTAAAGCATGAATTTGCTACTGATTTGCCTCATATTTGATATGCATTAATAATATCATATTTAATTGCATGGGATGGGATGGGACGTTTTGAAAGGAGGAAGATCTAGCAGATTATTTATTTGCAATTCTGGTGGTTCATCCACATATTATCCGAAAACTATGATTTGCAATTATGTTGTGTATTCACAACCATCTGGTAGCATATTAACCTACAACACTGGTGGTTCTCCCACCCATTATCTAGTAGCGTATTAATCTACAACTTTGTGATTTTACCCACAAACCCGGTGTGTAGAGATGGACAAGTTTTGGGGAACTCTTATGGCGTGTAGAGATGGCGTAGAATCTTATCTGCTAACCGAATCTATTTGCACTCGTAAGGCACATGTTCAAAATTCTGAAACATTCGACATGATTTGATATATGTGCATATGTTTATACATAATTAAACTTATTTTTTCTTCCATTATACCAAATCTGTTATTGTGAATTATGCTTTGTGTTGTGATCTCGTATACTAATCGGTTACACTGATTTCCATGTGATGGAACTCAAGCTAAGCTTCATAGCGCACTCCCTTTTTATTTTCCCACCTTTTTAGGTAACCCACCAAGATAGGACACTGGCATGACATTCATAGGGACTTGGCTTAGTTTCGTTTTCTTAATACACTAAGATGTCATTAACATTCATTATTTCTTTTAAAAGATTGTATTATTTATTTTTGAACCGTGACATGAGACTTAGGATTTAGATTTGTTTTATCTTACATGACATTTTATTTAAAATTTTAAGATATTATGCTATTATTATTAATTAATATGCATGCCCTGACTTTCCTTAAAACCAATATATTTCATTTACCCGTTGCAAAATTAAAATTAAGATTTTGAGGGTAAGTAAAACAATGTGTACTAAGTTTTCTACTAAATTAAAACAAGTGATTGTTTTCAAAACTTCGGTAGCTGTGTGGGTCATTTCAGTGACTAATGTAATCTTCCGAATTTGAGTCTAATGTCTAGGCCAAGTTGGGAAGGTTACATGTCAATCCCCTGATCATACTTGTGGAGTCTAAAAACTCTACTAGTAGTGTATCAAATATTTGCCATTATTTTATACTTTAATAATGATTATGAATTTTTTGTTAGCACTATATTTGAATTATCAAAATAATTTGAATTATATTTATTAGTTATTGTTTTGAATAATGCTGCTTTGCATTAATTAAATGAAGTTAAACTATGTTGTACATTGAGTATGATACAAATATTTTAATTATGATTTGAAAATTTTTAATGTTATTAAGAAATTATTAATTTATAATATTGTATAAATTCTTTAATTATGATTTCAAAATTTTTCATTATATATCAATTTTTAAATAAGTTAATAAATTTTAATTATGTTCAATAATTTGAATAATGAATTAAAACAATAAGTAACAACTAATTATAATATTATTTTTAAAAAAATTAAAAAATAAACGTGTAAAAAAATCATGAGCAGAATATAAAACATTATAAATGAATTAAAAGAATCGGGGGAGTAGATTACCTAGGGCAAGCTTTTTTCCCAAGTTAAAACTACTGCGACCTGAAATAGAAAAAATTTGTCCTTTTTTAGAAGAAATTAAATGAATATGTTATATGGAAAATGGGATAAATAATAATAAAAATATCATGGAGGATCATATACTAAAAGTTAGATTGCATTGGGTTTAGGACTAGTTTAGCATTGTTTCTAAGAAGCACTTTGGGGGAACTTTTTGGGGTCTGAAAAGCACATTTTCTCTAAAAAAAAATCTTGTTTAGCAATGCATTTATCCCAAAAGTGTTTTTTGTCCCAAAAGTGATTTTTAGAAGCAATGCTAAACTAGTCAAATTAAAGAGCAAATTGATCCTTCTGTAAAAATTCCATTCATTTCTATTGTTTAAAACTAGTTCTTTTACATCAACATGAGGTACATGTGGTTAGTCACGTGTCACTGTCTGTTATTACACGTCAATTTTTAACAGTACAAATGGATAAATTTTTATCATAAAATATTATTTTTCTCTTTGATTTAACATAAAGGGACTAATTTATCCATTTTTTAGCAGAAAGAGACAAAATACTAATTGACTAAAAGTGCATGAGCCTCCATGATACTTTTACCGATGAATAATCCATCACTCAACATTTCTAAAGGCATGTAATCCTAATTCCTCCAAAGGGTAAATTATTAGCAGTCTAAATGCCATTTTGTAGTCCCAATTTCAGCTATGAAACAAGAAAAAGAAGCAAAACATGTAATAATCCAAAGAAAAGATATTATTATTTTGTTTCCACGCTTAAAGTTGATTAATGGTATCCTGTCACACCCCAAAATAAATAGAGTTAGTAGAAATAATTAAACAAGAAATGAGCATTGGGCTTGATAGTTAAGAGTTAGTGCATGGGAACACAAAAATTTATATACTTTTTCATACCCAATTTTTCTTAAATTCATGCAAGTTCGGTTAAATTTTTGTCGAAAAATAATTAAATATTATAAAATAATTAAGTCATGTTAAAAATATGAACATGGTGAATTTATTTAATTTTATACTTAACTTTGACTAATTTTGACTATTTTCGACAGATTCGCGCAAAGGGTGAAAATTGGGTCGGCTGACGCTACTGAAAGCACAAAACTGATAAGCAATTTGAAGTATCGAGGCACTTTAATTTCCAGCATAAGACGGTCCAGAAATGTGTATTAATTCATAATTTAATTAATTTTAATTTATTCCCCATTTAATTTGGGTTAAATAAATTATTTTTAATTAATTATGGGAAAGGGTCCAGTTGAACCGCACTGGTCGAGCCAGATTGAGTGAACCAAACCAGCCACTAAATGGGCAGCCCAGAACCGTCCATATGCTGGCCCAAATCAGCATTTTAGCTGATTAAATATGCTTGCAAAAATGCCCTCAAAAGACTTCTAAATTGCGTTCAAACCCCACCTTAAATTATGGCTTTGTAGATTTGCCCCAAGCTTAAAATAGCAAAGTTGAAACTCTCAACTTTGCCATGTGTGTGGTCGCCCAAGGGAGGGCTCTTTAGCTGCTTGAATTTGCTATTTTTAGCAGCCACAATCGGCTATAAAAGCCACCCCTTGCTGATCATTCAAAGCATCCCTCAGTTCACATCATTCTCTCATTCCCTTTCTCACTTTTCTCTCATTTTTTCCATTCCATTCCCTTTTGTTCAAGTGCCGATTTCTTCTCTTGGGAAAGAGGTTTCCATCAGCCATTTTGGAGAAGCAATTAGGTGTTCATAAACCACCTTGATAGCCAAGGCCAACGAAGAACAAAGAACGGAGCAACTAGTCAAGCCATGGAGAAACACTGGATTTGCCTCTTGTTCCCTAACTCTTTAATTTTTGTTGTTGTTTTGACGAACATGTTTATGAATATTTATGCTATTAAAATGGTTATTTTAATCAATTCAGCTTAAATTATGTTTGCATTGGGTTGATTATATTTTTTTTGCTTAAATTATTAAAATGATGTTTATGCTGTTATAAGCCTGGGTAAGATGCTTGATTAAGTAAAATCATGCCTAAGTTATTCTTTCGTTACGACTGTGAGGTAACTAATGAATTAATTATTTAAACGGATTGCAATTGTAATTAGTTGACACAATACTTAATCAGTGCATGTTTACTCTTCTAAGGTAGCTGAAGGTTAAATTAGCAATGTATCTGGCAATATTATTGCCTTGCATAACTTGCAAGATTATTGTGATTAAATTGTTTCAAGGTAGGGATGCCTTGTTACTTCACAAAGTCTTTTATATGCTTATTAGATTTAATTAATCGTTTGAATTGACATAGGGATATGCAAGAGGTTGGTTCAATTTAATGACTATGTATGTGCAATAACATGTTTGCTTACTAGAATCTGTTTAGTCGGTAGAATTGACATAGGGATATGTCAAGAGATGAATGGATTTTTGTTTGTAAATATGTTCATAAGTTAGCAAATTACCGGGTTGCTATGAATTTATTCGTAACAATGTAAACATGAGTTTAATAATTCTAAGTTAAAGAAATATAATTAATCCAACACAAGTATGTTACATTGATTAAATCTTTTTGAAATCGTGCACCAGAACTCTTTTGTTTTATTTTAATTATTTACTTAGTTTTTAAATAGTTTTTGACCAACTTTTAAAATCATATTATTTTTACCTCACCAAAGTGTTTTACAAATACTTCCATAAATAATTCTTTTTACAGTCCCTGTGGGTACGATAACTCAAAATTTACTTGTCACTTTAATACTTGTTGCGATTGTGTACACTTGCACATTTTTCCGTCGTTCCAAGTTTTTGGCGCCGTTGTCGGGGACTGTTTTCAAAAAGTCATTATTTGTGATTTTGTTAGTTTTACATTTTGGTTTATTTTTCTGTTTAATTTTTAACTTAATTAATTTTTCTGTGATTATTTCAGGTGTTTATGAGTATTGACCAGATTATTGACTTACTCTTTGCAGACCCTGAGATTGAACGAACTTTCCGACAGCAAAGAAGACAAGCAAACCAGAGAAGGACTGAAGGAATGAATTTCGAGAATATGAATCAAGGAAATGGAGCAAACCTTGCTCAAAATCCTATCCTTATTGCTGACGATAGGGATAGAGCCTTAAGACAATATGCTGTGCCAGTATTTAACAATCTTAATCCGGGTATTAGGAGACTCGAAATTGAGGCACAACAATTTGAGCTGAAGCCAGTCATGTTCCAGATGCTTCAAATAGTGGGCCAATTCAGTGGAATGCCTATAGAAGATCCTCATCTTCATTTAAGACTATTTATGGAGGTGAACGACTCTTTCAAATTAGCTGGAGTTACCGAAGATACATTACGATTGAAGCTGTTCTCGTACTCACTAAGGAACAGAGCTCAAGCCTGGTTGAATTCATTACCACCAAACTCAATTTCTACATGGCAAGAGTTAGTCGAAAGATTCCTCATGAAGTACTTCCCGCCAAGCAAGAATGCTAAATTGAGGAACAAGATCACTGCTTTCCAACAAATGGATGATGAATCCTTGTATAAGGCATGGGAACGATACAAAGAACTACTAAGGAAATGCCCTTATTACGGAATCCCATACTGCATCCAACTTAATACATTTTATAATGGTCTCAATGCTCACACGAGGATAGTAGTGGACGCTTCTGCTAACGGTGCTCTCCTTTCTAAGTCTTATAATGAGGCTTACGAAATCATCGAGAGGATCGCCAGTAACAATTATCAATAGCCGACCAATCGAGCCGCATTAGAAAAATGAGTCGCTGGAATACATGAAGTGGACGCTCTCACTTCACTTGCATCTCAGGTATCTTCAATATCCTCAATGCTTAAGAATCTTACCACTAATGGGTCTAATAGTTTTGTAGCCCAACCACCTCACCAATTTGAGAGTATAGCCTGTGTTTATTGTGGGGAAGGACATTTGTTCGAAGAATGTCCATCAAACCCCGAACTACATGGGTAACCAGAACCAAAATCAAGAAAGGTAAGGACTGCAATCCAACTTCCACAACCCATCGTGGTGAAACCATCCGAATTTTTCCTGGAGTAACCAAGGGGCTGGAACTAGTAACAACTATGCTCAATCTAGACCGATTCAGCCGCCCAATTTTTCCCAACAAGCTTAGAAACCAGCTCAGGTCGAATCATCCAATAGCTTAGAGAATTTATTGAAGGCATACATGGCAAAAAATAATGCCACTCTAAGAAATTTGGAGAATCAAGTGAGCCAGCTAGCTACGGAATTCAGGAACCGACCACAAGGTGCTTTACTTAGTGATACGGAGAATCCGAGGAATTAGGGGAAGGAGCATTACAAAGTATTGACATTGAGGAGCAAAAAGACACTATCGAAGCTGAAAAGAAGCCAACTGATGCTTAAGACTCAGAGGAAGTTCAACCGAGTGTTGAAATTCCAGTTACACAAGAACCAGAATCTACAAAACCCGACAAGGTAATTCTAGAACCAGCTAATTTTGATCAACTAACAACTCCGTTAGATGCAAAATTACTGCAGAAAATAAATCAAATAGTTTAATACATTAGAGTCGATATGTGTGTGCAAGTAAGACCATGTTTAATACGTTGGCATCGATATGTGACTCCGATATATGTGTGCGAGTAAGACCCTGTCTGAGACAGTGGCATCATTATGTGATTATATGTAAGACTACATCTGGGACGTTAGCATTGTACAATATGTGTAATTATCTGAGTATCCTATTCAATTCTGAATGGTTCAACAGGCAATGATAAGTTGTGATCGAATGTGTAAAATGAGTTAAACAATCATGTATGAGTTATTTGATTACCTAATTGAAAATAAGGTAAGTTTGTTATTTGATATATAATGCAAATTCTGTATATGATAATAATGTAAATATAGGTGGATTTATGTGGTATTTTTGGCTATATGCTATGTATAAGTATGTGATGTTAAAGTTTGATTTATGAGTATATGTATATTATTTTATGTGCATTCGGCTATATGGTGTTAATATGTCTTTGAAATCGAATGATGCTTGAGTATATATATATGTACAGTCGGTTAAAGTAAGGTTTATTATAAAAGCATACGTTATTTATAAAATGTTAAACTTGAGATTAAACGTAGTTATGATATGGTTTGGTTTAAATAAGTTGATAATACCTTGAATTGTTAATTTCTTATGACTTATTAAGCTATAAAAGCTTACTCTGTGTGTATATTCGTTTCTGTTTTATAGATTTTGGATCAAGTTACGAGCTCGGGGATCGTCAGCACAGTCCATCACACTATCTACGGTTTCGGTATTTTATAAGTTGAACTCGGTCTTATGGCATGTATAGGCTAGCTTTGGAGTTAGTCTATTTTGGACATGTATGCATTTAAAGCCATGCGAAAATGGCTTGATCTTAGTGCTTATGATCTGAAGTTTAAGTAATTTTGGTCGTGCTTTATGTATATATAAATGTGCAAGTTAAACTTGATATATGGGTGATGAATGTGTTTCGGTTATAGTTTATTATTGACTTATTTAGGATGTGTGATTTGCCTTGTAAAGTGGCCTGGAACAAGTGAATGACATGTCTTTATATTCGGTTAGTGATAGGTGAAACTTATACATATGCCTGTAATATGCTTGTTTATGGTTTGGTATTTAAAGATTAAATTGTTAGTGAAATGATTGATTACTATATGTGTATTATGTATATGTAATACTTAATTCGGCTTTGGCATGTGGTTTATTTGGTAAGTAAGTGATTTGATAATGGTGTGACCATTTGAGGTTATACTTGACAACAGAATTAAGGATTAGTTAACAGGTTGAAGAATGAAGTTTAAGTTTATCATTATTATACATGTGAATTAGGTGAATACTGATATGTTAACTGTGCCCAAAAAGTTTAAATATGGCTACAGTGAAATGCGCTTAAGTTGGAAATAATTATAATTGAATTCGGTTATTAAGTGATGCATGTTATGAGTTATATACATAAAGGTATGATTATGAAGACGCGCGAATAGTTTAACTTAGGTTAATGTGTGAAAGTGTATAATAAACGAATTGAATTGTTCATTAAATAGTTAATAGAGTGTGATAATTATAGTTTGATATTTAAGGTTAAAAAAATGACTTTTCTTTTTAGGATGATATGCGTATAATATGAAAGCTTTAAAAGTAAGTTGGCCATGATGTAATGTTAACCATAATCTTATATGATAATGAATATTATGCCATGTGATATGGTTGGCATAGATTAAAATACGGATGTGTATAGATAAGTAAAATGATATATTTGGAATTTAGTTTTAGTAATGAAATTGTATTTAAGGGAGTATTAATACATGTTTGGTATGTGAGATGAAAAATGTTGGTTAATGATTTAGTCATTCGCCTGCAATAAAATTTGATAGTCATAAGGTTCGAATTTTATGTTTATAGATGATTTTGATGCAAGTGTAATTGGTACAAAAATTTGATTATATGCATGATATTGATATGGTTGAATTTTGAAGCATGTTTCGTTTATGTAATATAATTAATACTGCATGTTTGTTTTTAATTGGTATGTGCTTTATATAAACGAATTTGATTTATATGAATAAGAGAATGCTTATTAATTTTAGTACTGAAAAATTTTACAAAGGAAAATATATTACTTTATGCATGAATAGTAATTAATGACTATACAGAGTTGCATTTTAATCAGTAACACCTCGTAACCCTAGTTCGGCGACGTATACGGGTTAGCGGTGTTACAATGAGCCTAAACATTTCCTTAGCCTAATTGGACATGAGAAAACCAACTAAAAGACTAATATGTCATCTATCAAGTCCAATTGGGGAGATGTCTTGTCTTAGGCATCGGAGTAGATGACTCACAGAAGATAAAGACATAAATGTGGCTGACTATACTAGCAGTACATCGGAAAAAACCCAAGCAGAATAGATCCTGAATCTGTTTATTAATTTATTCAATTGAGACATTCATAATGTGGCATACCTAAATCCTTAGTGGATGGTGGACTATGTATGCGTGACTCATACACTTTGATGTAAGTAAAAGCTTGAGTTCAAATAGATAAGGAACAGAAAGCTAGTAAGTTGGGCATACGACTTTTGTTGTATGTAGAGTCATTCACAATAGTGGAATTCATAGCCCAAAACATGGGTAAATGATATCCTCTCATTGGCATTACATGGTTGATGAAAAGTAAACGTGGCCACGGGTCGTCCGTCTTCGTGATGGATGACTTGATCACTATTGGATAGTGATTGAGTTTTCATAAAGGAAGAAGTAATGGTTATTATGAGATAAAATAGAATCATATTGGGAGAACGAATAATATCCCAAAGAGATCAAGGATATCCTATGAGGGTAACACACTTATGACAAGGTCATTGGACGAGCACTAAGTAGTTGCTTTCATAATGGTATGTCGTTTGGGAGCTCAGTCACGATACTATAGTGGAAGGACATCATGACTAAATGAGTTTATAATTAATAGGTGTAAAGACAAAACTTAATTATAAATCATTTGAGGCTCAACTACATAGGTCCAATTAGTCCCTCCGCTAGCTCGTTGAAACCAAAAATGAATTACGTGTTTGAATACAAATGAACGAAATGAATAGGAAAAGAGAAATGGGAAACATTCAAGAATGATTATGGTTTTATCCGAAATGGAGAAATAGAATCATTTGGAAATGAATATAGGTTTCCAAAAATGGAAATAGAAATGGAAATGAAAATGAAAATGATCCATTTGCAATCCTATATGGATTACTTAACAACTGATCAAAAGAATAAGTTATGTTTTTGGACTAGTTTGAGGCCCAAAAATGAAAATAAATCATTCAATCATATTGAACATGTTGAGTTGTGAAATATTTAACATATTTTCTTGAAATTTTACTAAAGGCAACATCGTCAAGATTTTACCAACGGTAAAATCATTAAAATTTTGCTCGGGGTAAAATAGGGATGAGAAAATTATTTTTTATATAAATATTAAAGTTTATTTTTGGAAATAGAAAAACTAAATTGGGTTGAATCATATTACAAATTATTGGGCCAAAAAGGTCCCAAAATTACTCGTAGTTGGACCTGATGTGAGAGAGACCCAAAAAGCCCTCATGGACATGAAAGGGACGACAACCCTAGTAGGAATACTAGGGTGTGCCTCCCACCCTAGTCCTATTCTAAGTAGGATATTGTTTTTCTATTTGAAATAAACCACAACTCAACAAGGTTTCTACCTTCTCGTCCTATAAAGAGATGGCACTGGTAGATCTACTAACACAACTTTGAAAGATTGTTATTCTGCTGAAAAATAGAAAGAATTTATTCTCAACTATTACATATATTTTTCTGGAATAACAATTCTACTGGTTTCTATTAAAAAGAGAGAATTTTCATTTTCACCCCCAAAAGGAGAGAAAACTTTTTCTAATTTTGTGTTTAGATTCAATTGGTTCAAGCCCACACTCGAAGCAGTTCATGGTACGAGAATAGCGGATAAGATCATTTGGTTGAAAGATGGGGACAATGAATGTCTACTAAGTCAAAAACACAAGTACGAATTCGATTAAGGTTTATTGCAATAAATATCACAAATTGGGTCGGTTTTCAAAATTTTAATTTGCTACTGTATAAGAAACTATCTTTAAACTGAATTTTTTCGACACCAGTTGAGATGATATTAATCCGACCCTTCTCATATTGTTCCAATCAAGGAGATTGATGTTAGATCGGATTTGTCCTTTGAGGAGGGACTCCTACAAATTCTAGATCGTGATGTAAAGGTTTTAAGAAGGAAACAAATTCCACTTGTTAAGGTTCTGTGGTAGAATTATGCCACTGAGGAGGCACATAGGAATCAAAAGACATGATCCATCAATAGTATCTTTATCTGTTTGAAACAGGTAAATTTCAAGGATGAAATTTCTTTTAAGGAGGGGAGAGTTATCACACCTCGAAATAAATAGGGTTGGTAGAAATAATTAAACAAGAAATGAACATTAGGCTAGATGGTTAAGAGTTAGTGAATTCACCTTAGAGGCTTACGTTCGAGCCCCCTTCCCCCTCTCATTTTCCTTTTAATTTCAACAAAATTGAGAAATTTTCATATGTCACCCCTAGTGTTTACAAACCCTGGGTATTTAACCAATTATTTTCTGACTAGAATTCATATATTGCCCTCTTTTTAATTCCAACTAGAAATTTTCCTTCCCATTCTTATTTTTTTTCCTTATCTTTTCCTCTACTTTGCACCATATTTTCATCTTATTGTTGTTGATTATTTTTTTTCCCATATCGAACCATTCCCCATTCGATCATTTTCTATCGGTTCTGAAATTGTCATCAATAGCATCCTTATCCTTGTAAAAAAACAGTAAGTACACCTCATTTTGATGATTAAATCTCGCATGTCTATAACATTAATTTCCAATGTTAATCTTTAGGTTCAATTAATCAATATTTTACGATTCTTTACAAATCTTTGATAATCTTATCAAAATATTGATACCAATTGTTAGCTCATTCGTATTCCCCATTGAAAGACCGGATCTAGGTGAATCAGACCAAAATCGAGCGTGAGGAACGTCGATCGAACTCGTGGTGAAAGGTGTGTGCTATTTACCATGTGAATTGGGGCAAATCGGGTATAGGTATAGGGCCACACGGCCACCCACACGGGTGTGTGGATCACCTGGCCACCACACGACCATGTATACCTGTAGAGTTTTGGGACTTTATGAACCACACAGCCTCAACTTGTTACACGGCCTGCCACACAGTCGTGTCTCTACTGTAGGGTAATTTATATATTTTCACACGACATCAGGATGTTACATGACCGTATAACCCTTCCACATGGCCATGTAACCTCTGTTTTACAGTTTTGCCTAGAATTTTATGAATTGGTCAGTTTAGTCCCTGTATAGTCCCCAAATTATTTTTAGAGATTTTATTCACTCAATTGAGTCTCTGATATTATGAATATGCTAGAATCTATGATTTAATGACTAAATTGCTACTGTTATAATATGTAATATGTGAATGTTGCATGAATGTTGTACTGTAATTTTGATGAATTGATATTTTAATAATTGTTTTTGCCTTTTGAGTGCATGTTAAGCATGTCTACTGCTACTGTTGAGCTAATTAAATGTTAAGCATGACTACTATTTCTATACAACACTGTTACAAGTATGTCATATTACATTGCGTGGGGTGAACGATTGAAAGGGGGAAGTACTAGCAGTTTAATAATTTGCAAACACTAATGGTTTATCCATATCTTACTGGCAGTTTATTTGCAAACATTAGTGGTTTATCCACAACGTACTGGCAGTTTAACTGCAAATTTTTTTAAAATACTAATGGTTTATCCACAATTTTTGCTGGCAATTCATTTGCACATTACCAATGGCTCATCAGAAAAACGGAGTGTTGGGATGGATGAGTTCCCCAAAACTCTTATTGTGAAGTGTAGCGGAGTATGGGTAGGAACTTTTCTGTTATACTTGAATTGCATTGACATTCATAAGCATGCACAAATGATCTGTTGAATTTTGCTTGCTATACAATTGTGATTGTTCTAAGAATTGTTATTATGTATACCTTATCTACTGTTTGCACTAATCTCCTTGGGTTTGGTTTCACACTAATCTTCTTAAACTCACACCCCCTTAATTTCCATCTTTACAGATAACCCATAAGGTTAGGACGCAGACTCGACATACGGAGGGCTCGGCTCAATTTATTTTTATTAAAAGTATTCTAGACTTATTATTATCATTTCTATTATTTTGGAACTGTATTCTTTTATTTAAATTGTGGAATGGGACTTATTTATTAAAAGAGTTTATTTAGCATGCATGATATTTAATTTGATTTTAGGATACTGAAACATGGATTTTGAATTAATTGTACATAAAATTCTAGTTTTTCTAATTTAAAACTATTATGAATATTACTCTTCATAAATGAGATTTTGAAAAGTAAATAAATTGGAAATCAACTTTTGCAAAGTAACTATTAAAATCAATCCTTTTTTTAAAGAAATTGTACCTTATAAAAGAGTAATTTAATAGGTGGGGGCACTTTGCTCTATATAACCAAAGATTTCGGTGGCTTAATTTAAAGGAGAAAAAGAAATATTACTTTGGCCGCACCTTTTCATTGCATTTGAAGGTGGGAAAATGAAATTAAGAAGAGAAGTAGAAGATGAGGCTTGGGCCAAACAAGTTGGGAAGAATAGTCCTTTAACGGGTGATGCTGTCTGGGACCGCTGACCAATTCCAAAGTTAAACCATGAATGGATTTTTCTTAAAGGTCTAATCAATGAAGTAAAAGCTGAAAAGATTGGATAATTAAGAACCCAAAGCTGGGGTTAATTCTGGGTTAAAAACAGCAGAAAAAGAGGACTGGATATCAACTGGATTCCATGTTTCTGGACAATGATTCAACGGAGTGTTTTAACTATTCAGGAAGAGTTAAAAGAAGAAACAAACTCAAATAATTAGTTTTTTTTAAGTTCTAAGAGATCCTATGATTTATATCATATTTTTTGGGGGGGGAATTCTTTGTATTTTTTATAGATGTATCTAACTTATTGTAAATTGAAATTATTGTAATATATAATAATAAAAAATAATTGATATTTTCAGAAAAATATTACTATAGGTATACCGTACCTCGGTTGCATTCAGTTGAATGAGGATTGTCACGACAATAGCAGGCAAATGTAGAGGTTTCATTTTGTTTGGATCCGCATCTTCCGCCAGAATCCTCGCATTGTTTGCAATAACCATCGTATGCTAAGTATTTAATATCAAAGGGTTCGAGTAAACTTTCATTCACGGTGCTGATTCCCCCAATCAGATAATCAAAGGCCTTTTTCCCAATAGGAATTTCAACTTCTTCACTGTATCCAGTACATTCATTTTCATCCTCCTTAAAGAACATGAGGGAAGTTTCTTTTCCACCCTTTCTGCAACTGAAACGATGATTCGGACCTCCCCTGCTTCGGCAGTCGTAGAACAGAGTAATGTTTTCAGCAGTTTCAGTATAATTAAAAGCATAGTTTATCAAAATCGGCTGAGGACAAGTGTTGTTCAATTCCACTCGTTTGATTGTTAACAAACCATAAGAGCGATTGAGATGCAGCACATAGAATTCTTGGGAACTGAGCGTCAGAACAGGGGGCTGACTCTGCCTGCACTTCAGCTTATACCCTTCATCACCGTAACCGCAATATGAAGGTCGATTATATTGATCGGTCCAGAAAGGATATGAAATATTAACAAGGTTTCCACAATCAAATGGAGCGCATGAAGTAAAGTGGAAATCATCTCCGGCGTAAGACAGTTGGAAAATAGTTAAAAGGAATAAGATGGAGAAGGAAGATGGTGAAAGGAAGTAGGCATCCATGGAACAATGAGCGAATAGTTTGTTTGAAGTGAAAAAGGGAAGTATTGGGGAGACAAAAATGGGGTTGGGTTGGAAATTTAACAGAAAAGGAAGGGGAGGTGTTAGAAATTTCCAAGAGATGGAAAGAAAGAAAGATACAAGGGTGCTGACCTTGACCTGTAGAATGATAATTTACATGTGGTTGGGTGTTAGTGGCTTATTTTTCATGGACAAATCATCTTCACTCCAAAAATCTCGTTTAAGGTTTCTCACACTACGTCTAAAAGAAGGTTTACTACTCCACGAGATCAATTACAGGAATTCTTAATTTTCACCAGTTAAATGACTTAAAAAAAAAAAAGAAGAAGAAGAAGAGGAGATTTTAGCATCATTCTTAATTTTGAACTTCATTATCAAAATACCATCTAAAATATACTATGACAAAAAAAAGTGTTATAACTACAACATAAATATAAAAATATTTCAGATTTATATACCAATATATAAGATTGCATTAAAAAGTGAATTATATTTGTTTTCATAAAGTTTATGCGATATAAAAAGTTAATTATAAACTCAAATATATGAATATCGAGTTAAAGGAGAGATAATCTTGTGAAAAGCACTTTATGGAATTATGAGAGATGTTCGGATATTGAATTGGAAAGAAGCAACACCCCAAACAACGCAAAACTTTTTTTGAAATGAGGAGTTTTGATTCAATTTCAATATTTTAAAATTAAGGCTTGAACTTACCATTTTGTTATAATTTAGTACCTAAACTTTTTTTATCCAATTTAGTACCTGAACTTGATATTTTTTCTTAATTTGGTACCTAAACTTTTTTGTAGTCCAATTTGGTACCTTAACTTGGCATTTTTCTTAATTTGGTACCTAAGTTTTTTTTAGGTTCAATTTGATACCTCAATTTATTAAATGTTATACAAATTATACAAAACATTAATAATATTAAAAAAATTGTTATGCTACATAAATATTGTTAGTATTATAGGAAATTCATGCTAAAAATTAGGTATTGAGTTATACTTAACAAATTAATATTAAATAAGAAAGAAAAAAGAGTTTTAAAAACTCAAATTAAAAAATTCATTATTTTCAATTAATAGAAAAAATAAATAAATAAAATTAAAAGTAATTGAACTTATAAAAAAATCATATCATCTGTCACATCTTAATCATACATTGATTATTTTTGTTTAAAAAAACAAATCAAGTTTACATATGAAATTGAACCCAAAAAAAATTAAGTACTAACTTAAAAAAAAGGTGAAGTTTGGGTACCAAATTTAAAAAAAGTATTGATAATATTAAGCCTAAAATTAAATTAGTGTCGCTATTCACTCTCACCAAGCAATAAATTTTCAAGAAACAGGAGGGATGGAGAAAAAGTAATAGTCGCTTTTACTTTGATGCATCAGCGGAGCAAGATTTAGAAATGTCTAATTTGTATATCTATCTACATACTTCAATTAACTTTTTTGAATTTTCTACTTTTGGTTTTTATTTTGATGAGCTTTAATGAAGAATCTTAAGCACTCGACTGGAGTTACGAAATATTGCTTCCCACAATTTGATTGTTGTAGACGGATAATCCTGAGGGTACAGTTTCGTAGGATGATCCAATTCCACATCTTCCGCCGGAATCCATGCATTGTTAACAATCTCCGTCGAATGCAAAGTATCTGATGTCAAACGGTTGAATTAAACTTTCATTCACAGCAAGAATTCCGTCTGTCGAATCATCGACAGGAATTTCAACTTTGTCACTACTTCCATCGCATTCATATTCATCATCCCTTCTCTTCCGCCCTTTCTGCAACTGAAACTACTATTTAGAAATCCCCTGCTTCGGTAGTCGTAGAACAGAGTAATACTATCACAAGTTTCAGAAGAATTAAAAACATTAGGTTATCAAAATCTGTTGAGGACAAGTGTTGAATTGCACTCGTTACCCTCTTATTTGGTGAAATTATAATGAAAGTACCTTATTAAAAGAAAAAGTGATTTAGGATAGGGACTCATTTTTGTATTTAACCTTAGTTACAGCGTTACCCTTCCAGTCTTGTAGGTGTAAGCGCGTGATAAAAAAAGACTATTCTTCTTGATATTCCCTATTGAGTATTGACACTTTTCCGCGTAGCATTCACTCTAATGGCCATTGACCATGACTTGCACAAAAAAAAATTGAGCCAAGTGACCAAGCTTTGATAATGATAGGTAGTTAATTTAACAAAAATATCTCCTTAATATGAAATTTTTACTTAATTAATCTATATATTATATAAAATTAGTCCCTTTAAGAGCCATAAAAGTTAATAGAAGCACTCTGGATTTTTTTGGAAAAAAGTCTAAATTTTTCTGGAAAAATCATTAATAAGTGTTAGCATATAATTAGTTCCACTTTTTGAAGGCATTCTGGATGGCCCCTACAGATCATAATGAATATACTCCAACATTCCCTTCGTGTTATGAATTGCTTTGGTAAATCGAACTCTCTTTTGCTTCCTAAAATTGTAGTGCTCACAAAACTTCAGCATGCAAATTCCTTGCCCATCAAGAAGTCATCCTTTGCTCAATTCTGCCATGCCATTCTCACTCATATGCCCTAGGCGCATATGCCAAAGTTTAGTAACATCATCACTTAATAAGGAAGAGGAAGCGATAGCTGCATCACCAGTAACAGTAAAACCCTGCAAAACATATAACTTGATAGTCTTTCTCTACCCTTTCATCACAACGAGGGAACCTTCAAAAATCTTCAAAATCCCACTTTCAGTTGTGTATTTGTACCATTTCGAATCAAGAGTACTCAACGAGATCAAATTTCTCTTCAATTCTAGAACATGTCTCACATCACTAAATGTTCTAATAACTCCATCAAACATCTTAACTTTAATTATTTCAACACCTACGATTTTACACGAAGTATTATTTCCTATCAAAACAACACCTTCAGACACTAATTTGTAACTTCTAAACTAATTTTGATTGGGACTCATATGGAAGGTGCAGCCCAAATTAAGGATCCACTCCTCGCTTACTTTAAAATTGTTAATAGAAGCGACTAGGAGTTCACCATCGTTGTCGTCTTCTACAACATCAGCTTCACCAGATTTTTCTAGTTGTTTTCCCTTTTGATTCGCAACCTCCATTTTAATCTTGTTCTACAGCTTATAGCACTCAGATTTAATGTGCTCTTTCTTCTTGCAGAAGTTAAAAGTTTTACCTCTATTTGAAGACTTTGATCTACCCTTAGATTTACCGCGAAGATTCGTTCCTATGTCCTTCTACGATCATCATTAGCATTGCGATCTTGTGTCTCACGAATAATGAGACCCTCTCTTTGAGAGTTGGGTTTACCCATAAGATGCTTCATCTTATCATACGAGGTCAAAGAATCATAAACCTCATCAACTGTAAGAGACTTGTGGCTATATAAAATTATGTCTCTAAAGGTTGAATAAGACGCGGGCAATGAAAAAAGTAGAATCAACCCTAAATCTTACTTATTATACTAAACCTCCATAGCCTCCATGTTTGAGAGAATTTCTTTAAACACTATTAAGTGTCCATGCATAGACGCTGTAACACCCCGAACCCGAGTCCGACACCGGAGTCGAACACGAGGTGTTAACAAACTTTGAAAAATTTCCAGACACTGCCCAATCTGTGTACTAGTCGCTTTAAAAATCATATCTTGAGCTTCACAACTCGAAAATCAGTTTCGTGATTTTTCCCTGAAACTAGACTCATATGCCCATCTACATATTTTTTTCTAGAATTTTTGATCGGGCCAATTAGTACAGTTTATTAGTTAAAGTCTCCCATGTTACAGGAATCGACTACCCTGACATTTGCGCATTACGACTTGGATATCTCCTTGTACAGGGCTCCAATACTGATGTCGTTTATTTCTATAGAAACTAGACTCAGAGAGGAATCTATACATATATGGTATGACTCCTAATTATCTCTGGTTAATTTATAATCAATTTCCAAAGTCGGAACAAGGAATCCAGAACCCGTTCTGGCCCTGTCTCACGAGAACCTGAATATCTCTTAACATACTGTCCATATGATTGTTTCGTTACTTTCCTATGAAAGTAGATTCTTCAAGGTTTGTTTACATAATTTATTCACTATTTAATTCCATTCCTACTATTTTTAGTTATTTTCCAAATCTACGTCACTGATGCTGTCAGCATCTACCTTTAAAGTAGGCTTTACCTATTTCATGGTTCAACTAGCCCTTTTTGCATACATAGCACAATTTATGAAAGTGATTAACCATCCCCGTGGCCAATCCTTGTCAAGCATATCCACACTAAATGATTATAACATTATACTTAAACACATATAAGCCATTTTCACATGGCTATCCAAAACTTATACATCACATAAAGTACTCGAAAAACAACAATGGGTCGTCCTAAACATGCCATATCAATATTCAACCAAAAGAGTACCCAAAAGAGCCTTTGATAGTGTGGGCGACTTCGACTTCAAGATCCCGAGTCCGATAGCTGGAGAACCAAAAATCTATAAAACAGAGGAGCAATGGAACGAAGTAAGCAATTTATGCTTAGTAAGTTTTGAGCAAGAAATTCCAGCATAACGAAAGAATAGCACACATTTAGCTAAACGGAATATTTCATAATACACAATTTTCCGATATCAAACTTACTTCACAACGTTAACCCTTATGTACATACACAAAAGACCAACTTAGCCGAAGGCCGGTAGCTCGTTCATCAACTGAGCGAATATTTATTTGTAAGGGCTCGATTAAATTCAACACATACGTAACATATCCCAATATTGGGATGTTTTTCGAGTATTAGCTAGAATTTTACAGCAAGCTCATTCATTTCCAAATCACGTACCTTCGGAATTTAACCGGATATAGCTCCTCGTTCAAGTGCCTTCGGGACATAGCCCGGTTATAGTAACTCATACAATGCCTTCGGGACTTAACCCGGATTTTAAAACTCGCACGAATGCCTTCGGGACTTAACCCGGAATTAGTATCTCGCACAAAGGCCTTCGGGACTTAACCCGGAATTAATAACTCGCACAAATGCCTTCGGATCTTAGTCCGGATATAGTCACTTAGCACAAAGCCTTCGGGACTTAGCCCGGACAGCATTCAATTAATCATGCACATCTAACCATAATTCATGGCACATTCGTATTTCATTTTCATTTGCAAAACTCAAACACAAGGCACATATCATCCTTGCACATTCGGCTCAATAGCCACACATAGAGCATGATTTTCATTTGCTTAAAACATGATTTAATCACATCGTAATTTAAGCTCTCTTACTCAAGAACTTACCTCGGGTGTTGTCGAACGATCCCGCTAACTATTCGACCACTTTTCCTTCCCTTTATCGGATTTATTTCCCCTTTGCTCTTGAGCTTAATTAAACAAATAAATTGATTTCATCATTTAGGCATAAAAAAGATGAACACGAAGCACTTAGCCCATATTTATACATTAGACATTAAAGTCACATACATGTGAAATCATGCATCAACACAACATATTAGCTAATTTTTCCCCCTTGGCCGAATATGCATGTCTATTTTTGGGGTCGATTTCAACACTTAATACACACATATACACACTAGTAAAGCATCCTCCCCCTTTTCATCGATTTAACACATGCATTGCTCATTAACATGCAAAGTTACATTCGGCCTTAGCACACAACTTGCTAGCCGATTCTTCTCCATTTAGCAACCAATGCACATATGTGCTCACACAAAAATGCTAAAAAGGAGGTTCAAGAATCATCAAGTCATCATCACATGCATCATTAACAAGCTTCATATTTAGCATGCAATGGCATTAACACAACCTCTACCTAGGTCGAATCTTAACTCATCCTCATGTCTCATCACCACCACATCAAACATCAACCAAGAATGATGCATCCATGGTCAAGTGTCATTTCCATCACATAGCAAGATTTAGACCATGGGCTAGGTAGAACTCAAGCTAACAACTAAAACATGCATGCATCTCATGGAACATCATCAACATACCTTAGCCTAGCTACATGCATGGCCGAATCTCTTCACCTTTCTTCTTCTTTCCTCCTTAAAATTATTGGCCAAGGATGAACCAAAGGATGAGAAATTTTTTTCTTTGTTTTTCTTTCTAGTTTCGGCAAGTATGAAGATGAGAAAAGGATGAACAAAAATTCTCTCCTTTCTTTTCTTTAGCTCACGGCAAAAGGGGGGAAAAGAAAACAACTACACACATTTTTCTTTTTTTTTTTGTATTCACCATACTCCTTTTCATTATTTAATTTCCATGCCCATTATTTTATTTTTTTCCACCCATGATGCACCAACAAGACATGTCTATGACATGTCTTGGCCATCAAACTTGGTCTACCATGCTTGTCATGGCCGGCCACTACTAGTAGGGGGAATTTGACATGCAAGTCCCCCCTTTGTCCACATGCACTAATAGGTCCTCACACATTGACCTATCACATTTTAGAATTTTCTCACATAAGTCCTATTGACTAAATTCACATGCAATCAACCAAATCGAAGCTTGAAATTTTCACACATTCATAATTACATATTCTAGACAATAAGTATCACATTCAAACATTTCAGTGACTCGGTTTAGCGGTCCCGAAACCACTTCCCGACTAGGGTCAACTTTGGGCTGTCACAGACGCACCTTCCTTCAAACATAAAGACGTTGCTTCATATGCAGCTTACTAGTTAGAGTTTTGACATACATATTTGTTGAAACCTCTTCCATAATGCAGCAGCAGTCTTCTCCTTCATCATATCCTGCAAAATTTTGTTAGAAAAATGCATATGTAACTATGTTAACGCCTTTCGATCTTTACGCCTTTTCTCTTCCTCCGTCAATGTAGAAGAAATCTTATCTATCCCTAGCAAGGCACCCTCTAAGTCCATCTATGCAAGAACTGCCTACATCTTTATTTGCCATAATACAAATCTAGTGTTGCGATCTAATAGTGGAATTCATACTTCAAAGATGCCAATCTATTAAAAATAGAACGTCAATAATGTCAATGTATCGCAAAGAAAATAGAAAGAAAAATAAAGAACATACAAATTTTATGTGGAAACCCTTTCGAGAAAAAAACCACGGGAAAAGGAGAAGATAATTCACTATGTCGAATTCGAATAATTACAAGAAGAGTAAACTATATCTATTTATAGGCTTGTAAGACCATATTCTAATAGAAGGAGTGTAGTAAGGTTGAAACACCTTATTTTAATAAATATCAAATAGATGAAATGTAATAAGGTTAAAAAACCTTATTCTATAATAAAATAAAAGAAGTGTAGTTCTATATGGATTTTACTTGTATTTTATTTTACCACTTTATTTTATTTTAACAAGGATCCGGGTCACTCAATTCTAATAGTTACTCTAACGAAATTGGAAAATAAGGATTCGACATATCTAAAGGGCTCAAAATGTAACATCCCTTACCCATACCCGAGACTAGAACTAGGTACGAGGCATTACCATACAAAAATATAAACATTCTGAGAACACGGGTTGTAAAATTTCATTACCAATTTAAAACCGATCACACAACATTATATTGTCCCTATTATGGACCTATGAGGTCCAAAGCATGCATTAAAGATGGTCCGGGACTAAACCAAGAACTTAAGAAAATTTTTAAAAAATTTCTTGCTTAAGCTTCACACGCCCGTGTGGAGGCAATGCACACGCCCGTGTGCTTTGGGAGACGCCCGTGTCCCCTACCCGTGTGAAATTATTAAAATTTTATTTTTCATTTCGAACCTACAGAGGTTTTCACACGGCTGAGCACACGCCCGTATCCCTGGCCCGTGTCTCTTACATGGCCTAAACACGCCCGTGTCATCGCCAGTGTCTAAAAACATGACATTTTATTTATGACGTCAGGATTCATTTAGGGACACACAGCCATGACATACACCTGTGTGTTAGGCCATGCCTACCACACGGTTGAGACACACGACTGTGTCTCTACCCGTGTGTTTACTACCATGCAAACTGACCTAAAAATTTTAAGTGTAGGGGACACACGGTTGTATCACACGCCCATAGGGCTGTTCATGTGTCACACACGGCCTAGACACATGCCCGTGTGTCTACCCGTGTGGACCAAATTAAAGGCTATTTTCCAAGCCTTTGGTCACCCATATCCCCTCATACACACCTATATTTCCTAAGGTATTAGACATGGTAATATGTTCACTCATGTCTTTCTTTTAACCCTTATTAACATTACCCGTATCATACTAAAGTTACCATTTCCACAACCACTTTTATCCTTGGCCAATTATGACCTAATACATCACCATGCAATTTAACCACATTCCACAAATTCATTCATGATACATCATATTAACCATCACATGTAACACCTAAACACAAGCTTGCACAATTAGTAGGGTTACCACCTACATCAATAAGGGCCATATTTCATGGCCATATACAAAATGAATAAACACATCATTCAGGCCCTTTCATTGGCTAACCAAATGAGACATATAACAAAAAAATCAAGATACCTAATTACATGCCATTATCACTAAATGAAAGTGTCTATATACCAAAATAAGACAAGTGGATAGTGATGACAACGCTCTAACTGTCTTCCAATCTTCACGAGTCCACGAGCTCTGAAATACAAGGGGAAAAGAGAGGGGTAAGCATTAACATGCTTAGTATGTTCGGTAACGGAAACATAAACTTACCATTTAATTAGCATTCAATCATATTACAAATTCACAACCAACATGTACAATAATTTCATATCACATTCATTCAAACACCAAGTTATTCTCATGACAATACATTATAACATTGGCATTGATGAGCTCATCATTTCCATTTCTCATATTAGTCCCATTGAATTTTTCCCGGATTTCTTGATGGATATCCCATTATTGTCAAATCATGTCAGTGATCATTTCAAGCATGAACTTCTGCGAACCTCAATTTTATAGCGGGATTACCAGTCCAAGCTAAATCCCCTGCATAGAGTAGATGTCGGGATTACCAGTCCAGGCTAAATCCCTTTCAATGACATGTACTTTAATGAGCTCGGATCTGAATTACCAGTCCAGGCTAAATTCAGTCCCTAATCAGATTACCCATCCGGGCTAAATCCATTTCAGCACACATATTCTTTGGGAGGCTTGCTCACGTAAGGAACACCCTTCTGGACTAGATCCTTTTTACCGTCAATTCATTTTCGGATAATCCATCAGAATCCTTTTCATTCAATCGAGACATTTTCTCAATACTTCTGGTTTTCATGATTTATCATACATTGAATCACTATTTTAACCTATACAAGAATGTACATTTTAATGTATTTAAAATAGTATACATTCAAGTTACTCGAACTTACCTGGAAGATATTTTTGGATTCGAATTTTGGTTACTCCGAAACTTTCTGTTTTCCACGGTCGACCTTCAGAATTGGTCTCTCGGGGTCTATATAAGCAAAAATGAATCATTAATACTCCACATTATTCATATCAAGCCTAAATTACACCCTCGAGAAAAATAACCATTTTGCCCCTAACATTTCACAATTTTACAAATTAGTCTCTAAGCTCGTAAAATGAAATACATGAAATTCCTAAATTACCCAAGCCTAGCCGAATGTATCTTAAGCTTATACCAGCCCACATTTTCCTCTATTTCACATTTCTACCACACATTTTACATCTTTTTCAAAAAGGTCCTTTTAGGGGTTTTCCATGAAAATCACTTAGGAAAAGATGTTAAACACATATCAAACTTCTAAATTCCTCCATTAAACATAAAAATACAACCATGTCACCCATGGGTAAATTTTCATACATGAACCCTAGCCTAAAATATGGGTAGAAATGGAAAGAACATGTTACGAGGATCTCAAAAATACAAAGAGCATTAAAAACGGGGCTCGGGAGTACTTACTATTGAGCTTGAAAGTTGAAGAAACCCTAGCTATGGAGTCCTTGTGATTTTCGACCAAGGTAGGAGAAGATGAGCACATTTTTGGTTCATTTTTCCTTTTTTATTCTTTTATTAACTAAATAACCAAAATGCCCTTAAGGCCTTTCCTTTAAATTTTTCCCATTCATGCCCATTTTGACCAAATTTTTAAAACTTGGTCAAATTGCTATTTAAGGACCTCTAATTAATAATCTAATGCAATTTCATGCTCAAAGCTTCTAGAATCCAAGTTTTGCAATTTATTAAATTTGTCCCTAATTTCCAATTGGACACCTTATACTTAGAGTTTCTTCATGAAACTTTAACACATACTTATTATCATGTCCTAGACCTAATAATAATCATAAAACAAATATTTTAACATTGGATTTGTACTATTCTGACTAGGCCTTATTTTGGGATGTTACATTTCTCCCCCTTAGGGACTTTCGTCCTCGAAAGTCTTACCAGTAAACAAGTTCAGGTATTGACTCCTCATCACTTCTTCAGGTTCCCATGTGGCTTCTTCCACTCTATGTCTATGCCATAGAACTTTCACCAAGTCTATATTCTTATTCCTCAATTGTTTAACTTCTCGAGCTAAAATCTTAATCGGTTCTTCACCATAAGTCATATCCGGTCTAATCTCAACTTCTATCGGTGAAATCACATGAGAGGGATCTGATCTATATCTACGCAACACAGATACATGGAACACATCATGAATCTTTTCCAATTCGGTAGGCAACGCTAACTGATAGGCTAATGGTTTAACTCTTTCGGTGATCTCATAAGGCCCAATGAACCGCTGGCTCAATTTGCCCTTCCAGCCAAATCTAAAAACCTTTGTCCATAGAGATACTTTCAAGAATGTTTTATCTCCAACTTGAAACTCAATCTCTTTTCTTTTTAAATCAGCATATGACTTTTGCCTATCCGATGCCGCTTTCAAATAGTCGCAGATCACTTTAAACTTTTCTTCTGTTTCCTTGATTAAATTGACCCCGTGAATCTGATGTTCTTTTAGTTCCGTCCAATACAATGGAGTCTGGCACTTCTGGCCATATAATGCCTCATATAGTGCCATCTTTAAACTCGTTTGAAAACTGTTGTTGTAGGCGAATTCTACCAATGGTAAGTATTTTTCCCAACTACCTTGAAATTTAAGGACGC
The DNA here is from genome assembly GCF_007990345.1 of Gossypium hirsutum. Lineage (NCBI taxonomy): Eukaryota > Viridiplantae > Streptophyta > Magnoliopsida > Malvales > Malvaceae > Gossypium > Gossypium hirsutum. The sequence goes on from NC_053432.1 coordinate 512,642, forward strand.
AACACCGCAACATGTCCTCAAGAGTCTGAATTGTCCACTCAAACTGACCATCAGTCTATGGGTGGAATGCCGTACTAAAACTTAACTTTGTACCCAAGGTTTCTTGTAGCTTCTTCCAAAATCTCGAAGTGAATCTCGGATCTCTAGTTGAAATGGTCGGGCCAATTAGTACAGTTTATTAGTCAAAGTCTCCCATGTTGCAGGGGTCGACTACACTGACCTTTGCCCATTACGACTTGAATATCTCCCTGCACGGGGCTTCAATACTGATGCCGTTTGTTTCTATGAAAACTAGACTTAGAGAGGAATCTATACATATATGGTACGACCCCTAATTATCTCTGGTTAATTTATAATGAATTTCCAAAGTCGGAGCAGGGAATCCAGAAACCGTTCTGGCCCTGTCCCACAAAAATCTGATTATCTCTTAATATACTGCCCATATGATCTTTTCGTTACTTCCTCATGAAAACAGACTCATCGAGCTTCGATTACATAATTTATTCATCAATTAATTCCACTCCTACTATTTTTAGTGATTTTTCAATCTCATGACACTGCTGCTGCCAGCATCTGTTACGAAAGTAACTAGGTCCATTTCATGCCTACCCTTGATCCAACTCCATCGACCATTCGTGCCATTTTTGCATGGCTTAAAGTTTACATGCCAAAGTTCAAACACAACGTAATAGCTTATACATGCCAAAATGTTCTTCTAAGCCAACTAAGAAGAAAGTACCAAAACTTGCTATCCGGTGTGATGACTTCGATGACGACCTGACCCCGCAAAAATAGATGAGTCCAAGCAACCTATAATGGGTGACAAGGAAACACCGAGTGAGTTTATAACTCAGTAAGTCATAAGCAATGTACTACCATCCATCAATAACATTATCACAAGAGGAAACAAAATGGAACGAGACAATTTACTCCATCCATACCGAACCATACCATAGTTCCTCCCACCTATCGATTCAATTTCATATCAATTCATGCATTCACATTCCATATACTCATCAATAGGACATTGAAGCATTTTCATAAATCAATTTATTTTCGTTACAATCAAACGACTAAACGGCCTTTCACCCATCCTACGATAAATTTTATGTACGTGACTTCAAGTATATTTGTCACATAGGTTCAAACTTACCGAGCTCAACACCAAGTATAAGCATAGCACCTATTAGCCATGTACTCAAGACACTTACCCGATCCGCTGTCCGCGATCGACTCAATAGTGTCGCACACATAGTGTCCATAATGATTCACGAATGCATATTGAGTCCGCACACTCAGTGCTATATAATCAACTCGCACACTTAGTGCTACGTAATCAAATCGCACACTTAGTGCTACATAGTCAAACTCGCACACTTAGTGCCGCATGGTCAATTCGCACACTTAGTGCATCATATTCATTTCGCACACTTAGTGCAACATAGTCAAATCGCACACTTAGTGCTGTACAATTTAATCCCGCGCACTTAGCGCCAATCTCATGGTCATAAATGGTTATACTCGCACGTTTAGTGCCGAGATCAACAACTCAGTACATCTTACCTCTTTTCTTTTCATTCAACAATTTCATCATCACATACGTACATGCATATATATATATGTATATTTATTCATTCCATTCAGCATCAATACATAAACATTATGACCATTTGAAATAATACCAACTACATGCTTAATGACTTACCTCGTGTTGGGTAAGACGGTTCCAACTCGGCTACTCGATGACCTTTTCTTTGCCTTTGCTCGATTCACCTCCTTTAACTCCTTGAGCTAAATCAAACAAATTTAACTCATTAAGGTCTCATTTTGCTAGCTTATGGCCGAATATGACAAGGAGTTTGATGGGTCATATGGCCACCTTTTAGCTCAAATACACAATGGTCATATGCATTTTTAATCACATCAAATGATTCAATACAATTCACTTGAACCTCAAAGAGAACCTCAAGGTACTTAGTCCATATACACATTAGACATTAGAGTCACATATGTACGAATTCACGAATCGAATTCGACATATTAGCTAATTTTCCCTTTAGCCGAACCTTCTAAGTCAAGATAAAGCCATCAACATGCTTACCTTTGGCCGAACATACACATCAACTTAGGTGCTCATTTATGTGGCCGAACACACACATGTCTATGTTAAGGCCGATTGCAACACTCAATACATCCTACAAGTATGGACACTTGCATTGACTAAACACCATTTCTATTATTTTTACGCCAAAGCCGATTGCCTCTCAAGCCCTAAGCTCATGATCCTTTCATCATTAAGCAAGTGTTATAGCACAACTAACATCCATTTTCAATTTGAACACCAACATAAAAATATTAAACATGAAAATCCATAGCCGAAACCTATACATGACATTACTCATTCCACCCATCGAAACAATATTTGTTCAAGACATCAAGCATTTTTATTTGGGTATTACATATATGAGCATTTAGAATTTATATTTTTAGCAAGATCAATTTCTTTCCTCAACACATTCTTCATCAAAACTTAAAGGAAGTAATCAAATTTCCTTCTTTAATAGCCATAGCCGAATGCTCCATCCATCCATCAAAGTTAAAAATTTTGCATGGTCTAAGTAAGAACCATGATAATTAACCTAAAACAAGCTAAAATTTCACAACTTTAACACAATATACTAACCTTATTAAGCATTCAAATGGCCGAAAGTTCTTTGCCCCTATTCCTTCATTCACATTCGGCTTAGAAGAAACAAAGATGAACACTTAGTTTTCTTCACCCATTTCCCCCCCTTCTCAAGCTTCAAGTGACCGAATGTTTGCCCCAATTCTTTCTTTCCATCCGGCCAAGAAGACAAAGATGATGCTTTGTCTTCATTACTTTTCTTTTTATTCTTTCTTTAATCTATTTCCTTTCTTTTGCATAAAATAATGGCCATTTAATTAAGATTTAATACATATTATATATATATGACCATCATGGCCGGCCACCACTTAAAATAAAAGAGGTATTTGACATGCAAGTACAACTATTTGCAACATGCATAAATGGGCCACCTTACATTAGCCTAGCACATTTCTAAATTTTCTCACATAAGTCCTATTTAATAAAATTTCACTTACAATTTACAAAATTCAACCATGAAATTTTAACACATGCATATATACATATTCTAGACAATAAATATCACATTCAAACATTTCGGTGACTCGGTTTAGCGGTCCCGAAACCACTTCCCGACTAGGGTCAATTTTGGGCTGTCACAACTCTCCCCCACTTAAGGAGTTTTCGTCCTCGAAAATCTTACCGGTAAATAGGTTTGGATATCGTTCTTTCATCGAGCTCTCGGGTTCCCAGGTTGCTTCCTCGATCCCGTGTTTGAGCCACAACACCTTAACCAACGGAACCCTTTTATTTCGCAACTCTTTCACTTCACGAGCTAGGATACGAATCAGTTCTTCTTCATAGCTCAAGTCAGATTGAATTTCAACTTCTGAGGGATTAATCACATGTGATGGATCGGATCTATAACGTCTAAGCATTGAAACATGAAAGACATCGTGAATCTTTTCAAGTTCATGGGGTAAAATCAATCGATACGCAACTGGACCGACTCGTTCGGATATTTTGTATGGCCCAATGAATCTCGGACTCAACTTGCCCTTTCGGCCAAATCTGAGTACATTTTTCCAAGGCGAAACTTTAAGAAACACTTTATCTCCCGCCTGATATTCAATGTCTTTTCGTTTCAAATCCGCATACGATTTCTGACGATCCGTGGCTGCCTTTAGACTTTCGCGGATTACCTTTACTTTTTGTTCGGCATCTTTAATCAAATCAACTCCGAAAATTTTACTTTCACCAAGCTCGGTCCAAAACAATGGCGTACGGCATTTACGACCGTACAAAGCCTCATAAGGTGCCATCTTAATACTTGATTGAAAACTATTGTTGTAAGCGAATTCAATCAAAGGTACATACCGTTCCCATGAACCACTAAACTCAAGGATGCAGCATCTCAGCATATCCTCGAGTATCTGAATTATCCGCTCGGATTGTCCATCGGTTTGGGGGTGAAAAGCGGTGCTAAAATGCAGCTTGGTACCCAAAGCTGCTTGCAATTTCTTCCAAAATCGTGAGGTGAATCTCGGATCTCTATCCGACACGATAGAAATAGGTACTCCATGTAATCTCACAATCTGAGAGACATACAATTCGGCTAGTTTATCCAATGAAAGATCCGTACGCACGGGGATAAAGTGAGCCGACTTAGTCAGCCTATCAACAACAACCCAAATCGCATCCTTCTTACTTGCGGACAATGGCAGTCCGGACACAAAGTCCATTGTGACTCGGTCCCATTTCCACTCGGGTATCATGATCGGCTGAAGTAACCCTGAAGGCACTTGATGTTCCGCTTTCACTTGTTGACATATTAAACATCTCGAAACAAAGTCGGAGATGTCTCGTTTCATACCACGCCACCAAAACCGACGTTTCAAGTCATTGTACATTTTCGTGCTCCCGGGGTGAATTGACATTCGGCTACAATGGGCTTCGTTCAGAATCATCAGAATGAGTTCCGAATTCCTTGGAACACACAAACGACTTCTAAACCTCAAACAACCATCATCATCAATCTGAAACTCCGATTCCTTGTTCGGAACACACTCAGCTCGTTTGGCAACCAATTCATCATCGACCTTCTGAGCTTCACGAATTTGATGAGTCAATAATGGTTTGGCTTTTAATTCAGCTACTAACACATTGTCAGGTAGAACAGACAAGTGTACATTCATCGCTCGCAAAGCAAACAGTGATTTTCGGCTTAAGGCGTACGCAACCACATTAGCCTTTCCCGGGTGGTAATCAATGACAAGCTCGTAATCTTTCAACAACTCAAGCCAACGTCTTTGTCGCAGATTCAAGTCTCGTTGAGTCATCAAATATTTGAGACTTTTGTGATCCGAAAACACATGGCACTTCTCACCAAACAAATAATGTCGCCATATTTTCAATGCAAACACAATGGCGGCTAGTTCTAGATCATGGGTCGGATAATTTCTCTCGTGTGGCTTCAATTGTCTCGACGCATAGGCCACAACTCGACCTTCTTGCATCAATACGCAACCCAACCCAAGTAGGGATGCGTCACTATAAATGACAAACTCTTTACCCGATTCGGGTTGCACCAAAATTGGAGCTTCAGTCAAATGAGTTTTCAGTTGATCGAAGCTTTTCTGACATTTTTCCGTCCATTCGAACTTAACATCCCTTTGAAGTAGCTTCGTCATTGGTGTGGCTATCATCGAGAAACCTTTGACAAATCGTCGGTAATAACCGGCGAGCCCTAGAAAGCTCCAGACTTCGGTAACATTTCTCGGAGGCTTCCAGTTAAGTATGGCTGAAATTTTGCTCGGGTCAACTCGAATACCCGATGCGGATACCACATGACCCAAGAAGCTAACCTCTCTTAACCAGAACTCACACTTACTGAACTTAGCATATAACTGCTTATCCCGCAAAATTTGCAACACTTGCCTCAGATGCTCAGCATGTTCGGTCTCATCTCTTGAATAGACCAAGATGTCATCAATAAACACAACTACGAACCGATCCAAATACGGCCTGAAGATCCGATTCATCAAATCCATAAACACCGCAGGGGCATTAGTGAGCCCAAACGGCATCACTAAGAACTCGTAGTGACCGTACCTCGTTCTGAAAGCAGTTTTGGGTACGTCCGAATCTCGAATCCGCAACTGATAATAACCCGATCTCAAATCTATCTTTGAAAACACCGATGCTCCCTTTAATTGATCGAACAAATCATCAATACGCGGTAACGGATACTTATTCTTTATCGTCACTTTATTCAGTTGACGATAGTCAATGCACAACCTCATGGTTCCGTCCTTCTTTTCACGAACAATACTGGTGCACCCCAAGGTGAGAAACTCAGTCGAGCGAAACCTCTATCCGTCAATTCTTGCAACTGAGCTTTCAACTCTTTTAACTCGGTTAGTGCCATACGATACGGAGCGATCGAAATTGGCGTAGTTCCAGGTACAAGCTCAATACCAAACTCTACCTCCCGAACAGGTGGCAAACCCGGTAACTCTTCAGGAAAAACATCCGGGTATTCACAAACCACTGGCACCGATTCGGGTTTCTTTTCTAACTCCTTGTCATCAAGTACATACGCGAGGTATGCTTCGCACCCTTTCCTTACATATTTCTGGGCCAACATTGCTGATATTACAGCTGGCAACCCCCTTAAGTCCGCAGACTCAACTCGGATTATTTCGTTATTTGCGCACCTCAAATCGATAGTCTTGCTTTTGCAATTCACAACCGCATCATGCGCGGTTAACCAATCCAAACCAAGAATAACATCAAACTCGTCGAACGGCAAAAGCATAAAACGGCCGGAAAACAGGATTCTCGGATTATTAGAGGGCATCTCTTACACACTTTATCAACAAGTACGCATTGACCCAAAGGGTTTGATACTCGAATTACGAGCTCAGTAGACTCAACAGGTAGAGTCTTACTGGTTGCTAAGGTTTCGCATACATATGAATGAGTAGAACCAGGGTCAATCAATGCAATCACATTAGTATCAAAGAGAGTGAAGGTACCAGTGATGACGTCGGGGGAGGATGCCTCCTCTCGTGCGCGAATGGCATATGCTCTAGCAGGAGTACGGTTCTCGGCGCGATCGGCCGTATCAGAGGCCCCCCTCTGACTACCACCCCTGCCTCCTAAAATTCTCGGTGGTCTATGTAACACCCCGAACCCGAAACCGACACCGGAGTCGAACACGAGGTGTTAACTGGCTTTAACCCCTTACAAAATTTATTTTCCAGACACTGCCCAATCTGTGTACTAGCCGCTTTAAAAATCATATCTTGAGTTTCGTAACTCGAAAATCAGTTTCGTAATTTTTCCCAGAAACTAGACTCATGTTCCCATCTATGTATTTTTTTCTAGAATTTTTGGTTGGGCCAATTAGTACAGTTTATTAGTCAAAGTCCCCCAAGTTGCAGGGGTCGACTACACTGACCTTTGCCCATTACGACTGGGATATCTCCCTGCACGGGGCTTCAATACTGTTGCCGTTTGTTTCTATGAAAACTAGACTCAGAGAGGAATCTGTACATATATGGTACGACCCCTAATTATCTCTGGTTAATTTATAATGAATTTCCAAAGTCGGAGCAGGGAATCCAGAAACCGTTCTGGCCCTGTCCCACTAAAATCTGATTATCTCTTAATATACTGCCCATATGATCTTTTCGTTACTTCCTCATGAAAGCAGACTCATCGAGCTTCGATTACATAATTTATTCATCAATTAATTCCACTCCTACTATTTTTAGTGATTTTTCAATCTCATGACACTGCTGCTGCCAGCATCTGTTACGAAAGTAACTAGGTTCATTTCATGCCTACCCTTGATCCAACTCAATCGAACATTCGTGCCAATTTCGCATGGCTTAAAGTTTACATGCCATAATTCAAACACGACATACTAGCTTATACATGCCAAAATGATCTTCTAAGCACACTAAGAAGAGAATACCAAAACTTGCTATCCGGTGTGATGACTTCAACGACGGCCCGACCCCGCAAAAATAGATGAGTCCAAGCAACCTATAGTGGGTGACAAGGAAACATCGAGTGAGTTTATAACTCAGTAAGTCATAAGCAATGCACTACCATCTATCAACAACATTATCACAAGAGGAAACAAAATGGAGCGAGACAATTTACTCCATCCATACCGAACCATACCATAGTTCCTCCAACTTATCAATTCAATTTCATATCAATTCATGCATTCACATTCTATATACTCATCAATAGGACATTGAAGCAATTTCATAAATCGATTTATTTTCGTTACAACCAAACGACTATACGGCCTTTCACCCATCCTACGATAAATTTTATGTACGTGACTTCAAGTATATTTGTCACATAGGTTCGAACTTACCGAGCTCAACACCAAGTATAAGCATAGCACCTATTAGCCACGTACTCGAGACACTTACCCGATCCGCTGTCCGCGATCGACTCAATAATGTCGCACACATAGTGTCCATAATGATTCACGAATATTTATTGAGCCCGTACACTCAGTGCTATATAATCAACTCGCACACTTAGTGCTACGTAATCAAATCGCACACTTAGTGCCACATAGTCCATCTCGCACACTTAGTGCCGCATGGTCAATTCGCACACTTAGTGCATCATATTCATTTCGCACACTTAGTGCAACATAGTCAAATCGCACACTTAGTGCTGTACAATTTAATCCCGCGCACTTAGCGCCAATCTCATGGTCATAAATGGTTATCCCGCACGTTTAGTGCCGAGATCAACAACTCATTACATCTTACCTCTTCTCTTTCATTCAACAATTTCATCATCACATACGTACATGCATATATATATGCATATTTATTCATCCCAATCAGCATCAATACATACACATTATGACCATTTAAAATACTACCCACTACATGCTTAATGACTTACCTCGTGTTGGGTAAGACGGTTCCAACTCGGCTACTCGATAACCTTTTCTTTGCCTTTGCTCGATTCACCTCCTTTAGCTCCTTGAGCTCATTCTAGTTGCATGCATGGCCAAACCTCTTAGAAACCTTTTCCCTTGGCACCGAATTTTCAAGAGCTTCTTAATCAACTTGAAGATGACCAAATGCCTTAGCTTCACTTTCTTTTTTTTTCTTTCCTTCTCAAGTCACGGCAATGGGGGGGGGGAAGAACATGGATGAGACAACTTTGTTCTCATCACCCCTCCCTTTTCATTTCTTTATTACTAACCCTTTATTATATTTTTTTCTCCCATAATACACTAACACAACATGTTTCCAACATGTTTCACCCCATAACATTTTGTCCACTCTCATGCTCATGGCCGGCCACTACTAAATGGGGGGAAATTGACATGCAAGCCCCCCCTTTTTCTTACATGCACTAATAGATCCTTATGCTTTGACCTATCATATTTCAAAATTTTCTCACATAAGTCCTATTTACAAAAATTCACCTACAATTAATCAAAATTCAAATATGAAATTTTCACACATGCATATATACATATAATAAGCATCAAATATGACAGCTAATTATTTTTATGACTCGGTTTAGCGGTCCCGAAACCACTTCCCGACTAGGGTAAATTTTGGGTTGTTACAACTCTCCCCCACTTAAGAAATTTTCGTCCCCGAAAATCTTACTGGTAAATAGGTTTGGGTATCGTTCTTTCATCGAGCTCTCAGTTTCCCAAGTAGCTTCCTCAATCCCATGTTTGAGCCATAACACCTTCACTAACGGAACCCTTTTGTTTCGCAACTCCTTTACCTCATGAGCTAGGATACGTATCGGTTCTTCTTCATAACTCATATCGGCTTGAATTTCAACCTCTGATGGGCTAATTATATGCGACGGATCAGATCGATAGCGTCGAAGCATCGAAACATGAAAGACATCGTGAATCTTTTCAAGCTCAGGGGGCAAAATCAATCTATACGCAACTGGCCCCACTCGTTCGGAGATTTCGTACGGCCCAATGAATCTCGGGCTCAACTTGCCCTTACGGCCAAACCTAAGTACCTTTTTCCAAGGCGAAACTTTAAGGAACACTTTATCTCCCACCTGATATTCAATGTCCTTCCGTTTCAGATCCGCATACGATTTCTGACGATCAGTGGCTGCCTTCAGACTTTCACGGATTACCTTTACCTTCTGTTCGGCATCTCTAATCAAATCAACTCCAAAAATTTTACTTTCACCGAGCTCGGTCCAAAACAATGGTGTACGACATTTACGACCGTACAAAGCCTCGTAAGGTGCCATCTTAATACTTGATTGAAAACTATTGTTGTAAGCGAATTCAATCAAGGGTACATACCGTTCCCATGAACTACTGAACTCGAGGATGCAACATCTCAACATATCCTCAAGTATCTGAATTATCCGCTCGGTTTGACCATCGGTTTGGGGGTGAAAAGCGGTGCTAAAATGCAGCTTGGTACCCAAAGCTTCTTGCAATTTCTTCCAAAAATCGCGAAGTGAATCTCGGATCTCTATCCGACACGATAGAAATAGGTACTCCATGTAATCTCACAATCTGAGTAACATACAATTCGGCTAGTTTATCCAATGAAAAATCCGTACGTACGGGGATAAAGTGAGCCGACTTAGTCAGCCTATCAACGACAACCCAAATCGCATCCTTCTTACTTGCGGACAATGGCAGTCCGGACACAAAGTCCATTGTGACTCGGTCCCATTTCCACTCGGGTATCATGATCGGCTGAAGTAATCCTGAAGGCACTTGATGTTCCGCTTTCACTTGTTGACATATTAAACGTCTCGAAACAAAGTCGGAGATGTCTCGCTTCATACCATGCCACCAAAACCGACGTTTCAAGTCGTTGTACATTTTCGTGCTCCCCGGGTGAATTGACATTCGGCTACAATGGGCTTCGTTCAGTATCATCGGAATGAGTTCCGAATTCCTTGGAATGCACAAACGACTTCTAAACCTCAAACAACCATCATCATCAATCTGAAACTCCGATCCCTTGTTCGGAACACACTCAGCTCGCTTTGCACCCAATTCATCATCAACTTTCTGAGCTTCACGAATTTGATGAGTCAATAATGGTTTGGCTTTTAATTCAACTGCTAACACATTGTCAGGTAGAACAGACAAGTGTACATTCTTCGCTCGCAAAGCAAACAGTGATTTCCGGCTTAAGGCGTCCGCAACCACATTAGCCTTTCCCGGGTGGTAATCAATGACAAGCTCGTAATCCTTCAACAACTCAAGCCAACGTCTTTGTCGCAGATTCAAGTCTCGTTGAGTCATCAAATATTTGAGACTTTTGTGATCCGAAAACACATGGCACTTCTCGCCAAACAAATAATGTCGCCATATTTTTAGTGCAAACACAATGGCGGCTAGTTCGAGATCATGGGTCGGATAATTTCTCTCGTGTGGCTTCAATTGTCTTGACGCATAGGCCACAACTCGACCTTCTTGCATCAATACGCAACCCAACCCAAGTAGGGATGCGTCACTATAAACGACAAACTCTTTACCCGATTCGGGTTGCACCAAAATTGGAGCTTCAGTCAGATGAGTTTTCAGTTGATCGAAGCTTTTCTGACATTTCTCCGTCCATTCGAACTTAACATCCTTCTGAAGTAGCTTCGTCATTGGTGTGGCTATCATCGAGAAACCTTTGACAAATCGTCGGTAATAACCGGCGAGCCCTAGAAAGCTCCGGACTTCGGTAACATTTCTCGGAGGCTTCCAGTTAAGTATGGCTGAAATTTTGCTCGGGTCAACTCGAATACCCGATGCGGATACCACATGACCCAAGAAGCTAACCTCTCTTAACCAGAACTCACACTTACTGAACTTAGCATATAACTGCTTATCCCGCAAAATTTGCAACACTTGCCTCAGATGCTCAGCATGTTCGGTCTCATCTCTTGAATAGACCAAGATGTCATCAATAAACACAACTACGAACCGATCCAAATACGGCCTAAAGATCCGATTCATCAAATCCATAAACACCGCAGGGGCATTAGTGAGCCCAAACGGCATCACTAAGAACTCATAGTGACCGTACCTCGTTCTGAAAGCAGTTTTGGGTACGTCCGAATCTCGAATCCGCAACTGATAATAACCCGATCTCAAATCTATCTTTGAAAACACCGATGCCCCCTTTAATTGATCGAACAGATCATCAATACGCGGCAACGGATATTTATTCTTTATCGTCACTTTATTCAGTTGACGATAATCAATGCACAACCTCATGGTTCCGTCCTTCTTTTTCACGAACAATACTGGTGCACCCCAAGGTGAGAAACTCGGTCGAGCGAAACCTCTATCCGTCAATTCTTGCAACTGAGCTTTCAACTCTTTCAACTCGGTTAGTGCCATACGATATGGAGCGATTGAAATAGGCGTAGTTCCAGGTACAAGCTCAATACCAAACTCTACCTCCCGAACAGGTGGCAAACCCGGTAACTCTTCAGGAAAAACATCCGGGTATTCACAGACCACCGGCACCGATTCGGGTTTCTTTTCTAACTCCTTGTCATCAAGTACATACGCGAGGTATGCTTCGCACCCTTTCCTTACATATTTCTGGGCCGACATTGCTGATATTACAGCTGGCAACCCCCTTAAGTCCGCAGACTCAACTCGGATTATTTCGTTATTTGCGCACCTCAAGTCGATAGTCTTGCTTTTGCACTTTACAACCGCATCATGCGCGGTTAACCAATCCAAACCAAGAATAACATCAAACTCGTCGAACGGCAAAAGCATCAAATCGGCCGGAAAACAGGATTCTCGGATTATTAGAGGGCATCTCTTACACACTTTATCAACAAGTACGCATTGACCCAAAGGGTTTGATACTCGAATTACGAGGTCAGTAGACTCAACAGGTAGAGTCTTACTGGTTGCTAAGGTTTCGCATACATATTAATGAGTAGAACCAGGGTCAATCAATGCAATCACATTAGTATCAAAGAGAGTGAAGGTACCAGTGATGACGTCGGGGGAGGATGCCTCCTCTCGTGCGCGAATGGCATATGCTCTAGCAGGAGCACGGTTCTCGGCGCGATCGGCCGTATCAGAAGCCCCCCTCTGACTACCACCCCTGCCTCCAAAAATTCTCGGTGGTCTACCTCTAGATGTCACTCCACTAGGTCTTACACCTTGAATCTTATTCTTCTCATCCAGCTCCGTGCAATCTCTAATGAAGTGGTCCTTCGAACCACATCCGTAACAGGCCCTGTTAGTAGACTTGCCCCAACATTCACCTAGGTGTCGTCTTCCACATTGGGGACATTCAGGTTTCTCGTGACGATTATTGCCCACACTAGCTACCGAAGTAGCTCGGGAGCCCATCGATGGTCTTGCCCTGATGGAAATTCCCGCAGTCGCCCTCGACTTATTAATGTCCTCCCTGAACTTCTTTACAGCTGAGAACGGAGCTTTACCCGTCGATCTTTTACGATAATCTCTAGCTTCAAATTCAGCCTTCCTCTTCTCCTTTCCAAGTTCCTCCGCCTTGCAGGCTCGTTCGACTAGTGTTACGAATTCCTTTATTTCCAAAATACCCGTTAGTAGCTTTAAATCTTCATTCAATCCTTCCTCGAATCTTTTGCACATAGCAACCTCATCAGCTACACACTCCCGGGCATACCTACTAAGTCTTACGAATTCATGTTCGTATTCAGATACCGTCATATGGCCTTGCTTGAGTTCCAAGAACTCCTTACGCATCTGGTCAATGAACCGTTGGCTAATAAATTTCTTCCGGAATTCCGTTTGAAAGAAGTCCCAAGTTACTCGCTCGTTCGGGACTATGGAAATCAAGGTCCTCCACCAATAGTAGGCTGAGTCTCGCAACAAAGATACAGCACATTTTAGACATTCATCGGGTGTGCATGACAATTCATCGAACACCCGAATGGTGTTATCAAGCCAGAACTCGGCCCTTTCGGCATCATCAGTTACTATGGCCTTGAACTCCTCGGCCCCACGCTTCCTAATCAAGTCTACAGGTGGCTTACTCAGCCTCACAGGATCAGCGACTGATGGCATTACAGGCTCTTGGGGTGGATTATTCAAATTCGGGAATTGTTGGACAGCCGGGTTGGTTCGGGCATATTGCGCGACCCACTCATTCATCATGGTAAAGAAGGCTTGTTTAGCCCCCTCACCTTGATTATTCGCAGATGACTGAGGTTCAACAGGCGGCGTCCCTTGTGCAGGAGCAGCCGCTACGCTCTCAACGTCATCCGCTAAGGTTCTTTCCTCACCGGGATCCATTTACAAAACTTGACAAAAACATTTCAACCGTCAGAAGTCATCACCCTTTTAAACATTAACATTATGGCATGTATAGCTAGACTCATACGTGCTATGGTAGTCCTAGAACCGACTAAACCATAGCTCTGATACCAATAAAATGTAACACCCCGAACCCGAAACCGACACCGGAGTCGAACACGAGGTGTTAACTGGCTTTAACCCCTTACAAAATTTATTTTCCAGACACTGCCCAATCTGTGTACTAGCCGCTTTAAAAATCATATCTTGAGTTTCGTAACTCGAAAATCAGTTTCGTAATTTTTCCCAGAAACTAGACTCATGTTCCCATCTATGTATTTTTTTCTAGAATTTTTGGTTGGGCCAATTAGTACAGTTTATTAGTCAAAGTCCCCCAAGTTGCAGGGGTCGACTACACTGACCTTTGCCCATTACGACTGGGATATCTCCCTGCACGGGGCTTCAATACTGTTGCCGTTTGTTTCTATGAAAACTAGACTCAGAGAGGAATCTGTACATATATGGTACGACCCCTAATTATCTCTGGTTAATTTATAATGAATTTCCAAAGTCGGAGCAGGGAATCCAGAAACCGTTCTGGCCCTGTCCCACTAAAATCTGATTATCTCTTAATATACTGCCCATATGATCTTTTCGTTACTTCCTCATGAAAGCAGACTCATCGAGCTTCGATTACATAATTTATTCATCAATTAATTCCACTCCTACTATTTTTAGTGATTTTTCAATCTCATGACACTGCTGCTGCCAGCATCTGTTACGAAAGTAACTAGGTTCATTTCATGCCTACCCTTGATCCAACTCAATCGAACATTCGTGCCAATTTCGCATGGCTTAAAGTTTACATGCCATAATTCAAACACGACATACTAGCTTATACATGCCAAAATGATCTTCTAAGCACACTAAGAAGAGAATACCAAAACTTGCTATCCGGTGTGATGACTTCAACGACGGCCCGACCCCGCAAAAATAGATGAGTCCAAGCAACCTATAGTGGGTGACAAGGAAACATCGAGTGAGTTTATAACTCAGTAAGTCATAAGCAATGCACTACCATCTATCAACAACATTATCACAAGAGGAAACAAAATGGAGCGAGACAATTTACTCCATCCATACCGAACCATACCATAGTTCCTCCAACTTATCAATTCAATTTCATATCAATTCATGCATTCACATTCTATATACTCATCAATAGGACATTGAAGCAATTTCATAAATCGATTTATTTTCGTTACAACCAAACGACTATACGGCCTTTCACCCATCCTACGATAAATTTTATGTACGTGACTTCAAGTATATTTGTCACATAGGTTCGAACTTACCGAGCTCAACACCAAGTATAAGCATAGCACCTATTAGCCACGTACTCGAGACACTTACCCGATCCGCTGTCCGCGATCGACTCAATAATGTCGCACACATAGTGTCCATAATGATTCACGAATATTTATTGAGCCCGTACACTCAGTGCTATATAATCAACTCGCACACTTAGTGCTACGTAATCAAATCGCACACTTAGTGCCACATAGTCCATCTCGCACACTTAGTGCCGCATGGTCAATTCGCACACTTAGTGCATCATATTCATTTCGCACACTTAGTGCAACATAGTCAAATCGCACACTTAGTGCTGTACAATTTAATCCCGCGCACTTAGCGCCAATCTCATGGTCATAAATGGTTATCCCGCACGTTTAGTGCCGAGATCAACAACTCATTACATCTTACCTCTTCTCTTTCATTCAACAATTTCATCATCACATACGTACATGCATATATATATGCATATTTATTCATCCCAATCAGCATCAATACATACACATTATGACCATTTAAAATACTACCCACTACATGCTTAATGACTTACCTCGTGTTGGGTAAGACGGTTCCAACTCGGCTACTCGATAACCTTTTCTTTGCCTTTGCTCGATTCACCTCCTTTAGCTCCTTGAGCTCATTCTAGTTGCATGCATGGCCAAACCTCTTAGAAACCTTTTCCCTTGGCACCGAATTTTCAAGAGCTTCTTAATCAACTTGAAGATGACCAAATGCCTTAGCTTCACTTTCTTTTTTTTTCTTTCCTTCTCAAGTCACGGCAATGGGGGGGGAAGAACATGGATGAGACAACTTTGTTCTCATCACCCCTCCCTTTTCATTTCTTTATTACTAACCCTTTATTATATTTTTTTCTCCCATAATACACTAACACAACATGTTTCCAACATGTTTCACCCCATAACATTTTGTCCACTCTCATGCTCATGGCCGGCCACTACTAAATGGGGGGAAATTGACATGCAAGCCCCCCTTTTTCTTACATGCACTAATAGATCCTTATGCTTTGACCTATCATATTTCAAAATTTTCTCACATAAGTCCTATTTACAAAAATTCACCTACAATTAATCAAAATTCAAATATGAAATTTTCACACATGCATATATACATATAATAAGCATCAAATATGACAGCTAATTATTTTTATGACTCGGTTTAGCGGTCCCGAAACCACTTCCCGACTAGGGTAAATTTTGGGTTGTTACAGTCTACCTCTAGATGTCACTCCACTAGGTCTTGCACCTTGAATCTTATTCTTCTCATCCAGCTCCGTGCAATCTCTAATGAAGTGGTCCTTCGAACCGCATCCGTAACAGGTCCTGCTAGTAGACTTGCCCCAACATTCACCTAGGTGTCGTCTTCCACATTGGGGACATTCAGGTTTCTCGTGACGATTATTGCCCACACTAGCTACCGAAGTAGCTCGGGAGCCCATCGATGGTCTTGCCCTGATGGAAATTCCCGCAGTCGCCCTCGACTTATTAATGTCCTCCCTGAACTTCTTTACAGCTGAGAACGGAGCTTTACCCGTCGATCTTTTACGATAATCTCTAGCTTCAAATTCAGCCTTCCTCTTCTCCTTTCCAAGTTCTTCCGCCTTGCAGGCTCGTTCGACTAGTGTTACGAATTCTTTTATTTCCAAAATACCCATTAGTAGCTTTAAATCTTCATTCAATCCTTCCTCGAACCTTTTGCACATAGCAACCTCATCAGCTACACACTCCCGGGCATACCTACTGAGTCTTACGAATTCATGTTCGTATTCAGATACAGTCATACGGCCTTGCTTGAGTTCCAAGAACTCCTTACGCTTCTGATCAATGAACCGTTGGCTAATAAATTTCTTTCGGAATTCCGTTTGAAAGAAGTCCCAAGTTACTCGCTCGTTCGGGACTATGGAAATCAAGGTCCTCCACCAATAGTAGGCTGAGTCTCGCAACAAAGATACAGCACATTTTAGACATTCGTCGGGTGTGCATGATAATTCATCGAACACCCGAATGGTGTTATCAAGCCAGAACTCGGCCCTTTCGGCATCATCAGTTACTATGGCCTTGAACTCCTCGGCCCCACGCTTCCTAATCAAGTCTACAGGTGGCTTACTCAGCCTCACAGGATCAGCGACTGATGGCATTACAGGCTCTTGGGGTGGATTATTCAAATTTGGGAATTGTTGGACAGCCGGGTTGGTTCGGGCATATTGCGCAACCCACTCATTCATCATGGTAAAGAAGGCTTGTTTAGCCCCCTCACCTTGATTATTCGCAGATGACTGAGGTTCAACAGGCGGCGTCCCTTGTGCAGGAGCAGCCGCTACGCTCTCAACGTCATCCGCTAGGGTTCTTTCTACACCGGGATCCATTTACTAATCAAAACAAAAACATTTCAACCGTCAGAAGTCATCACCCTTTTAAACATTAACATTAAGGCATGTATAGCTAGACTCATACGTGCTATGGTAGTCCTAGAACCGACTAAACCATAGCTCTGATACCAATTAAATGTAACACCCCGAACCCGAAACCGACACCGGAGTCGAACACGAGGTGTTAACTGACTTTAACCCCTTATAAAATTTATTTTCCAGACACTGCCCAATCTGGGTACTAGTCGTTTTAAAAATCATATCTTGAGTTTCGTAACTCGAAAATCAGTTTTGTAATTTTTCCCAGAAACTAGACTCATGTGCCCATCTATGTATTTTTTTCTAGAATTTTTGGTCAGGCCAATTAGTACAGTTTATTAGTCAAAGTCTCCCATGTTGCAGGGGTCGACTACACTGACCTTTGCCCATTACGACTTGAATATCTCCCTGCACGGGGCTTCAATACTGATGCTGTTTGTTTCTATGAAAACTAGACTCAGAGAGGAATCTATACATATATGGTACGACCCCTAATTATCTCTGGTTAATTTATAATGAATTTCGAAAGTCGGAGCAGGGAATCCAGAAACCGTTCTGGCCCTGTCCCACAAAAATCTGATTATCTCTTAATATACTGCCCATATGATCTTTTCGTTACTTCCTCATGAAAACAGACTCATCGAGCTTCGATTACATAATTTATTCATCAATTAATTCCACTCCTACTATTTTTAGTGATTTTTCAATCTCATGACACTGCTGCTGCCAGCATCTGTTACGAAAGTAACTAGGTCCATTTCATGCCTACCCTTGATCCAACTCCATCGAACATTCGTGCCATTTTCGCATGGCTTAAAGTTTACATGCCAAAGTTCAAACACAACGTAATAGCTTATACATGCCAAAATGTTCTTCTAAGCCAACTAAGAAGAAAGTACCAAAACTTGCTATCCGGTGTGATGACTTCGATGACGACCTGACCCCGCAAAAATAGATGAGTCCAAGCAACCTATAATGGGTGACAAGGAAACACCGAGTGAGTTTATAACTCAGTAAGTCATAAGCAATGTACTACCATCCATCAATAACATTATCACAAGAGGAAACAAAATGGAACGAGACAATTTACTCCATCCATACCGAACCATACCATAGTTCCTCCCACCTATCGATTCAATTTCATATTAATTCATGCATTCACATTCCATATACTCATCAATAGGACATTGAAGCATTTTCATAAATCAATTTATTTTCGTTACAATCAAACGACTAAACGGCCTTTCACCCATCCTACGATAAATTTTATGTACGTGACTTCAAGTATATTTGTCACATAGGTTCAAACTTACCGAGCTCAACACCAAGTATAAGCATAGCACCTATTAGCCATGTACTCAAGACACTTACCCGATCCGCTGTCCGCGATCGACTCAATAGTGTCGCACACATAGTGTCCATAATGATTCACGAATGCATATTGAGTCCGCACACTCAGTGCTATATAATCAACTCGCACACTTAGTGCTACGTAATCAAATCGCACACTTAGTGCTACATAGTCAAACTCGCACACTTAGTGCCGCATGGTCAATTCGCACACTTAGTGCATCATATTCATTTCGCACACTTAGTGCAACATAGTCAAATCGCACACTTAGTGCTGTACAATTTAATCCCGCGCACTTAGCGCCAATCTCATGGTCATAAATGGTTATACTCGCACGTTTAGTGCCGAGATCAACAACTCAGTACATCTTACCTCTTTTCTTTTCATTCAACAATTTCATCATCACATACGTACATGCATATATATATATGTATATTTATTCATTCCATTCAGCATCAATACATAAACATTATGACCATTTGAAATAATACCAACTACATGCTTAATGACTTACCTCGTGTTGGGTAAGACGGTTCCAACTCGGCTACTCGATGACCTTTTCTTTGCCTTTGCTCGATTCACCTCCTTTAACTCCTTGAGCTAAATCAAACAAATTTAACTCATTAAGGTCTCATTTTGCTAGCTTATGGCCGAATATGACAAGGAGTTTGATGGGTCATATGGCCACCTTTTAGCTCAAATACACAATGGTCATATGCATTTTTAATCACATCAAATGATTCAATACAATTCACTCGAACCTCAAAGAGAACCTCAAGGTACTTAGTCCATATACACATTAGACATTAGAGTCACATATGTACGAATTCACGAATCGAATTCGACATATTAGCTAATTTTCCCTTTAGCCGAACCTTCTAAGTCAAGATAAAGCCATCAACATGCTTACCTTTGGCCGAACATACACATCAACTTAGGTGCTCATTTATGTGGCCGAACACACACATGTCTATGTTAAGGCCGATTGCAACACTCAATACATCCTACAAGTATGGACACTTGCATTGACTAAACACCATTTCTATTATTTTTACTCCAAAGCCGAATGCCTCTCAAGCCCTAAGCTCATGATCCTTTCATCATTAAGCAAGTGTTATAGCACAACTAACATCCATTTTCAATTTGAACACCAACATAAAAATATTAAACATGAAATCCATAGCCGAAACCTATACATGACATTACTCATTCCACCCATCGAAACAATATTTGTTCAAGACATCAAGCATTTTTATTTGGGTATTACATATATGAGCATTTAGAATTTATATTTTTAGCCAGATCAATTTCTTTCCTCAACACATTCTTCATCAAAACTTAAAGGAAGTAATCAAATTTCCTTCTTTAATAGCCATAGCCGAATGCTCCATCCATCCATCAAAGTTAAAAATTTTGCATGGTCTAAGTAAGAACCATGATAATTAACCTAAAACAAGCTAAAATTTCACAACTTTAACACAATATACTAACCTTATTAAGCATTCAAATGGCCGAAAGTTCTTTGCCCCTATTCCTTCCTTCACATTCGGCTTAGAAGAAACAAAGATGAACACTTAGTTTTCTTCACCCATTTCCCCCCTTCTCAAGCTTCAAGTGACCGAATGTTTGCCCCAATTCTTTCTTTCCATCCGGCCAAGAAGACAAAGATGATGCTTTGTCTTCATTACTTTTCTTTTTATTCTTTCTTTAATCTATTTCCTTTCTTTTGCATAAAATAATGGCCTTTTAATTAAGATTTAATACATATTATATATATATGACCATCATGGCCGGCCACCACTTAAAATAAAAGGGGTATTTGACATGCAAGTACAACTATTTGCAACATGCATAAATGGGCCACCTTACATTAGCCTAGCACATTTCTAAATTTTCTCACATAAGTCCTATTTAATAAAATTTCACTTACAATTTACAAAATTCAACCATGAAATTTTAACACATGCATATATACATATTCTAGACAATAAATATCACATTCAAACATTTCGGTGACTCGGTTTAGCGGTCCCGAAACCACTTCCCGACTAGGGTCAATTTTGGGCTGTCACACCGTGTGTGACACACAGTCTGCCCCATAGGCATGTAGTCCGGCCTGTGTCCCCTGCACGTAAAAAATTTCAAGTTAGTATGCATGGTAGTAAACACACGGGCAGAGACACGGGCAGAGACACGGCCGTGTGTCTCAGCCGTGTGAAGTACACGGCCTAGCACACGGGTGTGTGCCTTGGCCGTGTGACATTTTGGGTATGCTAACATCAGAAACAGAATACCCAGATTTTTGTACACGGGCTAAGCCACGGGCGTGTGATAGCTGTATGAAGAACACGGGCCATGGACACAGACGTGTGTCTGGCTGTGTAAAAACCCCTGTAGGTTCAAATTAGAAATTAATTCCACATGGGCATGTCCCTATGTGCTTAGACTGTGTGAGCCACACGGGCCATCAGCACGACCATGTCGTGATGGCCACACGAGCGTGTGCCCTATTTTAAAGGCAAAATTTCAATAAATGGTTAAAGGACCAAGAATGGTCCCGAATAGTTTCTAATGGTCGATTTGGGTTCGTAGACCCATAATGAGGAGTTTAAAGTAGAAATTGAAAAAGTTTTAGTTTGGACCGAGTCTTGGTGACTTGTAAAAGATAGTGTGCATGAAATCAAGTTAGGTAATGTCTCGTATCCCTCCCTGGCATGGGTTACGAGTATAATGTGTTACATTTATTTTTCAATTCGAACCTACAAGGTTTTCACACGGCCTGGCACACGCCTGTGTCCATAGCTCGTGTCCCTCACACGGCCAAGACACGCCCGTGTCTCAACCCATGTTCAAAAACCTTGACATTCTGTTTTGGACGTCAGCAGCCCTTTAAGGTCACACGGTCAAGGCACATGCCTGTGTCTTATGACCGTGTCCTTCACACGGCTGAGACATACGGCCGTGTCTCTGCCCATGTGTTTACTACCATGCATACTAACGTGACAATTTAAGTTGCAAGGGATACATGGTCGGATAGACACGCCCGTATGTCTACCTGTGTGGACAAAAACAAGGTTATTTACCAAGCCTTTTTGTCACCCTTACCTACACTAACCTACACAAGATCAACCAAAGCCATTACAAGCATAACTCATATAACCCAATTAGCCACAATAGGCATTAGTTCATTCATGCACTTAACTCATCCATGAAAATACTATCATTGCATATATCAATAATAAATATTAGCCCTTATCCAAGGCTTTATACAAAATGAAGGGTTTCATCCCAAGCAAACACATTTGGCTAATATAACCACAACATAAAACACAAAAGACTAAGCCCTATACATGCCATACTCAAAATAATAAAACTAACTATACCACGTGTTCAGATTGATAGTGTGATCGATGCCTCTAACATATGTTGATCCTCGAGCTAATTAGGCGACACTATAAGAAAATGGAAAGGAGAGGGAGAAAGCATAAAGCTTAGTAAGTTGTATGTAAATATAAAACATCAATTTACCATACTACAACTTGCTCACAATAATTCATAGTTTGCTCATAATACATGAATAAACATAAACACAACTTACTCTTCACTAACCCTTACATTTCACATAGCATATATCGATCTCACATCACATACATTTCAAATAGGTACCTATATCACTCACAACATGGTCATAAAATTTCTCATTTAGTTTAAACGGTAACTCTCACCGTTGAACAATTCAGAATGCTACCGGATATTCATTAAGCCTCATACATAGGGTAGAATGCCGATGCCATGTCCCAGACATGGTCATACACTATCTCATACATCAAGTCGATGCCATGTCCCAGACATGGTCTTATACTGACTATCATAATCGAGGCCGACGCCATGTCCCAAACATAGTCTTACACTGGCTCTCACATATCCATGCCGATGCCATGTCCCAGACATGGTCTTACACTGACACGTCTCGTAGTTGATGCCATGTCCCAAACATGGTCTTACACTGGCTTACATCTCGAGGCCGATGCATGTCCCAGACATGTCTTACACTAGCTCTCGTCTCAATGCCGATGCCATGTCCCAGACATGGTCTTACACTGGCTTTCATAATGTGGCCGATGCATGTCCTAGACATGTCTTACACTAGAACACAAATGACCCAAATGTCATAGTATGAATATCCGATTTATTTCCTAATGTTCAACCGGGAGTTTCTATTACATCAATTATCATCATACCTATTCATAATCACAATCAGCCAATTTGTGCTATCACAATTCATTCACATATGATAATAATGTAGTTACATTATTCACACACAACTTACCTCGGTATACAAAACGTGAGCGACTATTTCGGCTTAGTTCCCTAGCTTGGCTTTTCTCCGGCTAGGCCCGAATTTTGTAATTCTTGATCTAAAATGATAAAAATTCACAAATTTAATCATCATATTGATCTAGGTAGTCAACAATTTATAATTGGCCAAAATGACCATTTTGCCCCTAGACTTTCACAAAATGACCATTTTACCCCTAGGCCCGAAAATCGATTTTTATCACATTTTTTCACTAACTAAGCCTAGCCGAATTCTTTCTATATTAGGAACAGCCCACAATTCTCATTATTTCTCACACTTATCACATAATTTACAACTTATGCAAAATGGTCCTTAGTTAGGGTTTTCATGAAAACTACTTCACAAAAGTTGTTTATTTCACAAGCATGATTCATTTCCTTTCATAAAATTTCAGAAAACAACATGAAAACTTTCATGACAAAACCCTAAAATCTCAACCATTTTGCAAACTAGTCCCCTTTATTTGAAAGCTCATACTACAAGGGGTTCAAAAATACAAAAATTATAAAAAATAACCATCGAAATCACTTCCGAGCAAAGGCTAAAAGTTGCTAAAATTTTTGAGACTTCAAAACCCCTTCTTTAGTTGGTATAATTGGTGGGAAGAAGATGAGAGAAAATATGATATCATTCTCTCTTTATTCAATTTTATTTTTAGCCTATTTAGTCACCAAAACCCACCTAACCTAGTCAACATGCCTCTTTTTGTCCCCCTATGGCCAGCCACCTCTTTTAAAAGGGTCTAATTGCACTTTAAAGACCCAAAATTTTGGTTCTCTATCTATTTAACAAATTGGGTAGTAAAACAAAACTTTTTTCCCTTTATACAATTTAGTCATTTTTCACAATTAAGCATGCAATCGCTAAAATTATTTCTCCAAAATTTTCATGCAGTCATATAAGCATGCCACAACACATAAAATAATATTTAAAATAATTTCTTTGAATCTGAATTTGTGGTCCCGAAACCACTATTCTGACAAGGCCCAAAATTGGGATGTTACAACTACTGTTGTTCCCACTCTCATTAAGGAGCAAAGCAAAACAGTGGTTAGATTCACTACCTCAGGGTTTTATCACTACTTGGGCGCAAATGACTGAAATGTTTTTATTAAAATATTTTCCACTAGCAAAAACAGCTAAGTAGAGGAACGAAATCTCTTCTTTTGTTCAGTTTGATATTGAAACTCTTTATGATACATGAGATAGATTTACTAATTTGTTGAGAATGCATCCTCACCATGGATTACCTTTGTGGTTACAAGCTCAAAAATGTTACAATGGTTTGAATCCCTCAACTAGGTAATTAAGTGATGCAGTAGTTGGTGGAACACTGAATAATAAAACACCAGAGGAAGCTCAAAAGTTTATTGAAGAAATAAAACTGAATAACTATTAGTGGCAAGTCATGAGAACAAAATCGATGAAAGCAGCTGGTGTTTTTAATACAGAAGAAGTTACCATGTTGGCAAGCCAAGTGGAAGCACTGAATAAAAAATTTGATAGTTTGAATTTTTCTAATCAAGTAAATCCAATGATGTAATACGATGCAAATGGAGCGGAGATGATTTATCCAGAATATTCACCCTTCAAGCCTAACATGGAGCATGAGCAAGTTGACTTTTTGGGTAATAATTCTAGACCTCAAAATAACCCCTATAGTAATACTTATAATGTAGGTTGGAGGAACCATTCAAGTTTCTTTTTGGGTGGTGAAGGAAATCAAAGGTCACAACCCCCTCTGGGTTTTCACCAGCCTTATTAGCAAGAAAATAAGCTGAACCTTGAGGAGATGTTGGCTAAATTTATTTCAATGTCAGAAACTCGATTTCAAAATACTAAGGAAACTCAAAAAAAATCAACAAGCATCGATTCAAGGGCTCAAAAAAATTGGACACCTTGCCAAACTTATTTCGGAAATACCATAAAGGAGCTTACCTAGCAACACCAAAACTAACCCAGGGGAGGAAATCCACCCAATCATTGTTCAAAACGTGGAAGAGTTAGTCGAGCCTAAAAAGAAGTTAAAGTTAGAAGCTATTGTGAAAAGTGATGAGGTTGAGGAAGTTGAGGAAGGTAAGAAAGACCATAAGCTGGTAATTAGAGAATACAAACCATGAATTCCATATCCGGTAACATAGAAGAGAGACTGCACAAATGAACAATATGATAAATTTCTTGAACTTAAAAAAAGAAAACTATATAGTAACTTACCTTTTGTTAAAGCCCTTTCACAAATGCCAAAGTATGTAAAAATTTTAAAGGAGCTGTTAACAAAGAAAAGGAAGTTAGGCGACTTGTCAACTGTGGAGCTCAATGAAGTTTGGTTGGCGATTCTTTAAAACAAACTACCCAACAAACTTAATATCCAGGGAGTTTTTCTATTCCTTGTCTCCTTGGTAGTTTAAATGTTGAAAGCACTTTGGCTGATTTGGGAGCTAGTATAAATGCCATGCCTTATAAGATGCTTAAATAAATTAGTCTTGGGGTACCCAAACTCATTAGGATGAGTATTCAATTAGCGGATAGATCAATTAGATATCCTATTATTAAGGATGTACTTGTGAAAATCGATAAATTTATATTCCTTGTTGATTTTGTTATATTAGACATGGATAAGAATATTGAGGTACCAATGATCTTAAATCAACCATTTTTAGCCACTACTAGAACTATTATTGACGTGGGTAGTGGTGAACTTGTGCTTCGTATATGTGATGAAAAAATTACTATTCAAACACATGATTTTGTGAGAGTCCCGAGTGAACGAGATGATACTAATTGTTCTGTTAATGTTAGTAATCATGTGGCTCAACGTTCTTTGTAGGAAACCCCTTATGAAATTGTGTTAGAGCCATATTTTTTCAAAGTGATAGAAATTGGGGGACAAGTGAAGAGCGAATGGTGCAACTCAATGAACTAAATGAATAACGAATGAAGGTTGATGAGAAACTAAGAAAGTAAAAATAAGAAACAAAGCACGCCATGATATGCATGTGAAAGTGATAAACCAATTCAAAGTTGGGGACAAAGTACTATTAGACAAATTAGATCCACGAAATTTTCCTTCAGAATTTAAGTCAAGAGGGTCTAACCCATTTTTGGTAAAAATTATTTTTCATACGGTACAATTGAGGTAACACATTCTGAATTCAGTATGTTCAAGGTAAATGTACTCATCTCAAACCTTATTATGGTGGTAAAATTGATAACAAGAAAGAGGAGCTTTGGCTCCAAGAACCGCCTTAACCGTGAGTTTAAAAAGGGAAGTCGAGCTTAGAATTTAAATAAATGTTTATTGGGAGGCAACCCGAGTGTTTTTTATGTTACGACCCCTAAGTCAAGGGTGTTGGGAAATAGACTCCAGTGTAATGACCCTATAGTTAGGGGTGTCGGAAAGTGTAGCATAATTATATGAGTGAATGAAAATTTTAGTGAATTAATTTTAGCGGTTGTGAGCCTAATTACGGAAAATGACTAAATCGCGTAAAGGGCGAAAGTTTTATTTCATTAGCTAAAGGTTTCAAATAGCTAGAGAACCAAAATATGGGGTCCTTAAAGAGAAAATAGACCTTTATTAATGGCATGATCGGCCATAGGGACAAGGAACTCAAGAAAGTCAAAATTAGCTGAAGTTTTGGTGACCAATTTTGATGACCAATTTTGACTAGTAATAATATTAAAATAAAACAAAAGGCTTCATCTTCTTATTCCTTCTTCCACCACCCAAAATACCAGCCTAATAGGGGTTGAAAGCTTGAAAATTTTTAGCCACTCTTCACCCTCACAAGTAAGTGATTTTGATGACTTTTTTTGATATTTTTTGTGTTTTTGGGACCCTTATAGCATGAGCTTTCTAATGGGGGACTATTTTGCAAAATGGTTGAAAGTCTAGGGTTTTTCCATGAGAGCATTTAGGTTGTTTGCTGAAGTTTTATGGAAGAAAATGAATCATGGTTGTTAAATAAACAACTTTTGTAAAGAAGTTTTCATGAAAACCCTAACTAAAGGCCTTTTTGCATAAGTTCTATAGTATGTGATATATGTGCGAAATATTTGGAATTATGGGCTACTATTAGTATAAAAAGAATTTGGCTAGGCTTGGTTAGCGAGAAAATGTGATAAATATCGATTTATGGGCCTAGGGGTAAAATCGTAATTTCGTGAAAGCTTAGGGACAAAATGGTCATTTTGCCAAAATGTGATCTATAAAATATCTTAATTAATATGATGATTGAACTAGTGATTTTATCATTAAAGATCAAGAAAAACGAGGAACAGACCTTGACCGGGAGAAAAATAAGGTGTACGAAGACTAGGCTCGTTTTTACTAATTTTATACCGAGGTAAGTTCACATGTAAATAATGCAATGTGAATCATGTATAAATGTTTAGAATGTTTCATGAATTGTAATTTCCACACTTGAAGGTAAGTGACAACATTGTTATCATTATGTGAGATTATGTGATAACCCTTTTATCATAAAGTATGTGATTGCCTGTGTGACCGTGTTCGTCTATGAGAAAATTCTCGTTTGAACTTTAGGAATAGATTAGGATACAATGTGACATGTCACTAGGAAGTATGTGGTTATGAGCTCATTTGTATATGTGATGTGTGATTATATGAATCTAGGTGCTACTTATGTACATTCTACCGGTGGCTGGGTAGCCTGGCATGTGTTGCAAGTACCCGTTAGCTTGTGTGAGCAACCCATGTAGTTACGTCTTGACTGTCAGCTTGTGTGAGCAGGCTCGTGATTAGCTCGAGAACGAGCAACATGTAATATGTGAAATAAGGTAACATGTGGTTACATATGATGCATTATGTATAAGTTTTTTGAGTATCCAATAATATTCCTAATGTTCAACGGGTATGTCCGTAATAATTCGACGACTAAGTCAATGGTGAGAATTATGCAATTATGTTACGAGTTGTTACAGGTATGTACGTAAAACTCCTGAGTAAAGAATTCGATATGTTAAGTATTTGTGGTAATAGTGTGTATAAGAAAGTTAAGCTTATGAAATTTTGCCCTATATTAATTATTGAGTTATGTTGTTTATTATTTGCATGTGAGCTTACTAAGCTATATGCTTACCCCTTCTCTTTTCCATTTTCTTTTAGTACCGCCAAGCTAGCTCAGAGATCAAAGGACGTCGGAGGCTCGCTCACACTATCATCTGGATCTTTTGGGGTATAGTTAGTTTTATTCTTTTTGAGTATGGCATGTATAGGAACTTGGTCTTTTTGTTATATGTCATATTGGTCTAGCCAAGTATATTGTCTTGTAATGATAGTTTATTAATTTTGTATATGGCCATGAGATATGGCTCATAGTGATTATTGGGTTGTAAACCTATTCGTATATATAAGTATGTGTCCATCTCTATTATGATAGGGCCTATAGTTACTAATGATTGGATGGTATGTGTTATAAAAAAAATATGCATGCATGCAAGTTCAGTAAATATTGTTTATTTATGTATGTGTATTTGTAAGATAGGGATTGTCATTTTGGGATGTCCAAAATCATTTATAATATGATAAGAAGTTGTTATGAATGAACCAAGAATATGAGTGCTTAGGTACCATTGAAGTTATATATATATGTGATAATATAAGTAGGGGTGGCAATTGGCTTGGAATATAGCCTTTAAGTTGTCCATACGGGTAGAGACACGGGCATGGTTGTAAACACATGGGCAGAGACGCGGCCGTGTGTTTCAGTCGTGTAAAGGACACGGTCATGGGACACGGGCGTGTGCCTTGGCTGTGTGCCCTTAAAGGATTGATGACGTCAGAAACATAATGTCAAGGTTTTTGCACACGGGTTAAGACACGGGTGTGTCATGGCCGTGTGAGAGACATGGCCTTAGGACATGGGCATGTGCCCTGGCTGTGTGAAGTCTGCACTTATTTTATGAAAAATTATGAAATTTAATTGCCCACACGGCCTAAGCACACGGGCGTATGCCTTGGCCGTGTGACCACGCGTGTGTGACCACACGGTCGTGTCCCAAACCACACAGGCGTGTGGCCCTGTTTCATGATGAAATTTTCTAAGTTTCCCCAAAAGTTTCAAAACTTATCTGTTTAGTCCCAAGTCACCCCCAATATATGTTTTGGGCCCCATAAGCCTATAATAGGAATGATATAAGTGCAAATGAAATGTTTTAAATTTGAGTGGAAATTTATGAATCGGTTTTATATGAATGCTCGTGTTTATGTCCAGTAACGCCTTATACCCTGTTTCACTATCGAATACAGGTAAGAGGTCTTACATTAGTGGTATCAGAGCTACGATTTAGTTGATTCTCGGGCTAACGTAGCATGTGTATGAGTCTAGCTGTACATGCCATACATATATTGTGATAGTGTGATGACTCCTGACAATTTTTAATTGTGTTTTCATATAGCAAATAGATCTTGATCGAGCTATGCCAGACAATGCAGAGAGTAACGCGTCGGCTCCCGCTAAAGAGGCAGTACCGACTGATAACCGACCTCTCACGGTTAGTCAGGGAGGAGGAAAAGGGGCTTGGGAGGCCTTTCTCCACATGGTGAATAATTGGTATACGGAGTTCGTTCGAGTGAACCTGAATGCTCAACCCCCTCCACCCTCATCTATCCCTCAATCTGTCCCTGTAGCACCTTAGGGTATGAATTTCATGAGGTTGAGTAGACCCTCAGTGGATAAGATCCGAAATCATAGAGCCGAAGAGTTCCGTGCTAATAAAGATGATGATCCCTAAAGGGTAGAGTTCTGGCTTGAGAATACCATCAGGATATTTGACGAATTGTCATACACACTGGATGAGTGCATGAAGTGTGTCATATCACTTCTAAGAGACTCGGCATACCAGTGGTGGAACACCCTTGTGTCGGTTGCACCAAGGGTGAGAGTCACTTGGGAATTCTTCCAAGAGGTGTTCTGGAAGAAGTATATTAGCCAACGGTTTATTGACCAAAAATGAAAAGAATTTCTTAAGTTAAAACAAGGCCGGATGATGGTGACGGATTATGAACGTGAGTTCGTGAGACTTAGCAAGTACGCTCGAGAATGTGTATCGACCGAGGCCATTATGTGTAAGAGGTTTGAGGATGGATTAAATGAAGACATCCGATTGATTATTGGTGTCCTTGAACTAAGATAATTTTTAGTGCTTGTAGAGAGAGCTTGTATGGCCGAAGAATTGGCCAAGAAGAAAAGGAAGGCTAAAATAGAGTTTCGTGACTCGAAGAAGAGAAAGATGGGTAAATCATTTCAGTCTTCATCTAAGAAACTGAAGGAATTTCACACTTGATTGAGTGCTTCAACTGGATTCTCAACTAGAAACCAAGGGAAACAATATTCAGGACATAAGGCCCAGACTACATCGGTAACGAGTGTGGGTAATGCTCAACCTAATAAGCCTGAGTGTCATCACTGTGGCTGACGCCACCCCGGTGAGTGCTGGATGAATAGCCATGCATGTTTCAAACGATCATTATATTAAAGATTGTCCTGATATGGCTGAGAACGAGAAATCTCAGAGTGTGAGGTCCGGCAATGCTGCTCCTAGAGGAAGGCCACAAAAGAATTCGGGAAGTGGAGCAAATAGTAAGAATGCCCCAACTAAGAGGCCTAAAAATAGAGCACTTGCGAGGATGTATGCCATTCGCGCTCGCAATGAGGCTTCATCTCCCGACGTGATTACGGGTACCTTTTCTATCCATGACATACATGTTGTTGCTTTAATTGATCCGGGGTCCACCCATTCATATATTTGCATAAAATTGGTACCCAGTATGAACAAACTAGTTGAGTCTACTGAATTTGTGGTAAAAGTCTCTGACCTGTTAGGCAAACATGTATTAGTTGATCAAGTATGTAGAAATTGTCCCTTGACAATTAGGGACCATTGTTTTTCGGTTGACCACATGATATTGCCATTTGATGAGATTGATGTAATCATTGGTATGGATTGGTTAACTTCTCATGGTGTTGTAGTGGATTGTGGAAGAAAATCTGTTGAGTTGAAGTGTGAAGACAGGGACAATCTTCGAATTGAACCGAGTGAACTGGACAACTTGCCTGTAGTGATATCGTTTATGACTGCAGAGAGATATTTGAGAAAAGGGTGCGAAGCTTATCTCGCTTTTGTGTTGAATACTCAAGTATCTGAATCAATGATTGAGTCAGTGCCAGTGGTATGTGAGTACCCGAATATGTTTCCAGAAGAATTGCCCAGATTACCTCTAACTAGGAAAGTTGAGTTTGGTATCGAGTTAGTCCCTGGTACGGTGCCTATCTCGATTGCTCCATATGGGATGGCTTCAACGAAGTTAAAAGAGTTGAAAGTGCAGTTACAAGAATTAACTTACAAGGGTTTTGCGAGACCAAGCTATTCTTCGTAAGGAGCTCTAGTGCTATTTGTGAAGAAAAAGGATGGATCGATGAGATTATGTATAGACTATCGCCAACTCAACAAGGTTACAGTTAAGAATAAGTATCCTCTGCCAAGAATCGACAATTTGTTTAACCAATTGAAGGGAGCCACTATGTTTTCCAAGATAGATTTGAGGTCCAGTTACTATCAGTTGAGAGTTAAGGACTTAGACGTGCCGAATATTGAATTTTGGATAAGGTATGGTCACTACGAATTTTTAGTGATGCCTTTTGGATTAACGAATGCCCCTACGGTTTTCATGGATTTAATGAACCGCATCTTCAAACCCTATTTGGATAAGTTTGTCGTAGTGTTTACCGATGATATTTTGATTTATTCTTGTAGTAATTTTGAACATGCCGATCACTTGAGGATAGTGTTGCAAATTCTGAGAGACAAACAATTGTATGCTAAGTTTAGTAAAAGTGAGTTTTGGCTTAAAGAAGTCAGGTTTCTGGGGCATATCGTATCGGGTGATGGGATTCGAGTTGATCCGAGTAAGATTTCAGCCATTGTCAATTGGAAACCTTAGAAGAACGTATCTGAGGTTAGAAGCTTTTTGGGTTTAGCCGGCTATTACCGAAGGTTTGTTAAAGGATTTTCCATGATTGCTACGCCAATGACGAGGCTATTACAGAAGGATGTCAAACTCGAATGGTCAAAAAAAATGCCAACAGAGTTTTGAGAAATTAAAAACATTATTGACCAAGGCCCCGGTTTTAGTTCAGCCTGAACTGGGAAAAGAATTTGTAATATCTACTGACACGTCGTTGAATGGTCTCGGATGTGTATTGATGCAAGAAGGTAAGGTGATAGTTTATGCCTCGAGACAGCTGAAACCACATGAGAAAAATTATTCGACCCATGATTTGGAGCTAGTCGCCATTGTGTTCTCGTTAAAGATTTGGAGACACCACTTCTATTGTGAGAAATGTCGGGTATTCACCAATTATAAGAGTTTAAAGTACTTGATGACTCAAAAAGAGTTAAACTTACGACAATGGAGGTGGCTGGAATTGATAAAAGACTATGAGTTATTAATCGACTATCATCCGGGAAAGGCGAATGTGGTCGTTGATGCCTTAAGTAGGAAATCCTTGTTTGCACTAAGGGCATTGAACACTCAGTTGGTTTTATCAGATGATGGTCTTATTCTAGCTGAGTTAAGAGCTAGACCAATGTTTCTCCAAGAGATTGGTAAAGCTCAGAGAAGTGACAATGATTTGCAAGCCAAAAGAGTCCAATGTGAATCGGGTGTGGAGTCAGATTTCTGGATTAATTCTGAAGGATGCTTGATGTTTCAAGATAGGATTTATGTTCCTAAAAATACTGAGTTGATCCAGAAGATTCTGGTTGAAGCACATAGTAATCGTTTGTCTATCCATCCGGGTAGTACAAAGATGTATAATGACTTGAAGAGAATGTATTGGTGGTCGAAAATGAAGAGAGGTATTTCCAAATTTGTTACTAAATGTTTGATTTGTCAACAAGTGAAAGCCGAACACGAAGTACCTTTGGATCTAATCCAACTGGTGATGGTTCCCGAGTGGAAATGGGACCTGATTACTATGGACTTCGTGACTGGATTGCCATTAACCCCGAGAAAGAAAGATGTTGTTTGGGTTATTGTTGATCGATTAACAAAGTCGGCTCACTTTATTTCAGTACCCACTGACTACTTACTCGATAAGTTAGCCAAGTTGTATGTCTCTAAAATTGTGAAACTTCATGAAGTACCTTTGTCAATCATATCGGATAGAGATCCAAGATTCACATCGCGGTTTTGGAAAAAGCTCCAAGAGGCTTTAGGTACAAAATTGAGTTTTAGTACCGCTTTCCATCCACAAACCAATGGCCATTCAGAGTGAGTAATTCAGATCTTGGAAGACATGCTCCGATGTTGTGTATTGGAATTCCAAGGCAATTGGGAAATGTACTTGTTGTTGGTAGAATTTGCCTACAACAATAGTTTTCAGTTGAGTTTGAAAATGGCGCCTTATGAGGCTTTGTATGGACGTAAGTGCCAAACTCCTTTGTATTGAACCAAATTCAGATAGAGTCAGATTTACGGAGTTGATTTAGTCAAAAAAAACCAAAGAAAAAGTAAGAGTAATCCGTGATTGCTTGAAAGCCGCTTTGGATAGACAGAAATCCTACGCTGATTTGAAACGGGAAAAGATCGAGTTTTAGGTCGGTAATAAGGTATTTTTGAAAGTATCTTCGTGGAAGAAAGTTTTGAGGTTTGGTCAGAAGGGCAAATTAAGCTCGCGTTTTGTTGGATCATATGAGGTTACCGAAAGGATAAGGCCAGTGGCATATCAGTTAGCTTTACCGTCTGAGTTAGAAAAGATTTACGATGTGTTCTATGTGTCTATGTTGCGCCGATACTGATTAGATCCATCACACGTTATTTCACCAACTGAGGTTGAGATTCGATCGGACATGACTTATGGTGAGGAGCCAATTAAAATTTTGGCTCGAGAGGTTAAACAATTGAGGAACAAAAGTGTAGCACTCATAAAAGTATTATGGCATAGACATGGAGTCGAGGAAGCCACATGGGAACCCGAGGAGACTATGAGAGACCATACCTGAACCTTTTTACTCATAAGATTTTTAGGGACGAAAATCTTTAAGGGGGAGAATTGTAACAGCTCGATTTTGAGCCTAATCGGAATAGGGGTTTCGGAACCACTAACCCAAGGTTAGAGAAATTATTTTTGATAATATTTTATGTGTTATAGCATAATTATATGAGTGCATGAAAATTTTGGTGAAATAATTTTAGCGATTGTGAGCCCAATTATGACAAAGGACTAAATCACATAAAGGGTAAAAGTTTTATTTCATTAGCTAAGGGTGTCAAATAGCTAGAAAACCAAAATATGGGGTCTTTAAAGAGCAAATAGGCCTTTATTAATGGCATGGCCAGCCATAGAGACAAGGAAATCAAGAAAGTCAAAATTAGGTGAAGTTTTGGTGACCAATTTTGACTAGTAGTAATATTAAAATAAAATAAAAGGCTTCATCTTCTCATTCCTTCTTCCACCACCAAAAATACCAGCTAAAATTTTATGGAAGAAAATGAATCATGATTGTTAAATAAACAACTTTTGTGAAGAAGTTTTCATAAAAACCCTAGGGGTAAAATCATATTTTTGTGAAAGCTTAGGGGCAAAATGGTCATTTTGCCCAAATGTGATCTATAAAATGTCTTAATTAATGTAATGATTGAACTAGTGAATTTTTATCATTATAGATCAAGAAAAACGAGGAACGGACCTTGACCGGGGGAAAAACAAGGTGTACGAAGACTAGACTCGTTTTTACTAATTTTGTACCGAGGTAAGTTCACATGTAAATAATGCAACGTGAATCATGTATAAATGTTTAGAATGTTGCATGAATTGTAATTTCCACACTTGAAGGTAAGTGGCAACATTGTTATCATTATGTGAGATTATGTGATAACCCTTTTATCATGAAGTATGTGATTGCCTATGTGACCGTGTTCGTCGAAGGTAAGTCTATGAGAAAAGTCCCGTTTGAACTTTAGGAATAGATTAGGATACAATGTGACATATCATATAAAGTATGTGGTTATGAGCTCATTTTTATTTGATGTCCCAAGTCATTTATAATGTGAAGAGAAGTTGTTATGAATGAACCAAGAATATGAGTGCTTAGGTGCCATTGCAGTTATAAATATGTGATAGTATAAGTAGGGGTGGCAATTGGCTTGGAATATAGCCTTAAATTTGTCCACATGGGTAGACACATTGGCATGTGTCTAGGCCGTGTGTGACACAAGGTCAGCCCTATAGGCACGTTATCAGGCCGTATGTCCCCTGCACCTTAAATTTGCAAGTCAGTATGCATGGTAGTAAACACACAGGCAGTGACACGGCCATGTGTCTCAATCATGTGAAGGACACAGCATAGGACACGGGCATGTGCCTTGGCCGTGTGCCCTTAAAGGGTTGATGACATCAGAAACAAAATGTCAAGGTTTTTGCACATGGGCTAAGACACGGGCGTTTCATGGCTCTGTGAGAGACACGGCCTTGGGACATGGGCATGTGCCCTGGCCGTGTGAAGTCTGCACTTATTTTATGAAAAATTTTAAAATTTAATCGCCCACCCGGCCTAAGCACACAGGCGTATGCCTTGGCTGTGTGACCACATTTTGTGCTTGATGTCATAAATAGAGAGCTCCACGGGTTAGGGAGACGGGCGTGTGTGACCACATGGCCTACCCACACAGGCTTGTCCCAAACCACACGGGCGTGTGACCCTGTTTCATGATGAAATTTTCTAAGTTTTCCCAAAAGTTTCAAAAATTATCGGTTTAGTCCCAAGTCACCCCCAATGTATGTTTTGGGCCCCGTAGGCCCATAATAGGAATGATATGAGTGCAGATGAAAAGCTTTAAATTTGTATTAAAATTTATGACTCGATTTTGCATGAATGCTCATGTTTATGTCCGATAACGCCTCGTACCATGTTTCGGTGTCGAATATAGGTAAGGGGTGTTACACTAGTTGTGTAGTTAATCAGGTTTGGATTAAGCAAATTTTCATGAATTAAAAGTAATTAGGTATAAGGACTAAATTTCATAAAGAATGAAAGTTGAATTATAGGTTTAAAATTAATTAAAAGGCCAATGTAGTAATGATACCTATATTATAATATTAAAGTTAAAATATGAAATCTTAATAATTAAGTAAATGTGTATATATATATATTGTAAAAATAATTAACTTAAGTATAATAAAACTAAATGGGTAAAAAAAGAAAAATAAAGAAAGAGAACATACGAACTAGAAAGAAAGAAAGAAAAAAAAAAGAGAAAGAAGAAAGGAGAAAGATGCACAGTTTGGGGACTTCTAAGGTCCAAAGTTCAATTGGTTAGTCAATTTAGTCCCTTTTTCTTGTGATCTTTATGTTTTTGGAATCCCAGTGTTAAGTATTACCTGACCCATGTTGAAATTTTAGTATTGATTGAGTTTCTAAAGGTTGTCAATGTTGAATAATTTTAGTATTTTGGATTAAATTGATAGATTTTTAAAATAGAAATGAAAAAGGATTAAAGTGTAGAATAAATTGTAAATTTTGAGTAATAGGGACTAAATTGTGAAAAATTAAAAATTTAAAAGTTTACTGAAAATAGAGTTAAATTTAGTTTAAAGCGGAATTTGTATGAAAATATAGAAATAAATGTGAAGAATAAAAATTAGTCTCGGTTTTGGGAGTAAATTGAAATTTAGGCAAATCTTAAGTAAAAATTTAAATATTCAATATGAAATTGAATTTTGTTGTATTGATGACTTTTAATTGTTTTAATTCTGCAGCTAACGTCATACCAAAATCCTCGACTAAAAAGGAGAAAGATAAAATTGACGTTGAATAGCTCAGAATTCCTGGTTTCTATTTCTATAATCCGAACTTAGTTGTTAACTGTTATAATTCAATTTAATTTATATGGTAAGTGTTGAGGTGAATAATCGACATTTTGATAATTGATTGAAATGGATTGAATTGGTAGATACATATTGAATGTATTAATTATTGAATTGAAATGGATATATGTGATTATATGAAAAATTAGCATTAGATATTGGTTATATCTGAAATGTGAAATTAGACCCTATTAACTGTATCGGGCTGAGTCAGATATAGATGGCATGCCATAGGATAGGAAGAGTTCAAGGATTTCTTCTACTACAAGTCGATGAGGCACTGGGTGCCAATTTACTTCGGTTTAACTGATGAGACACTGGGTGTCAAATTCATATAGCGCTGGGCGCATATTACTTCGGATTATCCGATGAGGCACTGGGTGCCAAACTAGTGTGTTGGTTGGATCCATGTATCTGTCCGAGTCGTATTTGTAACACCCCAAACCCGGCCTAAACGTTATGGCCAAATCTGGCGACGTCACATAAGAGTGTTTTTAGAAAATCTTAGCAAGTTAAAAATCGTTCAGTTCATTATCTTTACTTAGGTCGTGAAATCTCCAAACCGATTATTAGTGTAACAGTCCAATTTAGACCCTAATCGGAACGGTGGTTTTGGGACCAATCTAAGTCGAAAAAATATTTAAATATTATTTTTCGTGTTTATTATATGTGAATTTGCATGTGTGAAAATTTCGTACGAAAATTTGATTGTTTGTGAGCTTAATTTGATAAAAGGACTTAATCGTGTAAGTTGAAAACTTGATTGTTTAAATCATAAAGGTTGAATTGATAGTGGCTTTTAAGTATGGGGTATTTATGTTGCAAATTTTCCATGATAATATGAAATAAACGGTTATAGCCTTATTAAAGTATGGTTTATTATTTTATTATAAAAGTTATTAAAGTAAATTATGAAATATTATGTAATATAATAAAACAAAATTAAAAAGACATGCATTATATACATGTTTTTGGCCGAATCTTAAGAAAGAAAAAGAAGTTAAAAGCTTTTGGAATTTCGGCACTTTGGAAGCTTGATTTAACGTTAGTTTGTGTTCAGTTTTTGATAATTTTTACGTTTTTTTGAGATCGTTGCCTTGAGTACTATTCGACCCATGCTAAAATTTCTGAATTGATGCATACTTTGAGTTATGCCATTGATGAATATTTGTGTTTTGTGATGTTTGATGATGAAATATTAAAAATATGTTTTAGATTAACATGTTTTGTATTTGAGTTTTTGAAGATTTTGAGTAATTAGGACTAAATTGAAAAAATAATAAATTGAGGGACTAAATTGTGAAATATATGAAATATATGGACTAGTATGGTTATGTGGAAAATTCGGCCCAACTACATTGTTGTGAGATTTTGTGTATTCTGTGCTTTCTGCAGTTAGGACTAATTTGTAAAAGTATGAAATATTAGGGGTAAAATGGTAATTTTCCCATTTATGTATTGTTCGATTAAATTGAATGAAATTATGTTTAAATGAGGTTAATTTGAAATTATATAGATCAAGAACAAAAGAAATCAGACTTGGATCGGGGAAAAACGAAATAGTCGAATAGCCGAATTGTAACGTCCGTCGATATCCGAGGTAAGTGATACGAGTCACAAAAGCCCAAATTCTTGAAGGCGAGGCCCAATAAGCAAATTCCCAGCCCAATCAAGAAATCCATCCATACTTAGTTGAAAATCAGGCCAAATTGTCAAAGTGGCCCAAGTTGTAAAGTTTTATTTTTATTTTTATTTATTTATTTACTTAGTTTAAATTTTTATGTCAATATTCAGTCCAAGAGTCCTAGATAAAATGACCTTTGACCGAATTTCCATATTAAAATAATTAGGAGTTTTTTTATTTTAGTTTTCTAATTAGATTAGGACTAGTTATAAGGCCTATTTAAATGCATGGATGTCCACCTTGTTAAACACTTATCATTATTATTAAAATTTCAGATTTGTTGAGAGCAGAATTTTCTTTGAGTTTTCTCCAAGATTTCTCTCTTGAGTTTTCTTTAGAAGTTGTTTTAACAATCTTGTGATTGTGGGAGCCATCTTCAACCTTCTTCTTGCCATTGATATTCTTTGGAGGGGAGATTAGAGCCGTTTGAAGGGAGTTGTGAGATCTTTCGAGATTTCAAGGCTTCTTAGGACTTATCTTTTAATTTCTTACTGTCAATTATTTCTTTATTTCTACTTGTGCTGAATCATTATCTAATCTATTTTCTGTTCTTATTGTGTTTTCAGCCTTTTTCTATCTTAAGGAATC
This sequence comes from Gossypium hirsutum, assembly GCF_007990345.1. NCBI lineage: Eukaryota > Viridiplantae > Streptophyta > Magnoliopsida > Malvales > Malvaceae > Gossypium > Gossypium hirsutum. Next base: position 552,196 of record NC_053432.1, read on the forward strand.
AGCCTAAAATCCCCAATTTCTAGGGTTTTTCCATACTCTTTTTGGGTGAAATTAGATTGTCGAAATTTGGGGAAAACTATCTTGGTGTTCAATTGGGCAGAATCACAATCTCCTTGAGGGTTTCAAGAACCCTAACACTTATTTCTATTCTCAAATTGATTCTTTGCTGATTTGAGGATTTTATTTCAGATCTGGAAATTCAAAGTTCTAATCTTTTAATTTTTCTGTTTCGTTTCGGATCTGATTGTCTAGGGTTTTCGTAGGAGTTTCCCGTGACTTGGCAACTCGATCTTGGTCCGCGCGCAACCCCGTATCATTTGGTATCAGATTTTGGGCGTTTTGGGTGTTCTTGGTTGATTTCTAAACTGATCTCTATTTTTTAAATTACAAACAGCAGTTTTACCCAGAAAAATTTTCGAAAAAAATTCATTTGAGTGGGTAAACGTTTTCTGATTGATCTGAAATTTTACATACATATTTTTGGCACTGTTATTGAATATAAAAAAATATTTCCCGCAAAAAAATAAGTCGAAAAAGTCAAAAAATTGAAAAAAGACGAAATCCAATAAAAAATTAAAAAAATATTCAGCGGGTTGAATTTGGTGCCCAAATTTTCCAGATCAAAAATTCAATATTTGAAGACATTCCAGATTTAATCTTGTGATTTTTTGAGATCGGGAACACCTCGAACGAAGTTGTCAAGTTACTCCGCAGTTTTTCGGGTTTTCTGTTTTCAGCAATTTTTATTGATTCTTAGCTGTAGGTTTTCATTTGTTTGCTTTTTATTCTCCCTTTACAATATCTAACACCTTCTTGTTTTTTGTGTTAGTAGGATTTAAACATGTGCCCAATTCTTCCTCGGTGCAACACGAATCAATTGGTGTCTCGTCAGTTTTTGGCATCCTAGTGCACATTAGGATTCTTTGGTAGATCGGTTCATCCACTCTCTAATTGGTTGATATAAACTTTGATAAAGAACTCACAAGATTGAATTCTACCTCATTGAGAATTTGAATTTTCTTTTTGAGTGATTAACGGTGAGGTTTGCTAACTTTTATTTTTGAGTGTTGAGTGTTTTGCAGATTTTTTTTTTTTAAATGTCTACAGGTGATAATAATGGTGACATATTTAAAAAATTCCAACAACAGTTGGATGAACAGGCTGCTGCTCTTCGAGCTTTGACTGCTACCATCAATGAGGTGCAATTGAATCAAGAACCTCAAAATCGAAATCCAATCAAAGAAGATAGGAATAACCAGCCCCATAGGCGCAACCCTCAACGTGTCCCTAGAATGGATGATGATTGTCATGATCATGGACAATCATCTTTGGCAAAACCAAAGAGCGAGCAGCAACGAGAACATCTCTTTCATACTCGCTGCCACGTACAAGGTAAGCTTTGTAGAGTTATTATTGATGGTGAAAGTTGCTCGAACATAGCCAGCACGACGATGGTGGAAAAGCTTTGCTTAACCACTACCAAGCATCCACAACCTTATCAACTACAAGGGCTTAGCAACGAAGGCCAATTTAGGGTCACTCAACAAGTGCGCATCGCCTTTTCTATCGGTAAGTATCAAGACGAAGTTGTGTGCGACGTAATGCCTATTCAAGCCTGCCATTTGTTGCTAGGAGAACCGTGGCAACTGGATCGAAAAGTCACTCACGATGGTCGTACCAATAGGTATTCTTTCAAGCATCAAGGAAAGAAACTCACCTTAGTGCCGCTCACTCCGGAACAAGTCCATGAGGACCAAATCAAACTGAAAAATTCTGTTAAAACAAGTGAGGAAAAAGAAAAAGTGAATGAAAAAGAGCAAAAAGAGATTGAGAGTGAAAAAGAAATTGAAGAAAGAAGAGAAAATGAATTAGAAAAAGAAACAAAAGAAAAAGACGTGGAAAGGGTAGTGAGGAATGTTTCCACTAACCAATATATGAATTTTTCTTGTGTTGCTACTTTTCAGGTTCCCGAAAGATCGAAAGATAACTTTCAACTTCAATACCTCTCAAATGAAAGACGCTTTCATACGATAAACTTAGGCAAAGATGAAATCACACTACATGATCCCGAAGGTAAGCGAGGTAAGGAAATTTTAGAAACCGAGTCCAGTGCAGATTTGAAAATTATTGATAAAACTTTTGGTGACTTAGTTCTTAAAAGATCCCCTCATTTTGATCCGATTAATTGTTACTCTTCGATTATGGTTGATAAAGTCATTACGAAAAGAAGCGTGATTTGTTATTCTCTTGATTTACCTTGTGTAAAATCCTCGAATTTGTCCAAATCTGTTTTGGAGAATAAGGTAACGAAATTTTCCAAATTTGTTTTCAATTTATATTCGTGCCTTAAACAGTTTATGTGGTTGTACATGAAGTTTGAGTTCCATTTGACAAAGGTTAACTCAACAACGGAGATTCGACTACACTATGCCCCCGATGAGCGAAGGTTTGTTTTAAATGAAAAAGGTAAAATCGACCCTTATTCTTCTGCTTATCGAGGTAAGATGCTTGAAACCTTTGAAACACTTTTGTACTCCTCGGATAGTGATAAAGATCGTGTTGATGAACACTTAGATCGAAACGTGCTTGACTGTCCTATTTTATTTATTGATGATCTATCTGTTTTGATGGTTGATAAAAAAATTCTTGTTTTTGATAATGCATGTGTGAGTGAATCTATAAACCGTCGATTAATGCATGGTATGATTATGCAACTCTGTGAACCATGTGAATCTTTTCAAATACCTACTTGTGACGATTATGTTTACCATTTGATTTATTACTCGCACTTTATTCATGGTTTGTGGGAACAATGTGAGACGACTGAATGCCTTAAAACATGTCCATCTTTGTTTCAAATATTTGACGAGGCAGTGGTGAGTAAATTAGATTGTTTGTATGGTAATCTGAATCTGTCCATTCACATGCGTTATACCTGTTCTGTTATGCTTATTATTGGACTACAAGCTTGTTTCCGTTGCTATTTACTATCTCATGGCTATTCTTTTCTGTGGACTCAATTGCCATTAGTCCCGTTCGATAGAGGAAAGTCGAGTTCATTTGATTTTTTAGATTCGAGGACGAATCTTTTTGAGGAAGGGGGGAATGATACGAGTCACAAAAGCCCAAATTCTTGAAGGCGAGGCCCAATAAGCAAATTCCCAGCCCAATCAAGAAATCCATCCATACTTAGTTGAAAATCAGGCCAAATTGTCAAAGTGGCCCAAGTTGTAAAGTTTTATTTTTATTTTTATTTATTTATTTACTTAGTTTAAATTTTTATGTCAATATTCAGTCCAAGAGTCCTAGATAAAATGACCTTTGACCGAATTTCCATATTAAAATAATTAGGAGTTTTTTTATTTTAGTTTTCTAATTAGATTAGGACTAGTTATAAGGCCTATTTAAATGCATGGATGTCCACCTTGTTAAACACTTATCATTATTATTAAAATTTCAGATTTGTTGAGAGCAGAATTTTCTTTGAGTTTTCTCCAAGATTTCTCTCTTGAGTTTTCTTTAGAAGTTGTTTTAACAATCTTGTGATTGTGGGAGCCATCTTCAACCTTCTTCTTGCCATTGATATTCTTTGGAGGGGAGATTAGAGCCGTTTGAAGGGAGTTGTGAGATCTTTCGAGATTTCAAGGCTTCTTAGGACTTATCTTTTAATTTCTTACTGTCAATTCTTTCTTTATTTCTACTTGTGCTGAATCATTATCTAGTCTATTTTCTGTTCTTATTGTGTTTTCAGCCTTTTTCTATCTTAAGGAATCAGCCTAAAATCCCCAATTTCTAGGGTTTTTCCATACTCTTTTTGGGTGAAATTAGATTGTCGAAATTTGGGGAAAACTATCTTGGTGTTCAATTGGGCAGAATCACAATCTCCTTGAGGGTTTCAAGAACCCTAACACTTATTTCTATTCTCAATTTGATTCTTTGCTGATTTGGGGATTTTATTTCAGATCTGAAAATTCAAAGTTCTAATCTTTTAATTTTTCTGTTTCGTTTCGGATCTGATTGTCTAGGGTTTTCGTAGGAGTTTCCCGTGACTTGGCAACTCGATCTTGGTCCGCACGCAACCCCGTATCATTAAGTCTTTTAAGCAATTAGACATCATTTATCTTGATAGTAACTTAGTTTAATATGTTGTTATGGAATCTTTAGATTCATAAAGTGCTAGCCAAATGTGTTTGTGTATAGAAAATTGAAATACTGTATTTGAATTTAATTTGACAAGGTTATATCTTTTAAAAGTTCGTATGATTTATGAGAAATATATGGAATTTTTGTTACATGAATTGTGTATGAGACAACATTATAATAGTGATATTCAGGCTTTGAGCCTAGCAAGCTTTATGCTAGTGAATGTAATCAGGCTTTATACCTAGCAGGCTTATTGCCAGTGAAAAATATCAGACTTTGAGTCTAGCAGGCCTTGTGCCGGTGTATGATTCAGGCTTATGCCTAGCAGGTTTTATGCCGGTGATTTATTTCAAGTCTATGTCTATAAGACTTCACATTTATGTGGAAAGTGAGTAAGTAAGTTGTTCTAAATGACTTTTATATTTGGCCACATAGGTAAGTAAGTTGATCTAAATGACTTCTATATTTGGCCACATAGGTAAGTATAAGTGAGGTTATATTGAACTTGTATGTTCGGCTGCATATGAGGTTATATTGAACTTGTGTATCCGATTACATGTGAGCTTATATTGAACTTGTATATTGGTTACATGTGAGATTATATTGAATTTGTATATTCGGCCATATGAGATGTTTATTTGAACTTGAACATTAGGTTACATGTGATGATATATTGAACTTATATATTCGGCCATATGAAATAATATAATGAACCTTGTGTATTTGGCCATATAGGTAAGTTTTTATGAGATGATATATTGGATTTTATATATATTCGATTATATAGGTAAGTATTTATGTGGTGTTATAATTGACCTTGAATATTCGGCCAAGTTAACTTATTTGAGTTAAAGTATATCTTTAATGGTACAATTTGGCTCGTATGAAATGATTTGATTATTTATTTGAGTTGTTTAATTTGCTTAAGGCTTACTAAGCTAAGTTAGCTTACTCTGTGTGTTTTTGTTACTTTGTTTTATAGATTTTGGTTGTAAGTTACGAGCTCGGGGATCATTATCGAAGTTATCCACACTATCGTCAACTTTTGTATTTTTAAAAGTTTATTTTCGAACATATGGCATGTATAGGCTATATTGCTATAAATTTCGGTTATGTTTGAAGTGTTTTATATTTTATGCCATGCGAAAATGGCTAAATATTGATATATAAGTAATTGTTGTATTGATCATGGTAATTGTGCTTAATGTTGGTTTTGTGTGGGTTTCATTATTAAGTTTAATGAGCTATGCATAAATGTGGTAAAAACTTATTTCAGTTAAAGTGCTAAGTACTATGGATGGATGATGTATTTGGTATGTGTTTCAAGCATTGAATATGGTTTTATTATTAGAATTAAATTCGGTATAAGTTGGATTATAGTTAAAGTTTATTTAGCAATCACGTTGTATATCATGGATGAATATAATTTCTGCTATATGAAAGTTTTGAAGATTGGATGTTGATTTTCGAATGCAGCATAAAGAAATTGGTTATGTTATATACTAAGACAATGATCTATGATAGCCGAATGGACTAAGAAAAAAAAAACTAGAATGGAATTGTTTTAAAATGGAAGCTTATTATATTTGGTGATAATATGCAAAATATACATGTTTCAAATAGATCAAATGTCAGTGTCACATATATATATATTTAAAGTAATTTGACAATGTATATTTTATTTTAAATGGTTTATAATTTATGTATATGCAGGACTTTTATAAATATAGGTTTAGTATTTAGTAATAAAATTATTGATGTGTTATACGTTTTGTATATGTATAAATGATGAGATATGTGTAATTTATATCATGCTATGAATGGCATATATTATGAGTTTCGTAAATGGATTTAATTATAATAATTGATGTGATTTAAAGTTTTGAACTAAATTATGTTATGTATATCTGTATAAATTGTAATATGTTTGGTAATGCCTCATAACCTTAATCCGGTGACGGATACGGGTTAAGGGTGTTACAATTATGTGAACACATTTCATTATCGCGAAAGCTAAAACATCATTAATTCATTACTCAGTAGCTTAATAGTTCAAAATCCCAAAATAAACTTAAAAATAGTTCAAGTTCAAAGACATTTTAATCCCAAAAATAAATATTTAAAATAAAGCAAACAAATAGAATGTTACTCAAAAATCCATAAATGTCCAACAGTGGTCACCATCGAGTCCTCCGTCGCACCGATCCATCTACTGCTGGGGATTACCTGACAGACAAATAAACAAAGGGGTGAGTTTTCGCAACTCAGTATGTATATCCCCACAAATAGCATGCAAACAAACAGATAACAGAATACAGATAGTTCGGCCTTAGCCATATAGGTATCGCATGCATAACAAATCAGATATCAGAAAACATACCCACCAACCCTGCACACCATCTCCGACCAACCCAACACACCATGTGAGGATAGAATCGACCCACCCAGCCCTATACACCAAGTATGGAGATATAATCAACCCATCCAACCCTACACACCAAAAGGTACCGTAAAATAGTACATAATAGATATATGCAGCGTAGCTGCCAGATAACAGGCTAATTGCCTCTCAGACTTCCTTTTCTTCACAACAATCCCAACCCAACCCAATGCAATGCAACATACATACCATGACATGCTTATATGCAGACATAAGATCTTATCAAAATCATGGAAAAACGGATGTACGGAGTCAGACAGATACACATGCTTTTGATAACATGTTTTTGGACACAATTCAGTAATCAATCAGAGTATGGGGTCTAAGTAACGCTTACCGCCCCTACAATTAGGTCACAGTCGACTTAGGCAACCCGTGCAACCTTACAGAACATTTCAAATTAATTGGGCTCACACGTCCGTGTGGCGCCTAACTTGGCTTTGCTCGTGTGGATCACACGGCTTGGCCCAGATTCCCACACGCCCGTGTGGCCCACACGGCCCATTTTCCTGTGTCCGTGCCTCGCACACGGCCTACAAGCCTTCACATGCCAGTGTCCGTAGTGCCCATGTGGCACACGGACGACCTAGCTCGTCGATCACACGGTCGTGTATCGCCAAACGGCCTCCACACCGGCAGTCCACACGCCCGTGTGACATCCACAGTTTCGGTTTCAGCTTTTGCTGAAACCATTTTCTATGCAATCGAAGTAGACACCTGGTTCGTTTTCGCTACTAATCCAACCACGAGCACTCCAAAGCCTAAGTTTGACAATACTGAGCCCAAATCAGTCACTTAAATCGACTTACATAAGAATGGACAAATCCCAAAACGCGAGATCCACTTACCTTCGACGAAGAACGGTGATTCCTCGCTGCTAATAATTTGATTACTGATCTACTGAACCTTGATTAATCCCTAAACAACATCCAAAATCCTTTTAAATAATCTACAACTGAAATCTCGTATCTTAGTTTAAACGTTACTTACCGAATCGTCAGAACCACTAGCAAATGTCACAACTAAACAGAAGAGAACGGAAAGTTAAAGAAGAAGAAAAATGGAGAAGAAGGAAAAAGAAAGAAAAGAAAAGAATTTGGCAGCAACTATTTATAAACATAGTACTCATTACTACATTGTCAGCAAGGCATAAATATTGTTAAAGAATATTAATATAGTTTAACAGAATATTTGGACATACGAAAAATACGTGATCGATGATATTTTATATCACATTGATAAGTTATATCTACCATTTGAATTATTATTTTAAGAACTCTCATTGTTTTTTTTATTTTTTATTATGTGTCCACTTCTAGTGGTTATTATTATGTCACTTATCACATCCATGATTATATATTTCAATTTTTATGCTTGCATTCACTTTGGGGAATGCAACAAGTCTAGTTGGACAGATTTCTAAACGTCCCAATATATTTTTTATTTAAAGGGAACCAATAGGAAAAATTCATATAATTTCTCAATGCTTCATCGACAAGCACCTACATCAAACTATTTCAGTTTATTGAGATCTCTATCATTCAACAACTCTGCAAATTTGGTTGAAGGTAGGAAACCAATTTGAAGACAGAATACAGCCTCACAATACATGCATATAAATATTGTTTAGACAATACAAATTTTGTAACATTAGAAAAATAAAATCAATATAATCGGCCAAAGGGGATCATAATTGTTTTATTCATTAATATAGCACGTGGAAAGTCACTTTAAAATTTAATAGAAAACACATCTAATAAACAATTATGTCTTAAAAAAAACAACATGTAGAGGTAGAAAATCAAATACCATTAGGGTGTGAAATTTATGTTAAATAAAAAATAGTATTAGTCACACCACAATTAAAATAATGGTCGAAATATAGAAGCTTCTTATCAAATCTAAACTTTACATGTGCTTATACAAAAAAATAAAAAATAAAAAAATCAAAGATCAAGAATAAGAACCAAGATCTATTATGAGATCGAATCTTTCAACATCCTTAATAACATAGAAATAAAACAAGTTAATCATAATTAATCATCGAATAAAATAATAATCTCAATATGAAATATTAAATAAAAACTTCTTGCAAATCTGTGCACAACTTCGAGTCTTTTCCCAACAATTTTAGTTCTTTTCTTCTGTGCGACAGAAAACTAGTTTTATAAACATCTTGGCACATAGAGTGTAAAAAGCCTTGAGTGGTTTAGTACAGAGGTGTATTCAGTTCGGTTTTTAGACAAAAAATGATCGAATCGTTTCATCCAGTTTTTCACTTTTGAAATAGAATTGAAACCGTATAGAATAAAAATCAAAATATTTGAAATCTATAATTGGTGTTTGGTAGCTTTTACCAAATTTGGGCTTTGTAAAAAAAATAATATCACTTTATGTTGGGCTCAAGAAATCTAATATTGCAATTCTTGATTTTTTTCACAATATTCATAATATATGCTCTAGCTTTCTTTATACTTTATCAAGTGAATTAAATAATTAAATTAATATCATAATCATCAATAAGACTATTTAAAAAATCATTTTAAGTTAAGCTATTAAGTTGATAAATCATTCAAAGTTATTAAAAAATACATAAATCACTGGTATATCTAATGCACTTTTTGTGCCATTTTTTTAATTAGTTTAATTAGTTATAACTGAGTGATTACAATACAATATAATTGATTAAATTCATAACTATCAAACATATATAATTGTGAAAAATTGTCTCTTTTATAAATAAAATATTAATAAATTTAATAAATTATTTTCCAAAAATTAAAATTATGCTTATAATTATAATTATTAGATTTAAGGAATGATTTATTTACTCTGATATAGTTATAAAGATTCACTTTCATAACTTCTTTATGAAATATTTCCATAACTTTATCTTTTTGTATGATCTTATCTAGTAGTTGTTTATAATAATAATAATGATAATAATAAGGAGGTTAAATGAATTAGTCCATATAGATGTCGAAATGGTCAATTTATTAAGTTTTTTATTCGGCTTAATTTGGGAAAACTAGGTTTCATGTGGAAAATTCAAATCTAAATTGAATTGTACGGTTTGGGTAATAACACCAACCTGAAAACGAATCGAAAAATACAAAGACCAAACCGAATACATCAATTCGAATCAATTTTTTATTCTTTTTTCAGTTTCATTGCTTAGTCCTAACTGAGTTGCTAAGAAGATACAAGGAAAATGGTGGGACGCGGGATCGATTCCCACTAAGTGCAAGCGCTTTTTTTTTTTTTCGAGTTTGGAAAGGAAAAATAGGGTGCTGGTTCTAGATTTTGGAAAAGAAAGTATGGTTTTTTTCTTTTATAATTTTTTGTGATTTTTCATGAGATTTTAAAAACGAGATATTTTTAAAGAAAACTTCAAGAAAAAGAATGAAGAGAATCATATTAATAATGTTTTATGAAATAAATAATAAATGGAACAAAGAATAAAAGAAACAGAAGAACCAAAAGAACTATAAATTTTGTTGATTAATAATAAAATATTTATAAAAATTTATGATATATAAAATTCTTTCATAATTTATTAAGCAACTAAAATAATTAATTATGAATAATAATGTGTATAAAATATTTAATTATAAAAATATATAATTTCTTTTTACAAAGAAAATGTTGCTTAGAAGAAGAAGGATTTGCAAATATTAATATTCCTTCTAGAAATAATCTCTTAAAAGTATTTCATGAATAAAATGAATTAAATTTCAAGTTTTATCACTTTTTCTTAATTGAACTTCTATTACTTATTAAATATTTAATAATAAAGAGAAAAGTATCTTTTATTAGTATTATATTATTAATATAAAATAACAAAATTGATTTTTAACTTATAATAATTTCTTCCAAATTCCATGAAATTATAAAAGATATGTTGACTCTCTTCATAAAATTTTATGTTTGGATGGATTATATAAATTCATTGATGTTTTGCTTAATTGCAGAACCTTTACTACAGTCTTTTCTTTTTCTTCTTCAATCAAACAATAATTAAAGTCTCTAAATCTCACACAATACATAGGCATTTGCCATCATCATTGCCCTTAAATAGGGATTTAAGCTCTAATAACTCATTTGATAGTTTTTTTTTCTCTTACCAATCTCACTTAATACGTACACATAAACCATCACAATTTCAATTTTTTTTCATAAACTTCTTTTAATAAGAATCAACCGTATAAAGTACTTAATGTTGAGGCAAATTTTTGAAGTGATTGTCTATGTGCCAATGGATGTGCCCACCTCGGTTATCACTATAGCAAACAACTTACTCGTCATATTTGAAATTGACGATTTTTAAAACAAAATCTCTCGGTTATAATCTTGGCTAATATTGTGGAATTTGGAGAAACACATCTTAAGGATTAGATTGAATCGAATTTGACATATCAAATCCCTTAGTTTTTGGAGATTGGATTAGGAGCATTGGAGAATATCTCTAAACAATTCACTTTACTTTGGTCTTTATTAGTATATTGCATTTAGCTATTTTAGCTATTGTTTAATAGAGATTGGATTTTTATTTGTCTTTAGTATGTTAGCAAGTCTCAAACCATTCTATATTGAGAGACTTGTATAGGCACTTATCAGTTCATAAAGGAATTTTTTGTGAAAGTGCATGTAGCAACCCGAATTTTGTTGGTGTCAGAAAATGTTTTGAAACCTTATTTTCGTAAATCAAGTCCATAAGGATAAAATAAGAAGATTTATGGAGTTTGTATGATGATTTATTAAAGATTGATTAAGTAATTTGACCAAGAAAATCAATGATTAAAGCTCAATGACTAAATTGTAAAAGTCTAATTGCTATTGAGTTTTAATTTAAAAATACTTGAGGACCTAGTTAGCAATTATCTATAGGACAAAAATTATTATTTAACTATTTTTAAATATGAGATAATGGGAAATTATTATGATGATGATGATAGCTACTAGATTTTCATAATTGTAATTAGTAGATATATATGGCTTAAATTAAAGGACTAAACTTGATTAATTAAGATTAATTAATGCTTAAACTAAGTATATATATATATACAAGAAGTGAGTGGAGAGATGAAATCATCTTCTTCCACCTAAAGCCACCATTTGCTAAAGATGAAGAGGAGAAAATTTTGTCAAATTTATTTACCTTGTCGTTTCAATTACTCAATGTAAGCATGATTTTTACTTGAAATTTTCATTAATTCTTAAGTTCTTGAACATGATCTAGTTAGCCTAAGTGAAATATTTCTCAATTGTGAAGTTTATATCAAATTACCATTGATGAACTTTAGTGATCTTTGAATTTGAAAGTGATGAATATGTAATGGTTGAATTTAGATTTGGTTAAGATAGTATTAGAATTGAAAGTTTAGTTAATTTTGACATTAGGGAATAAATTGAAGAAAATTAAAGCTGTCAAAAAATTATACTATAATGAAAAGTATAGGGTCCCTAATGAAATAATATGAAATCAAATTTTGATTCGATGTTAGATATGGAAAATTATGAGTATTTCGAATATAGGGACTAAAACGAATAAAATATAAAGTATGCTTGATTTTGATGTGATTTGGATGTGAACTAATGTCATTTTTATAATTCACATATTTTTATAATTTTAGCCGGTATGTTGGGTACATGACTTGTGTATGGCATGACTTTATTAGCAACAATGTAATTCGTAGCTCGATTAAAGAGTTAACAATATCCCCTCATTAGCATTGTGTGGATTGAGAAATATGGAACGTGCTCACAGATTACTTGTTCTTGAACGAGAAATTTATCACAGTCATTAGTTGACAATGATCGTATTAATCATTAAGAAGACATAATGTGATAATGAGATAAAATAGGATTGTATTGAGTGAACGAATTCAACTCAAAGGAATCAAAGATATCATATGAGCGTAACACATACATGGCGAGGTCATTGGACAAAGCAGTTGGATGAATTGCTTTCGTAAAGAGTATACAATAATGAGTTTTCTATCATGGTATTTATTGTGGAATGACTCAATGATTAAGTAAATTGTGAATTATCGGAATGATGCTTCTAGACAAAATTTTAATTACTCGAGCCTAATTGTATATATCTGATTGGTCCTTCTGCTAGCTCAACAAAAGCTCAATCGAACTGCATTCGAATCAGAAGAAAATTCCATGACTTTGGAAATAATTTAATTGAGTCGATTTATTCGATGTGGAATTAAATTAGGTGGTTGTGTAAATTGTTCAATTAAAGAATTTGCTTAAAGAATTTTCTTGAAAAATTAATTTGGAAAATCTAAGTGATTTTTGGAAAAATTAATTTTGATCAATTAATATTAAATTAATCAAATTAATTAAAATAAATATGATATTTTTGGAAATTAATTTTCAAGTCAAACAATTGGCCCAATGGGAAATTGAACTTAAAAATTGGACCCGAGATCGAAACTCAAAAACTGGTTGAATCGGACTGTGTATGAAATTGGGCTAACCATCTAATCGATAGCTAGACCGAACGGGTTGGACCATCACTGGCTTGGACTGGACCGATAGTAGTCGAACCAACCAACTCCATTATGGCAAAACGACATAACTCGAGGTGCCGGGGAGAAGTGGCACCGGTGATGGTACCGTCAGGCACAATGGCTGGGATGGTGGTGATCCGGTGACCGAAAAATGGTCGAGGCGGTGGTTCTTCGGCAGTAGAGTAGTGGAAAAATTTTACTCCTTATGGGACTCTACTGAGTAATTTGATTTCAAATTAGCTTTTCCAAAGAAATATTATTTTAATGAATTTAGTATTAAATTTAATTTAATATTTATCTAGATAATATTTTATTAATTTATTATTAATGTGATTAATTCTAATCATAGTTGAACTCTCTCTAAACTCTCCCTATATAAAAAGAGCATGTTGAATTCAAGAAAAGTTGTAGAGAGAAAATTCTCTGAAGAAATTATTTTTGAAAGTTTTTAGAGATATTCTTATTATTTACAACTTGACCCTAGAAATTTAAAGAAATTACAAAATTTTTCCATTGGTAGTTTTGTGAAAATTTTTCCGATTCGAAGGATGCCCATACTCGACAGATGTGAGTTTGAGGATAGCAGAGAAGACGACTAGTCGAAGCAATCATCCTAGACGAATCATAAAAGTATGATTTTGATTAATTGTTTATTATTTTAGATAACACAACCAAGTTCTTATTTTTGGAAAAAAAAGTTAAAACTTTGATTTTCCCTTAAACCTATTTTTCGCTGCATTTTTTAAACCCGATTTCCAACAATTCAAGGGGTCTTTCGACGTTGACTATTTCATTATCTCTGAAGGAAGGATTAGGTAGTTTCTTCCTTTTAGACCGAATGATTCATTTTAACAAGGTCCTTAATAGCTCTTCAATAATCTATTCATTTCTAAAATTCTTTTAGTTTAGCAGGCATTAGTGTTCCTTTTGTTATTGGTAGAGTTGTTGCTGTTTTGAAAGTTAAGCTTCCAAGACACGTATTTTCTCTTGTATCTCTATAATTTTTTGCAAGCTTAAGTTAAGGTTTTGGGAGTTTTGGTTTTTTTGATGGAGCATTGGTGTTGCCTTGGGGAGGTTGAGCGTACCACCATGGTGGTAGTGGGAATTGATAATATAATGGGTAAGTATATGTGTCATATGGAACGATGAAAAATGTTCTTGGTGGAGGTTGGAAATAATGCTAGGTATTCTATTGTTGGTCAAGGTTGAGGAGTGGTTATGTAACAGCCCGTTTTCAATAAAATTGGAATAGTGGTTTTGGGACCACAAATCCAAGTTAGAAAGAAAATTTATTTTAATATTGTTGCATGGTCTGCATTATGATAGGAATAACATATGAAAATTTCATTAAATTTTTTTTTATCAATTACATGTTTAATTATGGAAATGACCAAATTGCATCAAATGCAAAAGTTGAGTTCTAGTAGTTAGGAGGATCAAATAGCTATGGAATTCAAAATTTGAGGTCCTTATATGGAAATTAGACCATTAAATGGAGTTAGTAGATATTTATGATGATTCATCCATGGAAATTTAAGAAAAAAATGACTAAATTGGAAGGAGGAAATAATAAAAGATAATATTTTAATTAAATAGAAAATATCATCATTTTATTTCATCTTCATCCCTAAAATTTTCTATGGAAACTCTAGCTAAGGGAGAGAACTTCAAGCAAGCTTAATTGGGTAAGTAATCATGTCTCGTTTTTAGTAATTTTTACATTTCTGAGATCGTAATAACCTAATCTATCTATTTTGGGGATTAATTTGCAAAGTTATCAAAGTATTCAACCATGGATGAGTATGCTGAAATTTTGAAATTTATGGTAGAAAATGAAATGTTGTTGATAGATAAACAACTTTTGTAAAGTGAATTTTGATGAAATTGTGATTTAGGGACTAAATGGTAAAGTTGTAAAATTCATGAATTTTTTTTTATTTTTGTGAAATACATGAGCTGTAAATGTTATATAAAAAATTTAGCTAGGCTTGGAATAAGGATTGAATTGCATAAATTTCATTTTCCGAGCCTAGGGACGAAATTGGAATTAATGAAAAGTATAGGGGTAAAATGGTACTTTTGCCTAAAATGTGAATTTGAGTAAATTGAATATGAGTTTCATTAAATTGAGTTAAATTTACTCGTATAGATCTGGAAAGATCAAATAAGGTTAGATCGAGGAAAATAAAAAGTGTCGGATTAGTTAATTTTCATACACTAGCAAGTGTCGAGGTAAGTTCGTGTAACTAAATTGTGTATATTTATATGTTTAAATTAAATGTTGTGCATGTGAATTGTATAAATTTCATATACATGAAATTGATTACATATCCGATAAAGCTCGGTAAATGTTAAATCCTGTTTGAATAATGATATTCGATGGATACAGGATTTCCCGATTGGTTGTGGTCCTGCATATGTTACGGACACACCACAGCTCGAAAAAGCATCTCGTTATTAACCTTCTCGAGCTTCCCGTTATATGGTTCTTGCGAGCTTCCTGTTAATAGCTCTTTGGAGCATCCCAATCGATTGTGATCCTGCATGTGTTGTGGACACACCACAGCTCTTATGAGCATCCCCTTAGATGGCTCTTCATGAGCTTCCCAATTACAGGCTCTTTGTCAGCTTCCCGATAATGGCTCACTTGAACTTCCCAATATATGGCTATCCGGAACTTCCCGCTACCTGTTATTGGCTCGCATAAGCTTCCCAATTATTACTCTCATGAGCATCCCGTTACATGGCTCACATAAGCTTCCTATTAAATGCTCGAGAGAGTGCTTCTCGATTATGTGCTTTAATAAGCACCCCTGAATATAAATTGACGAATCATTGTTTGGTACACCTCGACTGTACAACCTGGGTATCCATCGATATTTCAATAATTTGACGAACAAAACTCTTGATCTGAGAAAATATGAGATTTAAATGAATTATATCTCGAATATCCCTGAAATACCTAGAAATTATTGCACAATGAGCTCATCTCTGATTTCATGATAATCATATGAATTTCATGACTAACTTGTTTGATGAAAGCATGTGTTTAGGCATTTGATCAAAATGTTTTGGATACATGTATGTATACTTACACTGAATGAACATGATTGGTAAGTTAAATTCTTGTTATACAAACTTACTAAGCATTAAATGCTTACTCTGTTTATTTCCTCTATTTTATAGTACTCGGAAGCTCGTAAAGGTTGGAGCAGGTCGGAGTGGTCGGAGCAAGGTCACACTATCCTTCAGTTCAATTTGGTATAACTAGTAAAACTACTTTTAGTATAATGCCATATATAGGCTAAGTTAGATCAAATGATGAAATGTTTTGGTTGTAACTAGCCATTTGAACTGGCTAGTGTTAGTATGGTTAATGTATATGTATGAAATTATACTATGATTGATATGAGTATGCATGACGTGGTAAAATAGGTACAAGCATATTCAAATGAATGTTTGATCAAAAAGGTTAAATGAATACTTGATTATAGGTAATAGTATATCATACATAAGATTGGTTTTGGCTTGGTTTCAATGTCTTGGATTGGTTGGTGCATGTGTGTTGGAACATTTATGTAGGTGGAAGACAAGTTTGGGTGACAAATAAGGTTAGGAATAGCCTTATTTTGTCCACACGGGCAGACACACAGTCATGTATCTCAGCCGTGTGTGACACACGACTATGCGCATGGGTGTGTGGTTTGGTCGTGTGTCCCCTGCATCCTTAAAATTCAGAAACAGAATGCCCAGGTATTTTTACACAAGCAGAGACACAGGCATGTGTCTCAGCTGTGTGTGACACACGGCTTAGTACACGGGCGTGTGACTTGGTCGTGTAAATCCTGTACCTAATTTTCAAAAACTAAATTGTCCACACGGTCTAGCACACGGGCGTGTGGCTTGTAACAGCCCGATTTTAGCTAAATTGGAACAGTGGTTTTGGAACCATAAATCTGAGGTTATAAAATTATTTTAATATTATTTTCGGTGTTTACAGCATGTGAATATATATGTGTGAAAATTTCATGAGCTAATTTTATCGTTTAAGTGGTTAATTTGAAAAAAATGACTTAATCACGTAAAATACAAAAGTTGCATTCTATATGATAAAGGTGTCTATTTGCTATGGCTTATTAAATGTGAGGTCCTTATGTTATAAATAGACCATTGATAGTGGGAATGGACATAAATGGGTATAAATTTAATGTTTATTAATGTTTTAAATCAAGGTCAAATTTGTAAATTAGTAATTAATATATGTTTTAATTAAAACAAAACAAAATGTTGATCATTTCATGCATTCATCAACCAAAAATAAAAGAAAGAAGAAGCCATTTTAGGGCTCAAACATTCGGCACTTCTCTAGCTTGATTGAGGTATGTTTTGAGCTCAGTTTTTTATGACTTCTATGTTTTTGTAATCGTTGCTTTGAGTACTAGCTAGCCCATGCCTCAATTTTTGAAAGTGTTGATGATTTTGAAAGGTTCCATTGATGAATTCATGTGTTCTTGAATGTTTGATGATGAAAAATGAGTATTTGTTGATAGATTATCATGTTTTGTAAAGTAATTTTTAGTGAAATTGCATAAAATGTACTAATTTGTGAAAAGATGAAAATGTGTGGTTAAAAGTGTGAAATAAATGAAAATATGGGCTATTATGAAGCTATAGAGAATTCGGCTAAGCATGGGCCATATTGAATTTTGTGAATTTTGTGAATTTATGAAATAGGGACTAAATTGAATAAATGTGTAACTTTAGGGGCCAAAGTGAAAAAATGCCCAAATATGTGTTTGTGGGCTAAAGTGAATGTGTTGTTGAATGAATGTATATAGATCAAGAACGAAAGAAATCGAATTTAGATCGAGGGAAATCCAAAGTTATTGAATAGTTGATCCATTCCCTCTATTTTGACTACGAGGTAAGTTCATATGTAAATAAATGTCTTTGAATTGAATTATATATGTTTTATTATCATTGAATTGCTATGAATGTCAAATGAGAAAATACGAGCATGAATCAATGAAGTTACGACATCCGAAAGTACCGTACTAACCTTAGGAATAGTATAGGATATGAATGTCATGACATTAGGTTTTCGAGATATGATTACATGTAATACCATGTTTGAGACTTTGGCATTGTATTGTGATTACGTGTAAGACCATGTCTGGGACATCGGTATCGTTAATCGAATTCGTTTAAGACCTTGTCCAGGACAGTAGCATCGATATGTAATAACACGTAAGACCATATTTGGGATATGGCATTGTACGAGCTTATGTGATTTTCGAGTATCCTTAATGATTCCAAACGGTTCAACGGACAAAGTCAAGTTAAGAGGAATATGTGAATGAGCTAAGTGACTTAGACACGTACGAGATTCATATGAGTATTGAGAAGTGAAGTAAATAATGAGTCTGATTAAGACATTGAAATGTGTTCAATGAGAAAGGTTTGACAATTTGTGTGTGATTAGTTATGTTTAACATATTTGAATTGATATGCAAAGGTTCATATGATAGTTTTATTTGTATATGGCGTACTAAGCTTTTAAAGCTTACTTTGTGTATTCTTTCCATGTTTTATAGATTATCGAAGCTATCTCGGACTTGGGGGTCGTCGGGAAACGTCATCACAATATCGATCATCTTGTTGGTACTTTTGGAGCTTTGTATATATAGTATATGGCATGTATAGGCTAGTGCCATCTTGGTATGTCTTGAGTTATGATCATTAGCCATGAGATTTGGCTTGTAAATGTTGGTATGTATGGCCATTTAAGTTGGCTTGATTTATATGTGTTGACAAGTGATATATGTGATGTATGTATTGCCTTATGTTGTGACATGCTTGCTATGGTTATTTGGTATAGTGATTTGGTTGCTCAAGTATATATTTGTTATTTGGTGAGTTAATACTTGAAAGATGATATGTTGTGGCTTGAGTATAAGATGTTGAAATGATATGTTTTGTGATATAAAGTAAGTGATAAGATAATGAGTTAATGCACTTGGAACTTATGTAAGTTGTGATGAATTTGGTTTAGTGATTTGGTATGCTTTTGAATATAGAATTGAGTAATTGAAATGGTTGTGGTTAGATGCATGTTATGTGAATGAATTGGCATGTTTGGCTGCCTATAAATGTTATGAAATGATACCACTTTGGTTGTTAGGTATGCATGAGAAAAAGGGTGGCAAATTGGCTTTGTAAATAGCCTATTTTTATCCACATTGGCAGAGACACGGGCGTGTGTCTCAGCCGTGTGCGACACATAGTCATGTTACAAGACCATGTTTCCCCTAGGGTAGTCCTTCAAGTTTAAGTCAGTCTTGAGCACGGCCTAAACATACGGGCGTGTCTGGTGGCCGTGTGAGACACACAGCCTTGGCACATGGGCGTTTGTGGCTATCTTGAAGGGTACATCGGTTAGACACATGGGCGTGTGGTAGACCATGTGGCCAAGTCAGTAACTCCCATTAGATTTCACACGGTCTAGCATACGGGCGTGTTCTCAATCATGTGGTACAAGTCAGTTTGTATGCCTTGTTTTCACACGGTCTATGACACAAGCGTGTCTGGTGGCCGTGTGAGGCATGCAGCCTGTTCACATAGGTGTGTGACCCTTATATATATGAAAATTTTTTAAGTTTTCCAAAGTTTGCATATGTGATCGGTTTAGTCCTGAACCTTCTTTAAAGCATGTTTAAGGCTCGTAGGACCTCTTAAGGGACAATGTGGTTATGTATGATTGATGTTTATATAGAAATACTTAATGTATGTTAAATGTATGCTTTTGTGTTGTGATTGATTGGTAATACCTCGCAGCCCTATTCCGGCAACGGATACGAGTTAGGGGATGTTACATGGCTGGCCATGTGACTCAAGTCAGAGAGTTACACGGTGTGGACACAGACTGGGACACGACCGTGTGTTTCACAATGAATGCCCACACGGCCTAGGACACGGGTGTGTCACTTAGCCGTGTGAGCCACATGGTCTACCCACACGGGCGTATGTCCTTTGCACTTAAGAAAAATTTTAAAATTTCGTGAAAAATTCTTTGAGTTTTCGGTTTAGTCCTGATTTGATTCTAACATGTATTTTGGGCATCAAGGACCTATTTAATAGACAATATAATTAATTTCGGATATGAATAGTAAATGACATGAATTAACTATATTTGTTCTGTAAACTCTGATAATGCTCTGTAACCTTGTTCCGACGATGGATATGGGTTACGGATATTACAGGCTGCTGAGTAACTGAAGGAGGTGGTTGGGTTTTTGTTGGGGTTGAAGAGAGTACTGGGTTTTGGTTGGTTACATTCTCAGGGATAACAGTAGAAAAATGAGTCATAGTGGTTCGATCCATGCTTACTACAGCAATTATTGATACAAGCAACTAACAAGGAAAATGAGAAAATAGTGCAAGGGATTCTTGATTCACCTATGATAGGTAGAGAGCTAAAGTAAGGAGCAATGATAAAGAGAAGAAAGAGGAGAAAGAAACCACTAATGTTTTTGTGTAAGGTTTTCAGGATAAGGGAAGTCAACCCTTGGTCCTTCATGCACTTAAGCTTATATAGAGGGTCACCCCTTGTCATGTAATGTCACATAGATGACAATGCAGTGTCCTGTAAGATTGTGCGTGCTGGTTAAATGGTAGGACCATAGGTCAGTTGTCGTCAAGGAGTGCACTATGTGGCCTTGCTCTGACATTTCCATCATTAAGGCCATATGATGTGGTTACACTTTAGTGATCTTCGTGGAGGTAAGGGTGGGTCGTCTTTGAGCTGATTCAGATAGGAAAAAAAGGGTGTTATCGGCGGACCATCCTATATGATGGGTCGTCACGAACAGTTCCTCACAAGGGGGTTGTATGCTGACCACTCCAAACAGAGTGTTGTCTACAATTTGCTTAATGTTTTGTCATGTGTCATGCAAAGGTGAAAGTATAACAATGTAAAATTCTAATTTATGCTTGGTCTAATATATATATATACCCTATATATATACCCATGATTTAAATATATATTTCTCCATTGCCATATATGATAGTGATAATATTACATTAAGGAGTAGTCAAGGGTTCAAATATTTATTTGGATAATATGTGGAAGAAACAATGAACGGATTAAAAATATGTTTTTATAAAATATATATTATATTTTTGAATATTCATTGTTATTAGATCTATATTTATTATATTTTAATATGACAGGATGTGTTAGAACTTCAAAAGTAATCAAGACTTTATCTCAATTCGAAAAAGTGATGGGAAGGATAAATCCTATTGATGACAACATAATCAAGCACACCATTAATGTGAATACTAAGACCAAAGAGCTGATATAGAAGAGTAGCTTAATAATTAGACAAGGCAATGTTGAGTTTCTAAGGTTAAGAGTGACACTTCTAACCATTAAACAAAAGAGTATCTTAGATGACATTTGGTTTCCTAACATGTATCATATATATGCTATCCTAATTTAGAATTTTGTAAAACACATATGTATGAGTAAGGACCAATTTAGCATTGCTTCTAAGAAATATTTTTTGAATAAAAATCACTTTTGAAATAAAAGCATTGTTAAACAAGATGCTTTTGAGTTTTTTAAAAATGTTATTGAGACAAGAAATGCTTTACAAAAGCACTTTTCTAGCCAAAAGCTGAAAATTTTAAGTTCAACTCAAAAGCATTTTTGAAAAGTAATGATAAACTAATTCTAAAAAAAAAGTGTGATTTTTGCTACTAGCTCCACCATTTGTAAACCAAATCACAAAATCCTTCTCCATCCTTTATCAAGAGATTATTTTATAATTTTTTTAAAAATTTTATAAGAATTTAACCCAACCACTTTTCCATAAACATTTCAATTAAAGTATGATTAATATAAACTACAACAAAAGTGTTAAATCTACCACCATACTTCTTTGTTAGCATATTTTATTTTGATTATTATTTGTCATTACACTTTGAAAATATATTTAAATTTTTTGTATTATTTTTATGTCATTGAATTTTATCACAATTTTAAATTCTACTAAATTTTGTCACTAATTTTGATTTTTTGATTTAATATTAATTTTAATGATTTTCTTATTTAATTTTTTTAAAATTTAGTCACTCTAAATAAGATAATTATGTGAATTAATCATTACCTTTAAAAATTTGTTTTCTTTTAACGAATTACTAACGTGGCACATTGAGTGGCTAACACATGACATTTTTTAGTTGACTTTTAACTAAATCTTAGGGACCTCTTTATAAAGTTTTGGACTAATTATAAAGAGGTCTCTAAGTTTTAGTCAAAAGTCAACAGAAAAATACCACATGTTAGTCACTTAATAGACTAAGATGTCACGTCCATGAAAATATACCGACTTTTAAAATTATGAAATAAATAATAACCTTAAAATTATGCTAAAAACACATTTACTTATTTTTGTTAGTCTATGTCCGTTTTACGGTTTATATTTAAAATTTATGATTTTTTCTCTTGAACCTAAATGAACAATAAGTCGATTTAATAATTTTATAGTTTTATATAATATTTTAAATAAAACAATTTGATGAGAATTTTATATATAATCATTTGAAATAATTTTATAAATACAAAATGTTTTGGTTATTTATTAATTTTATTTTAGGTGGTTGAGAAAAAAAAACAGAAGATATAAAAAGGAAAAAAATGAAGAACAGTGGCCTTTTTTGTGCTATAAATATGGAAGCGATGTAAGTGCTGAGTGTCTGTGTCTGTCTCGTGATATAATCTTTGTTTCACTTTCTGGTGTTCAGTCATAAGTTACCCATTATTTTATCTGTTTTTCTAGCGATTTCTTGGTGTGGGGCATCACGGAATTCACTTCCAAAGAGATAGGATTTGATTCATCTTTTGTTTTCCGGGTTTGGGTTTGGGTTCGGCGGATTCTTCGCCACAAATTATTTTTATCCTTTTACACCGCAAAATAATAAATTTCATCCGTAATTGTTCCTTTCTTTTTCCTGCCTTTCATTGGTTCATAATTTAAAGTTTTGGCTTTGGTAGTCAAGTAAAAAGACAGAGATGGCAGGTAGAAAAGTAGAGAAGATGGCTTCAATAGATGCACAACTAAGGCTATTAGCACCTGGGAAAGTCTCTGAGGATGATAAGTTGGTTGAATATGATGCTGTGCTACTGGATCGTTTTCTTGATATTCTTCAGGATTTGCATGGAGAGGATATCAGAGAAACGGTATTATTTCTCCACTACTTCATTCAATTTTTGCATAATCTTACTTCAACTATGTGGTTAATATTAGGTTCAAGAATGCTACGAGCTTTCTGCGGAGTACGAAGGAAAGCATGATCCTAAAATATTGGAGGAGCTTGGCAAGGTACTTACAAGCTTGGATCCTGGGGACTCAATTGTTGTTACCAAATCATTTTCCCACATGCTTAACTTGGGAAACTTGGCCGAGGAGGTTCAAATTGCATATAGACGAAGGATTAAGTTGAAGAAAGGAGATTTTGCTGATGAGAGTTCAGCAACAACTGAATCAGATATTGAAGAGACGTTCAAGCGACTTGTGGGGCAGTTGAACAAGTCCCCTGAAGAAGTTTTTGATGCTTTGAAGAATCAGACTGTAGATTTAGTCTTAACTGCACATCCTACACAGTCTGTTCGAAGATCTTTACTTCAAAAACACGGAAGGTTTGTCTTCCACTTATCTACTTACCTTTAAGAGGATAACCTTTTGCTCTCAACTGACTTGTTGCAAATGGTGCTTAGACTTCCTATCATTGAATCCTTAGATTGATGATGTCATTTGTTACAAGTTTTAATTCACTGAGAATTCCATTTTCAATCTTTCAGGATACGTAATTGTTTGACACAATTGTATGCTAAAGACATTACACCTGATGATAAGCAGGAACTTGATGAGGCACTACAAAGGGAGGTAAGAACATGCAAAGATTACAATGAGCTTATTTGCATGAAACATGATAATTTATTTTACTTTGATTCATTTACTCCATAACTTTGTCTACTTCAATGTTGACATCTGATGTTCAGCAATGGTCAGTCTTCATACATGCATGTATAGTATATATGCATATGTGTTCACCACCAATAACTAGAATTGGATCTTTGCTTGTCATTATAGTTCCACCCCCACCCCGACCATCTGGCTGTCATTTCTTTCTCTTTTGCTATTACTTATGCATTTATGGAGTTTAATGACCATGCTTTTACAATAATGTATGATGCGCACCTTCTGAAAGCAATGTAACAATGGGATGAAGTTATGCACTAAAATAATTAAGATGAAGTTATGCACTAAAATAATTAACTCATCCTTGGAAATATAGCTGCCTCTCTTGGTATGCATGTAACTTAACTAAGGTTTCTATGATCTGGGTAGCTCATTTATCGTATAAAAGAAAAACTAATGGCATAGGCACATAGCTTCCTATTCGAACCTTTCTGTATGCTTCATATCTGAGCTTGGATATGATTGTGAATTTTGGCTTATGTTCCTGAATGCTAAAACAATACGTGACACCTATGTTCTAGGAAACACCCGAGCTTACAACTCTTCTTTTCATGTTCACATAGATTCAAGCTGCTTTTCGCACAGATGAGATCCGAAGGAATCCTCCCACCCCACAAGATGAGATGAGAGCAGGAATGAGCTACTTCCACGAGACAATCTGGAAAGGTGTACCAAAATTCTTGCGTCGTGTTGACACAGCTTTGAAGAACATAGGGATAAATGAACGTGTTCCATACAATGCCCCTCTTATTCAATTCTCTTCATGGATGGGAGGGGATCGTGATGGTATATTTCTTTTCCACATATGTTTTACTGAAGAATGTCTTCCTTTTTGGTAATGGTTTGTTAGTTAAAGATGGTAACATTGCAACTATAAATCTTATACGACTTGGTGTAGGCATGTGAAGAAAAAATAGATTGTCAAAAATTATGGTTTTTTATTATTAAGTTGAAACCTAGAAATGTTCACCTTATCTCATATACTGAGACATCTGAGTGGAGTTATTGTTTGATGTGGACTACAGGAAACCCCAGGGTAACTCCTGAAGTTACAAGAGATGTCTGCTTATTAGCTAGAATGATGGCTGCTAACTTGTACTTCTCCCAAATAGAGGATCTTATGTTTGAGGTATAAAAGAGAACTTCCCTGCTGCCGACTCTTTTTTCCTCTAGTTGGCGTGAATCAAGGTTCACCATTACAATTCTGATTCATCATCTTTCTTTTTGCCCTGGTTTTATTTTCAGTTATCAATGTGGCGTTGCAGCGATGAACTTCGTATTCGTGCAGATGAACTCCATAGGTCCTCCAAAAAGGATGCAAAGCATTACATAGGTATGTAACATTGATCTTACGCTTGACACACGCTTTAAAGATTTCCTTTTAGACTTGCTTTTGAGTTATCACTTATCAATAATAGCTGTACATGCTTTTGTCAATTGCTTCATGAAGAATATATGTATTAGCTCCATAACATTGATTTATTGTTTGGGTATATTTTGTAGACCCTTGTGCTCATTATAAAAAAATTTGAGTGCAGAATTTTGGAAACAGATTCCTCCAAATGAGCCATATCGCATTATTCTTGGTGATGTGAGGGACAAGCTGTATAATACACGTGAACGTGCTCGTAGCCTGTTGGCCAATGGATTTTCTGACATTCCTGAAGAAGCAGCATTTACCAATGTGGAGCAGGTCTCTACTTTAAACCTCATCTAATGAACTTGCTGGGTTACTGCTGAATTAGTTAATTTCAAACTGTTGCATATTTCTTACCATTTGTTGAAGTAAAGCTTATAACAAATTAACAATGCTTATGACTACATTTGGTGAAGGTTTCATCCCATAGAATTTTGTTATGGGGAAATCAAGTAAGCAGTATTGTTCTTGATATTTCCTCATTCCTCGTTATTTTGGAAGTGGAAGGAAATCGCATTGAGATACAACCATGAAGCAAGATTATTCCTTCTAAATTTCTTTTGATGATTGTTATACCATTTATGGTGATATGAACTTAACATTTAGTCTGACAGAATTATTTCTTCCTTGATATTGACTGGTTCTTTTTTGCATTCCTATAGTTTCTGGAGCCTCTTGAACTCTGCTATAGATCACTCTGTGCTTGTGGTGATCGGCCAATAGCTGATGGAAGCCTTCTTGATTTCTTACGGCAAGTTTCTACCTTTGGGCTTTCACTTGTGAGGCTTGATATCCGACAGGAATCTGATAGACATACTGATGTCCTTGATGCTATCACAAAGCACCTGGATATTGGATCTTATCGAGAATGGCCTGAGGAACGCCGACAGGAATGGCTCTTATCTGAACTCAGAGGCAAGCGCCCTCTATTCGGCCCTGATCTTCCCAAAACAGAAGAAGTCGCTGATGTATTGGACACATTTCATGTCATTTCTGAACTGCCTTCAGACAGCTTTGGTGCCTATATAATCTCAATGGCTACAGCCCCATCTGATGTGCTTGCTGTTGAGCTTTTACAACGTGAATGCCATGTAAAGCAACCATTACGGGTAGTTCCATTGTTTGAAAAACTCGCTGATCTTGAAGCTGCTCCTGCTGCTGTGGCTCGTCTCTTCTCTATAGATTGGTACAGAGACCGGATCAATGGGAAACAGGAAGTGATGATAGGTTATTCAGATTCAGGAAAGGATGCTGGCCGTCTTTCTGCAGCATGGCAGCTATACAAGGCTCAGGAGGAACTTGTAAAGGTGGCAAAGCAGTATGGTGTTAAGCTTACAATGTTCCATGGCCGAGGAGGGACAGTTGGAAGAGGAGGGGGACCCACGCATCTTGCTATATTGTCTCAACCACCCGATACAATTCATGGATCACTTCGTGTAACAGTTCAAGGTGAAGTTATTGAACAATCATTTGGAGAGGAGCACTTGTGCTTCAGGACGCTTCAACGTTTTACTGCTGCTACACTTGAGCATGGAATGCATCCCCCTGTCTCACCAAATCCAGAATGGCGTGCACTCATGGATGAAATGGCAGTAGTTGCAACAAAGGAATACCGTTCTGTAGTCTTCCAGGAACCTCGCTTTGTTGAATACTTCCGCCTAGTAAGTATTTCACCACTATAATCTGTTATTTGAGGCTTCAATTGAATTCAGTATAATATTTGCTACAAACTTCAATTGTAACTTCGTAACCTTTGGTTTTTTTCTTTTTGATGCCTTATCTCTATCGCCCACAGCTGATATCAGACTACAAGAATTTGCTTTGAATATGATACATGAACCATTCTCATGTGAAAAAGTCCATTAAGTGCTTGTCCACTGCCCAAAAAGAATACCATTGTCAAAGGATCTAGTTAGTCATCTACTAGAGAAAGCAAGTTTAATGAGCATTTGAATCTAGCATGAAAATTATCGCACTTATTGCTTTTGAAGTATCCTGCCAACTGCTAAACTTTGTACATATGTTTATCTTTTCATATAGTTGAAGTTTTAGTAACAAGATGCTTGTGCCAACTCTGGTTTTATTTGAGCTTCTCTTAAATTAACCAGTCGCAGGCAACGCAATTGTGGTTTCAATTTAACTTTTAAATTAACCAACTGCAGGCAACACCAGAATTGGAGTATGGTCGGATGAATATTGGAAGCCGTCCATCAAAAAGGAAACCAAGTGGAGGCATTGAATCACTCCGTGCAATCCCATGGATCTTTGCATGGACTCAAACAAGATTTCATTTACCTGTGTGGCTTGGCTTTGGGGCTGCATTTAAGCACGTCATTCAGAAGGATATAAAGAATCTCCACATGCTCCAGGAGATGCACAACCAATGGCCTTTCTTTAGGGTCACAATGGACTTAATTGAAATGGTATTTGCCAAGGGAGACCCTGGAATCGCTGCCTTATATGACAAGCTGCTAGTGTCAAAGGAACTCTGGCCCTTTGGAGAGAACTTGAGAGCTAACTATGAAGACACTAAACGACTTGTTCTCCAGGTAATACAAAAGGGTTGATGACTAGAGTGATTCTATAGAAATCAATTTTTATGAGCGTACAAAGCAATACTCCTCTTTATAGGCTTAGTTAACCAGCATTTAACTCTTTTTGTAGGTTGCTGGACACAGAGATCTTCTTGAAGGTGACCCTTACCTGAAGCAGAGGCTCCGACTTCGTGATGCTTACATCACAACCCTTAATGTGTGCCAAGCGTACACTTTGAAAAGGATCCGTGACCCTGATTATCATGTCAAGGTCAGGCCTCACTTATCCAGGGAATACATGGAATCAAGCAAGGCGGCAGCTGAGCTTGTGAAACTTAACCCTACAAGCGAGTATGCTCCTGGTCTGGAAGACACCCTTATTTTGACCATGAAGGGTATTGCTGCTGGAATGCAAAACACTGGTTAAAACTTGCGGATTGTTGTTTCCTTGTGTTGTTATGCTCCTTAGTTTATTTTTAATGGATGTTGCTTTGCGTCAAGTAAACCTTTTATATTACTATTATTATCGGTTGGGTTAATTTCATATTTGGCTCATATATTACTAAGTGTTGTCAGTCTGGTATCTCTATAATAATACATATTAACATGATTTCCCATTCAACAACTTCATCCCAAAATCGAAATCCATTAAAACAAATAAAATTAAGTGGCTCTGTACAGGGATACAATAACTATTTTATAAATTGTCTACCCTACTATTTGCTCTGGGAATGTGGTTTTATTCAAGTTTTGTGCTTAACTTGCAGATTAATGGTCGATAAATAATCTAACACAGCTGCATCAAGCCCTAATATTTAATAAGAATTTTCACCAGCTAAAAGGAAAAGATAGATCACTTATTCCAGAATAAAAAAGGTAACTAAAATTTTGGAAAATCATAAGATGTAAATAAGAAGTTGTATTTCATAGTTAAACGGAATCGTACATGTGATCAGTACAATGAGGAATTGTACATCGGGAATGGATACCATAATCGCATTTATCACAATAATAAACCCAAAGTTTGTTTTCTAAATGTTGGCCACAAACATCACAAACGGAGGATGTAATGTTATGGTCGATGCATGAGAATGAATAATAGAGAGTGAGGAGATGTTGATGATCCATATGATTGACTGTTTTTGGCAGCCGAGAGCATCCCACATGGAGATTAAACTTGCACAAGGAGCAATGGTAGTCAAAACCTGTACCATAGTCATTGCAAGCATCACAAATGAAAAAATTAGCATTACGAGGAGGGGTTGGAAGAAGTTGAAGAAAGTGATTGGGATGGGATTGATGTAGCAGCAATGGGTTCAATTTGAAGCATGATTTATGAAGAAGGAAATCACAGTCAGACTTGGTGCACATCAGAGTTGAGCCTATAACTTGTAGGCCACAACCAGAGCAAACAAGTTCTTCACATGGATGGTTGTGGCTGTAATGTTTCACACATGGACGTAATGGGAAATATGTGTGATGCTTAGGCATCTTCCTTTTTGTCCGCCTTGACATTAAATCCTACTTCTAGTTGATATATATATATACACACATATATATAAAAGCTTCAATGAGCGGAATGGCACATATTCTTAAAAGTATTACAGTAGAGGTCACCTAACTATAGAACTTTTTTATTTTTTGGTCACCCTACTATAAAAAGTTACAAAATGATTATTCAATTATTTCATTTTGTATTTTTTTTTATCACTAGTTGGCTAACATGAAAAATGGAAACACTCAAATATCCAAGATAGTTGAGTGATCAAAAAAGATAAAATTGAATAATTGAATGACTATTTTGTAACTTTTCATAATTGAGTAATAAAAAAGAAAAAAACCCATAGTTGGATGACTGTTTTTAAAAATAATATATATGGTTAGATATTTTGTGTGATGAAGGTGCAATTAAGATTGTGAGAAGAAATGGAGATGCCTTTCTTGAACAATTGCTTAAAAATGGAATATGCATTTCTCCTTGTTTTGGAAAAAAATGAATGATGGGGTTCTTTTCTTGAAGTGTTGATTTGTATAAATGGTGGAATTGTTTCTCATTGTATTCTTTAGATTCTTAATGTAAATAAAATGAAATAGAAAAACTCATAATTTTTGGTTTTGGTTGTCATAAATTAGCTGGTTACCCATCAAATTACTCCATCTAAAGTCAAGGTTTTTGAAATGATAGATAAAATGTTGTTTTTATCAAATTACCCTAAACATATTCTTATTTTCTTTTTGAACATCATTTCAATTTAACATTTAACTAAATACAAAATCAATTTTATTTCATATAGGTCCAAAAAATATTAAACCCAACCTAAATTTTAGCCACATATATAAAGTTATACTATTTATTTTGTAATGATGTCATATTATTTTATAGAAAAGGTAAATTATATTATATTCTTGGTATTTAGTAAAGTTAGTTTATTGTAACTTGTAAATGACAAAATTTATTTTGAATGTACCAATTTAATTTAGTATATAAAAACATATATTATAATAAATAAATAAAAATTCAAAAATTTTGAAACATTTTGACAAATTTTGAGGTATTAAATTTTTTTTTGGAAGTTTTAATTCAAAAATTTTAAATTTTAAAAATGTTTAATGGGTAAAAGTACCAATGGAGGTTTTTGTATTGAGAGTTGAATTACATTTTGCCCTTTTTATTAAAAATAGATAAATTAGTCATTGTACATTAAATAAGTTAAAAAATTTATTCATTTTCTATTATTGCGTGATTGAAAGAATAACTAAATAGTGCATGATTGAGCTTCCTCTAAGCGATGCTCTCTTGGAAATCATAATCTTTCAGCTTCCCGTTTTTGTCAAGGCTCATAAGTATCATGTTGAAAACTTGAATGATATAAAAACTATTAGTATAACATTATATAATATAGTAGGAGAGTTAAATTTCAAATGTAGAAAAAGTATAAAGATTTAAAACATATTTTAATCAGTATAATAATAATAATTAATAATATGTGATAATAATTAATATATTATGTACTACTCTATTGTTATAGTATGCGATATAGTAATATATAATGAAATAATATGTTTTATAAGTATTAATATATATAAATATTATTATATTATAAATTATAGTAAAAAGATACAACATTGATACTTATTGTAATTTAGTATATAGCAATATATGAAATATTACTAAAAAAATTAATATCTTAATAAAATATTATTTTTATTAAACTAGATTTTGAATTGGACTTTAACTTTTACAGTTGGTATTTGGGTATCTAATTTAATTTCTTTTTATTTTGAATTTGAGATTTAGGCTAGAATTAATTTATTTTGAGTTTAGGTAATAATAAGTATATTATTTGGGTTTAGGTTTAGTATAATAAATTTAGGTTTTAAAATATATATTTTAGAAAATGAGTATTAGATTTATAAATTTAATAAGAAAGATAAAAAGTTCTTCAATTATCAATATATTCTAATAATGAATAATAAAATATATTTATATTAATTCATATAATATCATGGAATAATAAATTTTACATACAATAAGTACTTACTTATTTTATATAAAATAAATTTGTTTTATAAATTTAATATCTTTTAATGCATGATTTTAATTTTGGATTCTATTACGATACTTATTATCACTAGCCCAAGACCCGAATGGGTTCAAGTTGGATGGGCTAGTTTTCATTGAGCTCACATAATAACAGGTGTTCACAGGATAGGTAGCTATATTCTCCTGCGAAGTCACACGTGAAATTACATATGAGACTATATAAACACATGTTATATGTATGAAACCTATGTAGTACGCCATATTATTGAACAATACTTATATCATATAAATAGGCAAACACAATCATATAATAGAGACAGAAAAATACTTAACAGATTCAAAAAAAAATTATAATATTCTTAGTTTTTAATAATAAATTCTAATATAGCGAGCATAAATATGTAATTATACCTAATTTCTGATTTAAAAAGAGAAAAAAACATTGAAAACAAAAGATTGCAAATATTACAATTAATCATTGAGAAAAGAAATCTTTTATTTTATATAATATAACAGTATTTAGTGAAATTTGGCGACTTGACTTAGTGTACAAGTGTAAGATTGGGTGGAGTATAACTATAGAGCTATGTATGAAGAATCGGTAATTAAAACATACTCCTTAATGGTGCAAAAGACATAACTGCACTTACTCTATTTTGGAATTCCCAAAGAAATTCAAGACGATTGAAGGGAAAGCAAAGCGGAAGAGAAAGAATCAGCGCCTTCGGTATTCCCTCTCTTCCGTTTGGCTTGGGGTTTAGGGTTGGATTGTTGATCAGCTAAGGGAGAAGAGTTTAGGGCTTGGATGGAGGTAACGCAACACTCTTGCCACTCAAGACAATTGAGGTCTCCAATTACCTCCTTCTCTGTCAACCACGCGTTCGACGATATGCTCGATTTCAACGTCGAACGTGATAGATCCATCAGATCAAGCGTCTCCACCGCATCACTCAACTCTTTCTACTCAGTTTTCGTTCAATTTAGGGACACAGAAACTAAGAATCAAATCAAGTAATGGAATAGAGAAATTATTACCTTGTGTTTCGTCAGTTTCTTAAAACCGTGAATGGAGATAATCTAGGAACAAGAAAACAAATGAGATGAAAATTGAAAAGGTGAAATGAAATATGAGTTGATGGACGGACCTGGTTGAGGAAATTGATGGTGAGAGGGCGTTGCTTGTGAGAGGAAAGGAACTGGATGTAGTCTTCTACAGATAACTTGGATTTCATTGTAGATGACGATGAGCGCGCTTTGTTCTTTCAAAATCAAATCAATTTCGTCTTGGGGCATTTTAAGGATACATCATTATCACGTGCTGATCACGTGTAATATTACACCTTTCTTCATTAAATGTTGAAACTCACCTCATCAAATAAAATATAAATTTTTTTATTTAAACCATATTTATTATTAAAAAAAAGTTAACTTTTTATTAATCAACATCTCTTCAATTTTAAATAAAACTAAATTAATACATTTTAGATGATTTCATGACAAGATTTGTTTATTTAAAATCTTTTTTACAAATATTTTTGTAACACCTCTTATCTGTTTCGATAATCAGTATAGATGAGAGATACCATCGAGCATACACAAGTAAGAAATTTCAAATTTATTTAAGATTTAAAACCTTAAAATATTTTTATAAAATAATTAAAATATGTTTTAGGCAAATTGAAAGTTTAAAAAACAATTTTAAATAATTTTAAATTAATTTAGAATTAATTAGATATAGTCGGAACCTAAAATGAGCCTTGTAAAGTTAAAACGACATAAAACAGTTTAAGGTTGAAACAAAGTAAGAGGTTGCAACACTAAGGCAGGGGACATCGTGGTACTACTGACTATCTAATTAAGTCGCAATGTGATAGAGCCGAGGTCGTAACATGGAGACTCCTAAGTCACGACGTCACTTATGGAGTAACCTAAAACACTTCAAAATTGTTGCCAAAGTCCTTCCGGTCATGGCATACAAACTACATGCCTAGAGATCACTCAAATACATATAAAAAAAGTTCCATTATGTATCCAACCATTTTAAATTAAAATATAAGGTATTATATTATGCATATTCTTTTTCTTCTACTAAGATTTTTTTTCTTACAAAATTATTATTTTAGTAAGATTTTAACAAGATAAGTTATTTATCGATGAATATTTAAGGAAGTGTTATAAATATTTTATTATTATAAAATGGATGCGGATTAAATGAGAAGTTTGATATGGTTTATTAATCTAAGTTACTTAAAATTTGATATTATTTATGTGGTAAGGATAAATTAAAAGAATATTGAGAGAAAGGTGAGGAAAATAATGTGAAAGAACAAAGGCCATTTTCAAATTTTCATTATCATTAGCTGATGAAAAATATAGAGGATGGCGAACACATCAATGCAACTAAACTTGGTTTTCTCCCCCCAGTAATCTTGTCCCACATTTACCTCCAAAGCTGTATATATTAGACTTAGTCGTTACCCCTTTTCCCTCCACAAATCCAAGCTTTAACTATACTTGTTTCTAATATTGAGCAAACATGGCAGATAAAAAGGAAGGAGGCATCGTGAAGATAGGTCAAGTGGAAGGAATGAAAGTGGCAGTTTCCATTTTGAAGGAGTTCGAGCTTCCTGAAGGGCTTCTCCCTTTGGCTAACGTTGTTGAAGTGGGTTACGTGAAGGAGACTGGGTACATGTGGATTGTGCAAGAGAAGAAGGTGGAGCATGAGTTCAAGATGATCAGCAAGTTGGTGAGTTATGACACTGACATCAATGGCATTGTCGAGAAGAAAAGGATCAAGAAACTCAAGGGAGTCAAGGCCAAGGAGTTGATGTTGTGGGCGCCTGTGAGTGAGATCACCATTGATGATAAACAACCAGAAAAGATCCATTTCAAGAGTCTTGCTGGTATCACCAAAACTTTCCCCGTCGAGGCTTTTGCTGCTGGCCAGTGATCCATTCATTTAAGTGTTGTGTCAAATTAAGGTTTATTTGCAAGTCTTTCTTCAGTATTAATGGAACATGGGAATGTGATGAATAACATCTTGCTTTACGAAAAGAAAAATGTATCCTAAATCTTGTTTGGTTAATATTAAAATAAAATGTTATTCTGATCAATAAAATGCTTCATTGCAGCTTCACAAAAATCAGCTCGGATATTATCCATTAAGAAACAAGGACCTTCCTATAACTATACAGATAACAAGTATTGACCCAACATATCTGCCACCTTATTCCCATTTTTTTTTCTGTCAAATGACCATGAGAAACATTTCATCTGGCTTCCCAAGATCAGAATTTCATCAATGAGGCTCCCTACGTTTGATGTTGTACCATATGACTTGTAATTCTTTAAATGCTTGCAGCCAATCTGTCTCGACAGTCACTGCTGGAATGCCAGTCTCCTTAGCAAAAATCAGTCCAATCTCTTATTGTTGATACCTCTGTTAGTGTCTCCTTCAAGCTGGTAAATATGTGGGCTAAGGGGAATTATGAGAGATGGACAGATCTGTAAAATGAAAGGTGTGGTAAGGGGGTGTCGGAATAGGCACTCCGATCGCTTTTTAGTACTTAAGTTAGTTTAGAGTTGAAGGTATTTTCAGAGATGGCAAAAGGGATGAAGATAATGAAGTACCAAGTTCCAAAAAATGTCTCCCAAAGTGCCCTTTAATGCTTACTCCTCTCTCACACATGATAATTCTCCCCTTCTTAAGTTCCAAGGTGCCTTGGGATTGGCTCCTTCTCTCTGTTTCGTCTATTTGCTCTATGCCATGGTTTGACGATGTTAGTCCTGTCTGACATTGGTCCTTTCCAACTCCAATACCTTGTTTGGCATCAGACTCGTGACACGATATTGCATGCATGGTATAACAATAGTTCCCTCCTGGAGTCTGAAATATGCTATGAAGTGACATGGGGAAGACCTTGACAAGAGTTTTCTGTAAGGAGACGTCTTCAAGCCACAAAGAAGTTTGGAGTGAATTAATTTGGATGTGCACATTATGATTGGACATCAATTAATTGATTTCCTTGAGAAAGTTATCAGTCTTGCCATCAACATACATAATTGATTTCCCCGAGAAAATTATGGAGCCAGACATCATCCCAAAAAATAATTGATTTCATCGAGGAAATTATGGGGATAGACATCATCCCAAAATAATTTATTTCCCTAAGGAAGTTATAAGGCCAGCCTAGACTCTTTGCCATAATGTTCAAGTCTTCATTTTGCTTCCCCGTTTTGCCTCTGTATCCTTTCTATCGGTTTAACCTACAAAAGAGTCGTACAAAACTTATATAAAATGTATCGATACATACCAAAGAAGTGTTGACACCTTTGACTAAAACTAGTCAATGGACCAGGTAGGTATCGATACATATATAACATGTATTGATAATGAGCTTATCATTATAATTCTGACTTGTAATGTTTCTGTACGAATATCTGATATCGTATATAGTATTAATATGTCAGTAATAGTGATAAGCAGTAACACAACAGAATACCTGTAATTGGACAAAGTTAAAAATTAGAAAAAGAATTTTTTTCGAGGCCTGTATAAACAGTTTTCTTAAAACAGATTCGTCCTCTCCTTGGTGCTTTGAGTTACGTTGGATGTCTGTCTTTCAAGATACAACAATAAACGATCACAGTAGGAGCACAACAACAGTGATCAATCGAATACAATCTTGCCTTTCTCTATTACCAGGAGAAATGAATTTAAAAAGAATTTTTTATATTGGTAGTTTTGATGATATGTTTTAGAAATCTCCTAACTTGGTTTTATATAGAGAAGAGGAAATGAATGAAGAGGTTTGTTGAAAAATTAATAGACATGAGTGAATAGAGACAATGAATGAAAAAATTCAATATTAAACCAAGAGATGCATTTTTCAAAAGATACAACTGTATGGGAAAATGTATTATTAAATTAAGAGATACAATTATCATTCATCACTCAATAATTATTTTCCATCAATTTCGATACCTAGACCCTAGTATTGATACTTAGCTACCAAAATGTCTTTAAAATATTTTATAAATCTTAAAACACTTCAATATTGACTAAAAAAATTTGGTTAAGTTGAAACACATTTGAAACATATTTTTGAATACTTCGCAAGTTTTTGAAAATATTTGGTCACTAAATAATTTGGTGATAAAATATTTTTTAAATGTAATTATATCAAAAGCTTAAGATATTAAAGCTAAAAATATAATTATAATTATAAAGTTGACTGTTGTGTTGTTAATCATTTAATATTATTTTATACAATATTTTTAATAATTAATGACTTAATATTTAAAAATTTTAGTCTTTTAAAAGTTTTTATGCTATTAAACCTAAAGAATTCTTTATCATTTATATCAATAGTTTTTTTTAGAATTTTAAAATTATATATAATTATTCCTTTATATATTATTAAATATTGAAAAGTTTCCTTTAATAAATTTTATTTTATTCAAGTAATTAGAATTTCTTATTTAAGTTTTATTAACTTTGAATTTGATTATTATCACATGCACTCTATTTTTAAATATTAATCAATTTAAGTTTAAATAATATAATAGTTGATTGAGTCTTAACTCAATTGGTATAAGCATTGTTGCCAATACAGGAGGATGTAGGTTCAAGTGCGCTGAAGCACATTATCCTCCTATTTATGGATTGGGGATGGGCTATGAGTAGTTCTAGGCATTGTCTCAAAAAGAGCTGATATGATTAGAATTTTATATTAGTTATTATCACATGCACTTTCGGAAGCACCCCTTCCACTAGAAGGAGAACTCGCTCTATCATGGCAAAGGAGTTTGCCGACTTAACGGTTGCCAAGAAGAAAGATAATGGAAAGGCTCTAGTTGTTGAGAAACCAAGCAATAAAAGAAAGATTATCACATATAGCTATGATGATTCGACAAATTATTCAAAAACTATCCACTAAGTCAAGCTTTGATGAAGATGTACCATTGAGGAATGTTATTACAAGGAGTACCAGAACTGAGCGCCCTAACATTCCTCTCTCTGCACAACAGAGGAACAAGAAAATGAAACAAGCTAAAGTGCCAAAGCTGCTTGCTGATGCTTCCAGAAAAGAAGAGGAAAGACTGATGGAGAAGAGGAACCAAGTATTCTTATCCCTTGCTTGTTCTAAAAGGTATTTGTCTCTAGCAAAGAAAAGTTTTATTAAAGAGTAAAACATTGATGAAACAAGTTTTACTGACTATGAGATCGACACAATTCTTGAGAACAATAGGCTGATATGATTTGTAAGGTTTGTTAAACCCTTGTCAAAAATATGGTTGTGAAATGAAATGATGACTAAAGCAAACTCCATCATAAGGTTTTTGTAAGAGGTGGTGGTATGAGTTTACCCATTAGTAGTCAAGAAGATACTAAATTACTACTGTTAAAACATGGTCGTCTGATGAGACCATGAACCAAACTGCTACTGCAATCACTAATAATGTGCACCTGACCTGGCTAGAGAAAGGTACAATCCATGCTTCATCACTTTCTACAATTTATGCTACTCATTGTTAACTCATTGACCCCATGTCATACTCTGTATAACTCACTGACTTAGGTCACATGGCCAGTCACACGCTCGTGTGCCAGGCCATGTACCCTTCGAAGTGGCCTCACTGTAACAACCCGTTTTTGGGTTAAATCAGAATAGTGGCTTCAGAACCACAAATACGAAGTATAAATGTTAATTTCATTATTTTTTTAGGGTCTACAGTATGATTGAATGATTGTGTGAAAATTTCGTTAAGAAATTTTATCGATAAAGTGTCCAATTTGACTAATATGACTAAATTGCAATAGGTGCAAAATATGTGTTCTAGAAGCTAGAGGTGTTTAATTACTATGAAATTTTAAATTGGAGGTCCTTAAATGGTAATTATACCATTATACTTTAAGTTGGACAAAAATAGACATGGTTAGATAAAATTTCAAAGTTTTAAATGAATGGCATTTTGGTCATTTGGCTAATAAAGATAAAATTTAACAAATAAAATATGTTCGTTTTTCTAATTTCATCCCCCTTGTGTTGAACTTGAAGAGTCTCCATAGCTAGGGTTTTGGCCACTTTTAAGCTCGATTGTAAGTCCGTTCTTGCCTCATTTTTAATGATTTTCATGTTTTTTTAAGTTGTCTCAACCTAATCTAGCTATTTCAAGGACTAATTTGAAAGAAAGATGAAGTCTAAATTTTTAACCATGTTGAATATTTGTGTATTTTGATGGCTAATGGTAGAAAATGTATGTTTGGTGTTAGATAAACAACATTTACCAAGTGATTTTGATGAAAATGTGAAATAAGGACTTATTTGTAAAAGTTGTAAAATATGTGTAAAAATGTGAATAAATGAAAAATGTGGGCTGATATGTGTACTAATAATATTTGGCTAGGCTTTGGTAATGAATAAATCGAATGAAAATTATTTTACGAGCCTAGGGACTAAAATGTAAAAAGTTGAAAAGTTAAGGGCAAAAATGTAATTTTTGCCATAAGTTGTTTTTGGGATTAAATTGAATAATGTGATAATTGAATGAGTTAAATTTGATATTATAGATCAAGAAGAGGTTCTGACCTAGACCAGAGAAAGAATAAAGTTGTGGACTAAATAGAACAATTAGCCATTTTGTACCGAGGTAAGTTCGTATGTTAAAAATAAGCTTTAATATGATTGTATTTTATTGCTTTAATATTGCATGAATTGTATGTTTGATAAATATGGATGAGCTTAATCTTATTAACAAGTCCGAAGATGAATCAACGAGTGAGAAATCCCGTTGAACCTTAGGAATAGGGTAGGATACAAGTGACATGTCACTAGGGTCGTTATGTGTTATGTGGTTATGTGATCCGGGTGCTGGTCTTGTACGTCCTATCGGTGGCTAAGTATACCGGCATATGTTGCAGATACTTGACAGCTTGTGTGAGCAGCACCGCGTAGCTACGTCTTGACTGACAGATTGTGTGAGCAGGCTCGATGATAGTTCTATAGCGAGCAACTATGTAATATGAGATTGAGGTATCATTGGCTACATATGTGGCACTTAGTGTGCAAGAATCTCGAGTATCCAACATTTTTATTTCGAATGGCTCACGAGTATATCAAAGATAAGATTATGTGTAACTTTATTTCTAGATAGTACAGGTATATACATAAAGCTCATATCCATTGAATGCTTGAAATAA
Source organism: Gossypium hirsutum (assembly GCF_007990345.1). NCBI lineage: Eukaryota > Viridiplantae > Streptophyta > Magnoliopsida > Malvales > Malvaceae > Gossypium > Gossypium hirsutum. Next base: position 592,046 of record NC_053432.1, read on the forward strand.
TGAATATGAAGTAAGATTTGTGATGGAATAAGTTATGATCATGAGACTATGGTAAATGTACATTTAATTATGTTATATTATTTGAATGTTACACGTATGGTAAGCTGTTTATTTCTTGCATACAAGCTTACTAAGCTATGTAGCTTACTCCGTTTATTTTTCATGTTTTTATAGTGTTGCCAAGATAGCTCGGATTGGAGATCGTCGGAGATTCGCCTTACACTATCAAAACTGTTATTTTGGGTATTTGATGATCTTAGTATTTTGAAAGTATGGCATGTATAGAGACTTGGTCATTTTGTTATATGTGTCATTTGATTTGGCCAAATGTATTGGCTTATATTTGTTTAAGTTGATTTGGTATTTAGCCATGTAATTGGCTTATTTTGGCTAAAATGGTTGTAAGCCCATTTATATATGTATATGTGCCAATGTCTTTGGTGTTATGGTCATGGTATGCTTGGTGTATGATGGAGTGTGATTTTTAGCATGAATGTGAAATGTTTGGAAATGCACTTTATTGGTGAAATGATAATCTTATGCACAAATAGGTGTCATGAAAGTAGTTTAATGATACTTTGTATATGTGAAATTAGCATGATTAATTTGGAACATGATAAATGTTGTGAGCATGATAGTGGATGGTATTGTATTGATATGATCTAACCATGATTATAGATGTTTGGTTGCCTAAGTATGCTATTTTATATTTGATTTGGTGTAAGTGTATGTGTGAATAAGGGTGGCAAATGGCTTGAAAAATAGCCTTTTTTTGTCCACACGGATAGACACACGGGTATGTGTCTAGGCCCTGTGCGGCACACGGTCTGCCCCTTGGGTATGTGTATAGGCCGTATGCCCCTTGCACCTTAATTTTGGGAAACAGAATGCTCAGAATTAAGCACTCGGGCAGAGACACGGGCGTGTGCCTTAGCCGTGTGGATGGTACGGCCTCGAACACAAGCGTGTGCCCTGGCCATATGAAGTTTGCACCTATTTTATGAAAATTAATTTTCCACACAACTTAGCACATGGGCATGTGACTTAGTCGTCTGATCTTAATTTGTTTATGGGTTACAAGTCAGAGAGTTACACGAAGTCGGGACACAGCATGTGTGACCACACGGCCTGCCCACACTGGCGTGTCCCAAAATACATGGGAGCGTGACCCTTGTTTTAGGTAAAAAATATCTAAGTATTGTAAAAAAATTTCTAAAGTTCTCGGTTTAGTCCCAAACCATTCCCAAAACATGTTTTGGGCTTCGTAGGCTCGTATAGGGACGTTATAAGTATGTGTGAATGGTTTTAATTTAGACGCAAATTTATGACTTGAAATTGTATGATTTGTTGTGTGTGAGTCTAGTAATGGCTTGTACTCTATTCAGGCATCGAATGTGGGTAAGGGGTGTTACACTCAAACACTCGTGTGCTAGGTCGTGTGAAAACTAGAGGGTATACTGACTTGTGCCACACGGCCAAGCCATACACTCGTGTGCCAGGCCGTGTGAAAACTGGAGGGTATACTGGCTTGCGCCACAAGGCCAATGTGCTAGGCCGTGTGAAGCTATTGACTTGGGTTTTAAATAAGTATAAGAGGACACAAGGCCGTGTCACCTAACCGTGTGTCACACACGGCTTCGACACGCCCGTATCTCTACCCTTGTGGACAAAAATAAGCCATTTTCCAAGCCTTATTTCTCACCCAATGTGATATCAACCTACACATACCAAACAACATATGACCATATCATCAATAGGCGTTCAAACCAATCACAACCAAGTCTATATCATGCAATTTCATTACCAAAAATCCTAAGCTCTTGGGCATCTCAAATGATCATTTTAAAAACATGCCAAATTCACCTCTAACAAAACTACCTAAATGGTCAATTACATATATCCATTATCTTGCCAAAATATAACATGCATACCATTTATCAAGTTCACCTATTAAGTACCAATCTACCAATACACAATCAAAGAATTCTCTTCATCCTACGCATCCAAGTTGTCTAATTCCAAGGCTTAACTCACTAACTCTGCCCCCTACGAAGTATGTCCCCCAGTTGCAAGCTCTCGTTCCTGTTTAAAAGATAACATGTGAAATTGCCTCGCAATTCTCTGATCCGATCCCTAGAGCCCTACCCCTTTCCTTATTGGAAACTTGATCTTCAGACAGGCCGTTGCAGCTACCATTTTTGTCATCCTCTTTATTGGGCGCCCAAAGATGACATTGTACGCCATGGGATGATCTACAAAAAAATCTGAACGTACTTCGTAGTCGTATATTTGCCATCCTCCAAGGTGATTGGCAAAGTGATAAAGCCCTTCACCTTGACTAGATTGTTCCCAAAACGTGCTTGCTTTAGACAAATCTTGCTCTTTCAACCCCATTTTTTGATATGCTTCCCAAGATAGCACGTCCGCTACACTCCCACTATCTACAAGTATCCTTTTGACCTTAAAACCTGTGATCATCGTAGAAGCAACCATCAGATCATTTTCGTCTTTATCATAGACAAACTCTTCATCATTATTACCAAATTCAACACTCCATCTTCCTTGATAACATGAACTCTTAAGGGCGCTAACAGACATTACACTTCTTATGTGAGCCTTTCTCTTTGCATTAGAACCTACCAATCTTCATCTATACCTATAATCACATGAATGGTTCATTTGGACATTTGTTTACCATAAGGATCACCACGCGAACCCTGAACCTACTGGTAAGTACCTTGATCAACAAATTCTATGAGTTCACAATTTCACACTGCCTCTTTAATATCATCCTTCAAAGTGAAACAATATTCAGTCATATGCCCAACATCATTATGGAAGGCACTTTTGTCTTTTGAATTTGACCTTCTTGTCCTATGCCTTATTGGAGATGGTTTGGGCAGGATACTGAGACTCTTCACCTAGTTCAAAATGTAAGTATGGGTAGCATTCAAAAGAGTGTAAACTTTGAGCCTACCCTAGGGAATGTACTTCTTGGTATGTTCTGGTTGAGACCTTTGAGGAGCCTTGGAAGATTTACCTTGCGTCTGTGCTTTCTACTGCCTATCACCTCGTGCTTGCAATGACTGGTTAGGGAGCCTGCTTGTTCTGAGCTCTCTTACGGTTCCTAAACTATCTGTCTTCTCTTTGAAAGATGCTACACGACGCCCTTTTAATCTCCTTTAGCTCTGCGAACTTGTGGGCTCGTTCGTACAGGTTTACCAAACTCTGGGTCTAATATCAGTAAAGGAGTACGACACATGGTCATTCTGTACCCCCATAATGAAAGCATCGATAACCCACTAATCCTCTAAGTTCTTCATGTTCAAATTCATCACATGAAACCGTTTCACGTAGTCTTGGAGAGACTCGCCTTCTCTATGTTTCACAGATATCAACCCCATAAGCATGCTCATCATCGCCCTATAGGCCCTGAATCTTCCTAGGAATATTTGGCCCAACTAGGAGAAACTTTAAACTGAGCTTTGAGGAAGGTACAAGTACCAATCCTTCGCATTTCCTTTAAGTTTCGTGGAAAAGCCTTGCATTTTTCCGAATCTGATGCTGCTAGCATGTTCATATAATTTGTGTACTACATCAGGTGGGCTCGTCAGTCTCTCCTCCCTTTGAACATGTCTTTTGGGACCTTAAAATCACGTGGCAAGTTCATTGTTGCTATCTTAAGGGCCAACGGATTGTTAGAATAGAAAAGTCAATCCATGTCTTGAGACTCGGGGTGCAACGTTCTCACATCTCATCGTAACTTATCTATCTCGTTTTTCTATTCTTTCGTATGCATGCCTGAACCTTCGTTCTGCGTATTCACATTATTGTGGAAATAATAATTGTCAGAATGCACCTTCCTTCTTAACTCCTCGTACTGCTTTAGTAACTCTTGTTGGAAAGTCAGTTGCTACTCGAACCATGCATCCTGTGTAGCCATTTGTTCTCTCATTAACTTCATCTACTCCTGAAGAGCAAGAAACTGTTGTGGCAATATTTCCTGGTTAGAAGGGAGTGCTAGACCGTGACCAGAGGATATGTTCAAGTCCAACGGACCAAAAACTCCCTGATAAGCCGCATTGCCAAAGTTCTCTGGTCGATCGACAAACCAGTTGGCAAACAGGTCTGCCCTATTAAGTTGACCACCAGAACCCAAGGCTACAACTTGTCTGGATGAAAGATTAACAAGGAAGTTTTCATTTGGGTGAGCCATTGTAATTTTTGTGAAAAAATTTTCTCAAACTGAAAGAAATCTACTGGTTTAAAATCTATCCATGCTCACTGTACCAATTGCTGAGTAATTTTTCGTTGTGTCTTATTATAGGGGATAATCGAATATTTATATACATGGTTATGATTCATGGAACTGACGTTCTTAGTAGACTATATTCATGTTGGATACATGTACTGTCCTGGGCTGCTTGCTGGACTTCGTGGCCCCTATATGCGAACTCCTTAGGTATATACGAGCTGAGACCACGAGCTCCCTTTGCGAGTAACTCCTGGCATGTGCGAGCTAAAACCACGAGCTCCCCTTGCTAACTTCTCACTATAAGGCTTGTACGCATCTATCTGGTAGGGCGTAGTCGAGTCGCGAGTAGGCGAATCAAACCTTATCTGGTTCTCGGGTTAGTGATCATAACTACATAACACATCCCTAATTTTTCAAGTCCTTTTCAAACAAGACCCTTGCATTTTCCCTACCACTGAGCATCATGAGAAGTCAATGCCTAAGATCAAGTTTTCATACAAGTAGTTGGAAGGTATGGACCAATGAATACTAAAAAAGATGATCAACAAGAAGTGCCTAAGAAGCAAAAAGTGCCTACTTCCTTAGACCCAAGCCTATTTTTTCTAGAATCTAAAAGAGGATAACTAACAAGCTTACTTCCTATATCAAAGCCAATGATCGACATATTTCCAGATTTAGAGTAGAAGCCAAGGTTGTTCAAAGATAAGAGATAGACAAAAGGCCCTCTATACTGATATCCTTTCTCTTCTTTATAAAAATTGAATTGGCAATATTTTTTTATGAAAAAGGGGGAGATAATTGTGCTAGCTGAGGGGGAGACTGATGTTGTTGCTGTATTTGCCTTTATTTTATTAATTTGTTAATCTCTTTCAATCGTTTTTGGGGTTTTTGTAATTTGAACTCTAAACCTTGATGAACTGCAAGTTATTGAATGAATGATTTTACTTGAGCCACAACTTACTTAGCTATAATTATGGTGTTTTTATTACTAATGCAAATTTCAAACATTGTTAGATTATGGGAATTATGTTGAAGGAGAGCTTTGTTTGATTGTTGATTAAGCTTCATGTTTTAAATTTGTTTTGTTTAAAAAATTGTCAAAGTGGGTGTGCCACTTCTTTTACCACTGTGACAAAACAACAAGATGTCATATTTGGAAGATTGACAATTTATTGAACCAAATCTTTGGGTTGTGTTGATATAGTAGAACGATTCAAGTCCATCAATGAATTTGAATTCACTTGGAGAAACATATTTAAAAGATATGATCGGATTGTTTATATTGAATCCCTTAGACTAAGGAAGTTAGATTAGGTCGAAACTTAAAGACTTATTTGTCAACAATTCGTTTTACTTTGGTTATTGAATATTATATTGTATTTAGCTATTTTAACTATTTTTAGAAAATATGTTAGTAAATCTCAATAACTTTTATATAATTGAGAGATTTGTATAGGTTTTGAACTGAGTATTGTTTTAGAGTACTTATTTTTTTAGTAAGGAATATCATTTGTGAGAGTGTATTTGAATTGTAAAACCTTTGTATGGTTAGTTTTACGGGTTAAGTTCATAGGGGGAATTTAATGGTGAAAGATCTAATCTTTAAAATACAAGAGGTAAGGAATCTTCATTAGGGTGTGTTAGAACTAAAATCACTAATTGTATTTATTTTGAAAATACTAGATTATAGGTAGGCTCTATAAACATAGAGACATTGAACAATGTAAACAACTTTGAGGTCCCCTTTTTTTCATTATGGTTGTCCCAGTTACTGCAGAGTGCCCACTTCTGCATTCACTTCTATTGATACTTTGAATCTTGTAAACTTAACAACTGTTTTAGGTCAATAAATATTAATATCATGTGAGCTCTTTTTTTAAATATTAAGTAACTTAATTATATAAAAATATTAATTAATTTAAATCACTTATTTAGATAACATAAATTTTTTAATTTTAAAAATTTAAAGAGTAATTAAAATGGAAAATTTTTAGAATTTTTCGATCTAAGATTGAGGTTTGGAATGATAGAAATGTGCAAGTGTGGAAATCAACTAAAAATCAACTGATTGGATTAGCTCTATGGACGATTTGGGCTGCTCCATTTGCTAAGTAGATCGGTCTTCTTTTTTTAACATAATTGGGCCTCTTTTTATCTTTAGGCTTATAATTAATTTTTAACCCAATTAATTTTAGATCAAAATTAATTATAAAATATTTTTAATATATATTTTTGGACCATCCATGGTTGGAAAATATTATTTGCCTTGCTCTTGATCACTTGATGCACAACACTGCCCCAACGGTTCAAGCCTCTCGAGGTGTTTGTCGAGCTAATTTTCACGCTTTGTACAAAATTGTAAAAAAATAAACCAAAATTGTGTAAATTTATTATAAAAATAATTAAAATTCAATATGTTAATAATTTTAGTACAATTTAATTATTTTATAATTAAAATATAAATTTTAACAAAAACTACTACAAAACTGCACGAATTAGAATTCAAAACGTGCTGAAAAATTTATATATTTTTATGTTTCCAAGTTGCCACAACTTCTCTCGTTAAAGCTTGACATCTCCATCAAGCCCAACAAAAAATATTCAAAATCAACATCACACCAGAGGATTGGATTATAGAGATTGCTCCCACCATGCAACACTACTTCAGAGAAAGAATAAAAATTAAGCTTGATAGAAGAAATGAAAAAAATAAATATTTTTTTTATCTATTATTTGATAAAGTTGAAAAATAATTTGAAAAATGCATAATTTTGAACTAATATATTCATCTCTCTTGTTTTTCCAATTTGGAAGATGGACCTCTTGCTTTTCTTTTTAACCAACCATACTCAATTTATTTTTCTCCCACTTTTTCAGACAGCCAATCACACTCCAACTTATAAAAATCTCTCTGCTTCAGCATAAAAGTCCCACGGCTTTGTTCTAAAAATGATGTCTCACAAATACCAGCTTAACTCTGTATGTTGATATAATAAGGAACCCTCAAAACCTTCCAATTTAAGAGATCCCATTGCTTGATCAAGTAATGTAATGAAGCTTTAATATTAACAAAGTTTTCAACCATAAAAATCACTATATTAGGAGTCGAAAAAAAATAAATTAATTTTTATATGTTAAATCAAAAAGCAAATAAAATCTTTTGGGAAAATTTTCATCTATTTTTACTATTAAAAATTAATCATTATATATCAACATGACGTAAACGTAACAAGTCACGTGTTATTATCTGATAACCCGTCAACTAAACCAATTTTTTACGGTACAAATGGATGAAATTTTTAACAAAAATAATTAATTTACTCTTTAATCTAATGTATAAATACTAAATTATCCCTTTTTAGTAGAGAAGACAAAATTCAGTAAATGTAAAAGAACAAAAGGTTGAGTCAAATTAGGGGAATAAATAATGCAAAGAAATTAGAATGAAAGGTTAATAACAAAGCTTTCTTTCCAGCCTAGAATCCAGCAGACATACAATGCCACCAACCAGCCAACCCAACTGGAGAGACAAAACAATTATATTCCACACTTTATCCCACCTTTTCATGTCATAGGAGACATGGGGGACATCACTCTCTCTCTTAAAAGTAAAAAGGTTTAGTGGGAGTGCAGGTCAAAAGTAGAAATCAAAGATATAGAAAAGCATTACGCAATTCCATAAATGTAAAACTAAGAAGCTATTTTCACAGAGTCTGAGGCTTTATCTTGGCCTCCCTGGAGTTCTATGAAACAATTATGTAGTCGATTATGTCACATGTAAAACTGCTGGTCCTAGCATGAATCGAGAAATGACAACGATCTTCAACCCAAAAAAAAAAAAAATGAAATGAAATGGAAATTAATACTTTGGACAATTATCATCCAATGCTGTTTGTGGGGGTGACTTGAGCCACAAAGAAAAGGCAATTTCATTTTACTCTTACTTTTTTCTCTATAGAATATAGTTCCTCAATGAGTCCTCCAGGAACTGATGGGTAGGGCTGATCATCTCCTTCACTTTGTTTCCATTCTTATAAATCTTAAAAGTAGGGACCATTCTTATACTCTCTGCTTTTCCCACTGCTATGCTTTCCTCTACATCCACCTTCAATCACAAAACAATGAGACATGGCATAGAGTTGGTTTAGAATGCCAGTGACAGAATGAGTTCAACAAGTAAAGAACAAAATTACCTTGTAAAAACGTATAGATGGATACCGAACACAAAGCAAATTTACGAATGGGGATATTTCTTCACATTGTTCATTGGTTGCCACTTTAAAGTGGACCACTGATACCCCTGAAAGTTTTGAATTTGTAAATCAGATACCCGACTTGGGGAAATGAAATCCACACAAGGGCATATCAATCTCACCTGGTGTCGATATTGCAGTTTTGAATCTCTCTAGGCTAGAAATTTCTTCTACTTCACCGCTGATTTTCATGTTAAGAACATCCATTCCACGGGATTTCTTCAGTGCAACCTGTGCATTATGCAGAGACTCAGCCACTTCATTATCTCCAGGAAGTTCCTTTCTCAAGAGCTCATAATCTCTCACAGCATCTGGCCACCGTCCAAGCTAAACATATACTCATGTGTCAGTTCCTAATCAACAGAAATGAAACATGAAAGCACATATACCTAAAGGTAACCATACAAACGTCATTTCACCTTTGCGTTCGAGGCAGCCCTTCGAAGTAAGGCTTTTAGGTAATTTGGTTGGATCCTAAGAGCCTGGTTGCAGTCCTCTACAGATTTTTCCCAGAGTCCAAGCTTAGACCAACAAACTGCTCTATTGCAGTATAGAACAGAGTTAGAGCTATCATATTTGAGCCCTTCCCCATAAGCAGAGCAGGCTTCAGCATATCTTCCGGCATTGAAAAAGTCATTGCCTTGTGACCGTGCTCTTGCTACCATTTTCACATTATTTAATACCACTGCAATTTCAACATTGTTGTAATCAATACGTCTAGCCTTCTCTGCTGCAGAAACTGCATTCTCAAATCTGCAAGAAATCTATAATGTATTTTCACTCAACCCTAACAACAATACCAAATCATAAATCGTAACTTCATCTTTCAAAGCTCACCTTCCCAATGCCATCTCAACTTGAGCTTGAACAAAAAGGGCATAAGCTTCAGCCACAAAGCCAAAGTACCTAATCTGTGAAGAGGGAGTATATTTCTCCAAGTTCGAAATGTTCGATAAGCAGGAATCCGAGTCATCAATTTGGTGGAGCTTCAAAAAGGCTTCTGCTTTACAAGCAATGAGCTGTGTATTCATTTCAACAGGCTCAGAAATTCTGCACTTAATTTCTATAAGCAGCTAGCTAGTGCAAATATACAAAGGCCAGGAGCCATACCTGGGGACACGAGTCTGCACCAACAGCTATTGCTGCATCAATTTCCCTTATTACAGTCTTCCAATCACCAATCTTTCGAGCATCTGCGCATCGATTAATATGATTTTCCAACAACTGCAACTTAAGTAACTCGGCTGGATCTGATTGTTGCCCTGGAAAACATAGGTGGCGTCTAACATTATCAGGAAAACCTAACCTGGAAGTAAGAAATTTGAGGATTGTTAATATTCAGTCCAAAATCCATTGCCAATTTGAACATCCATCCAAAGGGCTGTTTTCCTTTTTAGTGGAAATTGAGAAAGGAAAGTGATGTAGTAAGAACTTGAATGGTTCAAATAGAAGAAGCCAAAGGACTAAATCAATCAAATAATAAGATGATTATGGACAACAAAAAGTACAATCCCTTAAAATCTATCATATATATGAAAAGCACACCTTGACAAGCTAGCAACAAAGAGACAAAGCAATCTCAAAGTAATAGCAGGGACATTGGAACAGAGAGTTGAAAGAAGAGATGGCATCGAAAATCACAACCCATGAACATGAAAAAGAACAAACAAGGACGAATGGTAGAATGAGAGAGAAATAAAAGCCCACAGAAACTAAACAGATCCAATCCACAGCAACACCGAAGAGAACATAAATAAAGCAAGCCACCCATCACATTAATCAAGATGATCAATTAAATAAGAAAATTTAACTTACTCACCTAAGATAAAGGGAAGACAACCTCTGATGAGCTCTGCCATAACCAGGGTCCAATCTAACAGCCTCCTCACACTCCTTGACGGCTTCTCCCAACCTTCCCACCGCCGCCAACGCTGCTGACCTGTTACTTCGGTAAGCAGCATTGTCCGGTGAAATAGATATTGCTTTATCATACAATGCCAATGCTTCCAAAAAATTTCCTCTTTTATACATCTCATTACCAGCTTTCTTCATTTCTTCAGGATCAGCAGTAGTCCCCAATTTAGCACCGCCACCACCGCGAATTATGCTGCCATGTCCATAGTTTCCTTTGCCAGCACCAAGCGTATCGGTCTTGTTAGAGGTACGTAAGCCCATGGTTTTTAGGATTTTCCCAGACGGGCAAATGTTACCACTGGGTAAAATATTTGTCGTGGTTGGGATAGAACAAACAGGAGAGGATGAAGAAGAAGAAGAAGAAGATGATGAGGTTGCTCCACTGAAGCTTGAACCAGAGTAGATTAAAGGAGGCCCAGCAGAGACGGATCTCCTATGACCGGGCCTAAGATTCCGGTTTGTTGAGACAGATCCGGGTATAGATGTAGTTTTGTCCGAAAACTCCCCTGAGAAATGGGTACTGTTTTTGCTGGAAACGGAACCGGCGGATGAGGTAGAGCTATTACCAGATGTTGTAGTGAGGGCTGAAGTACTTCCATTGTTGTTGGCAGAGAGACGGGTAGGGAGCAATGGTGAAACAGGTGAAGCCAACAGATCGAGTTGTTTGAAGTCAGGTTTGTTCATTTCAGTGTGGTCGGTAGATGCAAAACTGAGTGAGTGACGGTGGCGAGTGGTTTGGGAATCAAAGCTTTGTCGTCCAGACATATTAGCAGCAGAAATGGGTATTGGTAGTGGAATCTGGATTGAATTAAGAGAGAAGAAAAGGAAGTAGTTAGTATTTCTATCCCTCTCTTGTGTTTAATGTTGAATTAATGTCTTAGATTAGGTATACTAAAACACCAACACTTACGTAAACCAAACATTAAGCAGAGAAGGGATCTAAAGGGAAGATTAAAAATGAATGTCACTCCACTGTGACATGTCATGCCAAGTCCAGTTAATAAACGATATTTTTTATATCGATACTAATTAAATTAAGATTAATTAATTATATAAATTATAATTATAAATCTAATATTACAAATAGTTTATTTATCTCAACAGTTGATATTTTTGGGTATTTCCTCCTTTTGAGTTGCAAAAACAGTGATCCCAAGTTTTTGGTTGTTTTCCTTTTGCTTCTTTCACAATTTGTATATTAAAGTGTACTATTTTTTCTATTTTATAATCCTTTTCTAATAGACGTTGAATAAAAAATTGATGCCACATGTTTTCCATTTATTTTCATTATATAATTTTAATTTTAATTGTTTTTAAAGAAAAATATATTATTAAATTATTTTCTCTTTCACAAATTTTCAAAAATTAGCAATTCTTGAAGACATTTTGATATCTTTTTAGTCATACCAATAATCTTGTTAACCACAGGAAGAAAGCTTGAAATCTAGGGTTTCCATTAGAAAAACCATTAAATATGGAACAACCTAGAATCATCTAAAGAAGACCTTAAATTGTAAGGTCTTTTACTCGTCCTGCCGATCGGTACGAATAAAATATATTATTTGAAATATTCTTCGTTTGTATAAAATCTTTCTTTTGTCAAATTTTTAAGTTTTTTTTTCTATCTTCTTTAAATGGTAAGGTTGTATATTTATATGATATGGTTACTTTTTATTGATGTGATATTCTAGAATAGGTTCCATGCATGCCAACACGTACCCTATTCTAGACTAAACACATGTTTAGGTGGTCTCATGCACGATCCCACATGTGACCTCGCAAGATAGTATAAGTACCCTTCCTGCGAACACTTAACATCATGCGAGCTCAATTATGAACTCGATATGCGAGCTCGATCTGCGAACTTGGTATGTGAGCTTAACATGCAACCCATGTAGAATTTGGCCAACACCCATTCGGGTTATGGGTTGGTAATTGCGGGTCTTGATTCATTTCTTCCACGAGGTTCCTCCTTTCATAGTATTGTGAAGGGTTACTCAGAAATATACGACCACTTCCTCTAGTTCTAGCCATAGTCTACCTGCAAAACTAGGAAGAAAAATTGAGAATACAATGGGAATTTTAGGGAAATTACCTCTAAAATTATTCTTCTCGGTCCAAATTTTCAAATTCAAATAATGTAATTTTTAGGGCTCTACTAACCTCCTCTTAAAAAGGGATTTTTTTTTCTTTGCACTTTAATGATTCAAATCACCAAGAACGAGGGATCAATTAGCTGCAAACAACTGTATTCTTTCTATACACGTGGCGAGTTGTACATTACACGTTAAATTATAAAACGTACTCAGTAAGTTTTATTTCTGTCATTTTAGCTATAACTCTTTTTCGAATATCAATTTAGATTTAAGAAAATAGAAGTTGGAGGAGAGAGAGAATCAAGCTAAAGCTTGATTCTAAGAGAACAAGGTATAAATGTTAAAGTTTTATATTGTTTTCATGTTAAAGAAGTATAGAAAAGATGTTAAAGTGAAGATTACTCATGTAAAGTTTTATATTTTGATATGATACTGAAGAAAGAGATTGAGAAAGTGAATCAAGTGATGAGGAAAAAGGGAGAGAAAATTATTTGAATTTGGAAAAGGTTGGTACCCATAAATTCTCTTGTTATTTAAGGATTAAAAATGTAAACTTAACGAAGTTTTATGGTAAATTAGTAAAATAAAATGTAAAACAATTTAATATGTGAATACAGAAATTATGATAAAAGTTTAACGAATGTGTCATGAGATGATGGACTATGCATAAAGTATTATAAAAGTGAAATTGTGGAAAAATATGAAATTTTTATGATGATAAGGACTAAATTGTCAAACCTGAGAAAATATATGGATGAAATAATAGAAGTAAAATACATAAAAAAAGTTTATATATGAAAACAATATATTAAGATAAATTATGTTATTAAAGTGTAACAGGAAAGAAAATCGATTATTATGATTAATTAGTGAATGTTAAACTTTTATGACAAAAGAGGACTAAATTGAGAAGTTATGAAAGTTTACAAAAAAATTTGATAAGTGAAGAATGTAGCTGAGAATGCAAAAATACATGATTATTGTAATTCAAATTACAATTGTTCTAAGTTGTGGAAATATAAGGAGTAAATTGAAAAAAGTGTAAAATTGGAGTTAAATTGTGAAATATTATATTGATAAATAGAATGTGTAAGAAAGTGTGATGGAATAATATATGTATGAAGTGAAAGTGAGATTGAATTACAAAAAATAGTGAATTTCATGATAAAAAGGATTAAACTGAAATAAGTTCAAAATATGCAAATGTTGTTTTGAAAATGAGAAAATTAAATTGACTCTGATGTGGTTACCCAAGTAGACAAGATATGAGATAATAAGATATAGATAACATGCCATTAAAGAAAATTTAGCGTGCTTTCTATTCTGATTACGCACTTAGTGTTGTCCTATTCTGACATAACACTTCGATGCTACTTTGTTCTGTTATTGCACTTTAGTGCATTACCATATTGTTTCCATATTTCCTAAGCGTTATGTTTAAGTCTGTGTTAAGCCTCTGTTGAATAATAGAAGATAATGATAAAGTAAAAAGTTATAGTAAGCAAATTCTGAAGAAAAATTCTTGTTACATAATGAGATGACAATTAAAGGATTCTAATAACAATTTACGTTAAACCCTGAAGTGATAATATAGTGATAGATGGGTAAAAGTTCTATTCCTGTCAATCCATGAAAAGATAAAATTAGTTAATTACGTAATAATGAATCCTATAAATACAAAATGATCTGTTGATTATCAAAATATACCCTGTTGATTATTAAGATATATTCAGGAATTATAGTATTAGTAATATTTTCTATATATAGAATTCAAGGCAAAAAAAAATGATATTTGGATTCCTGGGTACTTACTAAGCTTTCATGAGCTTAAGGTGTGTTTTAAACACGTACATGAAAGATTGAACTAAAGCTCTAGATTCAACTTTGGATTTCAACACATCTCATATCATTTCATCACTAAGGCTTGAAGAGGGTACGAATTTGATATTTTGGTTATAAAATATGACATGTACATAAGTTATTGCAAGTGTTTTGATATAATTTGAGGTTTATAATGATTAGTTGATGTGAAATCACCGAAGTTGCTTTAGCAACGAATATAACATCTCGGTGCTTTCACCTAGTGTTTGGGTCGGCTATGAAGATGTTACAAGTTTATTATATACATGATATTTTATACACATGATTATGATTAGTACATAATTATAATATATATATATGATATGCATACATTTTTAAAATCATGAAAAGAGAAAGAAAGAAAGAAAATTAAGGAAAATTTTAAGCAATGCAAGAAAATAATGTTTTAATTGGGGCCTTAAGTTGAAAACATATATTTATTTGGTGATTTCAAAATTCAATAATCATGCTTATTTGGTAAACTTCTAAATATGAAAGTTTATGATTTTTCAAAAAGACACTTATGTACTTATTGGTACACTATATATAGATATTTGGTTGGAGTTGAAATAATTAATTCATTCTATCCAAATTGTGAGTGAATTTTTCACTAGAAAAGTTTTCTTTATTTCTCATGAACTTCATATACTTAATAATTTGTTTTATTCAAATCATGATATTAGTAACTAGCATTTGAATGTTATTTACGAGACATTATTTAAATGTATTGATCAATAAAGGACACATTAAATCAAAACTGATCATATAGATGATCATATAATGTGAATTATCTTGGTTAATTTAAAATAACCATAACTTAAATGGTTTTATATAATACCACACATTTTTTTAGTTTATGTTATAAAATTTGGACTAGTAGTGCTTTTGACAAGAAATGAAATAAGTCATATGTAATATGCATAGTTAATTTTTCTTATAAAAGTAGAATATTGGAAAGCATTGACTCATACGATAATATCACTATTCTGATATGATATCTTCTAGTGAGGATGTTGACATGATAATCATATATTTTTATGTAAAATTTTTTGAAATTTACTTTAAAAGCCATAAATCAAAAAACCTCATGAGTATGAAAATAGCAGAACCATTTAAATGATAGACATGCATAGTCAGAAAATGTCTAATTGTAACACCCCTAACCCGTCTCCGTCACCGAATTAGGGTTAGGAGTATTACTAAACAATTAGAAACATTTGGACATTAGATCATTCAATATTATAATCACAACATATAATGTTCATACACATGCATAATGCCCCTAAAACGAGCTCTCGAGGCCCTAAAACTAGCTTACAAACAATTCAAGACCAATTTGAATCAATTTAGAAAAAATTGGGAAAAGTAGCAAAATTTGAAAATACAGGACACACAGCCATGTGCCTCACACAACTGAGAGACATGCATGTGTCTTTGGCCATGTAAGCTTCGAACTAGGGACACACGGCTGTGTCCCAGCCCATTTTCTCACCCCTGTAACTCTCTAAGTAGGGTCACACGGCCGTGTCACACGCCCGTGTGCCAGGCCATATAACTTTCGAAGTTGTCCCACACGTTCGTGTATCAAGTCGTGTGTTAGATTGTGTAACTCACTGGCTTGCATACAAAGGACCATCAGGTGACACACGGCCGTGTCACAAGGCCCATTTCATGCAATTGAATCTCTTTTGTAAATTTACATATTTACCCTTCAATCTTTCATTTTTATTCAATTTAATCCCTAGGCCCTAATCATGAAAATTATCCATTTTTCCTTAACACCCATGTTAGCTGATTGTTCCCTATCTTCTTATCAACTCCTATTTGCAATAATTTCACCTAAAGTACAAGCAATTTATCATTTGAATCAATTTAGTCCCTAAACATCAAAATCACTAAAAATTACTTTACAAAATAGTCCACCCAAACAATAAAGTCTCATATTTCCATCATAAACTTCAAAGAATATCTCAACTCATCAATGGAAACATTCATAACATTTAACAGTTTCACAAATTGATCATCGGGTTAGCTAGATCAAGCTAATACGAACTTAAAAACATAAAAATTACTAAAAACGGGCTAGATTTCACTTACAATTGAAGATTCAAGCTTGGAAGTTAAAACCCTAAAGTTCTCACATTTTCCGTGAAGAAGGTCAACTATTTCATCAACTTTCATCTTTTAATTTTCCAATTTTGTTTTATATAGCTAGGTTTTTTTGTAATTATTTCAACTTTCTTAAATAATTTCTTAATTAACCATGCTTAAGCCTAATTAAACCATTTTTACTTTAAAAAAATCATCATTCCAATCCACTAACTCAATTCCATGGTTTAATTATCTTTTTAACCCTTTTAATTTAACTTCTCAACCTTTACAATTTTTACAATTCAATCCGTTTTACTTGTTAAACTATCCAAACAATTAAATTTTTCAACCAAAATTTAATATGACTCTAGAGACCTCATAATTATACTAATTAAGTAATATTCACGAAATATTTTGTCGGAATTATGGTCTCGAAACCACTGTTTTGGACACCACTGAAAATCGGGTTGTTACACTAATAATGTCCATGATAAAAGGATATATAAACATGACGTTAATGTCAAAAGATTGGACAATTGGTGGTCCTCTAATATGATTATGTTCTTAAAATATATGAAACACCCTTATATGTATATGGTTTTTTTTAAGTCTTTTTATGTTAACAATGTTGAGAAGTTATGAAAAATAGCAAATATGTTGTCTTGTTTCACGAAGGGATTTCATGCCTCCTTACAACAGCTTACTTGGTAAAAAGACATGGTGTATAGTTTCATACATTTGGATTGTGAAATTAATTTATTGTGTATCAATAAATAAATAAATAAAGTAGCCAAATATGAAACTATCATTATAAAAGAAAAGTAAAATAATGACTTTGAATATTACGTAAATTGATAA
Organism: Gossypium hirsutum; assembly: GCF_007990345.1. Classification (NCBI taxonomy): domain Eukaryota; kingdom Viridiplantae; phylum Streptophyta; class Magnoliopsida; order Malvales; family Malvaceae; genus Gossypium; species Gossypium hirsutum. Next base: position 609,373 of record NC_053432.1, read on the forward strand.
TTGTACAAAAGATATCATAATATTCTTTTGTGAAAGAATGGGCAATTAAACATGGTGGGAGTGTTAGTCCTGTGAACTTTCAAGGCACAAATAAATATAAGTTTCACCATGTGGTATAAATTATTAACAGAACTTTGATAACAAATGTAACACCCCCTAACCTGTCTCCATCGCCAAAATAAGGTTATAGAACATTACCATACAATCGAAAACATTTAACATCTTAACATTTAAATAAACTAAACATATCATAATCCAATCAATTACATGCATTCTATCCCTAAATTGAGCCCCCGAGGCCCTAAAAATAGCTTTGATGCAATTCGAGACTAATTTGAAACAAAACAGAAAGTTTAGGAAAAAGTTGTAAAAAATGAAATAGGGGTCACATAGCCATGTGACATCACCCTAGGCCGTGTAACTTTCGAACAAGGGACACACGACTGTGTTCGAGCTCGTGTCCTCACCCATGTAACTCACTGAGATGCCCCACACACCTGTGTGCCAGGTCGTGTGCTAGGCTATGTAACTCTTTGAGTTGCCACACACGCTCGTGTGCCAGGCCGTGTGCTAGGCCATGTAATTCACTAACTTGGAACCCTAAGAAATCTCAAATGATACATGGCCGTGTGACAGCCCGTGTGAATCCAAAATTTACCTAAAATCAAACCTTTTCAAGTTTAATTTATACCAAACCATTCAAACCAATTGGGCACACATTCAAGGGGTTCAAACACCACTCAAACATACATAAACATGCCATTTTAGACATCCTTAATCACCTAACCAATATTCCATTCAAAAGCACCACAAATATCCCAAAACATTACATACCAAAACAAGTCAACATGGCATATTCCCAAGCTTAATGGCCTAGATCAAATATGTACCAAAAAAGTCACAAATGACTAGCCTCAACTCATTACAAGCATACCAAAACACCATGCATTTCAATTACCTAAAAGTAGTCAAGATGACCTTCCTTAACAAGCTTTACAAGTCCATCAACTAAACATAAACTTCAAAGACATAAGCATACTAAATCAACTATTTTATACATACATGAACCATCAATACAAAAAAAACAAAAAAAAACTATACATGCCGTTATTAACCTTGGCCAAAATGCTCAAAAACTACTGAATCGATTGTTGGATAGTGTGATAGATCTCCGACTAGCTTTCAACCAATCGAGCTTCCGATAATCTATAAAACAATGGAAAACAACTACATAAGCAACGAGTGCTTAGTAAGCTTGTATAAACTTAAACTTAACTTACTATTTCATTTATACAATTCAAAGATTAAGTAAAAATCATTACCAATGCCATAAGCTTAATAAAAGCCTATACAACATCATCAAATTCACAAGTTAGAATACTTGTCCATAATACAAATGAAATCAACCATAAGATATGTAAATTTCCATATGTACTAACATCATTTAGCTCATAAATCCTTTCATAAAGTCATGATTCAATCCATTTGCATACTTACCATTCCGTCCCTTTTCTTACCCATTGAACCATCTAGAATTACATCGGATACTTGAGAAAGCTCACACATAGTGTGCCTTAACATATAACTCTGCAACCTTTCCTTTACATCAATGCTTACACGAGTTGTGAAATGGGTCTATTCACACGAGCTGTGGGTCAGAATGTCAGCTACACGATGCTGCTCACATGAGTTGTGGAGAATCTGCAACAAATGCAGAACCTCATCCATCAGTAGGACATTCAAATCCAGCACCTGAAACATGAAATCCCTAATGACATGTCATTTGTATCCTAAGAATTCATAAGGTTCAACCGAGACTCTTATCCATCAATGTATCATATCATTGATACATTTATTATCCAATTCATTTATATCACAACAACATAGTAAATAGTTAATTTAACTAACATTAAAATAATTATAGTTCATACGAACTTACCTCGATAGTTAAAGGTGTAGTAGCAATATCGAACTAATCTGAAGCTTGAGCTTCTCCTCGATTTAAGTCCGATTGCGGTTTATCTTGATCTAAATAAATAATTTCATTCAATTAAGTCCTTCTTAGAATTCAATTTAATCCATAATTCATATTTATGAAAAATTACAAAATTGCCTCTAATACTTTGACTTTTCACAATTTAGTTTTTAAGCTCAAAACTTAAAATCAAACCATTTTAACTTAAATCCACCTAAATCGTGTTGCAAGAGACCTTAAAGAAACTCATAGTTATCAAAAATTCATAAAAAACCCTAGGATTTATACCTTTAACAATTTAATCCCTATTTCCAAAATTCATTAAAAATCATTTAACCAAACATGTTTATTTCACAACAAAGATTAATAATCTATCAATTAACATCAAAACCTATTCAAGAAAATCCACTTTAAGTCCCTAAACCTTTAACATATTTTCAAATTAATCCCCGGACTAGCTAGATTAAGCTAAAACAGACTTGAGAACATAAAAATCATTAAAAATGGGACTAAAATCACATACCATACAAGCACTTGAACTAGCCGAAACTTCAAAGCACAAAAATAGCTTCTTATTCCCTTAATTTTGGTGGAGAAAACCATTAGGGAAGATGATACAAAATTTTACCTTATTTTAGTTTAAGTTAATTTATTAAATTGCCATTTTAACCTTAGTTATTAACTTTAAAATCAACTAAAGCATGTCCATATTTGTCCACTAATATTAAGGATGGTATAATTACTAACTAAATCCTTTAGATTTCCTTTCCATAGTCATTTGACCATTTAACTAAGAGAACTCAACATTTTACACGTTTTACGATTTAGTCTTTTTTACCTAATTAAGTATTTAAACATTAAAATTCCTTAACGAAATTTTAATATGAACTTAATATAATTCAGAAGACATTAAAATAAGAATAAAATAATAACTCACTTGTCAGAATTATGGTCCCGAAACCATTATTTTTGACACCACTGAAAATGGGCTGTTACAACAAAACTCTAGTATCCAACTTGTATACCATGTTCCAAAGAGCATGAACATATCATAAATAGAATTCCAGAATCCCTTTCACCCATTATAATCCTTGTTTCATCAACCCTATTCCCAACCAAACCCCTGATCCCTCGTCATACCATAACCATATCATGTATTATTCCATTTATTCATTTTGGTTCCTTGACATTTAGCTTCACATATAAACATATACTAACTTTTATTTATTTTCTTTTTGATACATATGCACATGTGAATTCATTTCTCTCCTATTTTACTAACATGCTTATATATATATATATTCACCATTAAATTTAGTATCCATATTTAGTAATCATAATCATATTCTATTTCATAAATATATTTAATTATCATTTGTATTCATTTTGTATTTTAACATTCATGACTTACTGCTATTTAGTTATAATTATTACAGTAGTTTAACTTAATCACACAACTCCTAAACTTCATTCATCATAATATACTTTCAAAGTAAAATATTACTTCATACTAAATTTAAATACTCAAACATCTAAATTAAAGTAGCAAACATAAATTCAATTTAATACTTATCTTTTTTTTTTCACTTGAAGTTAACATTTCTCTTAACTTTCCTATGCTTTTTTTTTCACTTTTTCCTTTAACTAATTGATTTTCATGGTAAAAAATGATCTCATAACACTTCACAATATGTAATTAAGCCAGGTTTTTTTAACGTATGAAACTCAAGAAAAATTTATGAAATTTTTTCCCTTCTTCTCTTCTTTTTTCTTTTCTTTTCTTTCTTTCTTTCTTTCATTCTTCTTCTCTTTCTCCTTAGCTTGCTGTCGCCCATCTCGCTGAAAATATAAAAATTCTCTACATCCTTCTTCCCTTTTCTAATTTTTCTTATTTTGTTTTATCTTCCACTTATATAATATTACATTTCCACCTTTAATCAATATTTTTCCTTAATCTCTACACACATGATACTTTGGGATTATATCTATGTAACACCCTAAACCCAGCCTAGACGTTATGGCCGAATCTGGTGATGTCACATAGAATGGAAGTCGAAAACGAATTTGTTTAGTTAAAACCGTTCCAGTTAAATTAGCCTTTATCTTAGTTCGAAGTAAAACGCATGTTCCCCATTATATCTAAAATCATATCTTTTTAGCGGAAGCTTTGGAAACGTTTATTTTTGGAAACTGTTCGTGTTGAAGAAACCTTTGTTTTTAGCAAAATCGAGTTTTTACCGTCCAGCTGTGCTAAAACCGTAAAGCAATTAAAAATTCAAAACTCAAAACCAGACAGTCCAAAGTTTAAAAGTTACATCAAAAACTCCAAATAAGTAATAAAATTTAAAAAGTTAACGGAAGCAGACCAAAATTTACATGTGGCCACTGTCGAGTCATTCGCTGTACTGATCTGTTAAGTTTGAGGATTACCTGTACAGATTAAATAAAAAGGGTGAGTTTTTGCAAACTCAGTGTGTAATCCTCATAGAAACATACATACAGATACAAATCAGAATACAGTTAAATATAGGCTGGGCCTGAGCCCATTACAAATTTAGTTTGGGCCTTAGCCCAATCAAATACAATAGCAGATATAATGTCAGGGCCTGGGCCCATCTCAAATACAGTATACAATACCAGGAAATCAAAATCCTACCCACCAGCCTCCACTCACCATTTCTATCTATCCTTACATACCATATGGGGATTAAATCAACCCACCCATCCCTACACACCATGTTGTACCGAAATGCGACACATGATCTGAAATTTGCAGCAGAGCTGCCAGATAACAGGTTTAATAGCCTTTCAGACACTTCTTCCAAATAACAACAACCCGCCCTGATGCAATGCAACATACGAAAGATGTCATGCTATTATGCAGTCACAGTCTATACATTCAAATCAGCATACATACCCAGTTTAGATATCATATAGACAATCACACAATTAGGGGTCTAAGTAATGCTTACCGACCCTATAGTTGGTTCATAGTCGACTTGGGTGACCCGTGCAACCTTAAGAAACTTTTCAAAAACATGGGCTCACACGTCCATATGACCTGCCCGTGTGGGCCCACACAATCCAAATTGGCTTTGGCCGTGTGGATCACAGGGTCTGGCCCAAAATCTCACACACCCATACGGTCTACCCGTGTGGGCCCACAAGTTCGTGTAGCCCACACGACCCAAATTGGTTGAGCCCGAGTGTCGCACACGGTCCACCTGACCATCAAACAGTCGTGTCCTACGCACATGGCCTGGCTCGTCGATCACACACTCGTATTCCGTCATACGGCCTACCACATGGACGACCATACGCTAGTGTAGCGTCGACAAAATGCTTTTTCAGCTTTTTGCTGAATCCCGTTTCCTGTATTTCGGGTACACACCTATATAGATTTTGCAACCAACGTAACTCCAACACAGCCAGAACCTATATTTGACCAATAATTCACCAATTTAGTCACTTATAGCCATACTTAAACGACAACGCACAAGATAATGGAACGTTAAACTAACAACAACGTTACTTCTGATCGCACAAGGGGGATTCCGCATAATTAAACCGTCAATTAAAGATTTTCAACCCTCTGATTGTCTCCTAAACACCAACCGAAACTCAATAAACAACGATTTATCATTCCAAAAATAATAATACACTAACCGTACTTACCAAAACGCGAAAAGAGGATTGAAATAACGGAATGTAGGGACTTTTCATAAAAAGAAAAAGATAGCAAGAAAGAAAAAGAAGAAAATTCGGCAGCAAAAGGGAAGAAAAATTTGGCAGGGGAGACTTTTTGGGAAGGAGAAGATACCTAAATATTTTAATAACCATCCAATCCCCCAAATCACTCCACTAACCCTCTACATCCAACTACTTAGGATTTTAGTCCAACTCAAACTCTTCGGGACGAATGAGCAAAAATAATGTACACGCAAAGATTCAAACACAGGACCTCCATCACACTAACACTCCACTTAACCACTAGACCAGCAGGCCCATTCTGATATAACTCTACTAATAATTAAATAAAAGTATACTGAACTGAGATAGGGCTTTATTCATAAAATACCAAAATTTAACTCAAGTAAGGCTTGAACTTGGGACCTCACACACACACTTAAAATACTTAACCACTGAAGCAGATACACGCTTATATCCCAATTTCACAAAACCAAAATATAACATTTTTGGGGTGTGACAACTCTACCCCCCTATAAGTAAATTTCGGCCTTAAAATTTACTTGATCAGAATAGATGAGGATACTGCTGACGCATCGCATCCTCAAGCTCCCACGTAGCCTCTTCAGTGTTATGATTCTGCCACTGTACCTTCACTAAAAGAATGGATTTCCTTCTCAGAACCTTAACGTCGCGATCCAGAATCTAAACTGACTCCTCTTTGAAGGTCAAGTCTGGCCTAACCTTAATCTCCTCCACAGGAACAATATGCATGGGATCAAAGCAGTAGGGCCTCAGCATCAAGACGTGGAACACATCATGAATACAATCTAATTCTAGAAGTAGCTCCAACTGATAAGCAATCGGTCCCACTCGCTTCAGAATTCAGTACTACCCAATAAACCTAGGGCTCAACTTGCCCTTACATTGAACCTTAGAACCTTCTTCCATGGCGAGACCTTTAGAAACACGAAGTCTCCCACAGAATACTCAATCTCACATCTCTTTAGATCAGCATAAGACTTCTGCCTTTCAGAAGCTGCCTTCAGACGGTCCCTAATCAGTCGAACCTTATCTTCAGTCTCGAAAAACAACTCAGGACCCAGAACACGTCGCTTGCCCAATTCAGTCCAACGTAAATGAGTGCGACACTTACGACCATACAATGCCTCGTAAGATGTCATTTGGATGCTAGACTAGAAGCTATTGTTATAGGTAAACTCCGCTAATGGTAGATAGTCTTTCCAACTGCCTCGAAAATCAATCACGTAGCTCCTCAACATATCCTCCAGTATCTGAATCACCCTCTCAGATTGACCATCGGTCTGAGGATGGAACGCAGTACTGAAGTCCAATTTCAAACCCAAAGCCTCATACAAATTTCCCCAGAATCGAGACGTGAAGCGAGGATCCCTATTCAAGATAATAGAAACTGGTACCCCATGCAGTCTCACTATCTCGGAAAGATAAAGCTTTGCCAACTTCTGTAGAGAATAATCAGTACGAACCGGTATAAAGTGTGCTGAGTTGATCAATCGATCTACGATGACCCAAACTGAATCCTTCTTAGTGGATGTTAAGGGTAACCCACTAACGAAGTCTATTGTCACACATTGTCACTTCCAGAAAGAAATCCTAATCGGCTGTAGCAATCCTGCAAGTAACTGGTGCCCAGCCTTAACCTGCTGGCACGTCAAACACCTAGCCATAAAATTAGCAACCTCTCGTTTCAATCCTGGCCACCAATACAACTCTCGAAGATCTCGATATATCTTATTCCCACCAGGATGCATAGTGTAAGCGCTACTATGCGCCTCTCTTAATATAGACTGTCTCAGATCAGAATCGTTCGGTACATATATCCGACCTTGAAAACACAACACACCCTCAGAGTTCAACCCAAAATCCATAGTGCTACCACCCTCAATCTGTCAAAATTGTAGACCAAAATACTTATCCTCTAACTGTTTACCCTTAATCTGCTCAATCCATGTCGGCTTAACCTGAAGCTCGGCTAATAAGCTACCATCATTAAATTAGCTTAGGCGAGCAAACATCACCCTCAAATCAGTCATAGCTCTATGGCTCAGTGCATCAACCACCACATTGGCCTTGCCAGGATGGTACTCAAAGGTGCAATCGTAATCCTTAAGAAGCTCGATTCATCTACGCTGCCTAAGATTCAGCTCCTTCTGGGTGAGGAGATATTTGAGGCTCTTGTGATCAGTGTAAATGACACACATCTCACCCTACAAATAATGCCTCCAGATTTTTAATGCGAAAACTACTACAGCCAACTCCAAGTCATGCGTCGGATAATTTGCCTCATGAGTCTTAAGCTGACGAGACGCATATGCAACCACCTTTCCATCCTGCATCAACACACAACCTGTAATACCCCCTACCCGTATTCATTACCGGAATAGGGTACGAGGTATTACCGGAGTTTACGAATTAATTTTTTTAACTCAATATAACCCATTTATAGATATCTAACCTTCCCTGTAATTTTAAACCAAAAACAATCCGTATCAACCAATCCAATTCAACATATTTTCAAGATAGATTAACACATATAGATTCAAGCATATTTATAAGATAAAATCATCACATACCAAAACCAGGTTTGTTAACCATACTAATGACTAACGTTACATCTATTTCACGTTAACATTAACTTTATTAGCTTATACATGCCATTGATTTCCAAAATAAAGTTTCTTGATATACCGAATCTTGAAGTTGATAGTGCGATGTGTCTCCGACCAAATTCGACCTCCGAGCTTTTAACACTACAAAATAGGGAAAAAAGAAATAGGGTAAACACTTTGTGCTTAGTAAGCTCATGTAACAAGAATTATACTTACCTAATATTTTCAATATAATGCAATAAACATTCAAATATCCATTCAATGCATTATTACCCCTAACATGCACAAACTCAACAATCAAGTTAGTACAATAATTTCCATGCGTCAATAATATATATACCATGATTGATGAACTCATCAATACCATGATTTCCATTCCCTTATATTTTTTTTCATATTTATCCCGTTGAATTTCTTGGAATTTTCGATGGATTTTCAGAGGTGCGCTTTTAGTGTACATTTCTGGGTCCGTCAATTCATATTCATGTGCGCACATTTCCATTTCAGAGAGCACACTCCCGCGAACATCATCCTTACAGCGGGATTACCAGTCCAGGCTAAATCCCCTGTAATATAAACTCATAGAGCATTGTCGAGATTACCAGTCCATGCTAAATCCCCTGTAATATAAACTCATAGAGTATTGTCGGGATTATCAATCCAGGTTAAATTTAGACCCTGATTCGAATTACCTGTCTAGGCTAAATTTATTTTACACATATTCTTCGGGAGGGCTATATCAGGATAGGATCACCCGTCCGGGCTTGATCCTTTTTACCGTAAATTCCTTTTTAGAGATCCATCGAAATTTCCTTTCAGTCAACCGGAATTTCTTCCCCTTTTTATCAAATATATCAATGTTTCATTAATTTTCATACAATGAACATTCAAATTATTTTCACATCAATAACATACATTTCAAGCATTTAAGAATATAATTCAAGTTACATGAACTTATGTCGATACTTGTTCGTATACACAAATCTACTGATCCCGAACTTTTTCTTTTCTTCGATCTAGTTTCGTATTCGAATTCTCTAGATTTGGTGCAAAAATTATGAAATACCAGCTTAGAGAACCCTTCCTATGGCGTTCTGGCTGATGAGAATGAAGAAAAATAAAGAGAAATCTAGATATTTCCTATTTAGTCCTATATTTATTTAGTTAATTATGTAATATTCCTATTTTGCCCTTAAAATGTCAATTTTCCTGCTGATTTCATGCCCTTTCCGTCCAGCTCAAATAAATTTTGGGTCTAATTTCCTTTTAAATCCTTTCTCATTAGAAACTTAAGCTATTTAATCTTTCTGGCAACTTTTACACCTTTTCCAATTTAGTCCTTTTCATTTAATTACCTACCCAAACGTTAAAATTTTCTAACAAAATTTTAACATCACATCACTAACATTTTATAAATATTTATAAAAATATTTCTTACTCATTTTTACGAGATCAAGGTCTCTATACTTTGTTTTTACCCAATTCCTTCAATAATTCCTTTTTTTTCTAACTAACCACTAAATCGATAAAAAAATTTTATCAATATTTTCATACGATTTCCTATTATATAAATATTCATGCAAAAATATTAAAATAAAATTCTCTTTAAATCAGATTTGTGGTTACGAAACCACTGTTCTGATAACCTTGAATTTAGGTCATTATGCAACCCAACCCCACATGTGAAGCATCACTGTATACCACAAAGTCTCTACCTGGCTCAGGCTGTATCAGAACAGGAGCCTGAGTCAGAACCATCTTGAGCTTCTTGAAGCTCTCTTGCTGTGCATCAGTCCACACAAACGAAAACTCCCTTACGCAGTAGCTTAGTCAATGGAGCTACGATCAAGGAGAACCCTTCAACAAAGCGCCGATAGTAACCCACAACCCCAGAAAGCTGCAAATCTCAGACACATTCTTCGGCCATTTTGTAATGCCCCCATGCCCGAGACCATCACCGGAGTCGAGCTTGAGGTGTTACCGAACATAATTTATCGAATTAAGAACTTTGAATCATTTATTTCTACATTCACAGCTTTCTAGCTATCTGCGTCATAGTTACAAGAAAAATCATATATCGAGTTACAAAACTCGAAATCAAGATTCGTAAATTTTCCTTAAATCTAGACTCATATATCTATTTACTAATTTTTTTATAGAATTTTTGGTTGGGCCAATTAATACAGTTCATTAGTTAAAGTTACCCCTCTTTCAGGACTTGACTGGACTGACCTCTATTTACTACGAACCATATTTCTCTCTGTGAAAAGTTTATATGACTATGACGTTTATTTATTCCGAAACTAGACTCAATAAGGATTCCAAGAATATAAAATACACCACCTAATTATTTTTGTACAATGTATGGTAAATTTCTAAATTTGGAACAGGGGATCCAGAAATCGCTCTGGCCCTGTTTCACTAAAATTCAAATATCTTATAACATATAATTCCTTTACTTGTTTCATTTGTTTTATATGAAACTAGAAATACTAGGCTTCAATGTCATATGTAATCCATCACCAAATTCAATTTCTATGATTTTTAGTAAATTTTCAAACTCATGTCAGTGTTGCTGCAATATTCTGTTTATGGCAAATTTCATCTTTTCATGAGTTTTTATGATCTAGATAACATAATAACTTCCATGACATCAAACATGATCTAACTTAGCATTTTCCATGACTTATCATTATTAAGCATTTTCTCAACCAAATCATGGCCATATCACAAAATTATTTACACAAAATAGGTGTATTGCTATACATGCCATACTTAAGTTTTACAAGCCATTTACCAAAAAGAGTCCTTCGGATAGTGTGATCGAACCTTCGACCTGTCCCGATTCCTAAGCCGGCTTGTTCAAAACTACAGTGAATGAAAAGGAGGGAGTAAGCATAAATGCTTAGTAAGTCGTATGCAAATAACAAGTAACATAACAATACAATTATACCAAACAACCTTAGCATGGTATCACCAAAACATATATCACATTTCTAAACATCATTAATCATCTTACCACCTTATCGTTGTCGTATCTATTTTCAACCCGAAGGTTAAGTACATACCTGTCCAAAGTGTGCATTTCAAAATACTTACCAATACGTCACCTGCATCTTAAGTGTTCCTCCATTCCACTAGAAATTTTACCCGTTGAACACATCGGAATATAACTCGGATACATGGATAATTTGCACATAAGTGCCATATTTGTAGCCAAGCTGCCATGTAACCCGCCCATAAGTGAACTCGGACTCAACTCAACGAGCTCGGGCGTTCACATCCATAAGTGAACTCGGACTCAACTCAACGAGTTCGGATGCCTAGTTACATCTCACGAACTCGGACTCAACTCAACGAGTTCGGACATTTCACATCCATAAGTGAACTCGGACTCAACTCAACGAGTTCGGATGTTCAACCATCCTAGTGACATGTCACTTGTATCCTAATCTATTCCTAAGGTTCAAACGGGATTTTCCTCGAACACATTTCCTTGCCATCTTCCGTAAAATACCGAAACCAATACTCGGTAGCACTTTATACTTAACAAATAATACACTTAATTTGCATTTTATTCGAAAATAACCACAAAGCATATATTTCATGATAAAAATCAGCATATCATATATTTAACATCAATAACTTAAAAATAACAATTATGCTATCTTATTTACACGTGAACTTACCTCGGTACAAAATTTTTAAAAATCGAGCCTATTCTTCGTAAACTTTGTTTTTCCCTCGATCACGACTTGAATCTCGTTTCTCTTGATCTATAATACCAAATTAATCTTATTTAATACATACATTCATTAAAAGAGTCCTTAATACGAACTTTGGAAAAATTACCATTTTGCCCCTAAATTTTTGCATAATTACATTTTTGCCCCTAGGCTCGAGAATTAAACTTCATCCCTTATTATAATGTTTTATGACATTCTGATCATTTTTCCCTTCTATGGCAACATCAAATTCTCATTCTAACATGTATTTATGACTACTAAATATTTTTACCGATTAAGCCTTTTTACTCGTTTTTACTCAAAACTGAGTAGCACAAGTTGTCTAACAAAATTTAAAACCTCATATTCTGCCATAAAACACCAAAATACACAAATTTCACCTATGGCTATTTTTCCAAATATGAACCATAGGTTGAATTATTGTTAACATAAGCCAAATCGAGCTACCGAGATTTCAAAAACATAAAAATCATTAAAAACGGGGCTTGAAATCACTTACTATGAAGTTTGAAAGTTGAAGAAACCCCAGCTATGGAAGAGAGCAAAAATCAGCAGAACAATATGAAGAAGATGATCATTTTGGGTTATTTTTCCTATTTTTATTTCATTTAATATCCAAATGACCAAAATGCCCTTACTACTAAACTTTCCAAAAATTCCTTCCATGTCCTAATTTTGTCCATGAACTTAAAATTGGTCAAATTACCATTTAAGACCTCCTAATTAATATTTCAAAGCAATTTCATACTAAAAACTTCTAGAATGCAAGTTTTGCAACTTATTCGATTTAGTCCCTGACTTTAAATTAAACTCGTTATGCCAAAAATTTCTTCGCGAAATTTTCACACAATTATGCAATCATATCAAAAACCTCAAAATAATTATAAAATAATTATTTTTATCTCGAATTTGTGGTCACGAAACCACTATTCCGATTAGGCCTTAATTGGGGATATTACACGTTTCTAATCCAACACTGCCTCAATCTTATAAGGATCGACTCGAATCCCCTCAGTAGAAACTACATGTCCCAAACAGGTTACTTCCTGGAGCCAGAACTCACATTTCTTGAACTTCGCATACAGCTGTTTCTCACGAAAAATCTGTAGTACCACTCTGAGATGCTCATTGTGCTCGTCTTCAGTATTAGAATACACTAAGATATCATCGATGAACACCACTACAAACTGGTCCAGATAGGGCTGGAACACTCGGTTCATCAACTCTATAAATACCCCTGGTGCATTAGTCAAACTGAAGGGCATCACTAGAAACTCATAGTGACCATAACGAGTCCTAAATGTCGTCTTATACACATCAACCTCGTTAACCCTCAATTGATGATAACTCAAACATAGATCAATCTTGGAGAACACAGAAGCCCCTCTGAACTGATCAAATAAATCATCAATCCTTGGAAATGGGTACTGATTCTTAACCGTTAGCTTGTTTAGCTATCAGTAGTCGATACACATCCTCATTGTGCCATCTTTCTTTTTTACAAACAACACAGGTGCTCCCCACAAAGATATATTGGGACGAATAAACCTACGATCCAATAATTCCTAAATCTGAACCTTAAGCTCCGTAAGCTTTTTCGGTGCCATTCGGTAGGAGGCAATAGGCATCGGAGCTATACCTGGAATAATTCGATCCCAAATTTCGTTTTTCTACTCAGAGGCAAACCCGATAGCTCTTCAGGAAAGACATCCAAAAAATCCCTTACAATTTTGATGTCCTTTACTAAAGAATCCCCAGAATAAAAACACTTACATAGGCCAAATATGGCTCACATTCTTTCCGGACCAACTTTTTTACCACCAATGTAGAAATCAAATTAGTCAGAAAATCCCGACGTTCCCTAATCACAACTACCTCATCGTCGTCCTCAGTTCTCAAAAGAACCTTCTTAGTTACACAGTCCAGACTTACTCGGTGCTTAACCAACCAGTCTATCCCTAGAATTAAATTGAACTCCTCAAACGGAAGCTCTATCAGATCAACCAAAAGCACTGTCCACTGTTTCTCTAAAGGAACATCTCTATACAATTTGTTAACTCAGACAAATTGCCCAAAAGGACTCAATACAGTTACCTCACTATCAATACTCTCAACTGGAGTCCCCAAAGTTTCAGACATAGTACTAACTATGTAAGAGTGTGTAGAGCCTACGTCTATCAGTGCAAGGTAATGTACATTATAAATTAAAAATGTACCCGTAATGATGTTTAGAGTATCTTTTTCCTCTCGTCGACAAGTAGCATAAACAAGAGTGGGCTGCTCGCCTCAGTATATCCAACACCACTACCTGATGCTCCCTGTCCACGGCCCATGCCATTACCACCCCTAGTTTGGCTACGACCATTAGGTGGTTGCTGAACTACCCTCGGCGGCTGTGCAGTACCAGAACTCGGAGCTTGCATCTGATCGGCCCTCAACGGACACTCTCGAATGTGGTGCTCAATAGACCTACATTTCAAACATGCCCTAGTCGTCCTCTAACATTCGCCCGGATGGCGTCTACTATAATGCCCAAAAGGTAAGATCCTAATAAGTGTAGTAGGGGCCCCAACTCTAACTGGCCTATCCAATCTAGTATTTTTCTTAGGCCTCATCACAGAATATGAGGCCTCAGAATCCCTCTTGTTCTTACCCCTCTCACTATCTCTATTTTGGCGCTCAGTGCGTTTTACCTCTTCGGCTATCTTTGCCTTCTCTGCCAGTGCAAAAAAATCATGCTCCCTTTGTGGAGCTATCAGAACTCTCAAATTGTCCCTGAGTCCATCCTCGAAGCGGGTACAATGTTCATATTCAGTCGCCACCATGCCTCGGGCGTAGCGGCTCAATCTTAGAAATTCGGCCTCATACTTAGCTATTGAACGATCTTCTTGCATGAGATTCAGAAACTCACGTCTCTTAATGTTAAGTAGCTTGCCCCCACATATTTACCTTGGAAAGCAGCTTTATAGAAATCCCATGTCAGTCGTTTGGGCTGAGTGCCCTCCTTAACGGTCAGCCACCATTGGCATGCTTCATCGCGAAGTAGGGAAACAACCCCTTTCAATTTCTGTTCAGGGGTAAAGTCCAGATCATCCATGATTCTTTTCGTGGCCTCCATCCAGTACTCGGCCACGTTAGGGGTGACTCCAGTAACACCCCTGAATAGCTCAGCCCTATTGGACCGGAGTTGTTCCATAACCGACCCTCGGCCCCCAGATCCAGCATTGGGCCTTGCAACCATCTCCAAAATCCTTAACATAGCCTGGGACAATGCGTCGTCCCCAGCCATGCGGTCTTGAGACCCAGTCTTAGTTATAGGTGACACCAGCGTCTCACTCGTGTCTAAATTAAGCATACTACCAGATGACAAGGACTCAGCTCGAGCCCCTCTACAGCCTCTTCCACGGCCTCTAGTAGCTCGTCCACGGATACCTCGTGCGCTCATCGTAGATTCAAAGTTTATCTACATTAATAGTTTTATGAATCAGTTACAGTTTCGATATTTATTAGCAGACATTTTATGCAAAACAGTATTAGAAGTTCAGAGTTTGTTATCGCGAATCGCAGTCTCTATCAGTTTTCCCTATAGTGTCAGAGCATATTAACTATTGTATTTTCATAGTGTACTAATAATATTTTTCAGATAAAACTTATCAAAGTTTCAGAACACTTATAGGATCAGCGCCGAAGACTCGGTTTACTACATATTCAGTCAAATTATTTAAAACCATTTGTAAATTAGTTCTTTGAAACTGACTTTTTAAACCCCAAAATCTACAGCTGAATTTTGAAACCTGACTCTGATACCACTAAATGTAACACCCCAGACCTGGCCTAGACGTTAGAATGGAAGTCAAAAACGAGTTTGTCGAGTTAAAATCATTCCAGTTAAATTAGCCTTTATCTTAGTTCGAAGTAAAACGCATGTTCTCCGTTATTTCTAAAATCATATCTTTTTAACGAAAGCTTTGGAAACGTTTATTTTAGGAAAATTGTTCTTTTTGAAAAAACCTTTTTTTTAGCAAAATTGAGTTTTTACCGTCCAGCCGTCCTAAAATCGTAAAGTAGTTAAAAATTCAAAACTCAAAACTAGACAGCCCAAAGTTCAAAACTTACATCAAAAACCCCAAATAAGTAATAAAATTTGAAAAGTTAATAGAAGTAGACTAAATTTTACATGTAGCCACAGTTGAGTCCTCCGCTGTACTGATCTGTCAAGTTTGGGGATTACTTGTACAGATTAAACAGAAAGGGTGAGTTTTCACAAAGTCAGTGTGTAATCCCCACAGAAACATACATATAGATACACATTAGAATACAGTCAAATATAGGCTGGGCCTGAGCCCATTACAGATTCAGTTTGGGCCTTAGCCCAATCAAATACAGTGTCAGGGCCTGGGCCCATCTCAAGTATAGTATGCAATAGCAGGAAATCAGAACCTTACCCACCAGCCTCTACACACCATCTCCGTCCATCTCTACTGTAACATTCCTCACCCGTATCCGTCGCCGGAATAGGGTTACGAGGTATCACCGAATAACACACCTCATTCACATACATATATGCAATAATAATAATAATCCATTCATATCAAACACATTGTCCCATGTAAGGCCTTACGAGACCTTGAAACATGCTTAAAAGTAGTTCGAGACTAAATCGATAACATATGCAAACTTTAGGAAACATAAAAAATTTTCTTTAATTTCAGGGTCACACGCCCGTGTGAATAGTCCATGTGCCTCACATGGCCACTAGACACGCCCGTGTCACAGACCGTATGAAAACAGGGCATACATACTGACTTGTACCACACGGCCAGAAACACACCAGTGTGCCATGGAAGTGGGAGAACTACGGAGGTTACTGACTTTGGTCACACGGCCGACCATACGCCCATGTGCCAGACCGTGTGCCACACACGGTTAATAGGCACGCCCGTGTACCTTAGCCGTGTCAAAACTGTAGGGTATACCGATTTAATTCGAAAGGTACCCCAGGGGACACACGGCCGTGTACTATGACCGTGTGTAGCACACGGCTGAGACACACGCCCGTGCCTTTGCCCGTGTGGAAAAAAATAGGCTATTCACAAAGCCAATTTGCCACCCTTTTTCTCATGCACACCTAGTCATCAAAATGGTATCATTTCAATACATATATAGGCAGTTAAAATATGCCAATTCAATTACATACCATGCTATCTATCATCAACCAATTCAAATACTAAATTCCATATTCAAACATACCAAATCAACATGCCACAATCATCAAATTCACATAACTCCTAAATAAATTTTCTCACCTTTCTATCAACAAATTCATGCTTCTCAAACATATCAATTCATCATCCTCAAATCCCAACAAAATATACCAAATTTCAAGCAATAATACCACGACATGTAACTATCCAAATGAGCATCCATACAACCATTCCAAAAAGCCAACACTTAGGACATTATAAACATCACATATATTATTTATCCAATATATAATTCTAGCCAACTTAAATGACCATATTCCAACATTTACAAGCCAAATCTCATGGCTATAATCACAACTCAAAACATACCAAGATGACACTAGCCTATACATGCCATATACCATATACACAAAGCTCTAAAAGTACCAACAAGTAGTCGATAGTGTGATGATGGTTCCCGATGATTCCTGATGTCCGAGCTAGCTTCGATAATCTATAAAACATGGAAAGAACACACAAAGTAAGCTTAAAAAGCTTAGTAAGCCATATACAAATAAAGCTATCATATAAACCTTTGCATATCAATTCAATTATGCTAAATATAGCTAATCACATTCAAAATTTACAAACCTTTCTCATTTAACATATATTCAATGTCTTAATCAAATTCATCAATTACTTTCCCTTTTCAATGCTCGTATGAATTTCGTATGTACCTGAATCACTTAGCTCATTCACATATTCTATCTCGACTTGAATTTTCCCGTTGAATCGTTCGAAATCGTTAAGGATACTCGGCATTCACATATGGCTCGTACAATGCCATATCCCATTTATGGTCTTACATGTTATCCCATTTATGGTCTTACATGTTATCACATATCGATGCCACTGTCCCAGATAGGGTCTTACACGAAATTGATTAACGATGCCAATGTCCCAGACATAGTCTTACACATAATCTCAATATAATGCCAATGTCCCAGACATGGTCTTACATGTAATCACATCTTGATAACCTAATGTCATAATAATCATATCCTATACTATTCCTAAGGTTTGTACGGGACTTTCAAATGTCAAAACTTCGTCGATTCTTGCTCGTAGTTACTTGTTCAAAATTCATAACAATTCAATGATAAGTAAACAAATATAATTCAATTTAAAGACATTTATTTGCATATGAACTTACCTCATAGTCGGAATAGAAGGCCCAGATCGATTATTCGATAACTTTCGATTTCCCTCGATCTAAATTTGATTTCTTTCATTCTTGATCTATATATATTCAAAATTAATCCATTTAATCACTTTCTCAATCAATTACATCCACAAACACATATTTAAATCAATTTTCACTTTGGCCTTAAACTTTCACATTTCTTACAATTTAGTCCCTACTTCATAAAAACACAATTTACAACAATTTCAATTAAACCCAAGCTAGCCAAATTTCTATAGGCTCCTTAAAAGCCCATATTTTCATTTATTTCACACTTTTAACCACAACATTTCACAGTTTCTCAATTTAATCCCTTTTATGCAATTTCACTAAAAATCACTTTATAAAACAAGATAATCTATCAACAAATAATCACTTTATAAAAAAAAGATAATCTATCAACAAATAATCATTTTCCATCATCAAACATTCAAGACCTTAAGCACTCATCAATGGCATTTCACAAAATCATCAACACTTTCAAAAATTGAGATATGGGTTAGCTAGAACACGAAGCAACAATCACAAAAACGTAAAAATCATAAAAAAATGGACGAAAAATGAACTTACATGCAAGGTTAAACTATGGCCGAATATTTGAATCTCCATCCATGGTGTTTTTGCGACTTCAATCGATTAGAAGAGAAAAGATGAACTAAAATGATTTTATTAAACTTATTAATTCATTATTAAACCATTTACAATTATAACCTTTAATATAATCATATAAAAACACATAATGGATGCCCATTAATGTCCATATACACTATAAATGGTCTAATTACAACATACATAGCCATTTGGCACTTTTAACTTTTAGCATGCTACTTTTGTATTTTACGCGATTAAGTCCTTTTTTTTCAAATTGAGCTATTAAACGACAAAATTAGCTCACGAAATTTTCACACATACATATTCACATGCTGTAAACACCAAAAATAATATTAAAATAATTTTATGACATCGGATTTGTGGTTCCGAAACCACTGTTCTGATTTAGCTAAAACCGAGATGTTACACCTACACACCATGTAGGGATTAAATCAACCCACCCATCCTTACACACCATGCTGTACTGAAATGCGACACATGATCTGAAATTTGCAGAAGTGCTACTAAATAACAGGCTTAATAGCCTTTCAAACACTTCTTCCAAATAACAATAACCCACCCCGATGCAATGCAACATACGAAAGATGTCATGCTATTATGCAGTCATAGTCCATACATTCAGATCAGCATACATACTCAGTTCAGATATCATACAGACAGTTCACACAATTAGGGGTCTAAGTAATGCTTACCGACCCTATAGTAGGTTCACAGTCGACTTGGGCAACCCGTGCAACCTTAAGAAACTTTTTAGAAACATGGGCTGTAACGCCCCGAATTTAGGCCTAGAAGGAATAAGCCTTGAGCATGGGAACAGCTAAGAGACTGCACATAAGTATTTAGTTGTGCAAGAAAATGACACAACCGTGTATTTGCTTCAGTGGTTAAGTGTCTTGTGAAGTGTTGGAGAAGTCCTGGGTTCAAACTTGGGCTTTAGCAAAAATTTTAATTTTAAGTGAATAGGGCCTTTAGTTCTAGATAGTAGCATTTTTTAATTAAATTAAGCAATATATAATACAAAGAGAGTTGTGGTGTAGTGGTAGTGATGTGTTATGCTTCTAATGAGCTTGGGGGTTCGAGTCACTCTTTTCACAAAAGAGTATTTATTTTACTTATTTGCTGTATGAGAAGTGGAGTTTGTCTAGAACTCTGCAAGTTGGAATTTGAATGGGTCATGGAGAAAATCAAGGAGGATTTCATGGAGAGAATTGATGAGGGATAAAGGGAGAAATATTTGGAGAAAATTAAGGAGTTTGAGTGAAAAGGGGAGTGTGTGCCGAAATTGGTCTCTAACTTTGAGGAAATTCGGCTTTGGGGAATCTATAGGGGCTGTGAACATTTTGGGGTTCTGTGTTTTTTCTCTTCATTTTTGGTTTCGTTAATATCCTTGGTTGCCTTCTGCTACTATATCGATTACTGCTGGGGCTTCTGCTACTCTTTTATTTCGATATCATCTATTCCTGTATTTCTCTTTTGTCTTCTTTGTGAAGTAGCCGAACATCCTGATCTTTTCTTTCTTTTCCAATCGCTCCTCTTATCATCTCCTCTCCCACCATATTATTTTCTTCTCGATTTCCCCCTAGCCAATTGTTCTTTCCCCATTCTTTTATTCCCTATTTTCTTTCTTTTTTTATTTGGAATACCGATTGTACTATGCCTTATTTTCTCTCCTTATTCTTGATCGATTGATTCCATACGTTGCTGTTGGTTTATTAATTCGTTTTCGGCGAGAGTTCCTAATTAGAACGGTAAGTGTCCATATTGGCTCTTCTCATTCAATCCGTTCTTTCTTATCATTTTTCTTTCTTTGAGCCGAATGCCTCCTTTCTATTCTTGATTGCCAAATGATGATCCTTTCCCCATGATGTGTTGCTCGTTGGGTTGTTAGGTTCCTCGAAGAGTGGAGTAGTTTAAGTGGCCTTGAAGCAACTTACCCCTTCCTCTTATTAATCGAATAAGGTAAGAACGTTACCTTACTGTTGGGTTAGGTCGAATATCCCTGTAGATTGTAAGTTGATTTTATGGATATAAGCTATATCTGTGATCAATCCTATTTAACAGGATCTGTTGTTATGCAGCTAATCGACAAGGAGCGTTTGTTTGGTTCTAGCCAGTGATCTTAGGGTAATAGGCTGTATTACTGTCAATCAAGGTTAGTAGTAATTGAAGATCTGGGGATTTAATATTATGAACCGTAATGATTGAAGGCTAACAGTATGTTTTATTGGAATATAGGCTTTGGGCTCGTGAGCGGTTCATTCAATTTCGCAAACAGGTGTGTATACACACACTGAATAGACTGTAGAACGGCAAAAGCTGAAAAGTCGAAAAGCTGAAAAGTCGAAAGAATGCCCTTTTGGCCACATGGGTGTGCTAACGTACATGTGGTAAGACGAGCCCACGAATCATGGGCATAAGACTGTAGAGGCCACTATGGGCGTTCTCATGAGCTTAGGCTGTTTTGGGCCTCGATGGGCTGAAATAGGCCGTGTGGGCCTAATGGGCTCATGGGCTCCACACGAATAAAATCAGCAGTACGTGGCTAATACTAGACTGGGCTGTGTAGTTCGAATAGCAGTGGCTAAACTTGGGCTAAATGGGCCACACTAGCATGTGGGCCCTCTTGGGCCGAACAATGGGCCTTGGGCCCATTTACACCGTTATGACCGTTAAGGTTGCTTGAGTTGTTCGAGACAACTTTGCACCTTCAGAGAGGTCGATATGCGGCTCTGGACCCCAAGACAGGTAAAATGACACAAAATACCCCTAAAGGGTAAAATGACTATTTTACCCCTAATAGGTTAAAATGACCGTTATACCCTTAGAGGTAGACTAACTAATGTGTTTAAGAAAAGTATATGACTATACTAAGTATGACATTCTGCATACACGTATGATTTATGACATGAAATTATGCATAAGGTTGGGATACTGTTATAGAGGAAGTGTACTGTACTGGTGGCTTTGCCATATATACTGTTAATGGTGGCTTTGCCATATATACTGATACTGGTAGCTTTGCTGTGTTACTTTTACTGGCAGCTTTAGTGCAATATTGGTGTGTTGGCTAGGTGAGTCAACTTTGTCCCTACATGGTGTGTTAGTGGTACGGAGTGGTGTGTTGGCTAGATTGGGATGGGTTGCATTATTGTACTGTATTGTTACTGTATTAGGCTATGGCCCACTCTGTACTATTTTTGAGTAGGGCTCAGGCCCAGACTGTTATTGTATGCCGTATACCAATCAGCTGATAAGGGTTTACACACAGAGTTTTCGTAAGCTCACCCCACTATTTAACTGTGCAGGTAATTCCCACCGTTAGGCGGATCGGAGCTGCGAGGGACTCAGAGATGGCCACACTACTGCTCCTTTTTTCTTTTATTTGGTGTTTATTTGCTATTAGATTTTGTTTTGGGTTTTGAATTATGGAATAAGGCCTTTCTAATTTTCTAGCTTTTAATTTGGGATTTTTGTTTATTATGATTTATATATGTTAAGTAGAACGCGGTTTTCCAAAACGATAGCTGTTTTCAAAACACTAAGTTTTCGCAACATTTTTGAAATGCTTCCGCAACAAAAAGAGTTTCAAAAGTAATGATAATTTAAAATGAATAACGAATAGCTAGAATGATTTGAGTTCTAACAAAGAGGCTTTAAATTTTCAAACGGGTTTTCATCAGCAAGAGCAAGTTTTCGAAAAGCACTCCAATGTGACACCGCCAGATTCGGCCATAACCTAGGCCGAGTTTAGGGTGTTACATGGGCTCATACGCCCATGTGGCCTGCCCGTGTGGGCCCACACACTCGTGTGACCCACACGGCCCAAATTGGCCTTGGCCGTGTGGATCACACGGCCTGGCCCAGAATCTCACACGCCGGTGTAGTCTACCGGTGTAGGCCCACACGGCCCAAATTGGTCCAGCCCGTGTGTCGCACACAGTCCACTTGACCATCACACGGCCGTGTCCTGCACGCACGGCCTGGCTCATCGATCACACGCCCGTGTTCCGTCACACGGCCTACCACACGGGCGACCACACGCCCATGTGGCATCAACAAAATACTTTTTCGGCTTTTCGTTGAATCTCGTTTCCTGCGTTTCGGGTACAGACCTGTTTCGATTTTGCAGCCAACGCAACTCCAACACCACTAGAACCTATATTTGACCAACAACTCACCAATTTAGTCACTTATAGCGATTCTCAAACGACAACGCACAAGATAACCGAATGCTAAACTAACAACAACGTTACCTCCGATCGCGCAGTAGGGATTCCGCACACTTAAACCGTCAATTAAAGATCTCCAGCCCTCCGATTGTCTCCTAAACACCAATCGAAACTCAATAAACAACAATTCATCGTTCCAAAAATAATAATACACTAATCGTACTTACCAAAACACGAAAAGAGGATCGAAATATTGGAATGCAGGGACTTTTCAGAAAAAGAAAATAATAGTAAGAAAGAAAAAGAAGGAAATTCGGCAGCAAAAGGGAATGGAAATTTGGCAAGGAGACTTCTTGGGAATGAGAGGATACCCAAATATTTTGATAACCATCCAATCCCCCAAATCACTCCACTAACCCACTACATCCAACTACTCAGATTTTTAGTCCAACTCAAACTCTTCGGACGAACGAGCAAAAATAATGCACACGCAAAGATTCGAACACAAGACCTCCATCACACCAACACTCCACTCAACCACTAAACCAACAGGCCCATTCTAATATAACCCTACCAATAATTAAATAAAAGTCTACTGAACATAGATAGGGTTTTATTCATAAAATACCAAAATTTAACCCAAGTAAGGCTTGAACTTGGGACCTCACACACACACTCAAAATGCTTAACCACTGAAGCAGATACACACTTATGACCCAATTTCACAAAACCAAAATATAACATTTTTGGGGCACGACAATCTAATCATTCTTCTTCTAGATATTAATTAAAAATGGTAAAATTATATTTTGATAAAATGAAAAAATTACACTTTAGTTCTTATATTTTCTAATTTGTTCAATTTAATCTCTAACTCAATTTTCCAACTTCATATGTGATAACATATCCATGTCACATCCTAAAAAATATTTATTAAAATTTCCTCCCTCTTAAAAAAAATGATAAATTTGCACTTTTAATCCTTCAACTTTCAAAATTTCTCAATTTAATCCTTACTGAATTTCATTATTCATACTTCTTCAATACTTAGTTCACCTTTAAAATACTTTTCCTTTCTTAAAAACCAAGATTTAAGGTATTACATGAAGTAGAAGCCCATAATATTTAAGACACACATGATGAAATCTCGACTCAGCACTTAGTATAACGTGAAGTCTTAAATTCAATGAGACAAAGTGCATCATTAATATGTGATGCTAGCACTAAAAGTTAATATATGATATATCATTCTAAAGTAAAAATTGTTAAGTACCTCTAATGATAAGGAAATGATGAGAGTATAATACTCTTAGTAGACCCATAACATTAATGTTTTAAAATGTTGTAATTAGGAAAAGACTATTGATTATTCTACCTATGTAAGTGAAAATATAATCGCTTCTAAGAGCTCAAAAGTTACACTCTAACAACACTTATGAAAAGAAGTTACAGCCATAATAATATCTATACATTAATTGACGTTGAAATTATTGTGTAAAATGTATTCCTTAATCAAACAAAGTATAGTCTATCATACAATTTCGATTAATTTTAATGTGTTCTTATTAAGTGAAAGTTCAATCGAAAAACACCTTTATTTACACAATCCATTTACAAAATTATCAAAATATAAAATATTTTTAAAGTTTGGCCACAACACATTTTTAAAATATTTGTAAGTGGTCAAGTTACAGGACTTAATTAATAACAAAATGTCATCATTATTCAGTAAATACTATTGAATAAATATATTTATTGATAAAAGATGTAGATATCCATGTAGACAGTTATCTCTATGAAGAGAGAAGAATTTTTAGTAAAAATTCATTATGGTTTAATAATAAATTTGGCCACTGTCGTTTACATATTTTGTTAAGATAACCGTAATTATATTTTTGAACTTTTTTTTACCATCAACTTTTGTTCTTTTTTTTAATTATTTTTTTAATAGATTTGACGGAAGTACCATTAAAAAGTTAATGAGATAATGTTAAATTTCATACATTAATTA
The DNA here is from genome assembly GCF_007990345.1 of Gossypium hirsutum. Classification (NCBI taxonomy): domain Eukaryota; kingdom Viridiplantae; phylum Streptophyta; class Magnoliopsida; order Malvales; family Malvaceae; genus Gossypium; species Gossypium hirsutum. The sequence continues at coordinate 634,650 of NC_053432.1, forward strand.
TTTTTAATGAGATGTAATTTATTACCTAGTAACCCAATAGATAATTATATCTGAAAAATAATAAAATAAATAAGTCACAAATAAAATAAAAGAATTCTTAATTTAAAGAAAATAAACTTAATTATTTGAAAAAAATTTCAAAATAAATATCGAAAATACTAAATGTATGCATCTTCATTTTAAAACTTTTTCTAATAATTACGTTTTTTTTTTAAATTAAGAGCTACTTTTTTAATTTCATGAATTCTTTATTTATTCTATTATTTTTCACATATAATATTTTATTAAGTTATTTTTAAAATTTTTAAAAATATTTATATTAAATCTATTAAAAAATAAAATGATAACTAAAAAATAGTGGCTAAATTTAAAAATTATTAAATAGAAATTTTAAGAAATAGTGATTAGTCATTGAAATTTATGGTACTATGGAGTTTTGAATTGCAAGTAAAAGGCAACTATTTTTGGAAAGCGTAAATGGGTTATAAGTGTTAATGCTAACAAGTTGTGATAGTTGACCTATTAAGTGGCTAGTTAATATACATCTTGTAATTTACTTATAAAATAAAATATTGCATTTTCACCAAAAAATATATATATATTGGATAACTTTCTTGTATATAGTGTTAGAATTTTAACTGTATGTCCCTCACTTTTGTTTTGATTCTTGTTTTTGTTCATGTAAGAATCAAGAGAAAAGGTAGGAGGCTATAACGTACCACTCTATAAATGACAAAGGATTTGTTCTAGATTTTTAAGTAATATTGATCATAAACTATAAGTTGAAGTGATGTCGTACACAAGGCAAGGAGAAATATGAAGTTGCTTTGGGCGAAAAAAAGAAAACTACTATGACCAACCAAAAGCTACAACAATGCAAGAGATATCATCTCGACTCCCCCTGGCTAATGCTTCTTTGATCAGTACTTGGGATGCTTCCTATGCATCATCATACTCTCTAATTTCATCAAAAGCTTCTTCATTTGACATTACCTGCATGCATGCATGCCATACTGTATAACCAATATCATCATCCAATGCAAAACCAAAAAAAAAAAAAAAAGAAGCTGATATCATAATCATACCTTCCAGAGCCCATCACTAGCCAAAATGATGAACTCAACAGTATTCGGCTCAATGATTTCAATCCTCACATCGGGTTCTGAAGTGATATGTTCCTTCAATTTTCCATCTCCAAAGGCCCTTGTCATAGCCAACTGCCCATCCACTCGAGGAACATTCCCTTGACATCCATATATATATATTAGACATCAATCACATTAAATTGTATTTCATTTATGACCCAACTATATTACCTGGCTTTTTTGACACAAATCCTCCTCTACTTTCAACTACTTGTTTCTCCTTATTCGGCTCATGATCTATTGTTACTTGTTTCACCCCATCTCCGCCACATAATATAGCCCGAGAATCACCAACATTAGCCACCATTAGCTTCTTTCTATCTATTAATATCGCTGTAACAGCAGTGGAACCACCTCTTGAACCAGCAACATCTTCCAATATCTCATCATCCATTTCTTTATACGCTCTTTTGATCGCTCCTTCCGGGTTTCTCCAGAAATCAGACTATCAATGACACAACATCATAATTAATCAGGGAAAGAAAAAGGGTCAATTACCCAACAACATAATTACCTGGCTCAACATCTTGTCAAAGAGATGAGTATGAAAATATTTGGCAACATCACGACCTGAATGACCATCGAAAATTGCATAAAGTCGTATGTCATGTCCGTTGATTCTCCTACTTTCTACAACAACATAATCTTCCATTCCATGATCCATTTTTCCTTTAACCAAATCATAACCATGGGTCACATGTGGAATCTCCGTCTTATCTTCTTCTTCTTCTTCTTCTTCTTCTTCTCTCAAGTAATGAGATTCATCCTGCAATTAAAATTATAATTAAAATTACATAAACACTGTAAAATTAGAGGTTAAAAGTGAAAAAGGAAAAGAGGGTGGACATATTAGTACCTTGTTGTTGTGGGAGGCTGCAGCTGCGTCTTCTGTTGCCTTTGATCTCTTCTTCTATACATTCAACAACTTGAAATTGGTCAAAATGGTAACCAAAAAGACACGACGTGAACTCAAAAGGTTCAAAACACTTGTTTTCATTTTGCACAATTTGATTACGGCTATAATGTTCTTTTTGTTCAATGATGCTTATAAAATCAAAGTGCAGCATTTTCAGTCCAACAGATTCTGAAGCATATATAATTTAAAGAGGCACATATACCTTCATCTCGCCTAAGACTTGGTCTTCCGGAAAATATCTCACTCTGCAATAAAAATTTCCAAAAACATGATTAGATGAGCAAATGAACATGTTACTTAAAGATCAGTTCAGTCTTAAGGTAATTTCAACCCACATGAAATAACATTAAACTAAAACAAAACATAGCTAGAATAAATGAAACGTATTACCTTCATTTGGTTGCTTCAGTTGAGTGAAAGGTCACTTACTCTATGTGTGTGGGTTAATTCAAAGTTATATATAACTGTAGAAGGTCAGATAATGGACAGAAATAGAGAGAATAATCCATGTGTCTGAAAATTGAGAGAGTGATAAAGCATTACACTGATACGTGGGACTTGTAATTAAGGTTGTAGAAATGATGTGACACTGCCACCACCGCTTCTTTATAATTTGTAACACCCATGTGGAACGCCACGTATCATAGTTATTATTGTTTTTAACTTCCTATCTCATGCCATATAATACGATTTTTTTACAAACAAAGTAATTCCTTTTTCTCTATAAGAAAATTGCCAACCAATATTATAAGAAAATAAAGAGTTGCATTTCTCAATCCCTTAAAAGAAAAAGTAGATAAATGTTGGGAGTAAACTTACTAAATAGTAATATTGTTATGTACTTATGGTCATTAATTTGAGAATTAGATAAGGTTTGGGTCACTTATTTACGACTTAGTTAGGTCCTACCAGATGGATGCATACAAGCTTTACAAAAAAAAGTTAGAAAGGGGAGCTCGTGGTTTCGGTTTGTACATGCCAGGGGGTGCTCGCGAAGGGAGCTCATGGTCTTAGCTCGCATATACCTAAAGAGCTAGCATGTGGAGGCCACAAAGTCCAGCAGGCAACCCAAGACAATACATGTGTCCAGCATGCATAGAGTCTTCTATGAATGTCAATTCCATGAATGATAACAATTTATATAAATATTTGATTGTCCCCTTTAATGAGACACAACGGAAAATTACTCAGCAATTGGTGCAATGAGCATGGATAGATTTTCGACCAGTAGATTTCTTTTAGTTTGAGAAAAAATTTTTCACAAAAATTACAATGGCTCACCCAAATGACAATTTGCCCTTCAATCTTTCATCCGGATGGGTTAGAGCCTCAAGTTCCAGCGGTCAACCTAATGAGGCAGACTTGTTTACCGGCTGGTTTGTCGATCGACCAAAAAACTTTAGCAATACGGCTTATCAGAGAGTTTTTAGTCCGTTGGACTTGAACATATCCTCTGGTCATGTGCTACCTCTCCCTTTTAACCAGGAAACATCGCCACAACAGTTTCTTGCTCATCAGGAGCAGATGAAGTTAATGAGAGAACAAATGAATGCATAAGATGCACGGTTCGAGCAACAACAGACTTTCCAGAAAGAGTTACTAAAGCAGAATGATGAGCTAAGAAGGAATGTACATTTTGACAATTTTGATTTCCACGATAATGTGAATATGCAGGACGAAGGTTCAGGCATGCATGCGAGACAATGATAGAACGAGATGGACGAGTTGCGATGAGACATGAGAGTGTTGCACTTCTAGTCTCAGGACATGGATTGGCTTTTTTGTTCTAACAATCCATTAGCCTCTAAGATAGTAGTAGTGAACTTGCTACGTGATTTTAAGGTCCCAAAGGACATGTTCGAAGGGAGAAGAGACCCACAATCCCACCTGATACAGTACAAAGATTATATGAACATGCTAGGAGCATCAGATTTGAAAAAATGCAAGGCTTTTTCCATGACACTTAAATGAAGTGCGAAGGATTAGTACTTGTCCCTTTTTTAGGGCTCAGTTCAAAGTTTCTCCCAGTTGGGTCAAATGTTCCTAGGAAGATTTAAGGCTCATAGGGCAACCATGAGCACGCTTATGGGGTTGATGCCCGTGAAATAGAAAGAAGGCGAGTCTCTCTAAGACTACATGAAGCGATTTCATGTGGTGACTTTGAACACAAAGAACTTAGAAGATTAGTTGGCTATCGATACTTTCATTATGGGGGTACAAGATGACCATGTACAATACTCATTTCTTGATAATATGCCCTAGAATTTGGCAGATCTATATGAACGGGCCCACAAGTTCGTAGAGGCAAATAAGATTAAAAGGGCGTCATGTGGCACCTTTCAAAGGGAAGATAGGCAGTTAAAAAATTATGAGGGAGCTCGCAGGAGGTAGGGTCCCCTAACCAGTTGTTACGAGCATGAGGTGATAGGTAGCAAAGAGTACAGCCGAAAGGTGATTCTCCCAAAGCTCTTTAGAGGTCTCAACTAGAACATACCAGGAAGTACATTCCCCAAGACAAGTTCGAAGTTTACAATCCTTTGAATGCTGCCCATACTTACATCCTGAAACAGGTGAAGAGCTTCGGTATCTTTCCCAAACAATCTCCGAGGAGGCATAGCACAAGAAGGTAAATTTTAAGAGACAAATGTGCCTACCATAATGACGTTGGGCACAAGACTGAAGATTGTTTCACTCTGAAAGATGCTATCGAAAAGGCTGTGTGAAATGGTGAACACGCTAAATTTGTTGGTCAAGGTACTTCCCAGCAGGGTTAGGATTCACATGGTGATCTTAAGGGTAAATAGAAGGTTAAAGGCACCATCCATATGATTGTAGGTACAGATGAAGGTTGGGTAGGTTCTAGTGCAAAGAGGAAGGCTTATATGAGAAATGTGATGTTTGTTAGTGCCCCTAAAAGGTCATATCATTAAGGAAGATAGAGTGTTGAATTTGGTAACGATGATGAAGAGTTAGTCTGCAATGAAGAGGGAAATGATTCGATGGTTGTTTCTGCGATGATCGCAGGTTTTGAGGTTAAAATGATGCTAGTAGATAGTGAGAGCACAATGGAGGTGTTATCTTGGGAAGTGTATCAAAAAATGGGGTTAAAAGAGCAAGGTAAGTTCAAAGCGAGCCCGCTGTATAGTTTTGCTAACCATCTAGTCAAGGTGAAGGGCTCTATCACTTTTCTAATCACCTTGGTGGATGGTGAACATACGACTACAGAGTATGTTCAGTTTTTTGTTGTGATCATCCCATGGCATGCAATGTCATCTTTGGGTGCCCAACAATAAGGATGGAAAAATGGTAGTTGCAACGTTTTATATGAAGATTAAGTTACCAACAAGGATAGGGGTAGGGTTCTTGCGATCGAATCCACAAATTGCGAGGCAATGTCATATGTTATTTGTTAAACAATGTTATGGGATATAGTAATTGGTTGAGCGGTTATCGGTTGTTAAGAAGTTGTTAACAGCAGTTATAGACTCACTTAAAGTTTACTTCTTCTATATAAGGAAGAGACTCTCTGTTCATAAAAGTCGACTAAGAATTGAATAATACCTTATGTTTTCATTTAATATTTTCTGCAATTTCCTCTTGAAGATTTCTCTGTTTTACTAAGATTCTATCATGTTATCAGTCGCCTCTTGATTCTGGACCTATGGCTCACACAAACTCTGCTGATTCTGCTTCTACTGATGGTTGTTGTGCTGCGTTTCACGGTGACAAGGTGGTGAACTCTTTTCCTCGGCATGATATCGTAAAGCTTGATGACGGTACTTTCGTTCAGTGGCGCCAACAGGTACGTCTCATTCTTGGTGGTTATGGTTTGCTAGGCTTTGTCGATGGCACATTATCTCCGCCATCACGTTTTCTAGCTTCACCGGATGGATCTCTGGTTCCTAGTTCTGCTGCTCAAGTATTTGATCAACAAGATCAGTTTCTTACCTCGTGGCTTCTCTCCACGGTTAGCTCTTCATGTCTGGCTTCATTTACAGATGCGAGGTCTGCATGTGATGTCTGGACTACCGCGGCGCGTCTCTTTGCTGCGGACACTGGCGTTAAACAGTCCCGGATTCGGCATGAACTTCATTCACTTACGAAAGGTGCATTGTCTATTAAGGAATATGTTGCCAAAATTACAACTCTGTGTGCTTTGTTGGCGGCCTTTGGCACTCGGATCTCGGACGAGGAGAAGACGCAGGTGATGCTCGCAGGTTTGCCTTCTGATTTTGATGCGGTTGTATCCTCGGCGTCTTTGTCGTCGGAACCGGTGCCGTTTCAACGTCTCGTTGATGCTCTTCTCGAGTGTGAAACTCGGCAGTTACGGGCTGTTCAAGAAGTTGTTATGCATGCTAATCTTGTTGAAGGTGGTCCCTCGCCCACACCGGAAGCTTCTGTCCGTGGTGGTACTCCGCTGATGAGTGGTCGTGGACGTTGTTTTAGGCCGAGGATTCAATGCCAGATCTGCAATAGACTTGGGCATCTTGCTCAGAAATGTTATTACCGCTTTCGTCGAGACTTTGATGGGTCGCAGGCGGAGGCTCGAGCGACGAATACGGCTCATGCTCTTGGCGGGTCTCGCTCGGTTCCTTTTGCTCCTCAACGTGGTTTTGATGGTGACGTTGGAGGGCCTTCTGCTCAACGAATGAGATTTACTCATTCTTTTGGTCAAAATCAAAATGATTTTGGTCAAAATCAGCATGCTTTTAGACCACATTATGATTTTGGTCAAAATTGGACTCCCGCTGGTTATTATGGTGGGCCCATGCATAATGCTTATGTTGGGCAAAATAGTGCCTTGGATGGTCATGTGCCTAGGCCTGAGCTTAGTCGGCCGAATCTAGCTTATGTCTCTCATGAACCTTCTAGGTCGTTTGCTCCTTATAATGGGCTTAGAGCTGGAAATGCCGGTGGACAATTAAATGATTATAGGCTAGTTAACAATTGTGTTCAGGTTGGGTATCCTTTGAGTTTTGAACCGACATTGGTGATGGGTGTGATCATTCGGCCCCACCTATTCCTTGGCGAACGAAGCCGCGAGCTCGTGTCTATAGTGGTTCCGATCCGTGTATTGGTCTTCCTCGGGTTGGTGATTTACATGCGTCTGATTTTTCGGGTTCTTCTAATTCACATGTTAATACTGCTCAGGTTGGTTCTAATGGTGGTGAAAATGATGGCTATATTCCCGTACCTGTTGGGTCTGCTTCTTGGTACCCGGATTCGGGAGCTAGCAATCATGTATGTCGCGATGCGTCGGCTCTTCAAGGTTCTTCTCCGTATTTCGGTAAGTCCTCTCTTTTGATGGGTAACGGTACTCCTGCCTCAATATCTTCTGTTGGCACTTGTGTTTTTCCTACGCACTCTAAATTACTTCGGTTATCTGATGTGTTGTGTGTTCCACGCATCTGCAAAAACTTGATGTCTGTCTCTCAGTTTGCTAGAGATAATAATTTCTATTTCGAGTTTCACCCCACATATTGTGTTGTTAAGGACATTATGACCCAGGAAACGCTTCTGAAGGGCCACATTCAGGATGGGTTATATCAGTTCTTGCTACCAGATGTTTCCAGGCCGACAGTTTCGGTTCCAGTTGCTGCTTCTATTGAAGTTTAGAATAAACCTGATAAAGGTGATGTGTTTGCCTTATGGAAGAAACGCCTCGGTCACCCGTCTACTTGTGTTGTTAAAAGTATTCTAAATAAATGTAAGGTTGTGTTGGCAAACGACTGTCTTGATGGTGTGTGTACAGCGTGTCAAAAAGAAAAATCTCAAAAGTTACCTTTTACTCGTTCTACTACTAAATATCATACTCCTTTTGAATTGGTTGTTTCTGATCTTTGGGGCCCTGCATCTGTTTCTTGTGGGAATCATTGGTATTATATAGCGTTTGTTGACGTATGCACTCGGTTTACATGGGTGTATTTGTTGCAACAAAAGTCACAAGCACTTCAATGTTTTGTTCAATTTCATCAACTTGTTAAAACTCAATTTGGGGTGAATATTAAATAGTTTCAGAGTGATTGGGGTGGCGAGTATCGTGCCTTCACATCGTTTCTTGCTTCTCAAGGAATTCTTCATCGCATCACATGCCCACACACTTCTGAACAAAATAGGGTGGTTGAGCGTAAACATCGTCACATTGTTGATATGGGTATTACTCTTCTAGCTCAGGCTAGCTTATCTATGGAATACTGGGGCTATGCCTTCTGTTGTGCTGTTCATCTTATCAATCATCTACCTACAGCAGTTTTGAAGAGTCTGACTCCTTTTCAGGCTCTATATGGACATGCTCCCACTTATGATCATCTGCGGGTGTTTGGGTGTTGCTGTTTCCCTTACTTACGCCCGTTTTCGTCTCATAAGTTAGATTTTCGTTCTCAACCTTCTATTTTTTTAGGCTATAGTCCTCACCACAAAGGCTATCAGTGTCTTCTACCTTCTGGAAAAATTGTGGTTTCTCGTCATGTTGTCTTTGATGAAACTCGATTTTTATCGTCTACTTCTACGTTGACTTCTGTGCTTGTGTAGCGCTCGTTTGTGTCCATATTTGTTCCTCTTGTTCGACCTCCTTCTCCGCAGTCTGTGGCTGTTACTCGTTCGGGTGTTCCTTTCCCGGCTCAATCGTCCCCTCTAGGTAGTTGTTCTTCCGTTCCTGTCCCTGCTCAGTCTGGGGTTGGGTCTGATCGAGAGCCCAGTGGGTGTTCATCCGGGAATAGCATTCCCTCTGGCTCTATTTCTGTTGAGGGAGACTCTGCTGGCCATTTCATCGGTGCTACTCCTGTATCTAATACGCATCCAATGGTGACGCGAGCTAAGGCTGGTATTTTTAAGCCTAAGGTTATGCATGTGAAGTCACCGAACCTTCTACGATTGAAGAAGCTCTGTCCACTCCAGAATGGCGCTCTGCAGCTCAAGATGAGTATGATGCTCTCGTTCGCAATTCTACTTGGGAGCTTGTTCCTCTTCCGCCTAACCGAAAGGTTATAGGGTGTAAATGGCTCTTCAAGGTCAAGAAGAATTCTGATGGGACTATTGATCGTCGCAAGGCTCGATTAGTTGCTAAGGGCTGTTCTCAAGTCCCTAGCTGTGACTTCAAGGAAACGTTTAGCCTAGTGATCAAGCCGGCTACTATACGAACAATTTTGTCCATTGCTGTGACTAAGGGGTGGTCTTTACGACAGGTTGATGTAAATAATGCCTTTCTTAATGGCGATCTGACTGATGAAGTGTTTATGCAACAGCCCCCTGGTTATGTCCAGTTAGGTCCAAATGGTGAACAGCTTGTGTGTCGTTTAACGAAGGCTTTGTATGGCTTACGGCAAGCTCCGCGTGCCTGGTTTCTCAAATTACGGCAGTTTCTTGTCTCTTTTGGGTTTGTTCTTTCTAAATCGGATGCTTCCTTATTTGTCCGAGTTTCCTCAGCACTTACACTTTATGTGTTTGTCTATGTCGATGATATTGTTATCACTGGCAGTTCATCTGATGAAATTAATTGTTTTGTTCAGCAGTTACATAATGAGTTTGCTTTAAAGGATATGGGTGAGCTTCATTATTTTTTGGGTATTGAAGTCAGTCGGTCTTCCTCTAGTAGTCTTCATTTGTCTCAGAGCAAATACATTCGCGAGCTTCTTACTCGAAGTTCTATGGCTAATGCCAAAGGTGTTCATACTCCAATGGTGAGTTCATCTGTTTTGTCTAAAAGTGAGGGTGAGCCGCTGGTAGACCCAACTGAATATCGCAGTCTTGCGGGAGCACTGCAATATGTTGTTCTAACTCGCCCTGACATTGCTTATGCTGTTAATCGGGTGTGTCAATTCATGCATGCTCCCACTTCTTCTCATATGGTGGCTTTAAAACGAATTTTGCGATATTTATGTGGAACTCTTTCTCATAGGTTGGTATTTCGTCCGTCAGATCGTCTCTCGTTGGTCGGTTATGCTGATGCAAATTGGGGTCTTGATTTTGATGATCGTCGGTCTACCACGGGCTACTGTGTCTATTTTGGCCATACTCCTATCTCATGGTGTTCTAAAAAGCAGACAGTTGTTTCTCGCTCTACAGCAGAGGCCGAGTATCGCAGTTTAGCTGCGTCCACTAGTGATGTGACTTGGCTGGTCTCCTTACTAGCAGAACTAAAGGTCAATTCGGTTGATCTACCGACTGTATGGTGTGACAATTCTAGTGCCGTAGCTGTTGCGGCTAATCCGGTTCTTCACTCCAAGTTTAAACATGTTGAGCTTGACTTGTTTTTTGTTCGCGAGAAGGTGGCCAGTGGAGACTTGGTTGTTGGTGAGGTTCCCGCTTGTGACCAGGTGGCCGATATTCTTACTAAACCATTATCAGCATCTCTGTTTAGTCGGTTTCGTAGTCTTCTTCGGGTGTTGCCCCTTGAGGAAGTTGGGTGAATGTTATGGGATATAGTAATTGGTTGAGCGGTTATCGGTTGTTAAGAAGTTGTTAACAGCAGTTATAGACTCACTTAAAGTTTACTTCTTCTATATAAGGAAGAGACTCTCTGTTCATAAAAGTCGACTAAGAATTGAATAATACCTTATGTTTTCATTTAATATTTTCTGCAATTTCCTCTTGAAGATTTCTCTGTTTTACTAAGATTCTATCAAACAACCACAATAGCCTGCAACTGGGGGACAAAGTTTGCAGGAGGCAGATTTAACAAGTCAAGCATTGGACTTTGACAGTTTGAATGTGAGGGATGAAGAGAGAAATAAGAAGCCCAAAGTAGTAGAGCACACCGAGACTTTACAACTATCCTGCGACAATGAAGAAATGACTGTAAAGATTTCATTAGTGTTAGCAACCGAAGAAAAGAGCATGTTGATCCGGTGTTTGAAGGTGAACTCAAATTTTTTGTTTGGTTAGTAGCGGATATGCCAAGCCTGGAACCATAGGTGATCGTTCAAAAGTTGAATGTACTTCTAGAGGCAAAAATGGTTAAGCAAAAAAGGAAGAAGTTCGCTCTGCAAGTGGTGGAAACCATGAGACAGGAGGTAGCTAAACTGTTATCGACGGGCTTTATTAAGGAAGTTGAGTATCCAGATTGGGTCTCAATTGTGGCTATGGTGAAGAAAGCAAACGACAAATGGAGAATGTATATTGTCTTCACCAACCTCAACAATGCGTGTCCTAAAGGTAGTTTTCATTTGCCTTCGATTGACCATTTGGTTTATGCCTCTGTAGGTCACAGGTTCATGAGCTTCATGGATGCCTTTTCTGGTTATAACTAGATTTTGTTGGATCATGATAACCAGGGAAAAATAGCTTTCATCACCGAGGAAGGACCTTTCTACTATTAAATCATGCCTTTTGGTCTCAAGAATGTGAGAGCAACTTATCAGATGTTGGTAAATAGGATTTTTAGAGAGCAGATAGGACGCGTACTTGAGGTTTATGTAGATGATTGCTGGTGAAAAGTGGAAAAATAGAGGAACATGTGCGGAACTTATTAGAGGCGTTCGCAGTTTTAAGAGCCTACAACATGAAGTTGAATATAGAAAAGTGTGGCCTGAGTGATGTTGATGTATGGTGGCCTTAACAATAAATTGCTTGATGGGAATTATGTCCGATGTATCGATTGGATTGAAGACTTGGCTCGTGTGCTGGATAAAAAGGCCATTTCTGACTTTATTACCGTCCTATGGAATGTCTGGAATAGTAGAAATAACTATGTTTTTCGTGGAGAGGAGGAAGAAGCCAAATAACTTAGGAGAGAGCTGCGACTTTGAGTCATGACTTCTGCATCTTTAATTTGCTGGAGAAACCTATGCTGCCTAGACCTGTTATGAAGAAAGCGTGAAGGAAACCAATACGAGGGTGGTTAAAATTAATTTTGACGCTGCTATTACTGGAAAAAAGATGAGTTATGGACTTGTGGCCAAGGATCACGATGATTTTGTACTTGGCGGACGGATAGGCATTATGGAGAAAGAAATGCAGATTGAGTGGGCCGAATTGCTAGCGCTTGAAAAAAGTATTAATTTTGCTTGGTCAAAAAGTTGGTCAAAGCTGGATTTTGAAACTGATTGCGTCAGCCTTGTTAATCGTTTTAATAGAAGGAATGCTGATTTAACAACTATGGGCCATCGCATCCAGGATATGTACAAAATGATGGAATCTTTTTGTTGTTTCAATTTTAGTTGGGCTCTTAGGTGTTGTAGTCAAGTAGCAGACTTTCTTTGTACTTGGGCTATGACCAAAAATTGTACCATGGTTTTTAACATGGACTATCCGTCAGATATCCATGATCTTGTTTTAAATTATGCAATAAATTGATGTTGACCCTCGGGTTTTTTTATTAAAAAAAAGAATATTGAAAAGTGTGCTTTCAGTGTGCAGGTTGGTGGATTCTTGGGTTTCATGATCTCAAAAAGGGGAATATAGGTGAACCCGAAAAAGATCCGTGCTATCTTGGAAATGTCTCCTCTACGAACAGTAAATGACATCCAACGCCACAAGTAGAGTAGTAGCGCTCAACAGGTTCATATCCAGAACAGATAAATGCCTCCCTTTCTTCAAGGCCTTGAGAACGTCCTTTTCATTGACTAAAGAGTGTCAAACAGCCTTTGAAGAACTGAAATTGCACCTTACCTCCCCACCGCTTTTGAAGTCGCTGTAGGTGGGAGAAACCCTTTATTTGCATCTTGCTACCTCAGAGGAGATAGCTACGGTAGTATTGGTCAGAGCAGAGAGTGCTTGCCAATTTCTAGTGTACTACATCAGCAAAGTACTCCAGAACGGTGAATTGAGGTATTCAAACATAGAAAAATGTATCTTTGCTTCTATTGTTGCAGCTTACAAACTACGTTTGTACTTCCAAACTCATTCTGTTTTCGTCATGACTAATCAACCTATAAATGACGTATTGTCCAAAGTCGATACCTCAGGAAGGGTGACAAATGGAGCATTGAATTGGCTGAATTTGGAGTGGAGTTCGCCCCGAGAACAGCAATAAAGGGGTAGGTATTAGCTGACTTCATGGTTGAGTGTTCTTTCGAGAAGCTTATTGGCCTAGCAAATAATACAACTTATAACTTGAAATACTAGATAATGAACATTTTATGAAGTTAAATGTGTATGTTATTGACAATTTCATGTGAATATTGGCAAACACCAGTAATTCAATTCGTTATTTATATAATGATACATAATAATGTTTTACTTTATTCTAAGATCTCTTTTCCATTTGTTGTACGCAAATGTCCAACAACATCGCAGAGTATTAAGCTTTGATATCGAGACTGCAGCTAGCACACCAACTAAGAGTGAAGGATCTTGTCATCCATACAAATTCATAATTGGTGGCGAAGCAAATGAATGGTGAGTACGAGGTAAAAGAAGCAGTGTTGAAGAAATATCATTCAGTTGCAACTCAATTGCTCACAGGATTTGATAAAGCACAAATAAAGCAACTACCAATGAGTGATAACACGCATGCAAACACTATCCAAATTAGCTTCCTCTGTTGTTATTGAGCAAAGAGGGAAAATCCTGTTCGAGTACAAGGATGCCCACATCCTCCCGCATCCTTTAGCTCACTCGAACTACACATAACCTCTTCCCACCCGTAAATAGGAAGATAAATATACTTTAGCGCATTCGAACCCACATCCTCCTATTTTGGCTACAATATTGATACTAAATAAGCTAAGACTCAATCAACACTTTTTAAAAAATATTAGATATTATTAAAATATTATAAATTTTTTTATAAAATTATAAAAAAGAATTATAAAAAAGATTATATAAATTATTAAAAAGAAATAAATATCATTAAAAACTTAATTTTTATTGCCCTTTTAAAATTTTATAAATTTTTATCATTTTAATGATTTATATATAATTTTATATAATTTCTAACAAATAATTAAGTCTATATCTATCACACTAGTCATCTCATTTTCATTTTTTTATGTCAACTGTCTCATTAATTATCACATCATCACTTAATAGTTCGGTAGGTGTTTTGACAAAAAATCATATTTTAGAAGCTTAATTAATTGCTAATTTTTTTATTAAATTTGAATTAAAATTTGAATTATTATAAAAGAGTTTTTTTTAATATTTAAGAAAAAAACTATTAAATGGCACCACTTATTAATATTTATTTTCCTCGTGTGAGTTTCTTTGGTAAGTAGAAGTAATGGCAATCTTATCTTCATCCATCGGAAATACCAAAATCCCATTTAACGCCTTTGAGAGATATTGTAACTGCAGCTTTCAGGTCACATGGACAATGGTGCTTGGGTGATGTAACAAACGGTATACTTCACCTGCCAAATGTTGAAAATTTCAAAGCCCTCTACATTGCAATGAAAATGATATAAAGAGTTGCAGACTGGTGAATCTGTCGTATCAATATCAGCTTTGCGCCTAGCGAGTTGGAAGCATAGCCCTTCTTTCCGTGCCTTCAAAATGGAACTACCCATAAAAGCACTGGATTGTAGAGATACCGAAATCCATTACACAATAAAAGCCTTGAACCTTTCCTACTGGTTATCTCGGCGGGTTGATGACTTCAAGTGGTTTTTGTGGAAAGAGGCAACTGCTAGTAAATGCATTTTAAAAAAAGTGAATTGTGAAGCTAGACCTGGTGAAATCTTGGCAATTGCCGGTCCGAGTGGAGCTGGCAAGACAACATTGTTGGAAGTGCTAGCAGGGATGATCCCACTGAGTAGACTTTCCGGTAATGTTCTTGTAAATAACGAAGCAATGGATCCCGGACACTTCCGAAGGGTATCAGGTTATGTCACACAAGACCAACTTCTCTTCCCGCTTCTAACAGTTGAAGAAACACTCATGTATAGCGCTCGTCTCAGGTTGCATGATGGGCAGCAGCACAACAAGGCTGCTTTCAGAGTAAAAGAGTTACTCAAGGAACTTGGACTAGAGGAAGTTGCCAATGTTAGAATTGGTGAGGAATCTAATCGTGGTATTTCAGGTGGACAGAAACGTAGAGTATCAATCGGGGTCGACCTAGTTCATGATCCGACTGTTCTTTTGATTGATGAACCAACATCAGGGTTGGACTCTGCATCTGCCTTTCGTTGTTGAAATCTATGGCTACTAAACAAGGCAAAACAATTGTTTTAACTGTCCATCAACCTGGTTTCCGAATTCTCGAGCTGTTTGATCGAATTTTGTTGTTATCAAATGGAACCGTTATTCATCATGGGACCTTGCGTCTCCTCGAACAACGTCTCCAATTTGCAGGTCATTCCATTCCTTGCCATGTTAATGTTTTGGAGTTTGCCATTGAAGTGACACAAGATTTGGTCGTAAGCACCGAAGAAAGTGAAGATTGTGAAGATATTAGAAGAAATCTTCAATTCAGTAATGTCAAAGAAAACAATATCTGTTATGCCAATCCTCTGTTCATGGAGGTTCTGATATTATGTCAGAGATTTTCTAATAACATATATAGGACAAAACAGCTTTTCATAGCAAGAACAATTCAAGCTCTAGCTGCTGGGATTGTGCTTGGCACAATATTTATGAACGCAGGTAATGGTTCTATGAGATCTAAGCTACAAACTCAAATTGGGTTTTTCGCCTTCAGTCTCACCTTCTTGCTCTCATCCACAACGGAAGGCTTACCAATTTATCTACAAGAGAGAAGAATTTTAATGAAAGAAACCTCAAGGGGAGCTTATAGAGTCTCTTCTTATGTCATATCAAACACAATGGTATTCATGCCTTTCCTGTTATTTGTGGCTCTGCTGTACACCTTCCCTGTATACTGGCTAGTAGGATTGAGGAGGGAAATCAATGCTTTTCTTTACTTCTCATTGGTGGTCTGGTTAGTGGTTCTAATGTCAAATTCATTTGTAGCATGTTTTAGTGCACTTGTTCCAAATTTCATCATGGGAACATCTTTGATCGCCGGCCTCGTAGGATCTTTTTTTCTATTTTCAGGCTATTTCATATCAAAAGAAGATATACCTAAGTATTGGATTTTCATGCACTACTTGAGTTTGTTCAAGTATCCCTTTGAGTGTTTTATGTTAAATGAGTATGGAGGAGAGAAGGGTCAAAAGAGATGCTTGAAGATTGTCGAAGGGCAGTGTTATCTCAATGGTGAAGGGTTTTTGAAGCAGCAAGGTCTCAATGAGTCACAGAAATGGAGTAACATTGTTGTCATGTTGAGTTTCATTGTTGGGTACAGATTTTTAAGCATTTTGCTTTTGAGTTACAGGTCCTGTAGAACAAAATGTTGACTAGCTGCTTCTATCCTGCTTTTCTATTTCACATTATACAAACCCTTTTATCATAATTACCATTAGTTTCATTATGCATACTTGAGTTTAGCTCTTTAAAAGTGCAATAAATGAACAGGACTCACTCAATCCAAGCAGTTGAAATTTCCTATATCAGTTGGTCACAGTTCTATAGTATTAGCTAATAGTGAGAGAGGATGATGGCAGGGTGCAACAGAAAGGGGTGATTATTGCAGGAGAAACCTGTGGGGAAAGAACAATTCTGATGCTGATGTGTTATAAAAAATGGGTCACAATGCAAAAGATATAGTATCAGTGTTGTGTAGGAGAATAGTTGTAGGGCATTATGTGGCAACTATCTTTTTATTCCAATTACATGTGATATGTAGTTAGCAATACTGCATAAAGTGATCAACAACTTGATGTTTTATGGTTGATTTATGGGTTTTATCCATGTATTATGCGAAGAGATCATGCTGTATTTTTTCTCAAGTTCCATACAACCATTCTACTTTTGGTTTCATTAGTCTAGAGGTATTCTTTAGTCGAAGTTAGAATTAAGTATAATATTAATATATTTTATAGTTGTCAAAATCCAGCTCGAAATATGGGTTTAAAATTTTACCAAAATCTATCTAAACTTATAAATTACTAATAGAGGCCCATATTATTTTTTAAAAATTTTAAAATGCATGTTTATATTTATTATAGTTTTATATATATTCATATTTAACTTTTTTAATTTTTATATTATATTATTATAGATTAAATTGTTGTGTTATAAATTATATTATATATAAAAATAATATAACAAATTTAGAAAATGAGCTGGGTTGGACCGGGTCAAGATTAAACCTTGAATTTTCAAGGCCTGAGCCCAACTCATATTTTAAACTAGTCTATTTTTTTTTGTCCAACCCATTTTCGGGCATAATATTTTTGTCAAAATCCTTTCAACCCGTTAACAAATCAAATTATGACTGATGTTAAAAATGAAAAGGTATTTTTAATTCAGACGACAAAAATAAAGATTCTTTCTTGTTTTCATTCTCTTTGAAACAATATATTTGAGTCAATAATTAAGTTTAAATTTAGATTTCAATGTAGTTATTTATAATTATATATTTATGACATGTTTGAGTATCCACTAAACCCATTGAATCTTCCATGCACATTTTTCTTCTTTTAGGATCAAATTTCCCATAAAATTAGCAGCCACTTCTTTTTCTTTCCTTTGGAATTTTTCCTACTTGATTGGACAAATATCCTAAATCAACATTCAACTCAACTCATAGCCCACACCTTTTAAAGATCATTATTTTTTTAAAAAACATTTAATAATTAATAATATAATTTTATAATTTTCTTTTTTTTTCAACAATTTTATAAATTTTCTTGAGGAAAGATATTAATTAATGCTAGTATGGTTCTACCAACAAGTGGTTGGAAGAAGTGAAAGTAAAATTCCTCAAATATTTAGATCAAGTTCAAATTATGGAATCAATATTATTAGAAGGACTTTACCTGAATACCACATCGGCCCAAAGAGTACTTCGTAAAATGAATGAAAAAACCTGTAGTTATACCAAAAGAAAAAAAACCACTACTATGGTTCCTACACATTTTGGATTAAGCTAAACAAAAATAAAACTACGCATTACATCAATATGGCTATGCATCATTGAAGGATATTTAGTAAGTCCTACCACTCTTGATAAACAAATTTTATACCTGCAAGATAAGAGATAGCTAACAATTTAGTCTCTTTTTGACGAGCCAGAGGTCCTCTTCCTGCTTGAGGATATCCATATAGTCTTTGGCGAGTGTTTGTTGGAGCTTGATTAGGAATTCATTGGGATCATTAGCAAGGGCTCTTTGAACACCATTGATACAAGCAAGGATTTTATTCTTTTTGCTAAACACATTGCCAAAACTAATTCGGTTCCAATCCCTCAAGAAACTGGTGAAGTCTCTGATCGTGTTTACAAGAGGGTTGGTTGTGTCATTCCAAAAGTTATCCACAATCCCAGGGAAATCTGGGTGGTCAAGCCACATTCTTTCAAACTTGAACATCCGAGTCCTTCGTTGCCATTGAGGATTAGAAAAAGAGATAAGAAGGGCACAGTGGTCAGATCTGACAGGGTAAATGAATGACTGATGCTTTAGGGAACATGAGTTTCCATTGGTTATTGTCGAAGGCATAATCTAACCTTTCTTGGATAAGTTGACTTAACTCTCTTAGGTTTGAACATGTGAAGCGGCGTCCCTTGAAGCCCAGGTCAAAGAGGTTACAATCATTTAAGCAATCAGCCATTAATCTTCTAGGGGATGAAGGAAGGCCTCCATTTTTATCCTCGATAGTGAGAATATCATTGAAAACCCAGGTGATTAGCCAGGGCATGCTACATTCCTAAGGTTTTCCCAAAAAAATCTACGTTCTCTAAACCTAGGGCTAGCATATACATCAGTAATTAACCAGTGACAGTTGGAGGAGTGTACCTTAACAATTGCATGCAATTCTTGCTCCGTCTTCCAGAGCTCTTCAATTGCTGATTTTATCCATTAATTATCTTCAGTATTTACCTCACAATAGCCTTCATAAACAAGTTCCTCAACAGCTTGAAATACTCTCTTGAATAAATCTGACATATATCTCTAAAAAATAACACTTCAATCACCCAGATAAAAGACTTTCATACTTATCAAACAGCCCTGAGACTTAGTATCTAAGTCGACTCATACTTCTGTTTTGTCAAATATGCCACACTCAAGTGGACCGAATTTAGCTTAACCAAATCTGTACAAGGCCAAACACAATGGCCCAAGAAGTAAAACAGGTTTGTTATAATAGAACATGGAACGAGCAGGTCAAAAACCCCAACAATTAACAAATTTTCCATCATCACTTCTTTCCATCCTTCATACTAAGCAAAACCTTAGTTTGATACAGCTTTTGCGTTGATGTACAAAGTAGTTTAAATTTTGTGCCTGACCCTTGCCATCTTGCCCAAGTTTTGTTACATGAAAAACCGGACATCAAATTCCAGAATTTAGATTTATACAGGGATCTTAACAGTGGCTATTCAAATAAAAGTCATTCAGATGGTCTATTTAAACTTGAATTCTCACTCTCCATGGAGATAATACAAGCAAGCCTATCAGAAACCTGTAATCAATTTAGAAAAATCAATCCTTTTTCCAAAAAGTTATTCAAATTTAAGTGTATAATACTGCATCACATACCTCAGAAAGCTGCTGACTACTCTTCCAATTCCCTTCACGCTCTTGTTTATTCGTAGACGATGAGTCATACCTACACAGTGTGTCAGACAGCTAGTTAAAGACAGCCATATGCATATGATTATAACTTCTAAATTGGAATTGCTTTGCAAGCTGGTTATAAAGACTAAAAATCTAGAATTAGATGAGGATAAATGTTACATGCCCAATTGCAAGGTAGGGGACAAGGATCTCACATAGGCTAGCTTTTGGGGGGTGGTTCTTCAAGGGTCTATATCAATTGGTATTAGAACCAGCCATCATGTTTCTCAGTTGCAATTGTGTGGCAGGTGGTGACGTCGGTAATCCAATATTCGCTTGGGGCTAGATCAAGCTAGCACAAAGCCAGCCCACCTTGTGGGCATTAGGATTGCGGAGTGTGGTAGACTGCTATGTGCCCAAGTATTGGACTTGGATCCCACGAAATTTCATTGTTAGGTTTATGTGGACCTAGGCTCTCCAATCTCAACAGCTAGCTTTTAGGGTGTGGTTTTCCAAAGGACCATATCAATAAATATGACGAAATTTGTATCTACATTTCTTTCATGCAAATGACTCAATTCATACTTACCATTCTCGTGGAATACCAGCTTCATCTCGAGCTGAGTAATTAAATGGCCCTTTCAACTCCAAATTATACTCTTGTAATAACTCTGCACGGTTTCTCAAAGAAATACATAAGATATTGCAAAGCCTGAATGGAATTGAATTTGAACACAAAACCTGTCTTGAAGTGATAAAATGCTACTAAACCTTTAAATGTGGAGCATGGAGCACGATTCATTTTATGACAGATGAACATAAACCAGTATACGCCAACAGCTACATGTGCAATTTCCTCTTCAGCAATCCTAGCGACAATGGTAGATGTCCTGTGATCCCCAAAGCCCACCATTTTTTTGACCAGGCGTGGGCCAGCATCAAGACCCCTAGCCTCCTATATCCGTAAAAACAAGTACTTAAATTTCCAAACCAAACTAAAATAACACAAATTGGAAAATATATGGGTACATCAGAGGAAGGATCAACTGGATGAACTGCAATTTTTACTCTTTTCTAAATTTAGAAACAAATATAATAACACAGATATCAGAATCCTGCAGAGAATGGCTAATGCATTTAAAACAAAATGGTCTGACTAGCACTATGACATTGACTTGCGAAGCATAGCAGAAAAAAGGTTCTATAAACTCAAAAATAATAGCCAAGCTAGATTACTGGACTGGTAATAAAAAACCTAGGTAACTGGAATTTGGAAGCAACTTTTATGCATACGACCTGACATTGAAATGGTTAAATTTAAACTTAAAGGAAGCAAGAGCAATCTTGATTTCAGATGATCAATTTTTTTAAGCTTCAACTTCGACCAAGACTAGATCATAAATGGTTCTTTAGGAAATGTCCTGAATTTGACTTGAGCCTATTAAGGCATTAGATTGGACATGAGAAACTACAGGTGCAAAAACTTGAAAACTGAGTTAATCTAGGTTTATGGAACTTCCAATGAAATGTCCTCAACTATAGTGCTATGAAAATCTCAGACTGGAGTGAAATCTAATCCACCTAAATCACTACTCAAAGATGGGTGCTGTGAAATGTTCAAGTTAGATGAAAAGCAGTAGAATCTGCAGGCTGGGCAATTACATTTTGAGCAATTGCATTTTACAGAGAAAAGAACTCAAGATTTACTTTCATGAAATCATAAAGTACTTTAAGGAAGCTTCTATTTCAAGAATTAAAAGTTGGTCAACAGTAAAAGATCACCTGTACTAATGGGATGGCAGCCATACGTGCAGCAACATTATCTGATGATTTCTCACATTCTCTCCAAAGTAAGTTATGAGCAGGCATATCTCCATAACTAGATAAAGGAAAAAGAAAAAAAAAACAATCACATGGAAGTGCATACGATGAGTGTAAATTAGTTAAGGTGAGCCAATTCATGGCATATTTTGGTTCTTCAAACACAAATGCTAGTTATTTATCATGTGAAAAGACAAGCAGAAATAACATATCTACACTGAAAAGGAAAGGATTGTACATGGAAATAGAGCTTTATTAATGATTAACAAGGTAGAACTAAGTGTAAGAGAATGCATATGTTGATAATAAGTCAAGGGAAAAGAGATTAACGTCGTTTAAACAAGGAAATAGCAAATTAACACACTGCAGAAAGCGAGAACTCTACTTACTTGAAACCAATCTCAGCAAGCCTTTGTGAACACCAAGCAAAATGACGGCTTTCATCATCAGCAACATGAGCAAAGTCAGCAAAGAATTTGTCCCCAAGAATATGATAGAAGGGTGAAAATCGTACAACAGTATCCCATGCCAAATCAATTGCATTTAACTCCACATGAGCCAGGTTGTGAAGCAGATAAGCATTAAGAGGCAGGCCAGAGGTTTTAGGGTCTGGAATCTCCTTTGGAGAAACCTGCATTTCAGGAAAACGACTAAAAATAATCACTTTTCACCTAACAATAGCAACTCCCAAATGAATAATTGATCACAAAGATGAATTACACATTCTATTTATACAGAAACTCCAATTCCATGCGGTATAAGTTTGAATGGGAAACAAACCAATTGAGGGTTAGTAGGGCGAGCAGGTCGAGAAGGAGGCTGGCAGAGCCCAATGGGCAGACCCTCATTGCGCCACCTGGAGAAAGCCAAATGAGAGAGCTTGGATTTAGTAAGGGGGTCACTGGTAGAGAGAACCAGAGAACCAAGCTCTGCGAGAGAGGAACCAAAAGCTTCAAGGGCGACCGGTGTGTTGGGGACTTCAGTGTTGGACAGAGGTTGAGGGCCACTGGTTCCCCAAAATCGGTCCTCGTTCAGTGGGCTCTCTCTCCAGCTTTGGAGACCAGACCAAGGAGAGAATTGCGAAGAAGAAGAAGAAGAAGAAGAAGAAGAAGAAGAAGAAAAGCAAAACCGAAGCTTGGTAAAGTGAAAATGGGTAGGAAGATGTGAGAACCTCAGCTTGGGGGTGAGAAGCACCATGGTTCTGATTTTAAGAAGGAACTGGTATCCTCGTTTCTGAAATTAAGATTGAGATAATTTTGTATCACTTTTAAAATTTTTAACAACATAATTTTATAATTTGTAGATGTTTTAGGTTAATTTATTTATAATAATTATGTAATTAGATTTTTACCAAAAATTACATCATATTTTCTTCTAAGTAATATATTTGCTTGCTTAAAAAAACAAATGTAAATTAAAATAATATTTACTTCATTGTATTTATTATTAAAACTTCACTCTAAAAATGGAAATCATTCTAAATATAACTATAAAAAGAATTATGTTAAGATTGATATATGATTTTAGAACAAGACATATATAGTCCATATACTAGTTCTCATTAGTGCATAGTGAATGCATTTGGTCTTCTAGGGAAGAGTTGGGGACGATGGATGCCAACAAATTATTCTTTTTTTGTGCAATCAAGTGGTTTGAGTATTCATCCAAACAGCAAAGTGAGCATGCTTGAAGGAATCCTTGAAATGCCTGTGTCCACAACCATTTATGAGCGATGGACTCTCATTGCTTTGCTACGGACCACAAAGGTATGCATCAATTCCCGCACAATTCAAGATGCAGGTGTGGAACTGACTCACCAAAAATTTATGGTGGAAGGGGAGGCTATTAAAGTTATCACATCACAGGCTTAACATGTCTAATATTGGGCCATCGTTTAGCAAGAATGTTCCAATCCTGTGTTTTCCAACATGGCAATCAAACTGCTGGCCAAGCATGTTTCTTCTTATAATGAGGATGTTTACTGGATGCAAAATTATCCACAAATCTGTAATCATTATTTCTTAAGTAATGAAATGCATGTTTTCTTCAACCAAAACAATATCCAATAATTCACTTATACTTGTCGCCAAAAATCTTTATATATATATATTTTAAGGATAAATTTTCCTTGTGGAAATAAAGTGCAACATAGAATACGAGGTAAAACCATTGTAGAGTTAAGAGTTAAACTTGGACATCTTTGTATTAAGAGATAGATTGCATTTATTTTTCTACAAAAAAAATAGATAAATTAGTCTTTATATGTTAAATGAAAGAGCAAATTGATCATTCTGTTAATAGTTAATATATATAAAGATACTTGAACTTGATAACTTATACATACTTCTTATTTGAGCCTTTATTGAACCTAGCTGGTTCCTAAACTTGGCAATAGTAAACCAAGTTGGTACCTTTTTTAGTACCTCACTAACACCATTAAATATGTTGACATGGTGCTATTGTGGCACTAAAAACCAATTGTATGGTGACACGTGGTAGTCTTATATTTTGACATGTGGCAAAAAGACGTATTTTTAAAAATAAACTTTAAATATTTTATTTTTAAATTAAACCTTGTGTCAAAATATAAGGCTGACACGTTTTATCATTCTATTAGTCGACAGTGTCATGTTAGAATATTTAACGGTGTTAGTCAAATACCTAAAAAAAAGAAATAAATTAACTTACAGTTATCAAGTTTAGGTACTGATTAGGTTCAAAAAAAATTTAGGTAGCAGGTAAGCATAATAGTTGTCTAGGTACCTTTATATATATATATTAACTCTTCTGTTAAATATTATATCAATTTATACATTTAAAAATTAGTCTTTATATGTTAGAATGTGGTACATGTGAGACACCACTTTTACTTGTCTGGTTATTCTGTCAATAATACTAGTTTTTAACAATAAAAATTAATAAATTTTTTAACATAAAATATTAATTTACTTTTTTATCCAAAACATAATAACTATTTTTTTTTAAATAAAAAAATCGAACTACTAAAGGACCTCCATAATACAAAATCAATTAAGTACAATAGACTTTTTTGAGTTCAAACCAAAATAGGCCCAAGTCCAATGTTGCCATATGTACGGAACTTAAAATAAATCATCCTACACGTTTTTCTTAAAAAAAAAAAAGAAATTTTAATAGATAATGAGATTAATTAAGATAAAATTGTAGTGATAATATTAAAAATTATAGTGATTAATTAAAATTAGTTGTGAGATGTATTTATGGTAATGAATATATGATAATTTATTTGTAATGGTTTTTTTTAAGTCTGGGAATGCGAGCTTCATTTATCTCATTACTAGGAGGTTCCCAGCCAATTTAATAAAACAACTTTCTATATCTTCTCATTCATCAGCATTATAAAGACATATGTGCTTTTTAGTAGGTATAATTCCAACCATCAAGTATAGTTAACTTAGCAATTCAACTTCCTTCCATGATTCGACATCTAACTACCGAATTTCATTGAATACAAATTATAATTGTTCATGCTACTAAGTAGTTTTTTGTTTAGTTGTAGCTTATAACAAACAACTATAATAGAAATATTAAATAATGAACATAAACAAATGTTTATACAATTTAGATTTAATTCAAAACGTGATTTAAATTCAACCAATCTCTCACACACACATTGTAGCTTCAGTTGCAGTATCTCATTATAAAATGACATCGAAATTTGCTAAAGGTAATATAAGCAAATTTGTTGCCTAATGAGATGAGTTGCAACTGAGTTTGCAATAAATTGCACCAACATTCTTAATTAAGATATTTAATGACATTAAAAGAAAAATAAAATTTAGTTTTAATTATCGATACTAATGGATGAAATTTGATGGTACAAATTAATGCAAGTGCATTTCATAACACAGTAACATTTTGTAGCGGTACTTTATTTCCTTTGCTAAAAAAGATAAAAAATTAATTCTTATACGTTAGATCAAAGAGCAAAGTAATCTTTCCGATAGAAATTTCATCCATTTCTACTTTTAAAAATTGGTCATTGTAAGTTAGCATGAGGTACACGTGACACATCGTGTTTAACTGTCTGGTTATTTAGTCAATTATACCAATTTTTAACAGTAGAATGGATTGAATTTTTAATAAAAAAGAACAATTTGCTCTTTAATCCAACGTATATAAACTAATTTACAGGAGCAAATCAGAAATGGTGCTGCGGATCTGGTCCACCTGGTGAAACTCTATCAGAAATTGTTTTCATAACGTTTAAGTTGGTGAAGATCAAAACCTAAGCTGTGCATGTGTGTCTCCGGTATCTTGAGAATACGTGCGTCGCAACTCATGTGGAGCATGAAGAACAAGATAAGAAATGCGATGGAAGTTGAGGCAAGAGTCGAGGATTTAGGCATATTGTAGTAGCGGAGGAAGGTAAGGAATTGGCAAGCGGATGATAGTGCATGGGTGCGACATTTCCAATTTATATAAGTTGTAAGTTTTATTAAGAAAAAATTGATGCCATGGTAGTGGTTTAGTGGGGAGAAAATGAGGCTGACAAAATACTCCAAACCAACAACACAGAGAGATGATTTTATGTCTTGGATTCTTGATATGGGGTTTTGCTTAGTCATTCACTTGTTGTTTTGTGTCAAAACACATGTTCATTGATTGATGAATTAATATTATAATCAATAAACATAAAACTTCACCATTGTCATTTCTTCTTTAATGCTAACATGGGATGAGTGTCAGTCCACATGGGTTTTGAGCAAAACAAGCAACTCCCACTTTGTTTCAATATTTTATAAATGACCGTTTTGTTGCATTCCTAAACTTTTCAAAAGATGGTTGGACCGTTCCACAATTATACAAAACATCAATATTCTCTTTCGGTTATTGTCTATAGCTCTTATCTTAGCTAGATCCCATTTAAAATATTATTTAGGCCTTTCCCATATGCTATTATCGATATCTTTTTTTTTTTTTAAGAAAACAAGAGGTAGGATTGTTTGAAGAAGGGTGTTACCCCATTTGTATTTCTTTTTTATTATTTAATGATAATTTTGATATATTTTTAATTAAGTTCACGGTTCAAGTTAAAAAAATTATGTAAATTATATATTAATAACATAGAAAAAATTGTTAAATTGTTATTAAATAATTAGAAAGTGATACAAGATGATGCGAAGTCAACCTTATTTCATGCAATATTTTCTCTGTGTGAAATATAAATTATATTAGGATGAATAATATGCACTCTTTAATCTTAGATTAACTAGTTATATATTTGTGTGATGCACAATTTAATTATTTTAGACATTTTATGAGTAATATCATAAATAAAATGTACAGAATATTATAGGGCATAATTTTTATTATTTTGATTTGAAATGGTTCTTTTTGCCATTTTAATTTTAATTTTAATTTGTAAATATCTTTTATGATTTTAATTAATTATTAATCAAGTTCTATTTTAGATAGAATTTTTTTTAAAACTGTTGTACTAACTAAAGCCGCAGTTAGGAGAAATGTAACATCTTTTAAGAGATGCTATCGAAACATATACATAAAGAAAAGCTAAGAATACGTAAGAATTTTAAACTTTAAATCACTAAATAAAATCATTAAAACATGTTTGAAGTCACTTTTAAGAGTTTAGAAACATCTTTAAAATCATTTTGAATCATTTCAAGGAGTTTCTGACGTACTTAAATCATGAATTGAGGTTATAGAGGGTTTAAAGAGTCAAAAATAAAACTAAATAGGTGCAAACCTACATGTATTGAGACATTGGCTCTTATGTCTCAAGACTTTGGTCCTTATGTCACGAGACATGACCTTAGTTACTGTCGAATTTTAGTTTCGATGTTTTATATCTTGAGACAGGGTTTATGTCTCGAGACACTAGACCCTTGGTGCAAAAATTAAGCCTAAAAACATGCAAGTCTGGAGACATAGATTCCATGTCACGAGACTTAAGGCAAGGAACTTTAAAATCAAATTGAAAACACACTAAAACCATTCCAAAACATTTCATTAACATACAAGTACAAAGTAAGACGAAAGGTTGCTTAAAAACATTGAAAATTCCTTCTTAACTAAATCCAATCATAGAAATTTCTACCTCAAAAGAATTCTTAATGATTTTGGAGACATTTTGAACACTTCAATTTATATTCATAGTCATCAAAAGAAGAGTAGGTATGCATACCCACAAGTAATCAAAAGAAGATAGAGTAGAGGAACATCAAGTAACCCTTCCAAGCTCATTCATAAATAACATTCAAAACAAGTTTAATCTTAAAATAATTAAGAAAGAAATATTCAAACACTTTACGTTTAAAAGTATCATTTATGCCTCCAAACTCAATGGATCAAAAATGAATTTTCCAAGTACTATATAGCATATGAGACTAACATATTTATACATGAAGACACCCTAAGTACATGCCTCAAGTTACAAATATGCTACTTTCGTACTCTTGGTTGTCTTGTTGATAATGTGGTGTTCGAGTTGAGTCAGGCTTCAAGAATCCAAAAGCCGATAAGCTATGTGCAAAGACAACAGGGCGTAAGCATAAAATGATTAGCAAGCTCAAATGGAATTAATTTACTTACCTTGCCTTGAAATGAGATGAGCATACCAAATACAATAGAACATTAACATTAGTAACTTTAAACATGTATAAGACATACACATGGCAAGTTAAGTATAGAATAACAATTATACAAATCATAATCCATATTACACATGTGATATAATACATCTATTTACCATAATTTAAAGCACATTGCATAGTATCTATCATGACAATGCAAATACATGTAGTGATAATGACTATTCATTAAAGTTCATACTTCAATATATTCTTATTTATTTTCATTAGTCAATTTCTTATTCATATCAACTATTTCGCCCAATGTAACATTAGTAAAATGGACTTGGACATACGGGAAACCACCGCCACACCAAAGGCTCATGAGAGCGTAAAACTACACCACACCAAAGGCACATAAGTGTAAGGCCTGAAGGCAATATAAAACGCACATAAGTACGAAACGTCCACCATACCAAAGTAGTCTTCAAAGAGATGGTGTATATCCAATGGTGCGCAATAATGCACAATCAACAAATGAAAGGGTAAGACTCCAACTTCATATCAAGCTCATACAAAAATACACATATAACCCTAATTGGCGTGCCAACCATATTCTAACATTTCTACCAAGTTTACATGGGCACATTTAACAAATGAGTATTTATTTTCATTTCATACTTATCCATATGCTATAAAATCCATACCATAACCGTATTTGACTTATGATTTCCATGTCACATGGTTAAATCAATTTCTATATCTAGGATCAATTTGTAAATTTCAATATGCCTTCTCATGATCACATTTCATGCTTAAATGTAACAATACACACGCGTTACCCATTTCATCTAACTTATTAAACTTTACTTAAAGCATATAACCGTATTCAAATACTTCCTTTGTAACACCTCACACCTGACCCATTTGTTGGATCCGGCTATAGCATGTCACAAATGGACCAGGTTCACCTATACTTAAGTTGGCTAACTTAGCTGCTATAAAATAACCTAAAAATAAAACTATCTAATAATGAAATTAAAAATAATAATTCTTACAACTAAGGCCTTAAGCCACTGAATGTTTAATCCCTCAAATTATATCTATCTTTAATCAGATTGTTTGTTTACAATGAGACCCTTAATGTTTTTAACTTAGGGTTATCTAATTCAGAACCCAAACCCTAAGGACGTCGTTTGGTTACTCCAAAATTTATCCTAAGGCAAAGCCTTCATTGATACCCCTTCTTATGTGCATGACTTGATCCATCAACGATCCTTGATCTCCATTGCATTTGGCTTGGTCCCTCCTCGAAGTCCTCGATCATCCTCACAAATCCTGCAAACATCAGCTACACTGTTGTAAGTTCAAATAAACTTAGTGAGTTCCTTTACTACACCATAAATAAACCCTATTGCATAAGGGTAACAAATGTAAAATAAACTTAAACGTATATTAACTCATTGGTCACTCAAGGCGGTTGTTTTTTATTAGGATAGTGGACTCCACCTGATCCTCTGAGCTACTCAGCTCGCTGGAGATCTTCCTTTGGTCGACATTTCTATAACACCTTAAACCCGGCCTAGGCATCTAGTCTAAGTCCGAAAGGTTACATTAACGTCATCAAGAAAACAAACTTTCATAAAAATAGATAGATTCATTATTAAATCATAAAACCCATTAAATCCAGCAATGATTCAAAAGTCTTAAAATACTCATAGCACTAAGAAATACTATAACTACATGACATTTAGATAATATAATAAGAATTTAGATTGGCCGAACTTCCCCTTCGCCGACCCGATCAAGCTTGTGATTTACCTAAAATTCAGTTAACCACAAAAATGAGTGGAGAATTCAATGTATAATCAATATAGATTCGATTAAAAGCATAATTTTAATAAAAGGCTCTCAAATCCCAAATTCCAATCAAAAGTAGATAACATTACGTACAAAATTAATGGAAGAACTATATAACAGAATAGTTCCAGTTTAGATACAGAACATATAAAAAACATATGCAATTATTCCCACCCCTATCTGTTACACACCATCTCCGACCATCCCAACACATCATTAAGGGCATTCAATACTCATCCAACCTTACACACCATATAGTGTCAGTCCGACACATTTAGTAAAATGTAGTCTAGCTGCCAGATCATATTGTGCCAAATGCCAAGTTCACATATAAATCGTGGCTTAGCCACTGAATTAGAGTAGATTTCTCCCTTCTTTACTTAATTCCCAACCCATGCAAATGCAGATTATAGATATCAACAATATGTGTTCAGTCATTCTGGTTCAACTCATAAATAGATAATATAGGTCAGTACCATTAACAGTTATCACAATACATATACATTTATATAATTCATATCTTAGTCTCAGGGTATCAGATAGTACTCATATAATCTAATTTTGATCATAAATACATTATGGAGGCCAGTGCCCGTGTTAGACGACATTCATAGCCTCAAAATCAAGTTCAGATTCAATTTACACGCCATACGGCCTAACACACGGCCGTGTCGTCTACTAGTATGGTTCAAAATTGTAAACAGTGAGTTACATGGCCTAGACATACGCCCGTGTCTCTAGCTCGTGTGGTATTTAAAAATGATAGTGAGTCACACGGCCTAGGCGCACGCCTATGTCCCTGGGCCGTGTAGTCCCTATATGGTGAACAGTGAGTTACACAGCCTAGACACACGCCCGTGTCCTTGGCCCGTGTGAACAATACACTAACATGGCCATACACGATCTGGACACACGCTTGTGTCCCTTGCCCGTGTGGCTTGTATTTGATGAACAATGAGTTACACGGCCAACCACACGGCTTGACACACGGCCATGTGGGGTCGACAACCATGTTTTTCGACATCCAAAGTTCACAAAAACTCAAGTTTTCGGTACGCCCTTGCAATAGTTTCGGAGTAGGAACAACGTAAAAGGATTCCAGAACCTATAATGACCAACCAATAGTCAATGAAAAAATTATTCTCAATTTTTTGCTAAGATCAACATATCACCAAAATTATGTCAAAAGTTTCAACACAACCCCATCTCGAATTCGCATACTTACCTTGCACATAACAAAGGAAAACTGAACTAATGCGATGGATGAGCGTCTCCCATAAGATCTTCGCCTAAAAAGGTAACTGAAAGAACCCTTAAACTGAGAATTCAATTAAAACAAGAAAAATCCTATTTCGACAGAATGAACGACAACAAGATGAAAGCTTGCAGAAACAGAAGGAGATAACGACAAAACTTACACAACAGTTGTACAATTGACGCAACGAGCAACGAAAGAATTCCCGGTTAACGTAGTAACGATTACAGAAGCGAGTAAAAAGATAAAAGAGAAAAGGAAAAAAACAAGAAAAATAAGAAGGAAACAAGAGAGGAGCGATGGAATTAATTCAAAATACATTAAGTTAACCGCTAACCAGACTTTTAGCGTTTAGTAAAAATATATTACCCCATTGCATTCTCAAAGATTCAAACATAGGGCCAAATAGAACACAGATGCTTAACCATTGAACCAGCAAGCTCATTATTAACATAAGTCTACACTGAATTAACTTAATTATGCAATTCTAAAATTAGGGTTGCTTAGAATAAAATAGCAAAATTCTAAAGATTTGACTTAAACTCTTGACCTCGTGCACATAAGCAGAACACATAACCACAAATACAAAAACTTAACTATGACAAGATCTAACATTCAAACAATCAAATTTTTGGGGCATTACACTTTCCTCTTGACAGTAAATCTAGACACCTCACCAAATCGGCGATTCCTATCCTTCCACCTTGTCTTCCTTCCCTACTCTTTCCCCTTACTCGAGGTGTTTATTGACCTTTAATTGTCTTGGAGATATGCCAGTTTACCAATAGACATATCTAATCCTCGTCTTGCCCAAGGGTTCTTAGAGCATACCTTCCTTGGTGGACTTCCATGGTTGAACCAATCCTTTGGCGGAGTCTCTCTTTCCATTCAATAGCACCTAAGGACTTATTGACATTTCTGTGTTGTGCTGATCTCCAGCAGTCCTCGCCACTCTAGCAAACCCATTCTCATTCCTCATTGTTCGCAGTGGGGAATTACTTCTAGTAATCCACCCCATACACTAGTCTTTACTTAGAGACTCTCCTATCCCTTAAGTGAAGATCGCTCTGTCTAGCTAAACTAGCATTTATCATTCCTACGACTATATGAGCTTTCCTTTCCACTTGCTCGCTTTCTCCCTACAGAGTTATCCTTGTGGCAATACAACCACAATAGACTTTTCTCCAAGAGGAATGGTTCGAATAGATATTTTGTCCCCTAAAAAGAATCCTTATCCTGGAAGGACACTTCTCCATTCTCCCACGAGATTTGCTTCTCGTGTACAACTTTATTGAGTTCTCCCTTATTTTAGATCATTGCTTGTGATCCTTGGATAATTTCCCTTTCTTATATTTCCAAAACTAGGCCAGCTCTTGCACGACCTATCTTCCTCTAATTCTTATTGGGTCTTCGCCCACGCCACATCGGCTTCCATGTCTATCCTTTCCATTTCCATCACTTTGGCGGATTCCTTCATATCTGCTTACCATTGCTTATCATTTCTTTTAATATTTTTGAGGTTCATGACTATTCCTCTCAATAATATTATCCTCACAATTTAAATGTTATATTTGAAAATAATCATTTAAAATTTATAAATGTGATGAGAAATAGCATATTGGTATTAGTGGGAAAGAAATGATATTAGAGAGGATAAAATGGTGTGTATAAATATAATAATGGCACTAGGATTAGAACCCCATCCGACAATGACACCGACTCTTAAAGGCTTTTTGTCATTTATATAACTGAAAAGCCTTTTTGTCACTATACCAAAAACAGTAATGAAGACGGAAATTTAATGGAAATCATATGCAAGGTCTACAATAACTACGGTGTTGTCCTTTTCTTCTTTCTTTTAATCATCATCTCTAGATTAAGCAGTTGAAGATGGACACTTCACCTTTGACTCTAAACTTTCTTTTTTTACTTGTTTTTCTTTTAATGATGGAACCGCAAATTTTAAATTTAAATCATTGTACAGACTTAAAAGTAGAACTCGAATCTTGTAATGTTATGTGTTTTGCTAGCCACTTTTTAGGGTTTAAAGAAAAAATAAAATAAAATTGGCAAAGTGTTTATCAATGCTGAAAAATAAATGAAATTTAGTTTGGCAATTTTAATATTCTTTATATAATTAAAATTTGAAAGAAATGTTAGTTTATTTTTTTGTTTTAATTTTAAAAGTATTTTTAAATTTATATATATTTAAATATTTATAAAAGTTATGATTTTAATCAGTTTTATAGATTTTATAGTAATTTCTAGTCTAAAATTTTTTAAATAGCTCAGATATCGAATCTTTTAAATTAAGGTACAACGTTACTTTTTAATTGAAGTTAATAATTAAGAGACAAAAATGTAACATTTAATAACATTAATAATTATTATGTAACTTTTAAAAATTAAATAATTAAAATATAATTTCAAATAAAATTTATAAATAGTTAGAATAATTTACCCTAAACAAAAAGAACTACTAGTAGCAAGAACATGAAACACTTATAAAAAAAAATGGAATTCACCCATGTGAGTTATCAATAACCACCATTTCATGTTTTTACCATTTTTTATGATTTTAAAAAATTACATTTAGAAAGATTCTAAATAAATAGGTGTCTAGAACTTCAATGATATTTGTCTAATTGAACTTATTTTTTTTATATTTCTTTTGAATTTTTTTTATATTTGTCTAGCTACAAATATTTTTAATATTTGTCTAATTTTTAAAATTTTTTTATATTTACTATCGTGAACTGTCACGTCAACATTATAATGATTGATTTAGTGACCGTTAATGATCACGTTAGTACAATAATACTCAATGATGAAAATTATTAGTCAAAAAACTTAATTCATGTATTTTTAAAATCTGATAGCTTAATTAAATGTGTTTTCATAAAAGGATTCAGTTGATTTTTCTTTGAAAATATTCTAAAGCTTTTTTAACTTTGAAGCTTTTTTTTCTTTAAATTTGAAACTTAAGCTAGTTGTTCCTGTTTTACAACCAAACTTGAGAAATGTTAATTGTATATTTTTATTCCATAAATTAAGAAAAACCTATAAAAGAAATAGTAAGAGATAAAGAAAAATACCTAAATAAATTCTAAAAAAATACATATAAAAATTTAAATAATATTGTTTATATTCATTTTTACACACTAATATCAAGTACCCATCACATCCTAACAAAACATTCATACCTCTATAACCACTCTATATATATAGTAGGCCATCATTTTAGTGGGTTCATGATAAAGCTTGTCTTCCTCTATATATAACACCCTTTATCCGACTCGAAAATCAGCACAAATAAGATATATTATATTGACATATTTTATGCATTTATAAAATTTCTGTTTAACAAAAAGCATGTTTGCTCACATCATAAAAATCATTAAAACAGAATTTTCAATATCTTTATAGGTGTTATTCCTACTCCAAATGCTCCTTCAACATGTTCTCAATAGGAGAACTATATATTGTACATGTATGTGTCTCTGGTAGGCGAACTCATGTCAAGCAAACTTTAGACCACATTTAATACTATGGCGAACCCTTACTAGACCATCTTTGTTAAATGCACGTAAGATTTTAGATTCATTGATTATTTAACTATTCTAAGATGTCATATTTTT
Organism: Gossypium hirsutum; assembly: GCF_007990345.1. Taxonomy (NCBI): domain Eukaryota; kingdom Viridiplantae; phylum Streptophyta; class Magnoliopsida; order Malvales; family Malvaceae; genus Gossypium; species Gossypium hirsutum. The sequence goes on from NC_053432.1 coordinate 669,352, forward strand.
GACATAGAACGTCACACAATTGCCACTATAATAAAATCAGATATAACTCTGTTGTCAATAAGCCCAAGACGTATGAGCTCCTTTGTCTCTTATTTATAAACCTAATCACGACACTTGAGGAGAAGCCAAAACACTTAGAACCTTGACCTCTTATCATCCAAAATCAGAACTCTTTTCAATCCTTTCCTCCTTAATTTAGGTATATTCCTTCTCTCACCACCTTCCTTTCCTCCTTGATTTTATGTATTTACATATTTTTTGAATTGGAAAAGGTTTTTTAAAATTAATTGAAAAAGGTTTGAAAAATAATACTTGAGCTATTTTTTTTATCTCTTCAGGTGTAAAACATAAAAGATAATACGAGGATTTCATGTTGTTTTAAAGTTTCTAAAATCAAGTGAATAATATATAAGCGTTTTTTTTTTACTACAAGAAGAATAAATGGAAACAGTAAATAAATAAAAGAGAAAGTAATTGGGTTTGTGTCTAATTAGATCTAAGAAGTGAGATTAATTTATGTTTAAATTTATACATTTAATTTGGGAGGAGAGTACCCATATTTAAATGTATAAAATTATATACATATGAAAGGGAAGAAAAAAAATTTGAGATTCATATTGTGGGTTCCAAGTTATCCCTCTCAATAATGTTATTTTTAAGGTTCGAACATATTTTCTCTCTTTAAAAATGTAAGGTACCTTAACATTTCACCCAACAGTTGTTGATCTTTATTAACCTTACTAATAACCAATAAATAACATTTATACACATGCAAATGAAAAAAATTCTTTCTTTTATTTATATTAATAAACACCATATGTTAAAACACATTGCATTTTTAGAGAAAACTCAAATTCATATTCGAATATAATTTTATTGAGAAAGATAGTCATAAGCTTCAAAAAAAAATGGAAAAAAAAATACCTCAATCTCACTTAAAAAAGCATGAATGGGACAAAGTCAAAATTGTTGAAAGGGGATCGAGATATTTATATAAAATATACATGTTCAAAGTAGGCTTGACTTGTGCTTTTGATAAAATATTTTTAAATTTGAGATAATTTTGATCACTAAAATTTAAAAAAAATAGTTAAATACTCAATTTGTATTAGATATTATAATTATTTATCTTTTACCTAATTAATATTTAGATACTTATATAAACTTTATTTCACCAAACTAATATTTAGAATACTAGCTTGTATTAAACTAAATTTATGATTAAAAAATATAAATCCCATAAAATAAAAAACCTAAAAGAAATTTTAGGCATGGAGTCCGCGGCAGACAGCAAGATACTAGATTTTGGGGTAGGGTATGTTTAATGATAAATTAAGAGGATAGTGTATAATGCAGCGGCGGCCGCTAATTTAAAATTGAGCCAGCCTGAGTTTTTATATTAAAAGTGTGGTGGCTCCACGCAAGGGTTGATTGTTTCATGACTTGATGTAGCAGATTTGGTGAATAATGATGATCATGTGACAGAGAAGCATCTTAAAAATGTGTTGATTGCATTATAACTCAACTTTAGATTTTATTTTTTTTAATTACGATTTAATAATTAAATAAAAATCAGTGGATGAGATTTAAGATAGAATACAATTTACACACATTACTAAAACCTTGTTAGCATCATGTAAATATTCATTTTCTATGGGAATGGTTGTTTAATGTCTTCTAGTGTGATTCTTTTGGGGAGTGAAAAAGGGGTTTATGATACTGGAGGAATGTATAAACAAAATCAATCGTAATGGCTGATCATTGGTCCTAACCATGCCGTAAATGTTTGCATATTCGCATCCATTTTTTACCTTTCTTGATCAGGCGTGGAGGAATAGGTTCAAATGTCTCTTGACGCGTAGGACAAGTAAACGGACTCGCCATCTCCTTTAAATTTTGATTTTTTTCTTCAAAACAGCTTCGTGAGACTCCACAATTACATGGTCAATTATCCCCCTTGGCTCACATCCTACCTCACTACACACCCGCTTTGCGACACATTGCAATCATCAAATGCGGAAACAACCATCCTCATCATTTGGTGACCAATCATTTCCCCAACATCAATTTTTTCTTGCTTCAAAATAGCATATAACAAGACAGCTCGTTCACGATTAGTCTAGCGCAAAGAAAATACATCCACATTTTAGCATTTGCAAACATTATCGTTTCTTGGGAACTTACGGGAGCTTTTTTTGCAAATTTCAACTTCCATTGGCCTCAACCTTTGGTAAGTTGTTGAAAACTACCATCAAAATTCACCGAATCCAAATCAAGGTTCTCATAAAAATCGTATGGAATATTCTGTGTTTTATGAATCCTATAATCTCACTTGGGGCTATGTTAACATCCACACCCCTTACTTGAACTATGTTATTTCGACCATATGAGACGTTTGTATAAACTTCCCAGACTATTGAAATAATGGTTTGTCACATCGGTTTGTAACACCCCATACTTGGTCTAGTTGTCGGACCCGAGCTATGGAACGCCACATTAGCCACCAAAGTGACTCTCCATTAATTCACAACCTAACCTCCATCACACCATAGAATATGCTTAAGTGATTAATGTGTAGTGGAATTTCACATGAGTACTTACAACAAAAATCTACTAACCAGCTCGCATTCAAATAAAGGTTCGCAGACTTAAGGGGTTTCGCATTCATAATAAGTTAGGGGTACACATATATTTGTAAGTAAACATGCACAAATTTAAGACAACCCCAAACTCGTGAACGCATTTTGCAGGCTTTAGTGTACACAGTGGCAGAAACATGCAAACATACTTCACTAGAATAAACTTAACATCTTTCCCTGGAAGCATATATGATTATAGTGAAAGGAATTATTAGCATGCGAACTCTAAGTTTTTACAAAACAATGCATTTCGTAGAGCACAACAGTTCGTCTATCTAACATAGGGGTTTGCACCCCTACATAGCTCGCTCATTCAAAGTCTTTTAAGGGATACGTTGTTAAATCGGGTAGGTCTAGTGAGCTACCTCTATGAGCTAAGGTTATTCAAACTCGGCTCGCAAGGTTCTATAACTTAAAAACATTATGGGTTCGTAGATAGCAGTTCGCCAATCACTAGGGTTCATAGTTTAGTAAAGTTCAACCCTTGTCACTTTGCAGTAACCTTGGCGAACTCTATAGGTTTGTTAGTTTTAAAACATTCACACTATTTCCTTTGGCGTACTCAAGGTTTAGAAATTAGTGCTTAGTTGTGAACTAATCATTTAAGAAAACATAATTCAGACTTGGATTAAAATCTTATTCTTGAAATACAAAGGTGTTTATAAAGTAATATCGATTCTTAGTTAAAATATAAAGACAAACATAAAGAATCATAAAGAAAAGAACTAAGTCCTAAGACGAGCTGCGAAGTAATAAAAAATTTATCTCTATGCCCAAACAGAAACCTACATTGCTTTTAATCTAAGGTTTACTTGTTCTACCTTTCCAGAGTTTTTGCTTCCTAGATCACTCGCTTCGCCACAACTCACCTTGCGATCTAGTTATCTATAATGTTTAGGAAAGAGTGTGTGAGTTCTTTCAAACTTAGTGAATATATAGGAAAGAAAAACCACAAAGAACGCGTAAAACATAAGTTAAATAAGAACTTTGGCAATCACTAAACTGTGAACTGGGTCTGCCATACTTACGCGAAATCTAGTTCGTCAATGCTTACTGCCAGATAGCTTAAAATTGTAAAACATTGTATTTCAGAAAACATAATTTCATATACTTGATCTTTATTGTTGGATAAGCGGATCTCCTTATAATGCCTTAAAATGACTCAATGGGTCTTAACATGTCCCTTAAGTGTAGCATAACCTACGCACTCTCTAGTACACCAATATGTCCCATTGAAGGGAGCTAAGCTCAACATTCCCTTATCTCTCCAACCTATCCCAAGGCCTCATGCCTTAAACATAAAACATATGTAGTACTCAAAATCCTATGGCATGCCATTATATCCAACAATTGTAGAAAATTATAGTGTCAAAACACATACTTAAAACATAGGGCTCACAAATCATGAGGAGCTCGCAAAACTTATGAACATGTATCGCTCACCATAAAGAGCTCATGTATCACTCTGTTTATGAAAACATACAGTTAAAACACAATCACAAAAGAAGAGTTTTTAGAGGAAGCTTACTCTCGGAACTTAGGTTAAAACCCTAAGCTCCTGATTAACATTGTGGTTCGCACATACAAGTGGCGATCCCTGAACACTCACCAATTTGTTGAATATTTTTAGACAAGCTTCGTATTTGCCTTGTCTTTATTTTATAGATGGTTCTATTAAGTTCGCAATTTCACAAGTCATTAACAGACTAAACATATAAGGTTCGTACATAAACATAAGCGAGCCTAGGTTCACACATGCTAGTCTTATTGTGAACCTAGTATCCTTTGTTGCGAACTCTTCTAAACACCGATAGAGGAACAGAGTCTTACCTTAGGTCCTAAGGGCTTAAATTTTGGGTTCTTAGTACTTGATAATAGAATAATCGATGAAGAATCAGAATATGAAATTTCTAATGAAAAAAGCTTAATTAATAGGCACAAAGTGTTCTAATGTTCTTAGAATACTTTAGTTGTATTAGAGGTAGGAAATAATTACTTGTATGAATGGTGTCATAGTATAAGTTGATTTCCTAACTCAGGTATAACTGCTCTTTTCACATGTGGCCAAAGTCTACAGCCCTAGTTTGCTAACTTACTGGCAAACCCCTATTCGCCAAACCTACTGGCGACCTCATCTCGTAAAATCTTTTGGCGAATACATGTTCACTAATTCCTTTGGCAAACCTCCTCTTTGCCAACATAACTGGTCAATACCTACTCTGTAATGACCATATTTTGACTTGGAGTTAGGTACAATGATGGTTCAGGTCAAAAAATAATGGAGAATTTTTTAAATAGACTAAATAGGGATTTTTAGTATTAAATTAGGAAGTATTTAGACCCGATAGGAGATTAGAAAATATTTTCAAGATAGAAAAGATTTAAATAGAAGCTTAGACTAAATTGAAAGAGTATAGAAATTGTTGTAGTAGAAGTAGAAATTTAGAAAGTTAAGAGATACATAGTGGTAGTAGAAAGAAAGGAATGATTAAAAAGAAATTTAACCAAAGTGAAGTATGAGTCATCCTAAGAATTATAAAAGATGAGTTGGGATAAAATGGTAAATAGTCAAGTAGATATTTTAAGGCGTAATGATGAAGGGCAAAATTGTAAAAATGGATGACTTGAGGACTTATTAGCAAATTGACCATTTAATAAAAAGGTGAGATATTTTTAGTGGAAATGTGTAGAAAAGTGGAAAAATATGAAAGATATCATCTTTTACCAAACACGAAACCATCACTCACCCCTCCAAATCCATCCAACTTTTCTTTTATTTCCTTTCATGTCCTTCCTCTATTGTTGAACCATCCGAGCTTCAAACCTTCATTTTTCTTTGAAATTTATTTAGTAAAAGCTAAAAAGAAGACTAGTGAGCAACTTTATTTCATGAGGAAACTTCCATAGATGGGCTAAAAAAGAGAAAGACATGAGTTAGGGTTTTGGGTTTTCAAAGAGTTAAGGTAAGAATGATGGAAACTTTCATAACATACATGCTTATTTTCATAATCTAGCATAGAAAAGTTATTTAATTTTAGTTTTAACTTATAAATGTTATATGTTGTTATGAAATTAAAGAAAAATAGAAGAATTTTGAGGAAAAAATTGAAGGGAAAGGAAAAGAAGTGGCCAATAAGTAGAAGAGAAGAAAAAATCCTCATCCAAATTTTGGTTGTAAGTACTTCAAGTAGTAATTTTGTTTAAGTTATGTTAATTAGATAATTATGTTAATTAAGTAGTTTAATTACTAAATTATGATATCATAATAGGGGTAAATAATGTAAATGTTATGAATTTTGACTTTGGTGTACCATTATATGACATATTGTGGTGATAATGAAAAAATGACTAAATTGAAAGAAATTAAAATATGTTATGATATTATGAATATGTGGAAAGTGAGTTTAAATGAATTGATATAAAAATTATAGTGTTGTATGTAGTAAAAGTGAAGAGAATTTACAAGTTTTAGTGTTATTATTGTGATAAGGACTAAATCGTAAAAAAATACAAAGTTATATTATTTTCTATCAAGTGAATGAATGAAAAGATTTAATAACAAGAAAAGCCCATGTAGAAGAGTCCCAAACTATTGAGATATTGATGGCATGCCATTAAGAAAAATTATTGCACTTATCGTATTATTTTACACTTCGGTGCTTATCGTTGCAAAAATTTGCACTTTGGTGCTTATCGTTATTATTTTGCACCTAGGTGCTTTTCGTTATTTTCACTTTTTTCTTAGTGATATAAGATATGCATTAACAATACATTATCGGTTTATTTCCGTATATCCTAAGTGTTCAGCTAGTCTACATTGGGCTACAGTGTTGTAATTCAGCTATTATCAATTAATGAGTTACGATAAGTAATGGTAAGCACAATTTTAGGAAAATGTTAAACTCTAGGGACTAATTTTATATGAATTATATGTCTATAAAATGGATATAATTTTATTTTATATTTTTATTAGTAGTAGATTTTAAAAATCTTGAAGTACTTACTAAGTCTTCACAGACTTACCGTGTTAATTCTCTAATGCGTAGGTGCTGCAGATCCTATTAGGCTAATATCAAGGTTGAGTGCATCCCATCTCAGCACCATTCCAAGAGGCAAGGTTGTATGTATGAATTTTGGGGTTAGTATGGCATGTACATAGGTTTTTGGTATAGGTGAATGTTAGATGGACTAAAATGCAAACTTTGGAAACCTTATTATTTTGGTGATCTAATGGCACATTTAGTTAGATTTTGAAAGGAATCTATAATATCTTAACATATGAATGGATATATGATGTTATTATATGGATTTTGTGGTGAATTTTAATGAGTTTGAGGGTAATTGAATTGGTTTGGAAGTGTTTGAATGTTTTGAATTAGTGCAGGGAGCTTTTTAGAAAATTTTCCAACTATTTTTGTGTCATTATAACCCAAGGTATCGATACTTGAGGGTAAGGTATCGAAACCTTGACCCAAAAATCAAATTTTTGAGAAATAGAGAGCAATTTTGGTATCGTTTTTTAGGTGGGCATTGATATTAAAGCATATGTATCGATACTTTCATCAAAATTTGAATTTTTGGAGTTCCAGAATGCTATTTTGGTATCGATTTTGTGCAGTGGTATAGATACCTTTCATAAGGTATTGATGCTTTGTCCCTGTTTTGAGTAAAAACAATTTTTAAATCATTTCTGAACGCAAATAAACATCCATTAATAACCCTGGATGTTTATATTAATAATTTTTAGGTTAAATAAGTTAATACACTATGTATGAACGATTAAATTATACAATGTCTAGCCAAAACCATTTTGGCACCAAATGTAATAGTCTTATACCAGGTCCATACAGTTAGACTGGGTATAGGGGTGTTACATGCTCGCCTGACTATTTGGCAAACTTCGGTTCACTAGACTCCAAACTCCTAGGCCCTATCTTAAGATGTTACAACTATCCCCCTCTTAAGGAATTTCGTCCTTGAAACTACCTATGTTAGAAAAGATGAAGATATTGACTCCTCATTGCTTCCATAGTTTCCCAAGTGGCTTCGCTAGTCTTGTGGTTTTTCCATAACACTTTAACTAAAGGAATCCTCTTGCTTCGTAAGACCTTTTCCTCGCGAGCTATAATTTCCACTGGCTCTTGATCATATGTAAGATCAGGTCACACCTCAATTTTGTTTGTCGATACCGTGACACCTCAAATCAGACTGGGACGGACTAGCCCGAATTTGAAATGTTACATTAGTCACCAAAGCGACTCTCCAACTAACAACCACCTGACATACACCCCAACCTTATAACACCTTATTTATGACTAATTAACTATCATTTATTAATGCGGAAGCCATTTGTGAACCATTTTATAACTTTTTCTATGTATTTAAACTTAAGGGTATTTTGGTTATTTTACCGCCTAAGGTTAAATTATCCTGATTTTATTTCTGAATAGTTATCGACCTTCTTTTAGTCAAATTATGCAATTCCTAAAAATTTCTGCTTAATTCGAGTTCATTTACTATGTCTAATTAAAGGTTTATTATTAGGGGATAAATCATAACTTTTACAAACTTTTAGTACTTTTTTAATATTAAAAATGAAGAGTGTTTCTATTAAATATTAACAGTTACAAGTTTAATCCTAAAATAATACCAAGTTTCCCTATCATTAAAGGCTTCAATTAATCTAATCAATTTTTAGGACTAAATTATAAATTAAGCAAATTAGAATACTAGATTACAAAAACCAAAAATCAAACCCGACAAACCAATGTGAAAAGACAAACGCCTGTCCAAACCACTACACCTATTTTGTCAAAAATTTGTTTTAATTACCCGATTTTATATATTTTACTTACCCATTAAACTTGAAATAACTACAATTAATTACCATAAACATCTACAGATCTACAATTTAATTTATTTACAACAAATATGCAACGATTAATCAAAATTTAACACCCAATTACACGCTTAGCAAACATCAATCAATTCACACAAGCTACATACCTTAGTTGCAAGCAATCCACTCCATGGTAAACTTCAATTAAACATTGCTAGTATAAAATACATGCTTCATACACCGTGTTATCAACCACCGTACGAACACTCATCAACATACCATAAATCAAACATCAATTAGACATAAAATCATGTATTAAAGTAATTTTAAAATCACCAAAATTAAAGTCCAAAATTTAATATCCAATGTCCATTACAAGTAAAATAACACTACTCCCAAAAGCATCACAATACCCCTATATAGTTCTCGTCGAGTTCCACCTTCTTTTGGTACACATTGTGCCAAACTTACCCAAGAACTATCTGAGATGAGGTAGATAATTCCCGCATCTAACCATTTGATCACTTCCTTCCGTATTACCTCTTTCATGATAGGATTAAGTCTCTTTTGCCCATCAATTCTACCTCACTCTCTTTCCTCTAAAATAATCTTATGCATACAGAAGGAATGACTTCTACCTCGTATGTTAACTATGGTCTAACCAATTGCCTTTTTAAATTTCTTTAAAGCAGCAATTAGTTGCTCCTCTTGGTGTTCTGTCAATTCTACTAACCAATCACAGGAAAAGTAGAATTGTTACCTAAATAAATGTATTTTAAATAGGACGAAAGTACCTTTAGTTCAAGCTTAGGCAGTTCCTCGATTGACAACTTGGGTTATGTAAATTCCCGAACTTCCAACTCTAGAGTTGACTTCTAACAAAGTAGTGGTTCAACATAGCTCCTCGTATAGGCTTCCATCAAAGCCATGCCTTCATTACCTTTTTGATCTTCCAATGGTTTAGACCCTAAAGTGTTCTCTAATGGGTATTCTTCAAAATTGCTCTTGCATTCCATAGAAACTAAGGTTTCTAATTCCTCAATTACTGAACATTCCTCTATCGGATCGAGAAGTTTCATAGCCTTTAGAACTTTAAATGTTACTTAGTCATCTTGAACTCTCATTGTGAGTTCTTCCTTTTGCACATCTATCAACATTCTTCCCGTGGCTAGGAAAGGTCTCCTAAAGATGATCGGAATTCTTTATCTATTTTAAAGTCTAACACAATAAAATTAGTAGGAAAAATAAACTTATCAACTCTTACCAAAACATCCTCGATCTTTCCCTCAGGATATGCTAACGAACGATCTGCTAGTTGAAGTGTCACAGTACTAGGTTTTACTTTACCTATTCCCAAAAATTTGAAAATAAATTTGGGCATCAAGTTGATGCTTACTCTAAGGTTGCAGAAAGCTTTACCGCAGTAAGATTCTTCGATGTCACAGGGTATCGTAAAACTTTTAGGGTCTTTCAGCTTAGGAGGTAGCTTGTTCTGTAAGAACACATTGCACTCCTTTGTCAAAGCAATAGTCTCATACTCACTAAGCCATTTCTTCTTGGAAAAAATATCCTTCATAAACTTCACGTAGTTGGACATTTTCTTTAAAGCCTCTGCCAGCAGGATGTTGATTTGAAATTGCTTTAGAACATATAAGAACTTCTTGAATTGCACCTCTTCTTTCTGCTTATTTTGTTGAAGTCTTTGAGGATATGGAACTCTAGGTTGATACGGATAACTTTTCTAAGGAGGTAAATCTGCAAAAAAAGGTGTTAGCTTCTCAGAATTTACTAGTTTAAGGTTCACCTCATCAAATTTCTTTGCATCTAATTCTGTCGGTGTAGGAACTTCAACTGTTGGTTGACTTTCCTCCTTCTTAGTAGGCTCATCTTCAATCACAACCTCATTGGGTTCCATAATCTTACCATTTTGTAATGCAACTACCTTGCAATGTTTCTTACCAGAATTTATCAGATTTTCTGCATCGCTTGGCATGTCTCCTTGCGGTCTACTACGAAGCTCTATAGCTAACAGATCTATCTGATTCTCCAGATTATTTAGTGTTACTACTTGACTTTGGATCAAAGTATCATTTGTTTCCGTGTATGCCTTCAACAAGTCCTTTAAACTATTTAATGATTCAGCTTGAGGTGGTTTTGGAGCTTGTTGACTACAAATTCTTTACTCGATTAAGGTTGAATCAAAACTGGTGCTTCGGTCAATAGTGCTTTCAACTGGTTAAAACTTTGCTAACATTTATTAGACCATTCAAACTTCACATCATTCTATAATAGTCGTGTCATCGGTGTAACTATAATTAAAAACCCTTTTACAAATCTCCAGTAACAACCAGCTAATCCTAGAAAAATTCTAACTTCAGATACGTTTCTCGGTGGTTTCCAATCAACAACTGTAGAAATTGATAATACTCTAGAATGACATATTTTATGTGCTATTGCATGATTATTTTGAGTATGATCCTACTAATTTGGATTATTTTGTGGTCTTTTATATTTTAGGGACTAAATTAGAGACAAGAGGAAATTTAAGGGAAAAAAGTGCAAATTTGAAAATATAATGGGCCAACATGCAAAGAAAGAGAGAAGTGGTGCCAAAAATGCAAACATGGAAGACCCAAGGACTAAAATGCAAAAAAAGAGATTTTATAGCACAAGACTCTATTTTAATTTCAATTATATTAGGATAATTATTAAGGATTTTTATTTAGATTTAATTTTAGGATTTATTTTCATTTATCTTTATTTATCTTTAATTATCTTTATTTATTTGCATTTATCTTTTAGAATTTCATTAGGAATAGACTAGGTTTTCTAGTACTATAAATAAGGGATGGAGTGACACATATTTGATATCTCTTTTTTTCTGTAAACACTCCCTCTCCCAAAAACTCTATCTTTTGTTCTCTCCATATTGTCTTCAATAAAAATCCCATTTAAATTATAGTTATTTCTTTCCCAAAAATCATGAGCCACTAAACCAATCTAGCCAAAGGTTGTCAAAATTCCCCAAAAAGGTTTATGAGGCTTAGAATCCGCGTTTAGCCTTCTCAACAGGGTATTCATCGCTTCTTCGCATTACGAGACTGACGCTTCCGTCCATGTCCCTTAATAGGTGATCTTTTCAACTTGTGCAAGGAACGGCCGCTTTGTACATTTTGGGAAGGGTGCATAGTCGGTTCGTTGGCTTTCTGCGTCAGAGGTTGGCAAATCCAAGAGACAAAACGGCGTGGTATTTGCCGTTAGGAAGAGGAGATCTAGCAGAAGATAGTCCCACAAAAGCGATTATTGGCTAGAGTCAGGTTTCACCAAATTTTAAGTCTAAATCCTTGGAGCTAGTGATCGTAGGCTTCCTCTTCCACTATAACTGGCTTATCCTGCTCGAGAAGGGTTACTTAAAAGCCAATGATTGAACCCAAGGCGGAACGAAACAACTGGAGGCTGGAATCTTGCCACATAAGAAACTTTCTATTTTCCCAACTCTATCTATTTTTATATTCCTCATTTTAATTTCTGCAATTTATTTAATTTCGCAATTTTAATTCACTTTAAATTCTATTTTTATTTTTTCATATTCTTAATTCTATTTTTGTTATTTTTCATGAACGCAAGTTTTCTTGGCCAAGAAATTGTCCAGGATTTCAAGAAACGAGCATTCGTACAATCCGATCCCTGAGGATTCGACCTTACTTCCCCTTTACTGTTATTTTTACTATTTTACAAGGAATAGGATATTTTTGGTGCTCTCAACGACACATCAAATTTAGGCGCCGTTGCCGAGGATCGGTAACGTACTAATCTTTTTTTTTGTTTCTTATGACCAGATCTGCTCTAGGAACTCTTGCGTTTGATTCGGAGATTGAAAAGACTACGAGAGCTAATCACAAGGAAACAAAGCTAAGAAAAAAGCAGTCAGCGGTGGTTGGAACTCAAAGCAATCCACCACCAGAAATCAAAATCGACGACGAAGCAGAGTCTAGGGTTAACGAAAACCCTACTCAAACTTTTGAAAGCGAAAAAGTAGAAGTCGATTCCCCAGAAGAAGTGCTTAACACTAGGGCTAGGGTTGACGAAAACTCTAATTTCACACCTTAACCTATGGCTCAAAAAATTCGGCAATTGGATGAAGCGTCGACAGAACAACCGCCACTATGCATCGCGTATCCTACTATGGATACTGATTTTGAATTAAAGTCAGGCTTGATCCAGCTGCTGCCAACTTGCCGGGGGTTACAGAACGAAAATCCCCACAAGCATTGGAAAGAATTCTATATGGTTTTCCTTAGTATGAAACCTTAGGGGGTAACTGAGGATCAAATTAAATTGCGTGCTTTCCCTTTTTCCTTAGCAGATTCTACTAGGGAATGGTTATTATATTTACCTCCTGGATCTGTAATGACTTGGGCTGAATTGTCTCGTTTGTTTCTCAACAGGTTTTTCCCAGCGTCGCATGTAGCCGAGTTAAGAAGAGAAATTGTGGGAATAAGGCAAAAAGACACAGAGTCTCTATATGACTATTGGGAGCGATTTAAAAAGCTTTGTTCGAGCTGTCCACAACACGATATAACGGAACAGTCTTTGCTCTAGTACTTTTATGAAGGCCTGAAACCCAAGGAGATGAATATGGTAGACGCCATGAGTGGAGGAGCGTTGGTCAACATGACTCCACAACAAGCAAGAGACTTAATCTCCACAATGGCTGCAAATTCCCAGCAATTTTGAGCCAATCCTGAACCCCCTAGAAAGGTTCATCAGTTAAGTAATTCAACCTTAGAAGATAAAATTGATAGACTTACTAATATTATGAGCTCTCTTGTTGCAGAAAAAGCGAAACCAACCCGAATATGCGGAATATGTGCTACACCTGAACATACAACTGTTGCATGTCCCAGTTTCTATGATGATACTATGGCTCATTTAGATGTTGCGGGAAATTTCCCTGGGCCACCATAAAGGCGATACAACCCTTACGCTAACACCTACAACCCAGGATGGAGGGACCACCCTAACTTAAGTTTTGGGGCTAATCCACGATATAACCAGCCATGCCAAAATCGGGTTCCACAGCAGCCACAAGATTTAGGTAATTCTTTAGAAACTTTGGTCAATAAATTAGCAACTAATATACTTGATTTTCAACAGAAAACTAAGGTATCTATAAGAGAATTGACCATATCAATTGAGAAATTGAACTCTCAAGGGAAGTTGCCGTCACAAACAGAACCTAATCCAAGACAACATGTAAATACAGTGACGTTACAAAGTGGAAAGGTACTAGAACCAATTCCTGATAGGAATCTTGGCCAAGAAATCACCCAAGAAAATCCCAAAAGTGACAAACAGATCCAAGCGAAACCTCCATTGCCGAAAGTCCAACCTCTATTCCCAGGACGATTAAATCAATGTCGAAAAAGTAAAGAAGACAAGGAGATCCTCGAAACATTCAGAAATGTCGAGATCAATTTACCACTGCTGGATGCCATCAGACAAATTTTGCGGTATGCCAAGTTCCTTAAAGAACTCTACACCAACAAACGAAAATTAACAGGTAATGGAAAGATAAGTGTTGGTGAGAATGTATCAGCAGTGTTACAGCGAAAAATGCCAGCGAAATGTAAAGATAGGGGCATGTTTGCAATACCATGCAAAATAGGCCATTTAGGAATTAAGAAGGCTATGTGTGATTTAGGGGCCTCCATAAACGTCATGCCTTTTTCCGTTTATGAATCACCTAACGCAGGTTTTTTGACAAAGACAGGTGTTATCATTCAATTGGCAGACAGGTCCATTGTGCATCCCGAAGGAGTCCTCAAGGACGTATTAGTAAAGTCAACGGACTTATCTTCCCTGCAGATTTTTATGTGATAAAAATGGAGGAGGATAATGCTCCTGGGTCTTTAGACATCTTGTTGGGGCGACATTTCCTTAGTACTGCGAATACTAAGATTTATGTACAAAGCGGAACCCTCACGATGGAGTTTGACGGAGAGATCGTGAAGTTTAATGTTTATGGCACTATTAGTCACCCAAGTGAAGTCTTGGACATAAACCGTGTCGACATAATTGACTCATCAGTAGAAAAAACTTTTGAGTCATCTTATGGAGATAAATCTAAAATGATGTTTGATGATTTTGAATCTGTTAATAAATTATTGGCTCTCATGAATACTAAACTTCTACCTTTTGTTGTGCAAGCACCAGATCTGAAATTAAAACCACTTCCCGAACATCTCAAATGCATATTTTTGGAGAATGATGAGACCATTGCCGACTTAAAAGGGATCAACCCCTTGGAGGAAAATACGAAACCAAAGAAAGAGCTGCAAGGATGATTAGACCCAAATATGGTGGGCATGATAAAAAATGAGAATTTCCAAGCCCATACAAATGAAAGAATTCAACTGGAACAGCCCCAATACTAGTTGGGGCGTCAAGCTAGCGACGTTAAACAAGCGCTTATTGGGAGGCAACCGAATTTTTATTTTTATTTTTTTTATTTTAGTTTAGTTGAGTTTATTTTTATTTATTTTTATTTATTATTTTTTTACTTATTATTTTTAGATATTAATAAAATTCTCTTCTTTTGTCCAGGTAAACTGAAGCAACAATAGCGGGAACTCATTACTATAATGCGCGAACAACGGTAACTACACAGGGAGTTCTTCTAAACTTTTCTTCCATCTATTTGTTTATTTTCTTCCACATCGAGGACAATATGTTTTAAGTAAGGGGAAGTATTCTTCGTTGTTAGTGTTATTTTATCATCTGTTTTGCTGTTATATTATTGTTGCTGCTGCGTTCTGCCCACAATTATTTTTTTAGCATATTATGTTTTTCTTTTCATGCCCAAGAATTTGACCACGACTTGCCTACTATTTGACCCACATGCATGATTCTTATTTACTGAGTTAATTATGATTTTGCTTGATAGATTTCATCTCCACTGTTTTATTTCTTTTAGCTTAAATGATTATGATTAATGGAGTTAACCCTATCTTGATTTTGGTAAATTTGATTAAGTCTAAATACAAGAGGACACTTAATACAATTGCATGCTTAAAATATGTTCATGACTTTTAAGGTGATTATTAAAACTTATTTTTCACACTTGATCGTTTTTCTTAAGTCCTCTAAAATTAAAATTTCGTTTAATAATAATGTTTCCGTGGTTATGAGTGCAGCTTAAGACGTGACTAGCTGAGTAACTGGGGTAGGGTGCTTGGGTTGTCATCCTATTTCACGTCAAAAGGTTGTGTGACGTGTTAGGCAAAACTCCGCTAATAGGAATTAATTTTTAAGAATGTGTTGGGCTGAGTAACCGGGGTGAGGTGCTTGGCTGTCATCTATCTTCGCGTCAAAAGGTTCGATATATTCTTAAGAAAAATAAAAATTAGGAGTATGTTGGGCTGAGTAACCGGGGTGGGGTGCTTGGCTATCATCTCTCTTCGCATCAAAAGGTTCAATATATTCCTAAGTAAAAATAAATAATTAAAATTAAAATTCTATAAAAAAAAGAAAAAAAAAAAGAAAAAAGAGACATTAATAAAGTGTGAGGACTATAGGTAGAAACGAATAGGGTGTCTTGATAGGTTTGGTAAATTACCTAATTTTCATAAAATAATCTAAGTGTGTGTTAATTGGAATACTTTTTTCAATTTTACTTAAAGCAAGTTAAGGGTTCTCTTTATTTTTCATATTGATAGACACCAAATTATACATATCTATACCCCAAATACTTAGCATATTTATGGATGTTTATTACTAGATTTGTGGATTTTGGTGCTCTTAATCCAGTTATTTCATGTTTTGTACTCAGGAGAGCACCAAGAGTCGAAATGAGCCAAAAATGAGCTAAAAAGGGACAAAACGGACTAAATCGAAAAGATGACACGGCCTAAGCCTTGCCACACGGGCATCTCACACGCCCATGGCCTTCGGGGGTGTCGACCAAGGTTTTGACAATTCACACAGCCAGGTCATTGAGCCCACACAGCCATGTGCAATTTAACGGATAGAACACGGTCTGGTAATCACGCCACACGGCCGTGGCACACGGGCGTGTCCCTTTTTCAAAGAGTTGTATTTTACACGGAAAAGGGTACTTAGAGAGGAAGAAAGCCAATCCAAAGCCTATATAAACACCCTAAGTATGACCTAGAAGGGGGCCGCTCTTCTAGAACATTTCTGGAATACAGAACCTCACACCGGGAATTACTTGAAGAAAGCCAGACGATCCATCCCAAAAGTGGAGCCACTCCAAGACTGAAGATCTCTCTCAGAATTCCTTCAAGGGTTTTAGACTTTTCTTCATGTTTTGTTATCTTTATACTTTTGAGATGTACTTTTATTTTATTATGAACTAAACACTTTAGATACCTAAGGGGGATAAAACCTATGATGGATCTTGTTATTATTATCTGAACTGTATGATAAATACTTGATTTATTCTTAATTATGTGTTCTTAATGCTTGAGTTAATATTTCGGGTATTAATTTATGTTTTGATGTGCTTATGTAAAGGAGGAATAGACCCTGCCTAAGAGTAGATTTGGCATAATTAAGCGGATTTGATCGAGCGCCTAGAAACAGGGTTACGAGATTTTGTCGAATTAGGGTGAAACCTAATAAGGGGATCCATAGATCGAGTTAATGTAACCCTAGAGTGTTAATTAGAGAAAATTCTCGGTTATTCAATCTAGGGATAAGACGTTATTAGTCTTGAATAGGGATAATAACTTAACTTAAGGATCTTTACGGAACAAGTTAAGTGAATAAATCGTCTGGTTCAGAGTTAGATAACAAGTGAAATCTAGGTGGATTCCTCCTTGGTTGTCGTCTTTATCAATTGCTTTTCTTCAAGTCTTTTTCCAAATTTTCTCTTTGCTTTAATTAAATTCGTTATTTAGTTTAGATAATTAGTTAATTAAAATAAACCCTTTTATTCTTAGGCTAGAAAATATAAAGATAGTTATTACTAGTACTTTTAGTTCCCTTGGGTACGATATCCCGATCTTGCCATTACTATACTATTGTTCGATAGGTGCGCTTGTCTTTTCGTCGTGATAATAGGTAGTCTAGGTTTGATCTTCATTATAAATATTTATTACTTGTTACGAATCACGCGATCACATATGCATTCTGACTAATTTTTATAAAACTTTGGAATAGTATTTCTTTCATGGCAAGATTTAACTTTCACAGTGGACACGAACCATACTTGAGGGCAAGCATGGGCTAAGTAGGGGGAATTTGATAATACTCTAGAACGACATATTTTATTTGCTAATTGCATATTATTTTGAAAATGATCCTCCTAATTTGGATTATTTTGTGGTCTTTTATATTTTAGGGACTAAATTAGAGACAAGAGGAAATTTAAGGGAAAAAAGTGCAAATTTGAATATATAAAGGGCCAAAATGCAAAGGAAGAGAGAAGTGGTGCCAAAAATGCAAACATGGAAGACCCAAGGACTAAAATGCAAAAGAAGAGATTTTATAGCACAAGACTCTATTTTAATTTCAATTATATTAGGATAATTATTAAGGATTTTTATTTAGATTTAATTTTAGGATTTATTTTCATTTATCTTTATTTATCTTTAATTCTCTTTATTTATTTGTATTTATCTTTTAGAATTTCATTAGGAATAGACTAGGTTTTCTAGTTCTATAAATAGGGAATGGAGTGGCACATATTTGATATCTCTTTTTTTCTGTAAACACTCCCTCTCCCAAAAACTGTCTTTTGTTCTCTCCATATTGTCTTTAATTAAAATCACATTTATATTATATTTATTTCTTTCCCCAAAATCATGAGCCTTTAGCCGAAGGTTGTCAAAATTCTCCAAAAAGGTTTATGAGGCTTAGAATCCGCGCTTAGCCTTCTCAACAGGGTATTCATCGCTTCTCCGCATTACGGGCCCGACGCTTCCGTCCATGTCCCTTAATAAGTGATCTTTTCAACTTGTGCAAGGAATAGCCGCTTTGTACGTTTTAGGAAGGTTGCACAGTCGGTTCGTTGGCTTTCTGCATCAGAGGTTGGCGAATCCAAGAGACAAAACAGCATGGTATTCGCCGTTGGGAAGAGGTGATCTAGCAGAAGATAGTCCGACAAAAGCGATTATTGGCTAGAGTCAGGCTCCGCCAAATTTTAAGTCTAAATCCTTGGAGCTGGTGGTCGTAGGCGTCCTCTTCCACTATAACTGGCTTATCCTGCTTGAGAAGGGTTACTTAAAAGCCAAGGATTGAGCCCAAGGCGGAACGAGACAACCGGAGGCTGGAATCTTGCCACATAAGAAACTTTCTCTTTTCTCAACTCTATCTATTTTTATATTCCTCATTTTAATTTCTGCAATTTATTTAATTTCACAATTTTAATTCACTTTAAATTCTGTTTTTATTTCTCCAGATTCTTAATTCAATTTTTTTTCAAGAACGCAGGTTTTCTTGGCCAAGAAATTGTCCAGGATTTCAAGAAACGAGCATTCGTACAATCCGGTCCCTGAGGATTCGACCTTACTTCCCCTTTATTGTTATTTTACTATTTTACATGGAATAGGATATTTTTGGTGCTCTCAATGACACATCAGAAATTTTACTCGGATAAACTCGGATGCCTTCGATCAAATACTATATGTCCTAGAAAATCAACTTCTCGGAGCCAAAACTCACATTTGCTGAATTTATCAAACAATTGTTTATCTCGCAAAGTTTACAACACAATTTTCAAGTGCACGGCATGCTCAGACTTGTCTCGGGAATATATCAAAATATAATCAATAAATAGCACAACAAATCTATCTAAATACGATCTGAAGATTCTGTTAATCAAATCCATAATTATTGCTTGTGCGTTAGTTAAACCAAACAACATCACAAGAAATTCATAGTGTCTATACCTAATTCTAAATGTAGTTTTCAGCATATCTGAATCTTTCACTCATAATTGATAATAGCCAAAATGAATATCAGTCTTCGAGAACACTGTGGCACTTTTCAACTGGTCAAACAAATCATCAATACGAGGGAGTGGATATTTGTTCTTGATTGTAACTTTGTTGAGCTGACGGTAATCAAAGTATAATCACATCGATCCATCCTTTTTCTTGACAAATAGAACCGGTGCACCCCAAGGTGAAAAACTAGGTCAAGCAAAACCCCTATCAGTCAACTCTTGTAACTGTGCTTTCAAATTTTTAAACTCAGAAGGAGCCATTTTGTACGGTCCTATCGATATCAGTGATGTTCCCGGTACAAGTTCTACAGCAAACTCAACCTCTCTGACCAGCGGTAATCTAGGTAACTCCTCTGGAAATACATCAGAATACTTAAAAAGGTACTGATTCAATCTTCGATTCAGACACTTTAGTATCCAGTACATAAGCAAGATAAGCATTACAACTTTTTTCACATATTTCTACGTTGACATAGCTGATATCACAGTAGACAACTCACTCAGATTATATGATTCAATACGAAGCATTTCACCATTTTGACATTTCAATATGATAAGCTTTCGTCTACAATTTACCACAGCATCATGCAAAGTTATCCAATCCATGCCCAAAATCACATCGAATTCATCAAATGATAATAGCATCAAATCAGCCGAAAAATTGAAACCTCGATTAATCAAAGGACAATTCTTACAGACTTTATCAACTAGCACATACTGGCCTAGGAGGTTCAATACTTTAACCACAAATTCAATGGACTCAACAGGTAAATTTTTACTAGACACCAAATTCATGCTTACATATGAATGGGTGGATCTAGGATCAATAAAAGCAGTTACATTAGTATCATAAAGAGAAAAAGTACCAGTAATAACATCTAGCGCAGAAGCATCCTAGCGTGCGCAAGTAGTATAAGCTCTAGCTGGTGCTCGTGCCTCAGATCTCATAGCAGAGTCTTATGTTACGCCATGACTACCATTCATATTTTTGGGAATACGAGGTGGTCTACCTCTCATAGTAGTATTGCTTGGCCTCGTGGTTTGAGCTTTCTCCTTCTTGGATTTCTCTAAGCAATCTCTAAGACAGTGGCCTAAGGAACTACACCTAAAGCATGCTTCATTTTTCATTCAACACTCACCATAATATGGCCTATTACAGTACTTACACTTGGGTCTAGTGTTTCTAACACTACCGATGGGTTCTATAGATGTAGCCTAAGGTTTAGGATTGGAGTCTCAGGTACCTCTATCTCTACTGGAGTATCCTATAGAAGCAGTAGAACGATAGTAATGTTCTTTAGATTTCTTCGATGCTGACTGATACGACTTTTCTATCAATCTCTTTCTTGAATCTCTAACTTCAAATTCAGCGTGTCTTTTCTCTTTGCTCAACTCTTCAGCTTTATCTGCCCTATCAACTAGTATAACAAACTCTTTCAACTTAAGGATCCCAACTAAAAGCTTTATATCCTTGTTCAAGCCATCTTCAAACCGCTTACACATTGCAGTCTTAGTCAGAATACACTTTCAAGCATATTTGCTCAATTGAACAAATTGTGGCCCTGCTTGAGCTCTAGAAATTCTTTACGTTTCTGATCTAGAAACCTCTGACTGATGTATTTCTTGCAGAGCTTGGTTTGAAATAATTCCCAAGTGATCCTCTCTCTCGGCAGTATAGAAGTTAATGTATTCCACAATTGGTAAGCTTAATCTTTTAATAAAGATACTTCACACTTTACACATTCCATCAGGGAACAAGATAACTCGTCAAAACCCTGGTAGTATTCTCTAACCAGAATTCAGCTCTCTTAGGATTATCTTTAGCAGTAGCTCGGAATCCTTCAGCCCCGTACTTACGAATCTTATCAAAAAGAGGCTTACTAACTCGAATTGGTTTCGTACCTTAAGAAAACGGGAATTGATTGGGGAACAAGAGAGGGTGGAGGTTGTTGAGCAGCCGAGTTCATTCGTACAAACTCGGTGAACCACTCATTCATCAACTGGAAGAAGGCTTCCTCAGCCTCTCCTTCTCGGCCCTTAGATATGAGCCTCGTGCCACTCGAAGCTACTCCGTGAACGGAGGCTTGAGCGTTACTTTCTACTTCATCGGAATCAGCTCAGTTGAATGCTATTGCTATATAAAAACATACGGAATCAGCTCAGTTGAATGCTATTGCTATATAAAAACATACTTTAAAATGGACAGGAGATATCACATTATCACATGTTAAATAATGGCATATATAGCTAGATTCGTATATGCTACGTTGGTATGAAAATTGACTAAATCGTAGCTCTGATACCAATAAATGTAACACCTCTAGCTTGAATCCGTCGCTAGAATAGGGTTACAGAGTATTATCGAAATTTACAATTTAAATGGACAAAAATTTAAACATTCCATAACATATAGCATTCATGAAAGAAACCAATCATAGATATGCATGTTGTCACTAATATGAGCCTTCGAGGCCTAACATACACCTTATAAGCAAATCGAGAAGAAATCGGCGATTCATAGAATTTTTTGAAAACTTATAAAATTTTCAAAACTGCAGAGCTCACATGACCGTGTGGTCAGACTGTGTGGGCATTCGAAATAAGGACACACGGTCTTGTCCTAACCCGTGTAACTCACTGACTTATGCCACACGGCCAAGCTACACACCTTTGTGCTAGGCCGTGTGAGCATATTGACTTGCACCTTTTAAAAGATACATGGGACACACGGCTGAGACACACGCTCGTGTCTCTACCCGTGTGGACAAAAATAGGTCATTTTTAAGCCACATTTCACACCCAAAAATGACGTCAACCTACTCCCAAAAATGCACATCAAACATGATAAGGCCACATATATATACACATCAAAATATACCAAACACAAGCCATATAAATGGCTAATCTCAGCAAACACATATATGCCAACATTGGCCAAATTAACTTATACATGTCATTATAACCGAAATTAAATAACTGAAAGTACCAATAAAATTGATGGATAGTGTGATATAGCTCCGACAAGCTTCCAACCCAAACGAGCTCCCGAATCACTATAAAACATGAAAAAATAATACAGAGTAAGCATTTAAGCTTAGTAAGTTCGTAAAATAGAGAATTTAACTTACCATTTTAATCACATTTATCGTAAGTAAACCCAAAGCATATCTCACTCAATTTGGCCAAAAGCCTAACACATATTCATCAACCATATTAGCCATATAATTCATATAAAAACCAAGAATCAAGTATGAGTTCAACAACTATTCAAACTCCATATACATGTAACATCAATATCATGTATCCATATATCATATACAAACCATTTCCATGTAATGCATGTAAATACCTGTACTAGTTCGTATTGAAATCATAGAAACTTGAGACAGAACTGTTCCCATTGAACCATTTAGAATATCGTTGGATACGCGGTTAGCATATACAAGGTGTACTGAACTGTAATCCGTCAATTCATGTACATGTATGCTCATATGAGGTGTAAACGTAAGCTCCTCCGAGCTAAACAATGGTAAGCTCCTCCAAACAGAATATCAGTAAGCTCTTCCGAGCTAAATAATGGTAAGCTCGTATGAGCTGAGTATCTGTAAGCTTATAAGAGCTGAACTCGGTAATCCTAATGACATGTCATTTGTATTCCTTCAAATTCCTAAGGTTCAAATGAGGATCGATAATCATCATACGATGCCAGATATGCGATCGATATTCATATATGAGGATAATGCAAATAACATACATCTAATTCAATCAAAGCATATAATTACACAATTTAATTACACAAACTCACCTTGACGAATGTTCGTAGAGATGGAGGCGACTAATCCGAAATTTTCTCTTCGCCTCGATCTAACTCCATACGAGGTCTAACCGGATCTATACGAATGAAGTTAACTCAATTCAATATAATTCATATTCAATTTAGTCCAATACACATTCTTGGCAAAATTACCATTTCCCCTATACTTTTAATTCTTTGCAATTTAGTCCCTAGGTTTGGAAAATGAAATTCATTCAATTTTATCCCTACCCAAGCGTAGCCGAATTATAAACATGTTTATAGCAGCCTATATATTCCAAAAATTTAAAAATTTACCACACAATTTATCATATTTTTTTAATTTAAGCCCTAATAAATAATTTCATCAAAAATTCCTTTACAAAAATTGTTTATCTAACAACAGCCATTCATTTTCTACCATTAAACTTCAAAAATCTAACATGCTCATCAATGGAAAAACTCAAATACTTTAACAGATTTAGAAATTAGTCCCCGGGCTAGCTAGATTAAGCTACAATAATCCCGAAAACTTAAAAATCATTAAAAATAGGACAAAAATCACTCACCAATTGAGCTTCAAAGTAGTTGAACCTGAGTTGAACAAAAATGGCTCTCTTCCTTCAATCTTCGGTTGAAAAAAAAGATGGATTAAGGTGATAGCAAATTTGGTTTTATTTGTTTTATCATTTATTGCATATTTACAAAATTAACCTTAATTAACTTTAAAAATTACACTAATGCCAAGCCATGTACATCCATTATCACATTTAATGTTCTAATTACCATATAAGGACCTCCACTTTAAAGTTCTATAGCTATTTAATACCTTTAGCTATTAGAACTCAACTTTTGTACTTTACGCAATTTAGTATATTTTTATCAAATTGAACATGTAAACGGTAAAATTTCTTAACAAAATATTTATACGGTATTTCTATCATACTGTAGGCAATGAAATAATTATAAAATATTTTTTTGAACTCAGATTTGTGGTCCCAAAACCACTGTTCTGATTTCACTAAAAACGGGCTGTTACAGTTCATCTCAGTTTGTCTTTGAGCTAATCTCTAGCGTCTTCTCTATCTAAATGTTCACTCAATTTCAGGGTCTACAGGTAATTGATCAATGATTCGATCTATGTTCATAAACACCTGATAAATAAATCATAATTAAAGAAAAATAATAAATTAGTAATGTTAGAAACTAAATAAAAACCAAACTGCAAAAATAATTTCACAAAGAATGATTAAGGCAACAGTCCTTGGAAACAGCGCCAAAAACTTGTAACGGAATTTTTGTGCAATTGTACACATTCGTTCAAGTAATAAGTAAGTAAAATAAGTTATTGTCTCCATAGGGACTGTGTGTGTTAATCAATTATTTACAAAATTATAGTTAACAATTTAATGTAAAAAAACATAATGAATTGAATGGTGATGATTAAATTATTTAGATGCAAAATTGATCCCTAATCCAATTTTCATCTAAGTATACAAACTATCTAAATGAATAAATGGATGGGCTTTAGCAACAAAAACAATCAACATAAATAGGCTAGGATAATTATTTTAATCAACTTTATTCATTTTCATCATGCTTTATAGTGTTCGAAAATTATTCCATGGCAACTCGATCTTTCATGAGTTTGGAAACCAAATTAAGTCATTTCGAAAGCTTTTACTTAGTGAAATATGCATTTTACTGATCATATTAAATTAAGGGTTTCTTAGCATTTATGCGAGGTAATAGGGACATTTACGTTTGAAATAGTTTTATCACATAAACCTAAAAACTATGCAAGATAATAGAGCTAACTAAAGATATTATGAACCTCTAATTTAGTCGGGTTTAATAATCTAAATTGAGCATTGCACTTTTCAATTATGTGTCTACTAGCCGTCATCTGGTTAGGATCGCTCAGCTCATCTAAATGCATCCAATCACATATGGATGAAATACATCTTGATTTTAATTGAAAACATGATCAATTGAGGCGCAAACACGTAAAACATGAATCAAAAAAATATTATTTAATTAACATAACCGTCCTATCTATGCAAAATTAAGCTATCATTATTGATTGAAAGATCAATGAACACTTAGCAAACATGTTTAAATTAAACAACAAGGAGGAAAGAGTAAATTCTAATTTAATTCAGCACCCTTTTGGATCTTTCTGACTGAGGTGTTCCTCCAATCCACCCATTGCTCCTTTGCTAAGGGTTTCTCAAGGTGGTCGGCCAAAAGATGATCTTGACAAGGGTTTCGTTGACTAAAATGGAAGGGGAAATGGAGTGGACATGAAAAAAAAAAGAGAAAATGAAAGGATGCTATGAATAAAGAATGATGGATGCGTTATGAGGGATTAATAGATGATTTGAGAAGTGGGATTTGTATGGTATTTATAGGTGAAGGTAAGGGTGAAGTTTACTAAAAATAGCTTTTAAAAATCCTTCATTTTCTCTCATGCTTGGCCGGCCACAAATTGTGGAAAAGGGGATGACTTGGTTGCTTTATTTTGATATTAATAGCCATAAGGTGGACGATTTCAAAAGATAAACTTCTGTATCGATTTCTGACATATTTCCAACTGCAAGGACCTTCAACAAAATATGCCAAATCTTATTTTTGGGCAGCCATTTGCTTGTGTCGAAATTGGGCTTTAATTCCTCTTTGTTAGATAGTTTCTTGATCCAATAATTAATTGTTGGAAATTTGGACATCACATATATAATAAGGATAATTACATGTTATCATTTACTATCATGATAGGTTAACCCAAATTAAAAGTGATCTAATTTGGTTAGAATTTTATTGGGCTTTTAATTATTAAATAAAGTATGGGTCAAATATGTGTAGATACTCTTCTAATCAAATTCTAATTAATAATGGGCTTGTGACAGCCCAAAATTGACCCTAGTCGGGAAGTGGTTTCGGGACCGCTAAACCGAGTCACCGAAATGTTTGAATATGATATTTATTGTCTAGAATATGTATATATGCATGTGTTAAAATTTCATGGTTGAATTTTGTAAATTGTAAGTGAAATTTTATTAAATAGGACTTATGTAAGAAAATTTAGAAATGTGCTAGGCTAATGTAAGGTGGCCCATTTATGCATGTTGCAAATAGTTGTACTTGCATGTCAAATACCCCTTTTATTTTAAGTGGTGGCCGGCCATGATGGTCATATATATATAATATGTATTAAATCTTAATTAAATGGCCATTATTTTATGCAAAAGAAAGGAAATAGATTAAAGAAAGAATAAAAAGAAAAGTAATGAAGACAAAGCATCATCTTTGTCTTCTTGGCCGGATTGAAAGAAAGAATTGGGGCAAACATTCGGTCACTTGAAGCTTGAGAAGGGGGGGAAATGGGTGAAGAAAACTAAGTGTTCATCTTTGTTTCTTCTAAGCCGAATGTGAAGGAAGGAATAGGGGCAAAGGACTTTCGGCCATTTGAATGCTTAATAAGGTTAGTATATTGTGTTAAAGTTGTGAAATTTTAGCTTGTTTTAGGTTAATTATCATGGTTCTTACTTAGACCATGCAAAATTTTTAACTTTGATGGATGGATGGAGCATTCGGCTATGGCTATTAAAGAAGGAAAATTGATTACTTCCTTTAAGTTTTGATGAAGAATGTGTTGAGGAAAGAAATTGATCTTGCTAAAAATATAAATTCTAAATGCTCATATATGTAATACCCAAATAAAAATGCTTGATGTCTTGAACAAATATTGTTTCGATGGGTGGAATGAGTAATGTCATGTATAGGTTTCGGCTATGGATTTTCATGTTTAATATTTTTATGTTGGTGTTCAAATTGAAAATGGATGTTAGTTGTGCTATAACACTTGCTTAATGATGAAAGGATCATGAGCTTAGGGCTTGAGAGGCATTCGGCTTTGGAGTAAAAATAATAGAAATGGTGTTTAGTCAATGCAAGTGTCCATACTTGTAGGATGTATTGAGTGTTGCAATCGGCCTTAACATAGACATGTGTGTGTTCGGCCACATAAATGAGCACCTAAGTTGATGTGTATGTTCGGCCAAAGGTAAGCATGTTGATGGCTTTATCTTGACTTAGAAGGTTCGGCTAAAGGGAAAATTAGCTAATATGTCGAATTCGATTCGTGAATTCGTACATATGTGACTCTAATGTCTAATGTGTATATGGACTAAGTACCTTGAGGTTCTCTTTTGATGTTCGAGTGAATTGTATTGAATCATTTGATGTGATTAAAAATGCATATGACCATTGTGTACTTGAGCTAAAAGGTGGCCATATGACCCATCAAACTCCTTGTCATATTCGGCCATAAGCTAGCAAAATGAGACTTTAATGAGTTAAATTTGTTTGATTTAGCTCAAGGAGTTAAAGGAGGTGAATCGAGCAAAGGCAAAGAAAAGGTCATCGAGTAGCCGAGTTGGAACCGTCTTACCCAACACGAGGTAAGTCATTAAGCATGTAGTTGGTATTATTTCAATGGTCATAATGTTTATGTATTGATGCTGAATGGAATGAATAAATATACATATATATATATGCATGTACGTATGTGATGATGAAATTGTTGAATGAAAGAAAAGAGGTAAGATGTACTGAGTTGTTGATCTCGGCACTAAACGTGCGGGATAACCATTTATGACCATGAGATTGGCGCTAAGTGCGCGGGATTAAATTGTACAGCACTAAGTGTGCGATTTGACTATGTTGCACTAAGTGTGCGAAATGAATATGATGCACTAAGTGTGCGAATTGACCATGCGGCACTAAGTGTGCGAGTTTGACTATGTAGCACTAAGTGTGCGATTTGATTACGTAGCACTAAGTGTGCGATTTGATTACGTAGCACTAAGTGTGCGGGCTCAATATACATTCGTGAATCATTATGGACACTATGTGTGCGACACTATTGAGTCGATCGCGGACAGCGGATCGGGTAAGTGTCTTGAGTACATGGCTAATAGGTGCTATGCTTATACTTGGTGTTGAGCTCGGTAAGTTGAACCTATGTGACAACTATACTTGAAGTCACGTACATAAAATTTATCGTAGGATGGGTGAAAGGCCAGTTAGTCGTTTGATTGTAACGAAAATAAATTGATTTATGAAAATGCTTCAATGTCCTATTGATGAGTATATGGATTGTGAATGCATGAATTGATATGAAATTGAATCGATAGGTTGGAGGAACTATGGTATGGTTCGGTATGGATGGAGTAAATTGTCTCGTTCCATTTTGTTTCCTCTTGTGATAATGTTATTGATGGATGGTAGTGCATTGCTTATGACTTACTGAGTTATAAACTCACTCGGTGTTTCCTTGTCACCCATTATAGGTTGCTTGGACTCATCTATTTTTGCGGGGTCAGGCCGTCATCGAAGTCATCACACCGGATAGCAAGTTTTGGCACTTTCTTCTTAGTTGGCTTAGAAGAACATTTTGGCATGTATAAGCTATTACGTTGTGTTTGAATTTTGGCATGTAAACTTTAAGCCATGCGAAAATGGCACGAATGTTCGATTGAGTTGGATCAAGGGTAGGCATGAGATGGACCTAGTTACTTTCGTAACAGATGCTGGCAGCAGCAGTGTCATGAGATTGAAAAATCACTAAAAATAGTAGGAGTGGAATTAATTGATGAATAAATTATGTAATCGAAGCTCGATGAGTCTGCTTTCATGAGGAAGTAACGAAAAGATCATATGGGCAGTATATTAAGAGATAATCAGATTATTGTGGGACAGGGCCAGAACGGTTTCTGGATTCCCTGCTCCGAATTTGAAAATTCATTACAAATTAACCAGAGATAATTAGGGGTCGTACCATATATTTACAGATTCCTCTCTGAGTCTAGTTTTCATAGAAACAAACGGCATCAGTATTGAAGCCCCGTGCAGGGAGATATCCAAGTCGTAATGGGCAAAGGTCAGTGTAGTCGACCCCTGCAACTTGGGAGACTTTGACTAATAAACTGTACTAATTGGCCTGACCAAAAATTCTAGAAAAAAATACATATATGGGCACATGAGTCTAGTTTCTGGGAAAAATTACGAAACTGATTTTCGAGTTACGAAACTCAAGATATAATTTTTAAAACGACTAGTACACAGATTGGGCAGTGTCTGGAAAATAAACTTTGTAAGGGGTTAAAGTCAGTTAACACCTCGTGTTCAACTCCGGTGTCGGTTTCGGGTTCGGGGTGTTACAGGGCTAATTAGAATTTGATTAGAACTAATATGCTAAGGTTATAAATATTAAGATTATGGTCCCCAAATTATACACAAGATATCTTTTCTAATATCCCATCATTAGGAAAGAGAGAGCAGATATTCTCTGAATTTCTTGTGTGCTAATTTGGAAGATCAAATCCCCAAGTTCCAGAAAGTTTCAAGGAATCCATGGATTCACGTACACTTCCGCATCTAGTTTTGTTCTTGATTTATTCTTAATGATTTGACATGACAGATCCTGGTTTATTAAGTTATATTGTATATTTATTTTATAAATTCTAACATTAATCAGACATGTCTATCATATAGCAACACTTCTACTAGGTCAAATTGACATCCTTATAACCTAGTTTTACATGATCTTGCCATCCAAATAGAATGGGTATGTGCATGTCCATGAAACATTTATATTAATCTCGTCTTCGATGGTCCTACTGCATAGTGAAAATTCACATATTAATAATTAACATGAAATAATATAAATTATGCATAAAAATCATGTAAAAAAGCATAATTTCACATACTTTATAAATTTATGTCCAATATTAATATTTAAGTAAAATTCACTTAATTCAGTAACAATTATTTAAGATTAACATATTTATTAAATCAAAAGGTGGTAAAAATATATAGAAAAATCCTATATAATTTTGAGTTTACAATGCCTTGTAATAGTAATTGTGAGATAACAATAATTTAACAATCCTAAAAAAAACATGATGGCGTGTTGCTTGGAACAAAATGATGGGGTTGAAGATGTCGCTTTAGATAAAAAATAATGTTATCTTAGCTGCAAGCAAGATTACAAGAGTGGTAAGAAGAACCTAGTTCAAATTTATGTTATAAAAGGGAAACTAGAGAAGGAGTATTGATTAGGGGGCCTTAGAAAAAGTGGAGGTATACAAATAACTTATTTTCTCTCTTTTTCCATTCCTCAAGAAAAAATTGAAGCATTTTGAATTAAAATTAAAGATACTTGACTAGGAGATTTGGTGATTTTGAACACAATTTTAATGTAGGGTTGTCATTGACTGATGCGTGATATTTGTAACAGGTTTTAAAGATTTATAAATCAATTGTTCTTGAGACTAACTTATTATCACGATTAAGGCAAGTGTACCTATCGAACAGTAGTATAACTAAGCAAGACCGAATTTTCGAACCTAAAGGAACTACGAGTACTAGTATTTACTTCCTTTTTATTATCTAGCCTAAAAATTAAGAGGTTTGGTTATCTAAACTAATTACTATCTAAGAATGCACAGAAAGAAAACTTGGGAAAATACTTTTGGGAAAATTCGATTGATTGAGACAATACCTAAGGAAAAATCCACCTAGACTTCACTTGTTATTTGACTCTAAATCAGACAATTTATTCATTTGACTAGATCCATAGAAATCCCTAAGTTATATTATTATCTCTCTCGAGACTAATAACGTCTAACCCTATGTTGAATAACTGAAATCTCTTTCTAATTAACACCCTAGAATTGCATTAACTCGATCTATGGATTCCCGTATTAGGTTTCACCCTAATCCGGCAAAATCTTATCACCCTATCTTTAGGCGCGCAATCAAATCCGCTTAGTTATGACAATTTTACTCTTAGACAAGGTCTATTCCTCCTCTGAATAAGAGCGTTAACTTGAATCAATATCCTGGAATATTAAAACAAGAATTAAGAACACATAATTAAGAACAAGTCAAATATTTATCATACAATTAGATAATAATAATAAGATCTATCTTAGGTTTTATTCCCCTTAGATACTTAGGGGGTTTAGTTCGTATTTATCAAAGAAAACAACTAAAAATCATAAAGATAATAAAACATAAGAAAACCCAAAACTCCTAAAGGAACTTGAAGGGAGATCATCAGTCTTGATGATGAATCCGGCTCTTGAGATGGATCTATCGGCTTTCCTTGAGTAATTCCTTGCTTCCTACTCTGCGTCATCTTCTCCTCCTCCTTTAGGGTGTTTTTATAGGCTTTAGGATGCTTAGAAGCCCTCAAAAGTGCCCTTTTTCCGAATTGGACTCAACTTAGGCTTGACAGGGACACGCCCGTGTGCGATTACTCCAACCCGTGGTCAAAGCTATTAAATAGACACGAGCGTGTGGTCTACCGTGTAAGTCGTTCTTCGATCCTGCCAAATTGACCGGCCGTGTGACACGTCCGTGTAAGGAAGTCTAGGCAGTGTTGTTTTCCTATGTTGGCCCGTTTTTCTTTGTTTTTGGCCCGTTTCTCGGCCCTTTTTCTCTCCTATGCTCACCTAAGTGTAAAACATGAAATTAAATGATTAGGAGCATCGAATTCACCAAATCTAAGGAGAAATCATCCATAAAATGTGCTAAGTATGGGATAAAAATATGTATAAATTACAGTTTATCATTGATATATAGATCCCAGTGCATTTAATGTAACGCCCCAAAATTTCTAACATTTTTATTGTGAAAATATGACACAAATATCTGTTAACTTTAGTGGTTATGTGTTCTGGGAGTGTTTGGGAGGTCCCAAGTTCAAACCTTCGCTTGGGCAAATCTTGGTATTTTGAAAGAATTAGGCCTTACTCTTGTTCAGTAGGCTTTTATTTGATTGCTGGTAAAAGTATATTAGAATGGGCCTGCTGGTCTAGTGGTTAAACGGAGTATTAGTGTGTAGGAGGTCTTTTGTTTGAGTCCCTGCACAAGTAGGGGAATTAATTTTTGTTTGAGGCGTGTGGCGTGGTGGAGTTTAAATTAAACTGGACTGTTGAGTAGTTGTGTTTTAGTGGGTTAATAGGGAGTGTTTTTAGGAGATAATTGGGGAGAAGTTATTGCTATTTCTTCTCCCTTCTTGTTCACTTTTGGTTTTTGTTCCCCTTTGGCCGAATTTTATTTCTTCTCTTTCCCCTCTCTTTTCATTTTCTTGATTGGTTGATCTCTTGCTTTATAGTCGAAATTCTCTTCTCTTTCCCCTACTATTTTCGTTTCTATATTTTTTGCGAGTCATCCCTTTGGGTGCAACTTTCGACTTCATATGTTTTGGTAAGTGGAATTTTTCCCCTTAGTTATCATATTTTGATTAGGCAATTAACAAAAGGGTTCGTTTTACTCTCGTTTAAGTGATGTTCAAAGGTTTTAAGCGGATATCCTAGTATGTGGAGACGACTGGTTATCAGATTCGTCGCGGTAAGTTTTCGAATCATCGTTGGTTTAGTTTTTCGAGTTTTATGTTAGGGATATTTGGTTTGATTAACAAATCAAGTGATTAATTAAGGGATATATTAGTCAAATATAGGTTTTTGAAGGCTCGGGTTACTTAGCACAAGGAATCGATAACAGGTGTGTACCCAAAAAGTAGAAAATGGGATTCGGTGAAAATTTGAAATTGTTTGCTGTCAAGAAATAAGAGAAATAAGAGAAAATGATACGAAAAAATTGTAGAGAAAGGAAATAAGGGTGTTATAAACTTGGAAATCAACATTTTGCACTAAAATAGTTTTGGACAACAGCAGTAGTCTAACTTTGAAAAATCATCAAAAATAGTGGAAATTGAGTTGGGGTTGAATAAAATATTAAATTAAATTTTATTGAGTCTAGTTTTTCATGGAAGAAATATTGTAAGCAATGAAATTGTAAATTATGAGTTATAATAAATTTTGTGAGACAAGGTCAGAATGATTTCAGGTTCCCCTATCCTGACTTCGAAAAATCATCAAAAATTTTTAAAAAATAATTAGGGGCTTAAATTTATATGTTTAAATCCTTAATGAGTCTATTTTCAAGAGAAACAAATGGAAACATCATCCAAATTCTGTACTAAGAGATAAATAATGGTTGAAGCTGTCAAACAGTAGAATAGGGATAAATTTGAAGATTTTAATGTACTTATTTGATAAACTATAAATTCTAAAAATTTTATGGTAGAAAGGTATGTGAGACTAGTTTCAAAAACACCAAGCGGATCTTAATTTGGAATCTTATAGCTCAAGATATAAATAATTAAGTGACAATGACTCAAGTAGACAACTTTGATTAAACATATAAGTAAATAGTGAAAAAATATATGAATATTTAGCTAGCATGGGTTACATTAAAAATGAATCACACGGCCAAGGCTAATTTGGGCCGTGTGGGCCACACGGGCGTGTGAGCTTATCTTTTTGAAAAGTTGTCTAAGGTTGCACGGCTCACCCAAGTCGACTGTGGACCTACTGAAGGGTCGGTAAGCCCTGCTTAGACCTCTATACGAGTGATCTGTCTGTCTGATTTCTATACCGAGCATGAATTATGATATCTGAATGTATGTACTATAATTGCATAATAGCATGACATCATTTCTATGTTGCATTGCATCAGGGTGGGTTATTGTTATCTGGAGGAAGTGTCTGAAAGGCTATTAAGCCTGTTATCTGGTAGCTCTGCTACAAATTTCTAATTATGTGCCGTATTTCGGTACAGCATGGTGTGTAGGGATGGGTGGGTTGATTTAATCTCCACATGGTGTGTAAGGATGGACAGAGATGGTGTGTTGAGGCTGGTGGGTAGGATTCTAATTTTCTGCTATTGCATATTATATCTGAGATGGGCCAAGGCCCTAAATTATATCTGAGACTATATCCGAATGGGCTAAGGCCCAAACTAAATCTGTAATGGGCTTAGGCCCCAGACTGTAATTGATTATTTTCTGATGTGTATCTATATGTATGTTTTCTGTGGGGATTACACACTGAGTTTGCAAAAACTCACCCCTTTTTTTATGTAAAGGTAATCCCCAGAATTAGGAGGATCGGTGCAGCAGAGGGCTCGACGGTGACCACCACTACTAAACTGCTTTATTACAACTTTTGATTTTATATTATAATTGGGTATTTATTATTGTAATGTTGGGACTTTGGACTATTTGGTTTAAATTGGGATTTTATACTGTTTTTATGGATTTTTAAACTGTAACTCAACAAAACACGATTTTTTCTAAAAACTAAGATCTTCGGTTTTGTAAAATAATTGGTTGCAAAAGCTTCTGCTTAAAAGACATGTTTTAAAGCAAATCAGCTAGTTCACGTTCTTCCAAATTAAATAAAAGCTAATTAACTGGAACAGTTTTAACTTATCAATCTTGATTTCAAACCCCATTCCATGTGACATCGCTAAATCTGGCCATAACGTATAGGCCGGGTTTGGGTGTTACATTTAATAACTTATGTTTATGCTTGCATGATTGATATGAAAGAAATAAAATACATAACATGCATTCACTAGTGCCTATAATTATGCCTGCATTAATTGAATCAAGTTGATAGGCGAACAAACGGAGGAGTCCTTCAAGAAACGCCTGGCCCAAAGGAAATCCATGGTTTCACTTGGGTAGAATGGGTCGAAGAACACACGAATCTTTCTATCTTTACATAGAGCAATATTTAGAGTGCAAACTTGAATTTTAGTCCCATTGTTATCAATGCAACATGAAGTCTTCACATACTTAAATCCTGCATATACAAATATACACATATTTATCTTTCATTCAAAATCCAAAATATCTCACATAAAAGTTAATTTATTTGTAGTTTTAAGGATTATTGCTAAATATTGTTTACTCACCATAAGATTCAGGCATTTCGAACACATCTTTAAATACCTTGTAAATATCTCCAAGAACGAATTTAGAGCCTGAAAGAGTGGATCGCAAATTTTTCAACAAACTAGGAAGGAGGTTATTGTAAAATGATACACGATTGTTTATTTCTTCGACACATGGCCTACTGTGATTTTTTGTATTTATGCTAAATGGTGATCATCCTAATGGTGATACATTGCTTACAAAAAATTTGCGACCACCTAGTGTATATAATCTCTGCATTGTAAAATGTAAAAGTCATTAGACATTAAAAGAAATATTTGTGTAAAAGGGTTAGTTTATCTATTTAATGATATGAAATCAGTCTGTCTAATATCGGTCGTAAGAATGTGTTTGCAAAACCCAATTATTATATCTATCATTTTACCTTCAATTGCTTGGAAAACTCTTTAATGAGAAGTTCGGCATATTTATCAATAGAGTACTTTTTCGCCATTTCAACTTCAAAGGTAAGACCTAAGTCATTGCCTACGTGATGGATGAAAAATAGAGACTTGGAAAGGTATTGAGTAAAGCCTTTACAGTAATCAAATTTGCTTTTCAAGTCTTCCATTGTGGTGTTCTCAAAAAAGTCTACTTATTGAAAGAAGTTGATGACATTCTTATGCTATAAATAATATCCAAATCCAAATCAAGAATATATATAGTTAGTGTGTTATCTACATTAAAAAAAAAGTCAACTTAAATGGTTCAATATTAGTGTTTTACCAAAAAATGTCGATTTTAAGGGAGAAGCCTAGAAGATTCTGATGCATAATTAACACCAGTTCGAATTCTTTTTCTATCTATCTTAGACATACCCATAATTGGTGGTGGGTATGGCAAACCTGCCACTGTAGCTGTAATATGAAAAAGAAAAAAAAATTGTTTATCGAAAAGGAAATTAATTGGAATTCTTGCACACAAACATATACAGACATGAGCTTAAATTTCTATTCAAAATTAGATTATTATTACTAAATCATTTGACTAAGAGAAGAATTATTTAGGAATATGGATTGATATCATCTAGTCTTTGTGTTTAAAATATTGTGAATTATAATGATTCAAATAGTTTTGGGATCAGATTGAGTAAGTTAGGTTAGGAAAAAGAATTGTTTGTTAAAAATTCTGATTGAAAAAAAAATACTAAAAGTTCATACTAATAGTTAAAAAAATGTTAAAAAGTTATTTTGGAAGAATATTATAGTGTAAACAATAGCCATGTTCAAGGGACAATTTACTCGACCAAGTTCAATGTCTTGCCAGAAATTTTGGAAGTTTTGGACAAAATATTAGACCTCAGAAATGATTTTGAGCAAAAGAAGCTAGACATGTTTAAAATATGAACGAGTTTAGACTCTAACATTCAAGGTCCAAGCCAACATTTGAAGCCCATATATCACCTCGATCTAGGTTTCGACAAGCATTGATTTAGCGTGTAAAGTATACAAGCTCGACCCAAACACAACCTGGCCTAGGCCATCCTCACCTCTTGTAGATAGGAATCTATCTCAAAGAAATAATTAAAATAGAATTACTTT
The DNA here is from genome assembly GCF_007990345.1 of Gossypium hirsutum. Lineage (NCBI taxonomy): Eukaryota > Viridiplantae > Streptophyta > Magnoliopsida > Malvales > Malvaceae > Gossypium > Gossypium hirsutum. The sequence continues at coordinate 705,984 of NC_053432.1, forward strand.
ATCTAATAATAATGAAAGAGAATAGTAGATATCAACTCAAGAATATATATAATAAAATGAATTAAAGTAAAATGTAATTTTACTTTTGTGTCATACCAATGAAATCTACTCCAATTCTACCATTGGTGACTCGACCAGTAGGTTTTCCATCAAAATCAATTCCAAATGGCAAATAACCTCCTTTAATTGCATCTTTATTTCCCAAAACTGCTTTATTGTTTACATTGTCAATAAAAGAGTCACCGAATACATAAATAGCTGGCAAAGCAATTTTGATATCTACTAATGATAAATGCTTCATAAGATCCTTTTGGTTAATTTTCAATTGCGCCACTTCAATCACATCGCCATAACCAAATTCTAATAAATAAATTAAGATGATAAAAACCCAAAGATGAAGTTTAACCATGATAATTCCAGCACTTGAAGAATATTACAATTTTTGGTATGTAATTCGTATATTTGAGCTTTGATTTTTGCGTGGATTTATATATTGTGTTTCTTTTGATTATTTTGTTATAGATTTTAATTAATTGTAAAAATTAAGCATACCAACTTCTTGAATATTGGCAAGTTATAAATTGATTATTAAAAATATATAAAAGAAACTCCTAATCAAATTATCTATAATATAATATTACTAGATGCTAATAGGTTTTTGTTAAACTAAATTGATATTTGTTTCCTACAATTTTTTATTCTGGTCTAAATCATTTAAAAATTTTAGTTCTAATTGTTAAGGTAATTATTGTAAAACTGTAAAAACAAATTTTTTGTTTCTTGTTTGTGTAATTGTTAAGGTAATTACAATTCCATCTCAAAATACAACTAGACATCACCTTTCATATGTCATGCATTGTACAAATAAAAGATGTCTCACAACAGCAGATGTCCTCTGGCGTAGTCCTTGAGCAAAATACAAATAAAGGGGAACGAGGTAAGTTTAAAAGAATTTAGTGAGTTCCATAGAGATCTTAAGCAAAATACTAATAGCACAGTCCAGTCTTTCAAAGGAATCTCTCAACATTACAGAGTATGCTCAATGTCATATACAGAACTCAGACAGACTTAGTGCGCCAAAGGCGTGTAATATGGGCGAATACTATATGCCAACACAATATAAATAGACATTATATTTTCATGCTAGCCAGATACGCAGATTTCAGAGCCAGATTCATATCAGATGTTTTCATTTCATTCATTTACATTCTCTCCTTATTGCTCCCCATTTCAAAATCATTCAGTAGCCTGTTTAATTGTGTTATGCCAATCTAGTTTGCGATCTATATCTGCCCTACCGAAGGCTACATAATTTATTTCCTTTAACTCCATTTTCGTAGATCAGTCCATATCATATCATTCATATTAGAAGTAGATGGCAGTGACTTAACATGAAAATGACCCATACTTCTTATCCCAGACATATACAAAACTTAGAATAATGACTCTGGACAAACAACCATTATTCACACATAAATACATTGATCATCCTTTATAGAGTAGGAATAATTACCTTACAATATGATAAAGTAAAAATAATCAGAACACATGGAAGTAAGAAGGAACTCACTAGAAAAATAACAAAGTCTAAACAGCAGGTCCTTTGCCTTTGTCACTCGGACCTTCAGTAGCATCTTGAGCTAAAAATAAGGTCATTTAGACATATCAGATTACTACTTCATCGAATTTAAACATGCATGCATGAAACAGTAACATTAAACCCAGACCTAGGAAGTTTTCTTCCTTACACACCAATCTGACACTTATGCATGAAGAATCGAAAACACGTAAATTAAAAATAACCTAGGTTTATTAGTAATTACTAGAGAGCTATGCAAAACATATAAGTTGGTTGACTACAGCAAACCTAACTTTAGATAGGTTTTTTGGACTTTGGATTTTAGAAAATGCAAAAAAGATCATGATAAGTGTAACAACCCAAACCTAGTTGAGTAGGTGTAACCTGAATATGGCGAGCTACATTAGCCACCAAAGTGACTCTCCGTTAACTCCTAACTGGACCTCCAACACACCACTTAATAATAGCAGATAATGTCATAAGTTAAGACAAAGCAGCGAAAATAATTCACACACAGTGAAAATCATGCAAGTTTATAAAACCACAAAGAAAGGTTCGCAAGTCTTAACATCAACAAGACTGAATAGTTCGCAAACATTAAATAACAATAGTTCGCGTAATAGTATTGATAAACTGTAATTTATACATATTTTTACCCCATGCTTAGCATATTTATGAATGATTTTTCCTTGGTTTTAGTGAATTCGATGCTCCTAATCCTTTAATTTCACGTTTTATACTCAGGAGAGCTTAGGATAGTAAAAACAGCGAAAAATAGGCCAAAAACGGATCCATTGGGCTTAAAACAGTGTTTCACACGGCCTAGGCACTTTCACACTGGTAAACCACACGCCCGTGTGAGGCACATGGGTAGACCACACGCCCGTGTTTCATGCTCGTGTTGACTAAAAACCAACTCAAAATTACACACGGCTTGAGCACTTGCACATGGGTATGGCACACAGCCGTGTCCCTGTAGATCCCAAGTCTAATTCTACTCGGAAATGGCCACTTTTGAGGGTTTTGAAGCATTCTAAAGCCTATATAAACAACCTAGAAGAGGATTAAAGGGGACAGAAAGAGTTGGAGGCAGAAAATACTCGAGAATAGCCATCGGAATCACCTCGGAGCCAAGATCTACATCAAGACTGAAGATTTCCATCCAATTTCCTAGAAGTTCTTTGGGTTTCTTTATGTTTTGTTGTTTTCCAAACTTTGAGATGCTTTCTATTAATATTATGAACTAAACTCCCTAAAAACCTAAGGGAGATGAAACCTAAGACGAATCTTATTACTATTTGATTTATATGATAAATACTTGTTCTTATTCTTAATTGTGAGTTTTAATTCTTGCTTTAATATTCCAGGATATTAATTCAGGTTTTTGATGTGCTTATTCAGTAGAGGAAAAGTCCCTGTTTAAGAGTAGATCATTCATAATTAAGCAGAGTTGCATGCAATCCTAGAGATAGGACGACATAAATATGCCGGATTAAAGTCAAATCTAATAAGGGAATCCATAGATCGAGTTATTGCGACAATAGGGGTTTTAATTAGAAAGAGATTTCAATTAATCAACCTAGAGTCAGTTGTTTTTAGTCTCGAAAGGGATAATATCATAAATCAAGAATTTCTACGGAATAAGTCAATTGAATAAATCATCTAAGTCAAAGGTAATAAGTAAAGTCTAGGTGGATTCTTTCTTGGGCATTGTCTTCTCCATTGGTTTTTCTAAAGTATTTTCCAACTTTCATCTATTTCGTAATCTTAGTTAAATTAGAAAATTAGTTTAGTTTAAAAACATCCTTTAATTAGTACTTTTAGTCCTCGTGGATACGATATTTCCGGTCTCACCATAACTATACTACTATTCGATAGGTGCGGTTGCCTTAAGTCAGATTTTTAGTTAGTTTCACGACCATCAGGTATCTAACACGAGTTAAATTCACAGTTCATACCAAAAACATAGGTTCGCTAATTGTCAACATTTCGCGCATTACATAACTTAAAAACATGAACACACGTTAAAGGTTCGCATATAAACAAACTTCACTTACATAGGAAACATACATGCAAAGGTTACCATACTTTTGTGGAGTTCATATAAATACATGGGTTCGCACACATATATGGGCTTGCTAAGTCAAGCGTACACATGTAATTATCAAGGTCATAAAAAAATTGTACTTTCAACAAGTCTGACTTGCATATTATAGCCAAGGAAATATACATAACACTTATGCATGAATAAACATCAATCTTTATTCATAATAATAATAAGATATTTCAGATATGGTTCACAACAACAAGTAGACTTAATATAAAAGAGATTATTTCGAACAAAGTCAACTTATGGTAATTCTAACTTACATAATTAAATAAACCCCACCGCCAAATTTTCCAAGTTCGCCAATATCAATTCAAGAGTGAGCCTTTCCAAGTCATCGACCTTGTCATTGCTATCTGTGACTTACTTACCTGCGAAGTAATAGAGGAGTGGGTGAATTCATTACAAACTTAGTGAATAACCTGAAATCCACATGGTATGCTTAAAAACAGAGCTTAAAATAGAAAGAAGACTTAGACTTAAAATAGTTTTCCGTACTAGGTTCGCGGGTGAGGTTGTGAAACCTAGATCGCAAATCTTGTCAGAAAACATAAGTTTTGTAAAAGTAGTTTCAAAAACTTAGTAGTTGAATCTCAAAGTTTGCTAACAGGGCACACCTTAAGTTGCAAGGCCTATTTAGCTTAAACAAAAATTTAAAAACTCAAGTCTAGGTTTGCCTTAGGTCGCGAAGCCAACTCGCACATACTTTTCAGGAAACTCAAAAAGGTCCGCCTTAGGTCACAAGACTGGATGGCACATACTTATCAGAAAACATGAACAAGGTCTGCCTTAGGTCGAGAGACTGGTTCGTACATACTTATTAAAAAACATGAACAAGGTTTGCCTTAGGTCATAAGATCGGTTCACTTATCAGAATATTGTCTCATTGGATATACTAATCTCCTTATAACACCTCAGAATGACTCAAAGAGTCCAGAAAACATGTTCCATAAGTGCATCATGAGGCAATACACTCTCTTATACACAAACGTGTCCCAGTGAATAGAGCGTAGCTCAATATTCCTTTATCTCTCCACATGTCCCTAAGCCTCAACACCCAAAATCACAGAAAAGCTTTACTCAAAAGCTTATAGGTGAGTACTCACAATCCTTTGGTATACCAATATATCCAACAAGGCTCAAAATGGAGCACGTATAGAGAGATACAAAGAGCTCGCATAGAGCTTACTTGAAAACACTTATAAAGAGCTTGCACAAAAACTCGTAAAAATAAAGTTTACAAAATCATTCTATAAAACACACTTAAAAACATCGGCCCACTTTGTAACTCCTATAAAACATATTTTTGAAACTCAGACTTAAAAACACGTTTCAAAAAAAAAGTCTTAGAACCTGAAAATTGGTTTTTTTTTTTAAAAAAAACTTACTTTTGGAACTTAGTTTAAAAACAATGTTCTTGAAAACCATCACAGTTCTCACAAAAAGATACGAACCTTAAACATTCATACCTAAAACCATGATAGCGAACATACTTATGATGAACCTCAGATCACTCATACTAAAAAAACATGACAGTTTTGCATAATTTTTATAAATCCTCGATCACTCACCGAAAACTGAGAATTAAACAAGCTTAGTTTTGCATTTATCCTTACAGGTAGATGGTCCTACTCATTTGCAATAAAAACACACACAAGTTACTTAAACAAAATTCACACGTGCAAGTGAACCTAGCTTTCTGGACAATCAAACCTAATAGGATAAGACTTACCTTAGGTTCTACAAATTTAACTCAAAATAGAGATTTGATGGCAGAATATTCAATAAGAGAAATCTCATGAATTAAGGTTCGTATTTATTGATCTAAGTGTCATGGAAATCTTAGGATACCCTACCTAACTTAAAAAAGGTGTTACTTGTGTCATGGGATGTAGTTCAAAGCTCGGGACCATCGCACCAAATACATCCGATGGAGGTCTATTGTGTAGATGGGGATCATTTGGCCCACAAGATCTGTCCCGTTTCAATAAGCTGTTGGAGAAGTCTATCATATTGAAACCCGGTTAGCCCGATAATAGAGATTTGGCAACTTAGGCTATTTTGGTAACTAATCTTAGAAGATTGATAGAATAATATCTTGTAAAGATTAGATTTGATAAGGCATATATTATAAATCCCTAAAATCAAGGGATATAGTTAATCTCATTCGTTGATGTAAATGTATCTTGACCGTCGATTTTGGGGGAGCTCTACTATAAATATAGAGGCTCCCCTTCATTTTTACTCACTCCATTCATTGTTTCATTATTCTTTGTGAATAAGATAATATTAAGAGCATTTACTCAAACACCTTGTGTGCACCATTTTTGTTGTTCTTTGTAAGCTTCTTTTGGCATAAATCACTTTTGCTCTACAAATTGGAGCCTTGGAGGAGTTCTTAAGGAATCCTCACTTGAGTAAAGGCTAACTTAGGTGAGTTTGGACAAACATATCGCCTAAGGCTGTACGGATCGCGAGACGAAAGATCTAGCCCCGTGACACTTGCATGTAGAGTATCCCCAACTACACCAAATCTTTATTTTCTAATTTGAGTCTGATTGTATCTTTGATTGGAAAACCCCAGTTTGCAGCTTGACTAGCAAACCCCGATCTGAACCTTACCTGGTGAACTCTTACTAGCAAAAAGTCTGGTGAACCCCCTTACCACTTGTTTTGGTCTACACTGCCACTTGCAAGCTTCTTGCTAACACTCTTTTTAGTGAACCTCCAGCTCACCTAATCTTGCCAAACACTCACTTGCGAAGGCAAAACTTCCTGGCCCGATCTCATGATGTTATAATAAGTGTGATTTCTCATTCTAGGAATCTTTTTTTCTTAATCGTAATGCCACTACACCTTTTACTACTAAGAAAAAAGATAGTCCAACTAACTTTGAGGAAGTAATAAAAATTACCTTATGACCCTTGTAGTGCCTACTATCACAAGCACTTTAAATAAAGGGTAAAGGGGGACTTTTTTTGTTGTTGCCAACGAGATTGAAGGATTATCCTATACAAAGAACACTGAACATCGCCCTTCTCAGCAGACAGGTGTGAAGGCTTCTTAAGAACAAGGACACCTTATGCTATGAGGTTCTTAGTGCTAAATACTTCCCCGAGGGTGACATTTTTCAGTCTAAAAAGGTTGACAAACCATCATTCATGTGGAATAACATTGCTATAGTAGCAAGTATTCTTAAAGACTGTTTCGAAAGGCAAATAGGGAGCGGTGGTAAAATTGACACTCATAAGGAATATTGGGGTTTCGAAGGACTCAACAATGACTGGATTTATGAAACTGATCAAATTGTGCATGAGATGAAGGTGCATGAGTTGTAGGATAAAGAGAACACGTGCTGGAAGGTTAGCTGAGTTAATAAAATTTATGATAGCTACATGGGTGATCGAATTTGCAATCTCCCTTTCTTTCCCAATGACTCAAACGATAGCTTAATTTGGTTCCAAAACCCTCATGAATACTATTCTTTGAAAACCGCTTATTTATAGCTTCTTCTCAAAAATGTTGGCATGGGTCCTCATAGATTTTTTTGGAGAACAATTTGGAAACTTAAAACTCTCCTGAAAGTTAGAGTATTTGCTTGGAGATTGGGTTATGATCTCCTCCCTACGAAAGACAAGATAGCTTCGAGACGCAAGCATACCGATAGAGAGTGTTTCAAGTGTAGTGAAAAAAGGGAAACTCTTGCTCATGCCCTAAAGGACTGTCCAAATGCTAGGGTCCTGATAGGAGACTTATTGATTACTATTTTACTAGTTGTATTGACTGGTTGGAAGAAGGGATAAGAATCCTGGACAAAAAACCCATGGCCGACTTCATTACTATCTTACGGAACAGCTGGAACAATAGAAATAATATGTTGTTCAGGGGTAATGAGGTATTTGAGAGAGGGATAAAAGCCTTAGCAAGAGTTCCACATCCATAACATGATGAACATACCTATTTTAGCATCTCAAATGGTGTAGTAGAAGTGGGAGAAACTTCCTATCGATAAAGTCAAAGTGAATATTGATGCAGCTATTAGTAAAGACAAAATGGGGTTCCATGTCCTTACACGTGATGATGAGGGCTTTGTCATAGGTCGGAGCTGTGGCTTTAGAGTGGAGAAAATGCAGGTTGAATAGGCAGAATTACACGTGTTTGAAGAGAGCATTAAAGTGGCTAGCTCCACCGCTAATATTATTTTCGAAATCGACTGCACAAGTTTGGCTAACAAAATAAGGAATCGGGGGGTGCACATCACTATTATGGGACAAATGATTAATGAGTTGTTCAAGTCTAAGGATATTCGTAAAAAAGCTAAATTTAGATGGGTAAATCACAACTATAATAAGGCAATGCATTTTATGAGCAAATTTGATATTACAAACAATTGTAACTTAAATTTTGGGATGGATTACCCTTCGGCAGTCCATGATTTTGTAATTGTTGATGCGATTAATTGAAGTTGACCTTTTGGTCTTTTTTTGTCAAAAAAAAAGTCATTCCAACTTGTACCAATTCATCATGCTATCTTATCATCATCAAATAAACATCAAAACAGTCATAGTAATAGTCTAAAACATCGAAAGTAAGTCCGAGCAATAATCAACGCAATACGAAACGAATCTCATAAATTTAGAAATAAATAATCTATGGAAGCATCCAAAAAATCATGAAAAATATCTATAAAAGTCTACCAAATTGTCTTATTCCCAAAATGAAAACAAATAACAATAACACCTACGAAATAATGGATTAACAGAAAAAGACTTGTTTGGATCACCCATCGGAACCACACCGCTCATAGCGGCACTTAACTACTCCACAAGGGTTTTAAGAAATGAATGGGTGAGCTTAACAAGCTCAATGAATGCTCAAAATAGCCACAATATACACACAATATCAAAGGTTAAACAAGATCATACTACAATACGTTCACAACCATATTCTAATCAAGTCAAAATAACTTATTCACGTTTCATTAATTCATAAAACTAACATATACTCCTACATACAATTACACTCAACTCACTTATATATGATTCACTTAACACTAATTCATCAAGACTAAACGACGTATACATGCTTTAACAACCCACAAGTCTAGTAGATATATTCACATCCATTCACAAGTTAAATGGAAATGATCCAAACCACAATTACATATGCAATTTAATAAAAGAACATACTAACACTTTCATGAAACTTAAATTGACTCATTTAGCATATTATTTGCATATTTATGCATCCATCTCACATCGTATTATCACAATAAATAATATCATATTTAAATGATAATTTTCATAGCAACCGCATACTCATTTAGGCATACAACACATTACACATATATAAATTTTAAGATAATTTGGCACTTGAGGCTATGAAACACGAAAGTGGGCTCTACCACCACACATCAGATACACGGATCTCCAACACACCAAATGACTCATAGAGTTGGATATATCCCAAAAGTGAAGCGTAAAGCTAACATTCTCCAACACACCTAACATGTCTCATTGAATGGAACTTAGCTCACATTCCCTTATCTCTCTAACATGTCCCAAGGCCTCAACGCCCAAACCACAACACATATATAGATGAATAGTCACAATCCTATGGAATGCCAACTATATCCAATGGTCTCATAAGGTCACAAGACCAAAATATCCACAATTGCACAATTTTAATTCCTGATTTAATGCACATCATTTATGTTCATATTCAACAATTCACATCACAAACTTGTTCACAATGCATACTTATTGAATTCACATTTAATTGCACTTAAAGTGCCACAATAATGTTCATTGAACCATCATGTATCCAACCATATATGAGTGCATTAAAATCAGTTTATCAGATACATAATCTGTTACATTAGCATCACATTTCATAATTCAACACATACGTACTTATCAGTTTTTGCACACTTTCACTGCACATTTATATTGCTAACACAGCATCATCACTATTGTTTGGCATATTTAATATGCCCACCAAACTATACAATTCATAATAGTCATCACACATTCTTATATCACAATATCACATCATAATAATCTATCCATAAATATTCTCATAATCACATAATTTACCAAAAATAAAAGAAAGAAATAGAAAGCTTACAATCAGAACATAGGATAGGGCTTAGGTTATTCATAAGCTCCCAATTAACACTATGAATCGTGTATACTAGTAGCGATTCCAAACATTCACCAATTACACTTTCGTTGAAAAGCCGAAAGCTTAAATTAGCTTTTCCTTGCCTTTCTCCTTGCTTGAAGAAGGTTCCAATGGTTCCAACACTTTACACATAATAATCACACAATATACACAATCAATATTCAGCCAAAGACTCACTTAAACCAACAAAAAACGCAAGTCTAAGCTATATTTCTCATGAAATTGAAATTTCGACTAACAAACTTAAAACTCAAATATCTTCCTCTATACTTAATCTTTTCACCTACAACCAATTTCGTTCATCTAATTATTCACCTATGACTAATGGTCAACCTTTAAACTACAATAAAATACACAATTCATGGTATCGACTTTTTCGACTTGTTTTATGGCTATTTTTCAAAAATTCATTAAAACTCAAGAAATGTTTAATGAAACTTCAAAACAAGTTTAGAAACCTCTTAATAATGTCAAAATTAATTGAAAAATACTTTGAAACAACAATTTTACTCAAAATCCTGAAATCCACCATTAACGAGTCAATTTTAGGCTTTTATTCAAAACATGCAATTTAATGGCTAAAACTTAGTTTTAAAGACTAAATAACATTTAAAACTATTTAGGAGTTAAATTGTTACCTTAGACGATGAAAAACCGAGCACTTGATCGAAAACCCAAAAAACTCACAAGCTTGACAATGGAGAAATCAATTGTGATTTTGGGTGGTTTTATTGGTATTTAATAGAGGTTTAAGACTTGAATGTTGATGGAAATCAAGAGATTATAGTTTAGAAATTAAAACTTGATTGGGAGAGCAAGAGGAAACAAGGGACAGCTAAAGCATAAAGATGGAGAAGATTAACGTGAAAATTGAGCTATAAATTGGGGTTTTTAGGTTTGATTTTAAAATCTGATCTAATTGCCTCTTAAAAACTCTAAGTTTTGACTCTTTTACAAATCAATCCTATTTTCAAAATTCTGAACACTGTAGGGCTAAAATCCCTAAAATACCCTTAAAACTCTTAGACTCTATTTTGGGGTGTTACATGTGATCTTTTAAAAGGAGAAAACATTCAATTTGCTTAAATTCAATAAGGATTTGTTAAATTAAGATCCAAAACCTTTTAATTAGATCAAAATGAGTTATAAATGACTTTAAAACCAAAGTTTAGCCAAGAAATGCGAGATCCACCATTTTCAAGCCAAAAATCAATACTTTTTACCAAAATATAAGGTTTTCCCACTCAATTTTTTTCCTAAACCTTAATTAAGTTTCTAAACATATTATTTAAAATTTCTAATTTTCTAATTTCACGAATTTAAAATTTCCAAAAAATTAAGCTTATATGAACACACAAAATGGGGGAACTCAAAATTCATTAAAACTGGATATCAATCTATAAAATTGAGTTCAAATACCTTCTATTTAGTTAAAAATAGATTAGAAATCAATTAAAAATAGTAGGTTTACTCATTATTCAGATTTCACCATTGTTGAACCAAAATTTGATTAAAAAGCTTTAAATATTAAAAGCTCTCAACACACTCGATTAAATTTTGAATTGGAGAAGCAGCAACCTTCATCTGATCTTAATAGGTCAACAAAATACCTCAATTTGAAGAAAACAACGAGTTGTGGAGCTAATTCAAATTTGAATATGAGAAGAAGACTAAGGAATTTGATGAGGATTTAATGATTTTTCTTTAAAATTAGAAGGTGTTGAGATGTTTGGGTAGCTCGAAAATCACTAAGAATGAGTTAATTTTGAGAGAAAATATCATATTTCAACTTGGAGAAATTTTTGAATGTGAAGCTAAATGGGAGGGACATCGAGTTCTTGAAGAAGAAAGGAAGATGAACACTTTTTTTTAAATTAAGGGAAAATTTCCTTTTAAAGACTCTATTTCCCTTTGTTTTTCAAATCGGTCCTTAGTTTAATTAAAACACATCTTTCTCAATTATTTTCAAACCCGATTTTATTTTTAAAATTCGTTTTAAGTTTGGACCATCTAATCCTAATTTTCACCACCTAATTTTAGACCCAATAATCATTTTAATATTTTAATATTACCAACATTATTTAATTAATTATTTTATCCTAATTTAAGTTCTATGAAATTAAACCTAATTTTCTCTCGAGCCCGTAAACTAATACCCAATTCTACTAACCCAGTTTTCAGGATGTGACAACTAGTACTAACATAAATTTTTACAATTAACCTCAAATTTTAATACTAATTTCATTCTAGAACTAATTTAACTCCCTATTCTTCATTTGTATCCCAAAATTTTGAATTTGGTGCAATTTAGTCCCTATAGCACAAAATCATCAATTTACTTCACAATTTAGTCCTTTTTCAACTCTAAACTTAAAATCAATCAAACTAATCCCTAGAACTTCAACTATTCATCCATGGCAACTTTCTCAATCTTTAACAGTAGCAAAAAATATAGCATGGGTCAGCTAGCCCAAGCTATCGGGATTTCAAAAACATAAAAATTACAATAAAATAACTAAGTTGAACTAAACAAATTGAAGCTTGACAAATTGAAGCCCTAGCCGTGAGTTCTTCTTCTTCCCCCATTAATATTTTGGCCAAATGAAAGAAAGATGGAAAATGCCTTTGGTTTTCCACTAACGTTAAGTTTTATAATATTTTATTAAAATTTCATTTTATAATTTTAACTACTTATATTTTATAACATAAGAACATACATATTAATATTCTATAATCAGTCACCATGTTCATACTAAGAGTATACTTTCTCTATAAGTCCCTTAATAAAATCCCAGTTAATGATTTCTTAAAATCTACACCTTTGACACTTTTATGATTTAGTCCCTCTACACTAATTAATCACTAATTCAAAAAAATTACCCGAACGAGATTCAATTTTCTTTTAATATAACTCTATAAGTATTTAATAAAAATATTTACAGGTTTTGTTTACAAGAACGGGGTTCCCAAACCACACTTTTCGACACCACTAACTATCGAGTCGTTACATTAAGTTAACGAAAGGAAAGTAAATTTTAGTTAGTATTAGTACATCTTGAGTAGTGATTAAATTGAAAAGAAATCCAACTAAATCTAAAATAAGATAAAATTATGAAATGTGCATCAAGAGATTCCAAAAAATAAGTTTCAAACTTTCGACACATGGAGGCTTTGAAGCTAAAAATCTATAATAATCCAGTACAAAACACAAGGTACATATACAATTGTTCTTAAAATAATATATTGCCTGAAAAATACTTGGGAAAAAGAAGTTAGAGATCATTATAAAATATTTTATTAGTAAAGGACTTTAGAAAGGGATATAAATGTGATAAGGAATCCTAGTAATGTTTGAAAATTGACCAAGGGTTAGAGATTAAAATTGAAATTTTTAATTTGGCATTCCTTATCCATATATGTTAAAGGGTTTGGTAAGGGCAGTAACACTTTCTTTTCTTAAAAGAAGATTTCTTAAAGAACAAGACATGGATAAAGTTTTTTATAACATGGAATAGACACCTGTTTAGACAACAATGGACTTATGGGTTTTGTAAGCTATGTTGGACCTGATTTTGGATACATTGTAATTGAATTCTATGCTAGTCTACCGAGGATTATTGATAATTATCAAAGTCCTCTCTTTCATAGAGCTTTCATCGAGGACACAAGTATGAATTCAACCCTATATAAATTAGGAAGGTCATGAGTTGCTATGCTGTCAATATATTTGAGCTTGTTGAAACATTGGACAGTATTCCTCTTCCATCCCTAACAACATCCACCCTACATAGTCAGTGGAGGGTTTTATTCATGCCTCATCTCTTAGCACCATTTATGTTTCCATGTTTGCTATAGCAATAAGGAAGTCAATCCTAAACAACCAAAGGAACATGGTTAGTAAAGGATTAGTAGTTATTGTTGAAAAATATGGACATCACATATATAATAAGGGTAATTACATGTTATTATTTACTATCATGATAAGTTAGCCCAAATTAAAAGTGATCTAATTTGGTTAAGGATTATTGGGTTTTAATTATTAAATAAAGTATGGGTCAAATATGTGTAGATAATCTAGTAACTAATTTATAATTAATGATGGGCTGATTAAGAATTAAGGCTAATGTGCCAAAGTTATATATATTAGGGTTATGGTCCCTAAATTACGCACAAGGTAACTTTTCTAATATCCCATCTTTAGAAAAGAGAGAGCCACACCTTTTCAAGACTTCTTGTGTGCTAATTTGAAAGATCAAACCCCCAAGATCCGAAAAATTTCTAGGAACCCATGGATTCAAGTACGCTTCCGCATCTAGTTTTGTTATCGTTTTGTTCTTGATGATTTAACATGATAGATCCTGATTTATGGTTTATTAAGTTTTATATCATATCTTGATTTACGATTCTAACAGTTATGACTAGGAAGGTAGTAAAGATGTTTGAATTTAACCTTGGGTAGTATATTTTATAAGAAATTACCAATCACATAAATAAGGTACATATCATACATCTATTGCTCTTTCACTCTGTGATCTTTTCAGGTCCATCTAAAGTAAAATACAAGGTTGTTTCGAGCCACTGAACATCTTAAGAGAAAAGTTTCTATGTTAAAGTTCTCTCTAAAATAGCTAAAGCTAAAGTATGCATCAGTGGCCTATGCCGATCCATATGAAGAAGAAGAAGTTAAACCTAATATTGGAGCTGCGACAACTACCCCAATGGTGACCTCTAAAGCAAGTCCTTTAAGCAACCTAATTGGTTTTCATCAAAGAATGCTCTATCACCTCAATTCGTCTATTGACTCGCACTACCCAATCATCTCCAAACCTTGCGATGAAATCTAGGTATTTCAGCAAAATCGATATATAGCAATTACTCTCTGCAATGATTTAATGGGTCAACATGAACAGTTATGTTTGGCATATATTTTATCAAAACGGAAGAATCGAGAGGAGCAGTAGGATAAGCAATGCGATGATGATGGCTTCTGATCTATTGATTTGCTAGTACGGATGGAAGATAATATTTTGTTTTTGAATTCTTATTTTTCGTTTTTGAAAGTTTTGAACTTGTTGAACTTTATGAAATTTATTGGTGAAAGCTGATTGATATTATTTTGGTGTAAGAACCCTTATCATTTGGGTTTCGTAAATATGAGATGTTTTATCCAATTTGTAAAGTTAGTTTTACCTATTGAGGAAAGAGATTTTGAAAAAAATTCTAGAAACTTATTAATTAGGACAAGATTGATATAATGTTATTGTGGTTTTTGATTTTATAGATTTTATTAATTGGTCAGTTAGTCAAGGTACAAGTGGTTTGTACTGAAAGTCAGTGGTTTTGGAAAATAAGGTATCGGTACCTCATTTTCATAAATCAAGATAGTAAATGTTTTTTTATTAAATATTTACAGAGTTTTTATATAGGTAAATTGAAATTTGGTCTAGAAATTTTATTGTTTGGATAGTTAAATAAGGAAAAAGGACTAAATCGTAAAAATTACAAAAGCTAATCAATATTTATTTATATTAGCTAAAGTGCTTTATTAATGAATGTGTAAGGATTAATGGAACAATTTAACTCTCCCTATAATTAGTGAATGGTAAAGGCTAGCTAATTAATGAAATTATATGTTAAATTACAAAGGTAATTTAGTAAATAAATAAAAATTAAACATAAAGAAAAGAAAAAATAGCCATCATCTTCCCTAGTTCATCATTTTGACCGAAAACACCGTTTTAAGTCCATTTTTCGTAATTTTTATGTTTTGAATATCATTGCAACTAGGTCCAGCTAACTCGTAACTCTATTTTCAAAGCTGCTATGGATTTCTAAAGTGGTCATTGATGTTAATTGAAGTTTTTGAATGTTTATGGTAGATTTTGAAGCTTAGAAATGAAATAGGAATAATTTGTTATGTAAATTTTGTTAGTTTTGTACATAGAAATTTAAATGAATTAATTTATGAAAGTACTTTCATTGCTTAGTATAATCAAAGGTAAAAGTAAGTTGAAAATAATTGGTGGAATCAAATTGTTGTGAAATGTTGATTCTTGTAATAAAGGACTAAACTGTATAGTATGGAAAATAGTGTATTTGATGCAAGTATGGAATTGACCTTGTATTGGATTGAAAAATGTTATGTTATGAGATGACTTGTTTAATTGAGTTATGAAATTTGGTTGTTGGGATATAATTGAAAATTTTATGGAAAATTCATTACTTAGTGAATGTACAAGTAATGCTTCAATTTACTCGATGAGGCATTCGGTACCAATTAAATCGACGAGCGTTGGGTGCAATTGGATTACTTCAATTTGTCTGATAAGGCAATGGGTGTCAAACGTATCGATGAATGTAAAGAGTAAATTCTTCACTTTAAAAGACTAGTATGGAATTGGGGTGTGGTTATTTTTATGGTATAAATAATACATTTGGTATAATGTTATGTTTTAATAAAACCTTGAAAGTTCTCTTAAAATCTTCTCATATTGATATTGTTTATAGTGATGTCTTTGTATAGATTACTCAATGTTCAGTTATTTCCCTGCACAGGTTAGATTAAGTATGTGATCTTTTACATCGACTTCAGCATCTAGTGAAGATCCCAGACTCTATAATGTTAGTGAAAATTTGTTTAGCTTAATGGCATGTACCTAGGAGAGTCTTATGATTATACAATGCTATAATTATGGATAATGTTTTTTTTTTGTAATTTAGTATAATATATGCGAATTAGAATGTATAATAGATGGTGTTTTTGACAAATGAATAAGGTATGCATGCTTATTGCTTAAATATTAGTTAAGTGATGTGTTATATAAATAGGTGCAAATAGATATGGTGATTAAAATTTTAGAATATAGCTTTGTGTCAGTTCGATGTGAATGTGAATGGTATGCCATGTTAAGCTTTATGATATATGGACATGAATTGGTAATTATGTTTTGGTCTTCTTGGTGAATATTTCTCGATTGTACATTAGCAAGTGAAATGGTGAACATGGGTGAATGTTTAGAAATGAAATTGTGTTATGTATGATGATGAATAGTTGGTTTTGAATTGTTGAATTGATGTGTCAATTGTGGCATGTTGGTTAGGCACTTAGGTTGATTGTTAAAGTGATGTTCTTGGCATGTTGGATATGAATAAGTATGCCATTAGTTGATGATTTTCATGTATATAATCGTATCTAAGTGGTGCCATTTAAGTTCAAGTGAGTTTGGCATGAAATAGACATTTTCAAGATAGGATTTTACCATTTCTGAGATTAAGTATTGATATTTTGGCATTTGGTATCAATGCCTGGACATATGAATAGATTTAAACCAAACAAAATGTCAAAATGGTATTGATACTTTTCTTAAAATATCGATACCAGAAAAATAAATATCGATACCCTTGTTTTCCATAACAAATAGAATTGTGATTTGTATCATTATTTAATAAGGAGTCAATACAGTATCGATAACCAGCAGTTAAATATCGATACCAACTTTGAAATTTTTACAAATCAATCCTATTTCATTCATGAATTTCATAATTAAGTCCTTGTATTCAATTTATTACATTGCAATGTATGTGAAAGATATTTATATAAATTGCATGCAATTGTCTTGATTTTGTATGTAGCATCCTATTATTCGGGTTCGACGATCGAACCGGGTAAGGGGTGTTACATTTCTTATACTATTATTTTTCATATAAAACCAATTCCTTTTTGTAGTCACAAAGAGTAAATATGGGTGGCATTGGTATTATAAAAATATATATTTATATGGTCAAAATAAGTTTTTATGAGAATCACACGGGTTAAATAGATACAGTCTTGGTGTTTTAAACAATTACTAGGATCAACATAGGGTTTTTTTTCTTGAAAATTTGTAAATATGTAAATCTCTTTATAACGATAAGGAGCAAAATATGGGGCTTGGTGGGTGCCATTCAAAGGGAAAGTAATACTAATTAAGAAGAGGTTTTTAGTGTGCCTTGTAATGGTGATTGTGAGATAGCAATCATTTAACAATCCTAAAAGATAACATGATAAAGTGTTGCCTAGAATAAAATGAAGGGGTTGAAGATGTCGCTTTAGATACAAAATAAAGTTATCTTAGCTACAAGCGATATCATAAGAGTGGTATGAAGAATCTAGTTCAAATTTAAGATATAAAAGGGTAAATAGAGCAATGTTGATTAGGGGGACTTAGAAGAAGTGGAGGTATATACAAATAACTTATTTTCCCTCATTTACCCCTCCTCGACTAAAAATAGATGCATTTTGAATTAAAATTAAAGAGACCTGACTAAGAGATTTGATGATTTTGAACACAATTTGAATGCAGGATAACTTATGTTTGTGCTTTCATGATTGATATGAAAGAAATACAAGACATAACATGCATTCACTAGTGCATATAATTATGCCTGCATTAATTGAATCAAGTTGATAGGTGAACAAATGGAGGAGTCCTTCAAGAAACGCCTGGCCCAAAGGAAATGCATGGTTTCACTTGGGTGGAATGGGTTGAAGAACACACGATTCTTTTTATCTTTACATGGAGCAATATTTGGAGCGCAAACTTGAATTCTAGTCCCATTGTTATCAATGCAACACGAAGTGTTCACATCCTTAAATCCTGCATACAAAAATATAGACATTTATATCTTTCATTCAAAATCCAAAATATCTCACTTAAAAGTTTATTCATTTGTAGTTTTAAGGATCATTCCAAATATTATTTACTCACCATAAGATCTAGGCATTTCGAAGACATCTTGAAAAACCTTGTAAATATCTCCAAGAACGAATTTAGAGCCCGGAAGCATGGATTGCAACTTTTCCAACAAACCAGGAAGGAGGCCGTTGTAAACAGATACACGATTGTTTATTTCTTCGACACATGGCCCACTATGATTTTTTGTATTTATGTTAAATGGTGAGCATCCTAATGGTGATGCATTGCTCACAAAAAATTTACGAGCACCAAGTGTATATAATCTCTGCAATGTTAAAAGCAAAAGTTGTTAACATTAAAAGAAATATTTATGTAAAAAGGTTAGATTATCTATTTAAAGAAATAAAATCAATTTATCTAATATGAGTCGTAAGTATGTGTCAACAAAGCCCAATTATTATTTGTATCATTTTACCTTCAATTGCTTGGAAAACTCTTTAATGAGAAGTTTAGCATATTTATCGATAGAGTACTTTTTCTCCATTTCAACTTCAAAGGTAAGACCTAAGTCATTGCTTGCGTGATGGATGAAAAATAGAGACTTGGAAAGGTATTGAGTGAACCCTTCAGGGCTATCAAATGTACTTTTCAAGTCCTCCATTGTGGAGTTCTCAAACAAGTCTACTTGTTGAGAGAAGTTGATGACATTTTTATGCTATAAATAATATCCAAATAAAACTCATGAATATATATAGTTAGAGTGTTATCTAAATAAAAAAAAATTCAACCTAAATGGTTTGATATTATAGGTGTTTTACCAAAAAATGTCCATTCTGAGGGAGAAGTCCAGAAGCTCCGGATGCATAATTAACACCAGTTCGAATTGTTTTTCTGTCTATCTTAGACATACCCATAATTGGTGGTGGGTATGGCAAACCTGCCACTGTAGCTATAATATCAAATAGAAAAAAAATCAATTTACATTAAAGGAAATTAATTGGACTTCTTGTGCGCGCACACACACATTTACGAACATAAGCTTGGATTTCTATTCAAAATAATATTATTATTACTAAATATTGGTCTAAGAGAAGAATTATGTAGGAAAATGGATTGATCTCTTCTAGTCTTTGTGTTTAAAATATTGTAAATTATAATGACTCAAATAGTTTTGGAATCGAATTGGATAAGTTAGGTTAGGAAAAAAATTGTCTGTTAAAAATTTGACTTAAGAAAAAAGCTAAAAATTCATACTACTAGTTTAAAAAATGTTAAAAAGTTATTTTTATAAGTAAATTTATAGCTAACCTAATTAAATTATCTCATAAAAAGAATGAGAACCTAGATTCAATTCCAACAAGATAAAAGTAATAATGCAAATATTATAGTGTACGAAGTAGCCATGTTCAAGGGGCAAGCTACTCGACCAAGTCCCGTGTCTTGCCTGAAATATTAGAAGCTTTGGACAAAATATTAAACCCAAGAAATGAGTTTGGGCAAAAAAATTAGGCATTTTTAAAATTTAATGAGTTTATGCTCAAACAATGAAGGTCCGAGCCAACATTTAAAGCCCATATATCACCTCATGGCAGGCTTCGACAAGCATGGATTTAGCATGTAAAGTATACAAGCTCAACCCAAACACAACCTAACCTAGGCCATGTTCACCTCTTGTAAATAGGAATCTTTCTCAAAGTGTTAATTAAAACAGATCTATTTTATCTAATAAGAATGAAAGAGAATTGTAGATATCAACTCAAGAATATATATAATAAAATGAATTAAAGTAAAATGTAATTTTACTTTTGTGTCATACCAATAAAATCTACTCCAATTCTACCATTGGTGACTCGACCAGTAGGTTTTCCATCAAAATCAATTCCAAATGGCAAATAACCTCCTCCAATTGCATCTTTATTTCCCAAAATTGCTTTGTTGTTTCCATTGTCAACAAAAGAGTCACCGAATACATAAATAGCTGGCAAAGCAATTTTGATATCTACTAATGATAAATGCTTTATAAGATCCTTTTGGTTAATGTTAAATGGCGGCACTTCAATCACATCGCCATAACCAAATTCTAATAAATAAATTAAGATGATAAAATCCCAAAAATGAAGTTTAACCATGATAATTGCAGCACTCGAAGAATATTACAATATTTGGTATTTAATTCTTACATTTGAGCTTTGGTTTTTGTCTAGATTTATATGTTGTATTTCTTTGATTATTTCGTTATAGATTTCAATGAATTGTATAAATTAAGCATTCCAACCTCTAATCATATTTTAGCTATAATATAATATTACTATTTTTGTTAAACAAAATTGATATTTGTTTCTTACAATTTTTTATTATGCTTTAAATCATTAAAAAAATTTAGTTCTATAATTATAGTAAAACTGTAAAAACAAAAAAATTGTTTCTTGTTTGTGTAATTAAGTTAAACAGTAAGGACAAGATTTAAAAAAATCAATGAGATTCAAAAAGTAATTTGAGATATGTAATAAATATTCCATAAAATCACATAATGTAGTTTAAGTTTATATATTTCAAACTTAATACACACTTTCTTAGAATAAAGTTATAATAATTTACACTTGTCGATTCTTATCAAAATAGTTTATATACATATTCAATATAATTATATAAAAATGTATACATTGATTTTTGAAGTAGAAAGCTCTCAAGTAGTATTTTATGGGGAATTTGAAGTAGTTTCTCAACCAAATTTGAACCAAATTGTCTATCAACTTCTTAAATAGGCGACATACTACAATCTCATTATTAATCCAACTCCTAAGGTTGTCTTAAAGAATAAATAACAAACTTCTTTTCTTTTTATTTTTAATCCCTTTGCAATAAACAACTCACTTTTATTTTTTCACAATAGCTGTTGTAAAGCAAAACTTGTCTTATTTGTGTACCAATATTTTGCTCCAAAATGTGTTCTTTGGAAAATATATATATGGCCTACCTATGATGTTCAATTGTACAAAATAAAAAAGGATCAGATCAAAGTCTTTTAATACAATCCACAGTTCCCTTGTTTAAGAAGATCGGGTCATTATGAATTTTGAATATCTTTGCATTTGTCTTGGGTTTTAAAAGGATAATTGAAGCCTAATATTGGAAATTATAGATTGCAAATTCATAATTATCCATCAGCACTTATTAGAAAGTGATGATTTATTCAAAAGATACATTTGATTCCATGAGACATGTTTTTCTAAGAAGTATGTCCAATGGAAATCAAACATAAAGGATTGTGACTCTTCCAAATAGTGTTTATTGTGTATATGTAAATAGAGGGCCTATGGTGCTCACTTACAATATGTAACACCCCTAACTTTTATCCGTCATCGAAATAGGGTTTCGAAGCATTATCAAAATATTTAGAACATTTTTCAAAAAATTTACTTAGATTACTATCCTTTTATCGAAATCATTCAAAACACCCCTTAATTGGACCGTCGAGGCCCAATACAAGCGTTAGGATCGAGTTAGGACTTAATCAGAACCTCTAAGAATTTTTCGCGAAATTACAAAAATTTTCCAAGGTGCAGGGCTCACACGTCCGTGTGGTCCAAGGGACACGCCCGTGTGACCCTGGGTGTAACACCCCAAACCCGGCCTAGATGTTATGGCTAAATTTAGCAGCGTAACATGAGAGTGTTTTTAGAAAATCTTAGCAAGTTAAAAATCGTTCACTTCATTATCATTACTTAAGTTTTGAAATCTCCAAACCGATTATTAGGTGAACACATTTCATCATCGCGGAAGCTAAAACATCATTAATTCATTAATCAATAGCTTAATAGTTTAAAATCCCGGAATAAACTTAAAAATAGTTCAAATTTAAAGACATTTTAATCCCAAAAATAAATATTTAAAATAAAACAGACAAATAGAATGTTACTCAAAAATCCATAAATGTTCAATAGTGGTCACCACCGAGCCCTCCGTCGCACCGATCCATCTACTGCTGAGGATTACCTGACAGAAAACTAAACAAAGGGGTGAGTTTTTGCAAACTCAGTGTGTACATCCCTACAAACAGCATGCATACAAACAGATAACAGAATACAGATAGTTCAGCCTTAGCTATGCACGTATCGCATGCATAACAAATCAGATATCAGAAAACATGCCCACCAACCCTGCACATCATCTCCGACCAACCCAACACACCATGTGGGGATAGAATCGACCCACCCAACCCTTCAAACCAAGTATGGGGATATAATCAACCCATCCAGCCCTACACACCAAAAGGTACCGTAAAACAGTACATAATAGATATATGCAGCGTAGCTGCCAAATAACAGGCTAATAGCCTCTCAGACTTCCTTCTCTTCACAACAATTCCAACCCAATGCAATGCAACATAAATACCATGACATGCTTATATGAAGATATCAGATCTTATCAAAATCATGGCAGAATGGATATACGGAGTCAGTCAGATACACATGCTTATAATAACATGCTTTTGCACACAATTCAGTAACCAATCAGAGTAAGGGGTCTAAGTAACGCTTACCGCCCCTACAATCAGGTCACAGTCGACTTAGGCAACCCGTGCAACCATATAAAACATTTCAAATTAATTGGGCTCACACGCCCGCGTGCCCTACCCGCGTGGGCCCACACGGCCCAACTTGGCTTTACCCGTGTCAATCACACGGCCTGGCCTAAAGTCCTACACAACCGTGCGGGCTAGATGGCCCAATTGGTCAAGCCCGTGCCACGCACACTGCCTCGCTAGCTTCACACACCCGTTTCAGTCGTGCCCATGTGGCGTGTGCACGGCTTGGCTCATCAGTCACACGCCCGCGTCTCCCGCTGCAGGCTGCCACATGGGCAGACCACACGCCCGTGTGGTGTCAACATGCCACTTTTCAGCTTTCACCGAAACTCATTTTCTACGCAATCGGAGTACACACCTGATTCGTTTTCGCTGCTAATCCAACCACGAGCACTCCAAAGCCTAAGATTGACAATACCGAGCCCAAAATAGTCACTTAAATCCACTTACATAAGAATGGACAAATCTCAAAACGCGAGATCTACTTACCTTCGACGAAGAACGGAGTTTCCTCGCTGCTAAGAATTTGATTACTGATCTACCAAACCTTGATTAATCCCTAAATAGAAACCAAAATCCTTTTAAATTATCTCCAACCGAAATCTCATAACTTAGTTTAAACGTTACTTACCAAATCGTCAGAACCACTAGCCAATGTCACAACTAAACGGAAGAGAACGGGAAATCGAATGAGAAGAAAAACGGAGAAGAAGGAAAAAGAAAGAAAAAAAGAATTTCGGTAGCAAGGGTTTGGAAGAGGAAGAAACGGCAGAGAAACTATTTTGTCAACCAGAAGAAAATAAGAAAACCCTAATTCTTCCCTAAAGCCCACAACCCAGAATTTTAATAAAACTCAACTCTTAATTGCAACTTGCAGCAAAAATAATAACATCGCCACTGCAGGGAATCGAACCCCTGACCCTAAGCGTATTCCCTTCCCACTTAACCACTAGACCAGCAAGCCCATTCTGTTAAGTTTTTACCCATAATTCATTATAAGCCCACTAACCACAAGTCAGGCTTTATTCAATAATAATAATAAAACCAAAAATAACTTGAAACACAGAGTCAGACACTTCTAAGCCCAACACTTACAAAAGCCGAAATACAGAAATTTGGGGACTTATACTGGGACACGCCCGTGCTAGAGTTCGTGTTCGACCCCATGTAACTCACTAACTTCTGTACATGGCCATGCCACACACTCGCGTGCTAGGCCGTGTGGCTAATTAATTCAATTTGAAATTAGGTGCAGGTTTCACACAGCCAAGACACACACCCGTGTTCTAGGCCGTGTGGCACACACGACCGAGACACACGTCCGTGTGCTCAATTTTGAGCATCTGTTTCTTAAAATTAAGGTGCAGGGGACACACGGCCTAACCACGTGCCTATGTTACCAAGTCGTGTGTCACACACAGTCCAGACACACACCCTTGTGGAAGAAATGAAGCCATTTCTAGCTTTATTTCTCACCCAAAATTTCACCTTAGACCTACTCTTGAAATACACAACCAATACCAAACATTTCAAGCATTCAATTTAGGCAATTGCCATCATTCAACATAGCATACCATTAATGCATATGTGTTTATAAACTTACCTTGGATTAACTTAGGCATTAACAACATTTTATCACATATACATAGCATATCACATATGAATATATCATTATAACCTACTAAATCATACCAAAATAAGCCATCACTAGCCATTTCAATGGCTAAGTTACAAAACATCAATTTCAAGCCACTATTGGTCAAGTTTTCTTATACTTTCCATTACACCAAAATGATTTTACTAAGTATACCCAAAATGACTAGTTGATAGTGTGACAATGCTCCAGTGATCTCCAACCTTCGCGAGCTTCCGAGCACTAAAAAATAGGGGAAAAATAAAAAGGAGTAAGCAATACATGCTTAGTAAGTTCGTATAATGGAAACTAAACTTACCAATCTCGTTTATTAAATCTAAGCATACAATAAAAAGTTTTCCATCCACTTGGCTAAATTAACTAAACATATGCATCCAATCAAATATGTTAGTCACAAAGTTCGCATGTACATAAAGTAAGAATAGATGAGCTCATCATACATTATTCTTTCAAGACATTATCATTTCATCTCATAATTCTCGTGCCATGTCAAGAGTATTATATCCTTTGAATCATTGAAATTCCGATGAATACTCAAGTGGTACACTCGGGGTGTACAATTCAATAATCCGTCAATTCTTATTCAAGGGTACCCCTTAGGGCACTTAACCAAGGAACACGCTCTCGAGTCACATATTGTATAACAGAATTATCAGTCCAGGCTAAATCCTTTACATAACGTATGTGTAATCAAACCCCAGGTGCACCGCACATAGGGCCTTTTGACCAGCCGCCTTCCCCTAGGTCTACCTCCACTTGCACCGTCATTGGCCACCGCCACTTGCACCACCACCTGGAAGAATTAAAACAGAAATGACAAGCAGAGATACACATGCGATAATATTTGTAAATGGCTATGTAAGACATAAAACTAATGTATTTAGGGGTTCTTCCCATTCGAACATCATCAAATAAAATAAAAAAAAAAGATTTCAAGCATACAAAACAACCAAAAATAGCAAAGCACATAACAGAAAAAAAAACGAAGTGATACACGTGCAAAGGTTCTTCTTCTTTTTTTCTTTTCAAAACTTTTTATGTATATATATATAAAGTTTTTTTTTTATTTTTTTAATTATATATATATTAAAATCTAGTATAAAAAAACGTACCTTGGGGGTCTGACCACCGTACACGGCGGTCGCCGGTGGAGCCCACGACGGTGAACGGCCGGAGTCAGGCTGGAATTCGCAGAGGGTGGAGAGAATTTTAAAACAGCCACTTCGTTTTTTTTTTGTGGGAAAAGAGTAAAATGAATTTTTTTTTTAAATTTTGATTTAAATAGGGGTTGTGAAGCGACGCTGTTTCACTTAGGTCCCTTAACGCCAAAACGACGTTGTTTTCCCCCCTAGGATCCGCGTCTCGACCAGACCCGAACCGTCTAAGATCCACGTGTTTTTGAACCAATGGGCTATTTCTGCCCTTAGTCCTTCCGCTTTTGAGGCTGATTACAATTAGATCCTATTCTATTTTCTTTATTTCTAATTTTGCCACAAACTTTCATTTTTCTTTCGATTTGGTCTACCTTGAAGCTGTGCGTTTTGAAAATTGGGATATTGCCCATTTTGGTCCTTCCTTGTTACTCGCGCGTTCAACTTGGTCCTTTTCCTTTTTATTTTATTTATGATTTGTACCAAATTTCTATTTTAAATTCAATTTAGCCCCTTTTTCTATTATTTTTGCTATTTTATTATCAAAATAATTAATTTAATAATATTATTACTATTTTATTTTCTCTTTTCTTGTATTTACTTACTAGTTATTATTATTATCATATTATTAAATTAATTTTTTATCATTATTACTGTTATTATTATATTTTCATTCATATTTATTTACCTAATTTTTTATTATTATATTTCTATTTTAGATTTTTTTATACATTATTATTAATATCATAATCATTATTATTATTATCGTTATTAATGTTATTATTATCATTACTATTATTATTATTCTTACCCCTTTTAATTTGTTTTATTTAATATTTTTATTCTTTTATTTATTTGCTTATTTTCATTTTTTTACTTATTTAAACCTTTTATTAGTTTTACTTGTTTATTTACTTATTTTCTATTTTATAATTGGTTTGTTTTTGTTTATTTATCTTATTTTTATTTTTACTCATATTATCATTAATTATGCTATCACATTTATTATTATTCTATTATGCATATTAGTACCATGATTTATTATTACTATTCTTTATGTTTTATCAAACATATTATGCTGCTATCTCTACAAATTCATGTCGCATTAATTTTTTCTCGATACATAAAATTTCATTTTTTAAAATAAGCAATCTTTCGTATTTTGAAATTCGAAAGGTCGTTCCCCAACTTACGGGATTTCAATTTTCTCGATGAATCCAAATAAATGAATTTGAAGCACGAATTCTAAATATTCTCGGGTATTAAGAAAAGATCGTATTCTAACTTACTGAGTATGATTTCTTTCTAAAATCGAGATAATCAAATATCTTTCAAAAACAAATAATTTTCAGTGTTTATTCTCGTTTCAGGGACTTAAAATATTGTGTCCTAACTTACGGGACAGAATTCTTTTCCTCGATTAATGTGAAATACGCCTTTTTTCTCAGAAAACTTTTAATTAAACAATAATTTAACGATGGATCATATTTTTCTTCAAAGTTCTTAATTTTCGACACTATGACACTAATTAATTAACTAGGTACAATTTTGGGAGTTACGAGGGTGCTATCCTTCCTCGTGCATAACCGACTCCCGAACCCGTCTTTTTGAATTTCGTGGACCAAAATCATTGTTTAAATAAATCAAACTGTTTATTAAAAACAATCACTTTTACGAAGTGACCCGATCACACCTCATCAAAAATAAATGTTGGCAACTCTCATTTTTCATTTTCAAAATAAAAGTCAACCCTTTTTTCAAAAAAAATGGTTTCGACAGTATGCTCAAAGAGCTCTATTAGGATTGCCAGTCTAGGCTAAACCCTAATCGTAATATATACTCGAGAGGTATTATATAAGAAATACCCATCCGGGTTAAATCCTTCCTATAACAAGGTCAATAGGATTGCTCCTCCGAGTTAAATCCCATCTGCAATAAATGCAGGACCTTATTTGTTTTGGGAAAGCGCATATAATCATCGAAATTCAATATTCAATCAAGACTTAACCCTTTTTCATCATTTCAAGCATGTATTCAATTTTTCTTTGTAGAAATCAAATAATTCACATCAAATGAAAATAACATTTCATACAATCACCACATTCAATTTAAACATATGTACATGCTCAATTAGGTTACACAAACTTACCTCGACACTTGTTCGCATAAATAATCCACTAATCCAAAAACTTTTCTTTTCTTCGATCAAGCCTTGAATTTTTGTTATCCAGATCTATATAAATAGCTTTAATCGTTAATTTCATATATTTCATATTTATTTGGATTCAATTTACGTCCTAGGCAAAATTACCATTTTGCCTCAATCTTTTCCATAAATTCCAAATTCATCCCTAGGCCAGAAAATGAAACTTGTGCAATTTACTCCTTATTCCAAGCCTAACCAAAATCTCATTATGAATTTTAAAACACATGTTTTCATAAAATTTTAGAATTTTTTATCAAATTTCACAACTTTACATTTTAGTCCCTAAATCATGTTTTCATCAAAAATCACTTTGTAAAAGTTGTTTATCTATCAACAACCTTTCATTTTCTACCAAAAATTTCTAACTTTCAGCATATTCATGCATGACCCATTTTTCATACCTTGATAACTTTTCAAATTAATCCCTCAAATAGATAGATTAGACTATCCCGGTTTTAAAAATATCAAAATTACTAAAAACGAGACAAGAAAACTTACCCAATTAAGCCCTGAAAGTTTTTTCTCTCTCTCCTAAGGTTTCCATAGAATTTTGGGGTTGAAGATGACAAAATAAAATGATATTTTCTTTTTATCATCTTTTAATTAATTAATTAATTCAATGTCCAATTTAGTCCCTACTCTTTTCTAATTTTTCCATGGATGAGTCATCAAAAAAATCTATATACTTATTTAATGGTCTAATTACCATATAAGGACCTCTAGTTTTGAATTCCATTGCTATTTAATTCCTATAGCTACTAGAATTCAACTTTCACATTTTATGCGATTAGGTCCTTCTCGTAATTAAACACTTAATCGATAAAATTTTCGAATCTAATTTTTCACATGACATGTCTATCATAATATGGACCATGTAATAAAATAAAAATAAATTTTATTTTTGGGTCAGATTTGTGGTCCCGAAACCACTGTTCCAATTTCATTGAAAAATGGGCTGTTACACAATCAATCCTATTTTTCAGCAATTAAAGTTAGATTTAGGGAATTCCTTGATTTTTCTAATCAAATGAAATTAAAAAGCTTCGTTGCATCCCGGGAGGACCTTTGTCTTAACCTTTTAGCAACTTTTTGTAGGGGCAAATAGTTCTCTTTAGAAAGTGTCATCCACACCTCGAAATCTACTGTTTATTTCAATATCGTCTCCGGATCTATCTTTTTCATTCTATATTTCCAACAATCAAATAGAACTATTTTTGAAGACAACAACGGAGGCTACCACAGTATTCAAAGTGATGAACCAAGAGTTTGTGAAACTTGACCGATTTGATAATTCAAACTTCAATCGTTGGAAGGACAAGATGTTGTTCCTTCTTACTATCTTACATGTGGCGTACATTCTGGATCCAAACCTACAACCTATGGAGGATCTCGCCCCCAATACAAGCCCCGAGAAAATTACGAAAGTGGCCGAACTCAAGAAGAAGCATGAAGATGACAATTTCACATGTTGAAGACACATTATCAACACCTTATCTGATCAATTGTATGATCTCTACATGTCAATGCAATTCTCAGTGGAAATATGAAAAGCTCTTGAAGAGAAATACAACACCAAGCGACAAGGTATTGATAAATTTTAAATGACGAAGTATTTTGAATTCAAAATGCTCGATAGTATCCCGATCATGGATCAAGTCCATAAATTACAAGTTCTTGTAAGAAGGCTTCATGAATTGAAAGTTTTCATTTCAGAATTGTTACAAGTTAAGGTAATCATCTCAAAGTTGCCCTCATCTTGGAAAAATTATCGGAAGTGCATATGACAGAGGACTTCACTATGGAGAAAATACTTAGGAATTTGTATATTGAAGAGGAAAATTAGAAGAGTGATGCAGTGCATCTTCCCCAAATTTCTAAAGTAAACCAAATGAGCAAGTCTAAGAACTCTCAAAATGGTAAGCAAAAGGCTACATCCGAGACCAAGGACGTGTAAGACAAGAAGAAAAAATCTCACAATTTTTATAATTGCAATAAGAAATTATACTATATTAAGGATTACAAACTTCTTAAAAAGAAGCAAGATGCCATAACTTCCAAAGCCAATATGGTAGAGGACATGGACTTAGAGGCCATAGTTACTGAAGGGATTAAGAGTTTGGAGATTGGTATGATTACAAAACTCAACATAGCCATGATTGATAAGTCCTGTAATCTGTGGCTCGCCTCTAGAGCTACTATCCATATGTGTAATGACCGATAACAATTCAATAGTTATGAACTAGTGGCAAACTGTGAAATGTTTATGGCCAACTACCAATCGATTAAAGTGCTCGGTTAAGGGATGGTGGAACTCAACTTCAGATCTGGGAAGAAATTGACTTTGAAAAATGTGTTGCATGTTCCCGATGTGAGAAAAAATTTAGTGTTCGTGAGTATTCTATATAACAAGGGGTTCAAGAGTATCTTGGAATCTGATAAGTTTGTCTTGCTTAAGGGTGATATATTCATTGGAAAAGGATATTGTAACGAGGGTATGTTCAATTTGAGCATTGATATGAACAAATTTAATTCTTTTGCTTATATTGTTGAATCTTATCTTTTATGGCATGCGCATTTAGCACATTTTAATTTTAAAACTTTACAATATATGCAAAAGAATGGTTATATAAGTCTAAGTAATTATGAGTTTGTGGATAAATGTGAAATTTGTATTCAATCAAAAATTACCAAGAAGTTGTTTCCTACTAAATGTGAAAGGAATTCGCAAGTGTTAGATTTAATTCATTCGAATGTTTGTGAATTAAATAGAACTCTAACAAGAGATTGAAAATGATATTTTATCACTTTTATAGATGAATTCTCTAGATTTACTTATATGTATCTCATGAGAAGTAAAGACGAGGCATTTGATATGTTTAAACATTTTAAAAATGAGGCTGAGAATTTGTTTAGTAAGAAAATCAAAGTGCTTCGTAGTGATAGAGGTGGTAAATATTTTTCAAATGAATTTAATGTATTTTGTGAGGAATAAGGTATGGTACATGAGTGTTCTGCACCATATACTCCGCAACAAAATGGTTTGGTGGAAAGAAAGAGCTGTACTTTAGTAGATATGGTTAACTTGATATTATTAAATGTTAAACTTCCATATAATCTATAGGGTGAAAAATTATTGACTGTGTGTTATATTTTTGACAAAATACCATCAAGAAAATTCAAAGTATCTCCATATAAGTTATGGAAGGGTTGGATGCCAAACTTAGATTATTTCAAAGTATGGGGGTGTTTAGCTTACTATAGAGTTCTCAACCAACGGAGAACAAAGTTAGGTCCAAGAGCCATCAAGGGTGCATTCGATGGATATGCCCAACACTCTAAGGCTTATCGTGTTCTTGACTTAGTGTCAAATACGATAATTGAACAAGAGATGTTGTATTCATTAAAATAAGGTTTTCAATGATTCAATAGATCCGGAAAAAAAGAATATTAACCAATGATCTCAAGTGATCAAACCAAAAGAAGTCTTTATGATAATAAGGATATAGAGCCAAGAAAAAGTCAAAGAGTGAGAAAAGTAAAGGACTTGGGTCCTAATCTCATTTCCTCGCAATCTCTAGCATTCCTTGTTGAGCGAAATAGGGAATCCGTAATTAGGAAGATCCTCATAATATTGAATGTGGATGGTAATCCATAAACCTATGGTGAAGCCATGACTTCTAAGGATGTAGCATTTTGGAAAGAAGTGATAAATGATGAAATGGATTCAATATTATCCAACAATACTTGGATTATAGTTGATCTTCCTTAAGGATCGAAGCCTATCGGGTGTAAATGGATGTTTAAAAGGAAGAATACTCCAATAGGGGGTTCTCCAACCTTTAAGGCTAGGTTGGTGGTTAAAAGATTTAGGCAAAAGGAAGGCCTAGATTATTTTGACACTTATGCATTAGTGGCTAGGTTGACCCTCATTTGAATTCTTATAACACTTGTACCAATCCATAAGTTACATGTACATCAAATGAATGTTAAGACGGATTTTTTGAATGGTGATCTCGAAAAGGAAGTCAACATGGAGTAACCAGAAGGATTTGTGTTTCCTAGAAATGAACATAAGGTGTGTAATTTGATCAAGTCATTATATAGTTTAAAACAAGTTCCTAAACAGTGGCATGAGAAATTTGACTCGGTTATCTTGTCATATGGTTTTTTACATAATGGTGCGGATAAATGTATTTACACTAAATTCAAAGATAGGTATGGTGTAATTATTTGTCTCTATGTAGACAATTTGTTGATTTTTGGTATGAACATGGAAGGTGTTCGTGAGACTAAAAAGTATCTAGCCTCGAATTTTAATATGAAGGATCTCCATGAGGTAGATACAGTTCTAGGTATAAAGGTGAAAAGGCATGAAAAGGGTTTTGCACTAAGCCAATCTCACTACATAGAGAAAGTATTGGAAAATTTTAAACACTTGAATATCAAGGATTCGAACACATCGTACGATTTGAACTTCAAGTTAAGTGAGAATAATGGCAAGGCTATAGCGCAACTTGAGTACGCCAGCGCAATCAGAAGTCTAATGTATGCAATGCATTACACTAGACCCGATATTGCATTTGTTGTGTGCAAATTGATGAGACTTACAAATTGTCCTAGTATGATTATTGAAAAGGAATTTGTAGGATTATTAGCTATCTTAAGGAAAAAAATTGGGATTATTCTAGAGTGATTATCCTGCAGTACTAGAAGGTTACTCGGATGCAAGTTGGATTACAAGTCTAACTAACAATAAGTCCACATATGGATGAATATTTACAATCGGAGGTAGAGCCATTAGTTGGGGCCTCTATTGGGGCCTCTCTTGCGTGTAAATAACTAATGCAATTGTGCAAGTGTACACATCATTCAAATAATAAAGTGATAAGTAAGTGTCATCTCCATAGGGATCAAAAATTGGTAAGAAATTGAGTAAGTTATTATAATCCTATTGACTATACTGAATAGCATGAAATACTCTCAAGTTGAATAAGATGTTTGTATAATGAATTGATGAAATCAAATGTCAAAAACAAAGAATTGATATGGCAAATAAAATGTTGTGGGAAAATTACTAAGAAAAGCAAAAGTAATTATGTTGTTGAATGAGTAGGGATAGAATTATTTAGGTGAAATGTTCATATAAAAATAATGCCATGGAAAAATATTGTTTAATCAACTGCTCCGAGAGTCACTACTGTAACCTGTCTCTTTCAATAGCTAGATCTAAAGCTAGAAATATAAGTTATTGTATATCTACAATACTCTGGATTAATAACTACAATGAACGTTCTTCTCTGTACAACTCACAACATCTATGTTTAGGGTGCTACGAATTTTCTATCAAGTATTTGCTTACATCAAACGATTCAAGATCCAATATATTTAACCTTTTCAGAATTAAAAATACATCTAAGAAACCAACACACAATCAACTATGTCTAGAGCTTGCATGCATGTATTTAAAATAAGCATAAATCGAATGAAACAGTGACATAGACAATCTCAAACCACGAGCATTAAAAATGATTAAACATTTACCCAAATAACTCCAACCCATAAAAGATTTAGTTCATGGGTGGAAAAGTTAACATCAAAATAAAATCATTTATCAACATTCTCAAATAAGTTCAAATCATAGAAACTAGGAAAATAAAAGAAGAAATGCAAGAATTCTCGCCACACTCCAGCTTCTCTTTGATCTTCAAATTATACGTGAATCCAAGATAGCTTTCTTTGGAATTCTCCAATCAAGAGAAAAATCGCTATCACCAATTTTCTTCTCACACAAATTTTCTATTGCTCTTTCTTCTTCTCTTTCCTTCTTTTATTAGGTAGATCCATCCCTCTCAGCATACATTTGTTTCTCCTCTTTTTCAATGTTATTTTTCTGGTACACATCTAGTTGGCTGAGAGTGACGTGGATAGTGTGCTGAGTCATCTTCCTAGAATTGCCATGGCAATTATATTAACAATCAATCTCACCATTTGCCACGGTAATGTTTCACTTCTCTTATTTTCCTTCATCATCCTCTTCTTCTACCTACACCTGTGTCTAACCACAACCACAACTTTCCCAAGTAATAAAAGTAATAAATTATAACCATTATAGCACAATCCAAGCTTTGTTATGCAATGTTCTAAAATTATCCTAAAATGCATAGGTATTTACTTAATTACAAGTAATTAATTCCATCTAAAGGTCTAAAATATAAATATTTTCAAGAGTTATCAGCCTCCAAGAAACAAACTTGCATATCACATTCAACTATAGAGGCTAAATTTATAGCCTTGGCAGTTACTGTCAAGGATGGAATGACAAAGAGATCTCTTGCTAGATATAAAGTTGTGGCCATAACGTAGGTTCGCCATTTTTGTATATTGTGATAATGAATCTACCCTGTCTTGAGCATACAATAAGGTGTACAATGGAAAGTCTATACATATAAGTTCGAGACATGAGTATGTGAGACAATTGATTAAGGACAGTGTGATAATTGTTATCTATGTTAAGTCAGTTAACAATTTAGCAAATCATTGACAAAAGGTTTGTCAAGAGATTTGGTTAAGAGTACCACCACTAAAATGGGATTAAAATCATTCTAATCATGTCATTGATATTGGAAACCCTACCTTTTTCTAGCAAAAAGTTAGTTTCAAGGTTCAAAGGGTAATAACAAGTTATCGAATGACAATGTGCACTTAGGATCAGGATTTAGTGTTTATATTTTAGGAAGATGATTTTTACTCTTAATGGATAGACATTAACTGTCATGAAATCCACCTATACAGACATGAAGTGGTGCCGCTTCAACGAGATTTTATGAGTACATGCTCATGAAACGGGATGAGCAAATGACTATAACGATGCTAAAGCAAATTAAACTCTTACTATAATATGTTATGATTATGTGTCAAATTTTTCCAGTATTGACTTTAAGAGTGATGGTCTAAGTGACTAGTCACCATTTACTTTGTTGATATTTTGAAGAGTTTGCACTAAAGGAAGGTTCAATCTACAGACACCCTTCTTTATGCATAATCGTTGTGTACTTGTTCTCTAGAACTAATAATCTAATAGGGGATTGTTGGAAATTATAGATTGCAAATTCATAATTATTCGTGAGCACTTATTAGAAAGTGATGATTTATTCAAAAAATACATTTGATTCTATGAGACATGTTTTTCTAAGAAGTATGCCCAATGGAAATCACACATAAAAGATTGTGACTCTTCAAAATAGTATCTATTGTGTGTATATAAATAGAGAGTCTATGGTGCTCACAAATCACAATTACAATCAATCCTATTTTTTAAAAATTAAAGTAAGAGTTAGGGAATTCCTTGATTTTGCTAACCCAAGGAAATTCAAAATCTTTGTTGTATCCTGGGAGGACTTTTGTCTTAACCCTCTAGCAACTTTGTGTGGGGGCAAATAGCTCTCTTTGGAAAGAATCACCCGCGCCTCGAAGTCTACTGTTTATTTCAATATCATCTCCAGATCTATCTTCTCCTTTCTATATTTCCAACACCTAAAACTCTTAAATATGATCAACTTGTTCTAGGTAAAAAATAATTGTGTGAGCACTTATTATTTTTCATAGGGGAACTTGTATTTGAGTGCAATTTTGTAAGTAAACTCAAGTGAGTCGTTTTTTTTACAACAAAACTTTTAAGGGAAAAGTCTTGGTGGAGAGTGATCCAAATTAGAGAATGGATGTCAAGTTGTAGTATGATAAGTGTGATTTCCCATTCTAATAATCCTTTATTGTAGCCCTAATACCCCCAAAACCTTCTATTACTAGGAAAAATATGGTCCAAATGACTTTGAAGATGCAATGTGAATTACCACAATGACCCTTGTAGTGTGACAAACTTAGATTTTTTCAATGCAATCCATGCGGCCTTAGGTAGTTTCTTCGCTCCAAAAATGCCTAAGTCAACCTAACTCCCAACAATTGAGGACTCAATAGAATTTCTCTAAGGCACCCAAGAAGAACAAAGCAAAGCAATGCAAATTGAAAGAACTCAAAAGAAGAACAAAGCCATAGAAAAATAAGAACGCAAAAGAGAAAGTTTCGAGTGAATGCTCTCAAGAATTTTTTTACTCAATGAATGAATTACAATGAGGGGGAGAGGTCTCTATTTACAGTTGAGTCTCTCTAAAATCAACAGTACAGATCAAAGTACATCAATGGCTAAGATTAAAAGTTATCTAAAAATTATATCTCTAAGATTACAGAATCGTATCTTCTAAAGATTACATATCATATCTAAGATTACACATCTTTGAAGATCGCGTTCCTATATTTTTCATGCTTTGTAGATGGGTATTCAATCTCTCCAAGCAATGGGTCAGTCTAGTTGGACCAAATGATCCCCATGTCAATGATAGACCTCCATAGGATGCATTGTGTGTTATAGTCATGAGCTTTGAACTACGGCCCATGACATTCTCCCCCACCCATTCTCACAACGCCTTCGTTGCACCTTCGGAATGGCACTAACTTGATTCACCTTGGTCTCGTCTTGATGCCTTAGCTTTTTCCTTCCTTTGAAACTTTTTCCTTGGCTTTCGTCACCTCTTAACTCAAACCGTCCCACTCATTTGTACATCTCGATAGCAAGAATTTACGTCTCTCTCTTGCGCATATTCTAACTCTCTTCGAATAGAATCCTCTTGATGCACACCACTTGGCTTCGAATTGCCTACAGTCCCTCAGGCTCCTTACTTAAAAACTTCGAAAGGGCTCCTATGTTCTTGCCAAGCTAACAAGTTAGAATGTAAAACACTATCAAAAAGTGTTCAAAATGTACCTTTCTCGCAGCATTTACTCGGGTCAACTGTCCAACATGCATCATCACTTTCCTGAAGTTTGATGCACAATGCACCTCTCCCATAGATAGTAGCTCCTATAGTGTGTCAATAGAAGTGAGCCTCATTGATTCTAGCTCCAAAGTTTCTAAGTCTGATGCCAAACTCACCTCTTGCATTGGTGGAAGCCTCACCGATGACTCGGCCAACTACATTGCTTTACTCGAATTGAGCCTCATTGGTCCCAGCTTCACTATCATAGGTACTTCAAATACATTTTGAAGGGGGACTTGCTTTGTTGTTGGAAACGAGATTTATGAATTATCCTATAGAACGAAGACTAATAAACGGAACGCTTCTATCCCGTCTATAGCCTATAGGAGGTTAAGAATGGAAAATTTATTGAATTAAGTGTATTAAACTATAAAATAAATTGTGTAAAAGAAAAAGAATTGAAACATAAATTAGTAATATTTGTTATATTAAAGTGAAGTGAATTATATTACGAAGTATATGTTGGATCGAATATAATTAAGAGTAGATTAAGTTAAGAAAAGAAAAGCAAATTATAGTTAGTATTGGCGCATCTTGAGTAATGATTAAATTGAAAATAAATTCAACTAAATCTAAAATAAAATAAAATTATGACAAGTGCGACAAAAAGTTCCAATACATAAGTTTCAAAGTTTCGATACATGAAAGCTTCAAAGCTTAAAATCTATAGTAATCTAGTATAGATTCTAGTACTTATACATAAGGTACAAATACAATTGTTCTTAAAATTATATGTTGCCTAGAAAATACATAGGAAAAAGAATTTAGGGATCTTTAAATAATATTTTATTAGTAGAGGACTTCAAAAAGGGATATAAATGTGATAGGCAATCCTGGTAATGATAGAAAATTGACCAACGTTTAGGGATTCAAATTGTAAATTTTAATGTGACATTCCTTATCTATATCTATTAATGGGTTGGGTAAGGTCTGTAACACTTTCTTTGCTTAAAAGAAGCTTTATTGAAGAACAAAACATGGATGAAGTAAGTTCTTTTAGCATGGAATAGATACATTATTAGAGAATAATGGACTTATGGGTTCTATGAGCTATGTTGGACCCTATGTCACATATGTTGTAATTGAATTCTACGCTAATATATCGAGGATTGTTGATAATTACCAAAGCCTTCTCTTTCATAAAGCTTTTGTCGAGGCCACAAGTATGAATTCAACCCTGAACAAATTAGATAGGTCATGAGTTGCTATAGTTGAGCTTCATGAATCCGTGGACACTGTTCCTCTTCCATCACTAACAACATCCACCCTACATGGTCAGTAGATGGTTTTATTCATGACTCATCTTTTAACAAGGAATTCAATCCAAAACAACCAAAGGAATATGGTTAGCAAAAAAGTAGTAGTTATGACTAGGAAAGTCGTAAAGATGTTTGAATTTGACCTTGGGTAGTTTATTTTATAAGAAATTACCAATCAATTAAACAAGGTACATATCATAAATCTACTGCTCTTTCCCTCTATGAACTTTTTAAGTCCATTTGAAGCAAAATACAAGGTTGTTTCGAGCCACTAAACATCTTAAGAGAAAAGTTTCTAAGTTAAAGTTCTTTCCAAAATTACTCGATGTAAAATATACATCAATGGCCTATGCTGATCCATATGAAGAAGAAGAAGCTAAACCTAATATTGAAGCTACGCTAACTACCCCAATGGTGACGTCTGAAGTAAGTCCTACCAGCAACCTAGTTAGTTTTCATCAAAGAATGGTCTATCACCTCAATTCATCTATTGACTCACACTACCTACTCATCTCCAAACCGCAATGATTTAATGGGTCCATATCGACAATTATGTTTGGCATATTTTTTATAAAAAAAAGGAGAGTAGAGAGGAGCAATAGGGTATGCAATGCAATGGTGATGGTTTCTGATCTATTGATTTGCTCGTACGAATGGGAGATAATATTTTGTTTTTATATTCCTATTTTCTATTATTGAAAGTTTTGAAATTATTGAACTTTTTGAAATTTATTGGTGAAAGGTGATTGACATTATTTTGGCGTAAGAACTCTCATCATTTGTGATTTGTAAATATGAGATGTTTTATCCAAATTTTAAAGTTAGTTTTACCTCTTGAGGAAAGAGATTTTGAAAAACAAATTCTAGGAACTTATTAATTAGGACATCTTTCTTATGTTATTATTTTTCATATAAAAACAATTCCTTTTTGGAGTCACAAAGAGTGAATAGGGGTGGTTTTGGTATTATAAAAAAAATATTTATATGATCAAAATAAGTATTTCATGACAACCACACAAGTAAATAAAGATAGTGTTGGTGTTTTAAACAATTACTAGGATCAACATAGGCTTTTTTTCCTAGAAATTTGTAAATATGTAAATCTATTTATAATGATAAAGAGCGAAGTATGGGTTTGGTGGGTGATCTTCAAAAGGAAAGTAGTACTAATTAGGATGAGGTTTTTAGTGTGCCTTGTAATGGTAATTGTGAGATAGCAATAATTTAACAATCCTAAAAAATAACATGATGAAGTGTTGCTTGGAAAAAAATAAAGGGGTTGAAGATGTTGCTTTATATACAAAATAAAGTTATCTTAGCTACAAGCGAGATCATAAGAGTGATAAGAAGAAACTAGTTCAAATTTAATATATATAAGGGAAACTAAAGGAGTAGTGTTGATCAGGGGGACTTAGCAGAAGCGAAGGTATATAGAAATAACTTATTTTCCCTCATTTTCCCTTCTTTAAGA
Organism: Gossypium hirsutum; assembly: GCF_007990345.1. Taxonomy (NCBI): domain Eukaryota; kingdom Viridiplantae; phylum Streptophyta; class Magnoliopsida; order Malvales; family Malvaceae; genus Gossypium; species Gossypium hirsutum. The sequence continues at coordinate 745,727 of NC_053432.1, forward strand.
AAAACTAATGCATTTTGAATTAAAATTAAATAGTCGTGACTAAGAGATTTGATGATTTTGAACACAATTTGAATGTAGGAAATTATGTTTGTACTTCCATGATTGATATGAAAGAAATACAAGACATAATATGCATTAACTAATACCTCTGATTATGCCAGCATTACTTGAATCAAGTTATTAAGGAAGAAAATGGATGAGTCATTCAAGAAACGCTTGGCCCAAAGGAAATTCATGGTTTCAATTGGGTAGAATGGGTCGAAGAACACACGAGTCTTTCTATCTTTACATAGAGCAATATTGGAGCGCAAACTTGAATTCTAGTCCCATTGTTATTAATGCAACATGAAGTGTTGACATCCTTAATCCTGCATATACAAATATTTGCATTTATATCATTCATTCAAAATCCAAAATAATTCTCTCATTTGGTATCGATACCGCTTGGAAAATTGGTACCAAAACTGATTAATGTTTCTCGATTAAAAACCTAAACTCCAATAACTATCGGTACTTTTGTTAAAGTACCGATATTTCTACTCTGAGTATCAATACTTGTGATGCGGTATCGATACCAAATTCCGTTACTATCTTCCTAGACATTTCAAAATCATAGAGGTATCATTTTTACAACATGAATATCAATACCTTTGCTTCAGACCAAAAAAATACAACATACATAAGCATATAAGTCATTCCAACATGTACTAAATCATCATGCTATCATATCATCATCAAATAAATGTCAAAACAGCCATAATAGTAGTCTCAAACATTGAAACTAAGTCCAAGCTATAATCAACATAATACGAAATGTATCTCCTAAACTTAGGAGCATATATAGTCATAGAAGCATCCAAAACATCATGGCAAATATTAGTAAAAGTCTACCACATTACCTTATTCCCAAAACGAAACAAATAAAAATAACACCTACGAAATCACTGAAATGGACTTGCTTGGACCACCCTTAGAACCACACCGCTCACACTGGCACACAACTAATGTGCAATGGTTTAAAATAAGTGAGTGAGCTTAACAAGCTCAGTGAATATTCAGAATAACCACAATGTACACACAATATCAAAGGTTAAATAAGAGCATACTACTTTAGAAAAAAAACATATTGGGAATTAATTCCCAATAAATAAGAAATAATTGAGCGTGAATCGAAAGGCTCATGTTTGGTTCAGTGAGGGATCATGGAATTTACTATGAGAACATACTAACATTTTCATAAAATTTAAATCAACTCATTTAGCATATTATTCACATGTTTAAGTGTCCATCTCACATCGTAATACCATAACAAATAAGATCACATTTAACGATAATATGCATAGCAGCCACAAACTCATTTAGGCATACATCACATTCCACATATATACATTTTAAGATAATTTGGCACTTGAGGCTATGAAACATAAAAGTGAGCTCTATCATCACTCATCGAATACATATCATATTTCACATGTTTAATCATCTTTCATTAATTCTTTTACACATTAATCACATGAATATTTAAACATATATCACAGAACATATAAATCACATTTAATCACATTCAGTCACATTTTATGATAGTTTGGCTGTTGAGGTTATGAAACATAAAAGTGGGCACTACCACCAAACATCGGATACACAGATCTTCATCACACCAAATAGACTCATAGAGTCAGACATGTCCCATAAGTGAAGCATAAAACTAACACTCTCCAACACACCAATTGACTCATACAGTCAAACATATCCCAAAAAGTGAAGCATAAAGCTAACACTCTCCAACACACCAAACATGTCCCGCTGAATGAAGCTTAGCTCATATTCCTTTATCTCTCCAAACATATCTCAAGGCCTTAATGCCCAAATCACAAAACACATATAGGTGAGTACTCACAATCCTATAGCATGCCAACTATATCTAACGGTCTCATATGGTCACAAGGCCAAAGTATCCACAAATATACAATTTTAATTATTGATTTAATGCACATCTATGTTCATATTCATTAATTCATGTGACAAACTTGTACACAATGTATGCTTATCGAATTGACGTTTAATTACACTTAAAGTGCCACAATAATACTCATTGAGCCATCACTTATCCAACCACATATGAGTGCATTAAAATAAATACATCATATATCACATACAAGTATTCTCACATATTACCTGTCATAATAATATCACATTCCACAATTCAACACATACGTACTTATCAGTTTTTGTGCACTTTCACTGTGCATTTATATTGTTAACGCAACATCATCACTATTATTCGGCATATTAAATAGGCCTACAACATAATACAATTCACAATAGTCATCTCACATGTCTCATATCACAATAATTCATCATAATAATCAATATATAAATATTCTCATAATCACATAATTAACAAAAAAATAAAAACAAGGGAAATAAAAAGCTTACACTCGAAATTTAGAGTAGGGGTTTAGGCTACAACTAAATTCCAAAATAACGCATTGAATCATGTCTACAAGCAATTATTCCAAACACTCACCAATTACGCTTTTGTCGAAAAGCCGAAAGTTTAAACTAGTTTTTCCTTGCCTTTTTCTCTACTCACAGAAGGTCCTATTGATTCCAACGCTTCAACAAAGTAATTCACACAACAACACAATCAACATTCACCTATAGACTCAGAACAAACAATCCAAAAACACAGGCCTAAACTAGGTTCTCATGTAACCGAAACCTTTAACATAACAAACTTAAAATTCAAATATCTCGATCTATATTCAATCTTTTCACCTAAAACCAATTATGTTCATCTTATTATTCACCTACTACTAATTCCAAACTTTTAAACTATACTAAAATACTCAATTCATAGTATCGACTTTTTTGACATGTTTTTGGCTATTTTTTGAAAATTCATTAAAATTCAAGAAATACTTAACGAAACTTCAAAATAAGTTTAGAAACCTTCTAATCATGTTAAAACAAGTTGAAAAACATTTTGAAACCACATTTTTACTCAAAATCCTGAAATCCACCATTAACTAGCAAATTTTTGGTTTTTTTTTCAAAACATGTGATTTAATGGCTAATAATTCAGTTTGAAAGACTAATTAACATTTAAAGCTATTAAGGAGTTGAATTGTTACCTTAGACGATGAAAAACCAAGCATTTGATCGAAAACCCGAAAATCACGAAAGCTTGACTATGGAGAAAACTATGGTGTTTTGGGTGTTTTTATTAGTATTTAATGGAGGTTTATGACTAGGAGGATGATAGAAATCAAAGGAATAGAGTTCGGGAATCAAAACTTGAATGAGAAAAGCTTGGAAAACAAGGGAGGACAAACACAAAGGATGGGAGAAATCTAATGTGGGTTTTATAAAGATGAAAGGAGAGAATAGGTTAATTTTTAAACTTTGGTAAAACTGCAACATAAATGCTCACAATTTTATCTCTATTACAAATTAGTCCTTTTTTCCAAAATTAAAGGTATTTAAAACTTATTTTTAGAAATTGATTTAATTTTCTAAAAGTCATAGTAAAAAAAACATTACCGGAATATCATGTTGCAAAATTTCGAATAGTCTAAGGCTAAAATTCCTAAATTATCCCTAAAACTCCTATGCCTTATTTTGGGGTGTTACATACACTGAAAGTAATTGGGCTGGATCAATGGATGATATGCAAAGTACCTCTGGATATTTCTTTTCGCTTGGACCTAGGAAACTCTCTTGGAGTTCGAAGAAGCAATTGACAGTTGCTCAATCTACAGTTGAGGCAGAGTATGTAGTTGCGGCAACAGCAGTCAACCAAGCAATTTAGTTGAGAAAACTTTTGTTTGACTTGAATCTTGTGCAGAGTGAAGCAACCCAAATTCTATGCGACAACGAATCTACCATAGCAATTGCGAAGAACTCAATCTTCCATGGAAAGACAAAACATTTCAAAATCAAGTACTATTTTGTGAGAGAAGTCAAACAGAGCAATGAAGTGACTCCAGTTCATTGTAGTACTAAAACTTAACTTGCAGACATTTTGACCAAACCACTAGGAAAGACAAGGTTTGAGAATCTGAGAAACAAAATTGGTGTTCGTAGCATGAAGGCTAAGGAGGAGTGTTGTGAGATGACCATTCATGTAATATTCGGCGAACCCTCCAAGATTGGAGAACTCACAGTAAGTGGCGAGCGCTACCTCAAATGAACAGTGAGTGGTGAGCTACCTCGAATGAGTATAAGCGGTGATCTCATTACTTTAGCGAACTAAAATGCAAATTGGGGTCGCATGGAAAATGTGAACTAGGGTCACGAAAAAGATGCAAGCTATTTGAAGCTGAACCATGAAGCTGTGCAAGTTATGTTTTCAAATTATGTTTTTCAGCTTTTTTAAGAAATTTAGAATTTATTAGCATAATATATTTGATGTTAATTAACATAAATCCGTTGTTATTTCTTTCCATAATTAGGAGTTTTTTCTTGTTACAAATACCCCTGTTACATTATTCAAAAATAAAGTACAATATATATAACTTTAACAGATAATTTTGTTGCTAAATTTATTGTTTCTTCACTGCAATTCCTTTTTTCTTAGTGACGAAATTCCAACAAATACTTTTACCGATAATGGCCCATGGTTAAAAGAGTTACATTTATGGCATTCTTGGCGGATGAGCATGATGTTCATGGTCAGGCCCTCCAGGTGAAACTCTATCAGAGTCAGCTTTCAAAGCAAAAACCTGGCGATAATGCTCCAACTTGTTACGATCATAGCCTAATTCACGTAAAAGAAGGCGGCTGCTAATTTTCTTCTGCACCAGGGATTGAGCTTGAGAAGAACTCATCAAAAGGACCACGAAGAAGGCAGCCAAGAAAGATAACCTAGCCATCGTAAGTGAGGAGGAAGTAGTAGCTGTAGAGATGAGAGAAATAGGCAACAACTGCTGGTATTTATAGGGATAGATCCAAGTCATGATTTGTGATAGTGGAGATTAAATGAGTCAGTATATTTTGTTCTGTTCTTAGATTTATTATTTTTAAAATCATCCTCGTAATTATCAGATCCTTTTGGAATACAATATAAGCAAACACATCAGTGAGTTTGGATTATTTTTTTAAAAGAGAGTCGGGATTATTAATTTATTAATACACCGGCTAACCATTAGATAATGATCCGTAGTGATATATATATTGTTGAATATTTAATTAATAAATAATAAATTTTGAATTTCATCCTTAATTTTGTTTATGAATCTATATAGCAATGATTAAAATTCTTGTCAAGTATCCATTTGATACAAATTCAAATTGTACATGACATCATTCCTCGTTTTTAATTTTATATCAAAAAAAGTTATTATATTAATATATTTATAAGATGTCCCGATTTCGGGGTGGAGAAAGATATTTAGATTGTGAGTTAATTTTTTAAAAATTAAAATATTATATAAATAATATTAGCCTTTTGATATATATGTCCTCTCCAATCTATAAATAGGAAAATAATGCGATTCAGTACACTTAAACTCATGTCCTCCTACATTAGTAACAATGTTTATGCCAATTAAATTAAGACTCAATCGGCTTTTAATCTTTTTTTTTAAATTGGTTCGCATCTCACTTTGTCTATTCACTCTCTTTTCTTGTTGTTTTTCCTCTACGCTTTTCGTTTTTGTTTTAAGAAACTTGTTTTTTGTGATAATTTGTTTTAAGAAACTTATTTGGTTTTGAGGTCTCTTATTGCTGATATGGTGTATGTTACTGTTTAGAGTGTGTATTTTTATTGTTGTGTTTTGGTATCATAGGTTGTGAGACTACACAAGAAACATTTTATTGTTGACCTTTCAGTTTGTTTACCTTTTTGGGTTTAATAAATTTTACTTTGGTTAAGAAAAAATTAAACTGATTTTCATGAAAACAACATACATCTAAACATTTTTTTTTCACAAAAATAAAAATTAATTTAATTATGATTCCACTACAAATGAAAAGTAAATAAAAGCAACAGCATAAATGAATACTCCTAAGTTCCATTGTTAGATCAAGTCTCAGAACTTCATTGCATTTGTCTCTCCCTTAATCTTAGAATCATCACCTAATCTAGACAAGTCAATAGGTGCATTGGATGTACTAGCATCGATATTTCACGGATATCGCCGTAAACACCCCTTCCCTGCATAGATAAAAGGGCATTCTCAGAACTGGTTTACTGACATCTACAAAAGCATAAGAACTTGATCATAAGGGTATGATTACTTTGGCAACGAATTTCAAGGGACAAGCTTGGGATGAGAGTCAAGTCCGACGGGAACTTACCATCAATCCAACCCAAGCAATGATTTTTCAACAATGTAGGGTCAACCAAGCAATGATTTCTCCAGAAAATGTTTGACTTGCTTAATTAGCTTCTTCCTCAGCAACTAGCAATTTCTTCACAGCATTGAATAAAGCATGCAAGTAAAATGGCCCAAGCTTTTAGAAGAAATTGGTTTAGGTTTAGTTAGTATAGTTTGACTTCACAAAGAAAGGATGTAGGGGTATATGAAAGCTTCCCCTAAAAATATGAAGATAAAAGCACAAGTGGTTTGTGTCCCTTTTGGAAATCCTCTAGCAAACCTTATTTTCTAACGTAAAGTCACTAGGCACTTCTGGAGACAAGCCTCTATCTTTTAAGATAAATCTCAGAGTGTGTAGCACATGTTAAATAAGCCCTACTGTCGCCCCAGTCGTTATGTTTAGCATTGCAGCTATTAAAACGCATTTCTTTATTATATCATTTGCAAAGCATGCGAAGATATCTGATTTACTGCAATTATATATACGTAGTCTTCCACAAGTCATTTTGAAACATGTAGACCCCACTTGGTTGGGACTATTGTTGGAATACTACAAATTAAGCTCAGTAAACACAGAATGGGTCTTCTAAATCCCTGAACCTCTATATGGGTTATCTACAAAGGATAAAGGCCACCTGAATGCTCGAAACAAGCCAAGACAAACTCTTTTTAGTGACTGTTAGACTCGAAAATATTAAGAGGGGGAATTGATATTTTAATTTTTTTTGCAAGCAATGATGAGGAAATGAAAAAAAGTTTGGACACTTTGATTTAGGGTGGCTCGGCCCCATTTGCCTACCTCTATTACCTTAGTATATTTCAACCAAAGATTTTTCAATTCACTATATTTGAATTGATATCTTTTGAGAGAAATGTATAATATTTATAATCTCTATCATTTTCACAAGGTTAAGATAGAATATTCTTCTAATTTTTATGACTTAACTAAAACCCTTTACAAATTAATTAAGGTTTAACTAAAAACCTTTACAAATTAATTAAGGTTTTATATCTCAAAAACCTTAAGTGGATCTTTCAAAGAAAATATGTAAACAATGAAGACCTTTCAAAGGTGTATGTTTACAAGTGTTAAACTCTCTCAAAGAATGGAAATGATAATGATAAAAAGATCTAACAATAAGCACCTAAGAAGTATGTATAAAAGAAAATGAAGAAATAAAGAATTGGAGGCTTTTCTCTTGATTTCTATGCTTAGATGTTCATCTCTTGTGTCTTGATGTGTCCTTGACTTGTATTTATACTAAAGAATGAGTTTATGGATGTTTATAACCGTTGGGGATGAATTCTAACCATTAGAAGCATTAATTTTGGGCTTAAAAACACTTGCAGAGCATTGGGGTGCGATACATTTCTTCAAAATTTGACCATTGAGCCGCAGGTATTGCACCCTAGTTAGCACGGTGCGGTACCTCTTGAAAAATGGTGTGGTACTTGGGTGGAAGGGTGTTGTACCTCTTGAGAAGAATTCTATATCTCTATCTCTGTCTTTTTGCACACTAACTTTTAGGTACTACACTTTTTGGTCAATGTGTTGTACTTAGATTGAAAACACTTAAAAAAAATCATTTTTGAAGCCTTAAAATTATTTTAAAAATATTTAATAAAATTTGTTATCATATTTTTACTAAATAATATAAAAATATATAAAATATATTTTAAATGTTGTTATATTCAAAGCTAATGGTGTCAATATTGTTGACATTATAATGCTACAAATCAAAAGAGTAGTTGGTAGAAGCTTCAAAATAAACAATCGTCAGCTCTATTAAAAAGCAGGCCTAAGGCAGTCCCTTAAATGATTAGATGATGGTACTTGTTCTAAGGTTGAGTTTAAAAATACGGCATTGCCAGCCCAACAAAGGTAGGTTGATAAACCCTGCTTTTTCTCCATTATTCTCACCCATTAGCTTTCTGTTTTGCAGCCATCAGTTCCAATTGCCTGCATCAACAGAAAAACTAAATGAACTATCATATCAATATAATTCAATTAATGCTGAAAGAAAATAAGAAGAATTTGATAAAAATATGTAATCAATTAAACAACATTTCCTTTATATTCAGGATAACATACTAAATCTATAATAGCTTTTGTGGTCTGCAACTTAAACAGGTACCCACATGTCTAAGTTAATTGTTTTCAGACTCCACCAATGTTTGCTTTCCAACCCATTCATTATTCTCATTCTCTCCACCAACACCCAAATTTCATATTTTTTTTGTTGGGTCCATCCGTATAAATAATCTGAGATATAAATTTTATGTAAATTTTTAGTTGAAAAAAATCATATCAATAAATCAAATTTTTAAAAATTATACTTTTTATTATAAAAAAGAATCTTTTTACTTGATCACAATAAAAAAATATAAATTGAAATGAAAAGTAAAAGAGAGGTATGAATAATTAATTTAAGAGGAGAATAGATCCCATGTTCTACTCCCAAGGTGCGAAACAAAAAATAGACAGACAGGTTAGTAGAGAATCAATGGAAGAGTAAATTAGTAATTTATGAATGATTTGAATTGTGCGATGGGGTGGAAGTTAATGACTGATGAAAATTTTAGATTCAATTATAGAGTAAAATTAGACCAACATATTTTTATTTTTATATTTTTTTAATATTTGATAAAAGAAAATACTTTTTTTTAAAATGCCACATGGCACGGTGTGATTGGCCTACTAAAAATGAAAAAACAACAACATTTTGTGATGATTGGAACAAGAGAAGAAATAATGGAGAAAGAAGAAGAAATCACATTCCTCGTTTTTTAATATTCTTTATGCCTCAAAACAAGCCTCACACAAATATTCCCTTAGCTAAGAAATTTAGTCAAATATAAAGGCAACAACTACTTCTCCCCAAGCATTGAAGTTGGCAAATTGCCTTTCAACCTCATGTACCATTGTTACACCCATTACCACAATGTTTGCACTTATAAAAATTATTTTAAGAATTTAATTAAATCAGTTTCCAAGCTTTGGAAAGGTATAAAAAACATAAAATCATCTTTAGTTATTCTTTGACTTAAAACATACACTTTTAAAAATGGGATAATAAAACATTCTCTTGAATTATCGTGTCACTTTCCACTTTGATTCATTAAAATATCATTTTCAATGTTTTAAAATACTTTTTCAAATCATTTCTAAAGTTTTTTTTCAAAACCATAATAGTAGGACCTTGTTCGAGGTTAATTTGGGCTTGAAAAACCCAAGAATAGAGGTGCAATGGCAAAGGTATCAATACATGATCCTTATGTATTGGAACATTGCCATGATATTATAATATTTTAGCTACTAACTTGTAAAGTACTGATACCTAGATGCAGTGGACCCCCAAAATTGGTTCAAAAACACTTAAAAGCATCATCAAAACATGCCAACAAGTTTCAAATCACTTTAGAACAATATCAAAACACATTAGAACTCAAATCCATGTCACAAATATGTCTAAATCTTTTCTAAGGCTAAATTGAAAGCATTCAAAAGTTCTTTAATATTCTAAAAACAATACCAAGCTTCAACACACTTTAACTTATGTACAAGTCATTACAATTTCTTCCAATGCAAAATAATATATTTTAAATTTGTTAATCGCTTCCCACCTTGCACGATGATGTGATACCTCAAAGACACGATCTTTAACTTTGCAAAAAAAAAAAAAAAGGTCCACCACCTACGCATTTAAACCACTAACATTTTAAGCTTGAAGAATTTAGTCTTATTAGAGTTGAGTATTTTATAACTATGAAACTTAAGTTCAATTACGCCACTAATCAATGAGAATTTAGACTCATTCACTTACTAAGTTGTTGATTAAGGCTCAAAGCTGGCATTAGAACCTTTCTCCTATAAGGAGATTACCACTTCGTGGTTCATTTGTTGAACAATCACTTATGACATTAGAACCTTTGATTCCTACATAAGTTCTCTTATTACACAAGAATTACAATTTCATTATAAAATTTCCCTTTTCCCATTACACACATTATAGTTAAAGTCAAACTCAATTCCACTTTCTCATCAACCCAATGTTTAGACATATTTAGGTGAATTCTCAATTCTTTATTCAATAGTTTCACTTTGTATATATGTTTAATTATTGCGAGACATATTCATTAACACATCGTATTATTATTAACAACTAAATATTTTATCTTTAGTAAAATATACTCAGATATTCAGGATTTCAACCAACACTTTAACACACATTGCGTTAAAGGTACATCTATTCAAATACCTTGAAAAAATGGGTCTAAAATACACTTACGTACTATGCCATAAGGTATGTATCATCACCTTCAACACAAATGTGCACATTAATCCTTATAGCATGTAAATTATATCCTAACTATTCTACTAAATTTACCAGGACAGTGCAATTTATTAACACTTTTATAAATATTACCTACTCTACTCTCTCCCATTACCTTAATTTCTACTACTATTTTTTATTTCATGTACTATCAAAATTTTAAAATTTCAGTAATCACGAAATAATAATTGTTATATTTATTAACTAAAGTTCTGCTATTTTCAAAATCTAATATGCCAAACATATTATTATATATACAATGTCATGGTAACTTATTACTACCACATATTACTCACTAAAAATCTAATTAATAGATTACTGACGGTCATTTACATTAAAATTGAAATTTCAAATTTTGAAAAAGAATAGAAACTTAGAACGATCCAATTGAAGAAAATAGACTAAATCTACAACTATATGCATAACACAATACTAGTAATTGAATTTAACCAAACAAACTTAATTGCTACTGTTTGAATCTAAACTTAAATTTCAAATTTTAAAAAATACATGAATTAAAATTTACCGATTTAAAAAAAATACTAAAACTGATATTAATCAAATAAAAATACATAAACTAAATCTTTTAACTTTCAAAAAATGTAAAAATTAATCACGAACTAAATCTGCTCCCCGCCATTAAATTTAAAAAGTTGGAGTGTTACATTAATATTTTCGGCCTGGCAGCGGGCAAATTATTTTCTCCTGCTTTTTTTATTTTTCTGCCCAACTCAACTATAATAAAATTAATATTTATTATATAAAAATTATCTTAAAAGGTTTTCTTTCAATCCAAATAAATAAAAAATTTTATTGACAAAATAATAAAAGCTTTAGAAATAAACTCTAGTAAAATTAATTCTATTTCAATTTAGTTTTATTTAATTCTTTTTAATTATATAAGAATTAAATTGATCCGTTTGATAGTAAAGATTAATTTGATTAGGCCCTTATAATAGAAGGATCTTTCGGATATATTCACCCTTTTTTTTCTTGTCCTGATGACCAACATATCCAGAAATGGAAGAAAACAAACAACTATATATGTTTCGGAGAAAACAAAGCATACTTACTGTTAACTAAAACACAACAGTTGGTTGTTTGCCATTTTTTGAGGTATTGATGAAGGTAAAAGTATCACAGAAGTTATTATACTTGGAGTTAAATTACATTTTAGCTTCTCTACTAAAAAAATTAGCAAATTAATCCTTATACGTTAAATCAAAAAGGAAACTGATCTTTTCATCAGAAATTCCATTCAATTCTACTATTAAAAATTGGTCTCCATACGTTAGTATAAAGTATACATGGCATGCCACATATCATTATCCAGTTATTTTGTTAGCTATGTCAATTTATAGCTATACAAATGGATGAAATTTTCAACATAAATGATTATTTGTTTTTTGATCTAATGTACGTGGACTGATTTGCCTATTTTTTAATAGGGGACAAAATGTAATTTCATTACTAATACAAGGACCTGTATGGTCCTCTTACCGGCCACTGGATAATATCCAAGCAAAAACATGGATCCAAATGACAAATTGATTCTAATAAGAAGGGAAGAGTAGGAACAAGATCAATGAACATAGCTTGCTATGCTTTGCTACAAAGAACAAGCTTAGCTTTCTCATATCAAACTTCACACAGTTCCACAGCATGAAGCATATAGAAGCAGAGTTTCAAGAAGATTGGTCATGTTTGTAGTCTATTAAAAATCAATTAACATTATTCATTGAAGACTGAAAATGTCATCTTTTTCTAACTGGAATGCCTAAATTATTTCAAGATGGTCCACCAGTGCTAAACAAAGATATCCTTTTGCAGTCTACATCACCTAATCTTGTTCTTCTTCTGGCTTTGGCTCTGCACAGCCGAAGAAATTTTCTTCCAACACCGGATAGCAATGAGCGAAGGGATCAAAAGCCAAAACGAATTTGCCAAAACATAGTATGCATAGTAATAAAATGGGCTTGCAGAAAAGTTATCACCCTCCAAGTAAGCTGTTATGAAATATACAAATGTACCATATAACTGTCCCAGAGAGATGGCAAATTGAAGTATGTAGCTATATCCTTTTCCTTTGGCAATAGCATACCTTCCAAATTAAAAATAAAAATAAAAAAGCATTTGTCAATGACAACAATCAAAGTAGAAGGAAATAGATGTATATGTAAACAAAGCCAAATCTTACACTGCTAGAAGGCAAGGTGGACCTTCAAGAACTGATGTCATTCCTTCAACAGCAACAATTGCTGAGTCTCTTCCTGCATATCTTGAATCACCTTTGCTATATTCCTTCCCTGCCATTAAATCATATGAATAAATAGAAGGTAGGGGTAAAAGTACCATGGAGGCTCTTGTACAAGAAGTCAGATTGCTTTTACCCCTTCACTAAAAAAATTGAGCAAATTAGTCATTGTACGTAAGATCAAATAGCAAATGAATATTTTTGCTAAAAAAAAGGTTGATGTCCGTCGGCATGTGTAATACATAGCAAGCCAGATGTAAGTATTAGATTATTCCATCAACAGGGATTAATTTGTCCATTCTTCTAGTAAAGGGGGCAAAATTAAAATCTAAATCCTAGTACAGGGATGTCATGGTACTTGAGCTATTAATAATTATCAAGAACATTCAAAACTAAGAGCAACTTACAAACTTCAGCTAGATAAAATCCAGTCTTGTCTTTATAGAATTCAGGGGAGAATGCAAAATATCCTTCAAGAATTAAGTGTGTAAGTCCCGTGAAAGCCCACCAGCACATCAACAATCTATCAAGTTTAGATATGTTGCGCGATCGCCCTGGTATAAAAACAAGTAAATATCTAAATTGAAACAAGTTTAGAGTCCTTTAACGGGACACTTATAGTCCATGTCACAGATCAATGCTAGGATTCCTCCGGTCTATTAGTAGATCTAGAATGCAGCAAGTTGTAATAACTTTTTTCAACGTATTGGTAAGTAGCTAATAAGAAAGAAACCAAACCCCAAAACATGTGAAAAGCCTGCAGAATTTGAAGTGAAAATGAAGGTGTTTTGATTTACATCGAAAATGGGATTAGAGAAAGAGGGACAAACCAGAGAGGAACCAAACAAGGGAGACGACGAGCAGGGAAGAGAGACCATAGACGGTAAGAATGGTGGACTGAGAAAGGGAGACGGGGACATATCCAGGCAGTTGCAGATCCCTGGGCACATATGGATGCTCCATTTTCAGTCGCCTTTTGTCTCTTCTGCAGTTCTACAACTCAAAACTCTACCAAGTCACAACTTATATGGAAGGTTTTCTGTTTTTTCCATTAATATTTTAGGCGGATCTCAAGTCATTATTTTTCTATAAAAAAAGTCAAATAAAAAGGATAAAAAAATACATACAAATTTTGAAAACCACCTTTCTAATATTTAATGATTTTAAAAATAGATATTCTTTCCTGGGTGAAAAAATACATATTTTTTATGGTCATAATTGAAAAATATAATTTTATTTAAGGATATAAAGACTATATTCATCTGTTTAATAATAGAAAGAGTAATTTAACCCAATCTTGAACCTCTCATCTACTTTAATCCAACCATTTCTTCCTCCTTTCCTACATAAGCCAAACATATTGTTAAAATGTCAATAATTTGATAGAAAAAGCAAATAAATATCCAACTTATTGCATTTCAAAGGAATTTTATATTAATAGATTTTGAATCAGATCGATTCTTGCTCTGATTCGTTGTTTATTAAAAAATAGAAGTTTAAAAAAAATTAATAAAATTTAGGTAAAACTAAACCACAAATAAACCCAGCTATGATTAGGCCATAACCAAATAAAATGAGGAAATTTCAATTATAAATGAAATGTTGTTAGCAATTGAATTTTAAAAACCTAGTTGTGAACTATGGCAATTTAACATTATTAAGACTTAGGCGGCTGTGTATCGCTGTTTACAGACTTTAAATGCAGTACCGGAATTAGTTAGAATATATTCAACATATATATACTACTATCATTACTTTCAGCCATCCTACACTAATTTTGTTTCCATAGTAGCTATATTAAAATACCAATTCTACAAGTTTCAAATTACTTACTCACTTGCCTTATAATGTTATTGCCCAATTTTTGATAAGATGCATTGAAGTGTATGAATATCACTTTGCACATCATAGTGTCACTTTCACTTGCGGGCTTAATTACTTTCCTAATGGCATGCTATTTATATCCTACTAGTTTTCATTTTGTCTACTTCGACATACATACTATAAAATTTTATCACTATTTCTCAACAATGAAACAATTCAAATTTTACTATTTTACAATTTAATCTTTATTTAAATAGAATTAAAAATCATCAATTTTTACTTGACATTCACCTTATTAAAATTTTACTTTTCGCTTGAATACTTTGTATTAACATTTTTTTCACTTATCTAACTTTGTACTCTTAGCAATTAAGTCTTTATTCTTCAAATTACTGTACATACACTTTTCATTTCACTATAAGAATATACTTTCACTTTAAAATAATTTTCGTAGTTTAAAATATCATTTTTTATACACTAATAAATCCCATGAATATTACCAAACCAATTTATCAAATTTTCAATTAGGGTTTTAATTAAATAAAATAAAACTTTTGATATACTTCAAACAAAAATTGCTTGAGATGACCCATTCTTTCTTCCTTCACTCTTTTGCTATATCTTTGCGTTTATCACCAATTGGATGTTCACTCCTCTTCCCATTCTCTTCATTACAAATAAACATACACAACATTTACACATCAATACCATGTTCACATATCACTTCCATGCACACCAAATGAGATAAATATGAAATCTCTTAAGAAAAGCTCATCATCCTTACCTTGCTTACACAAATCCCTAACTTTTCTTCACTTCCAAGATGTACTATTGCTAGTTCCACCAAAAACTAATCATGTCATGAAGTTTCTATCATTGATTTACGAAAATCTATGGTGGAAATTTGAGTTTAAAGCATGGGATAAGTTAAAAATGGAGGAAAAGGACTAAAATGAAAGCAAAATAAAACTTTGTTTGAAAAAATAGAGTGAGACATGGAGAAAAAGCTTTAGAGGATGATGATGACGACTTTTTTCTTCTTCTCTCTTTTTATCATCTTTCCAACAAAATATCTATCATCATTTCTTTTTGTATATATTATTTTATTAAAAGAAATCACATTATCATCATTAAAAATCAAATGCTACAAATTCATTTTCAATATCAACCACATCTCCATGTACTTCCATGCTTAAATTTCCCTTCTAGTCTTTCCTCTTTTTCCATCCATATAATTTAATCTTTTCATATTTCCAATTTTTACACTACGACCCAACACTTCTCACACTATAACAGTAGTCTAATCAATTCAAGTAACTTATCCACTACCTATCTTTAAATCATTTCCAATTTCAGTACATTCAATTCCATTCTCATTTAACACCAATATATCATTTAACCCACCATTTAATCATTTTCTGGAGCCTATAGACTCATTCATATTTGTTCGACCTCCAGAGCTCATTTTCAACCGATACATATAGTAGTTTACGTACCTTATCTATCTTAACACACATATAAGCATATTATACCAATTCATTAACATTTTATAACTTCTATACTACTCTTGTCATCCTAGGTTGTCCTGCAATGATGACTTTTGCTATCAAGACTCATTACACCATCCCAAGTGACTCGACAACGATGGTTCACACTATTCAACAAATTACCATCCCGAATGGCCCGACAATGATGGCTTTAACTATTCTTACATTTTATCATCCCGGATAGCTGGATAACGATGGCATTCAATATCTAATTATTCTACCATCCCTGTAACGTCTCGGATTTTTGGGTTAGAAGTTTTGAGATTTGTAGGTAAGGGTTAATCAGACATTTGAGTTTGTTTCTGTATTCTAGTGTCAGAATGGGCCTGCTGGTTTGATGGTTGGTTGTGTGTTAGTTTACTCTGTGGTATCGGGTACGAGTCTTCAGGTGTGTCAGTAGGAAATTATTTTTGCACCTTCTATATCGTGCTTTAATCTCATCACCAATTTGTCATGTCATCACATCATATAGTATATTTCAACACAAATTCATACCAAATAACACATTAATTAAATCATACTTTTTTTCATTCTATTCAATTTAATCCTTGTCTCAAAAATCAATCTCAATCATAACAATTTAGTTTAAATAGCCATTGATAACTCACCTCAATGCTATATCATGCAAAACATCATAAATATGCAACAATTAAATTGATCCTGAATCATAGAAATATAAATCGGGGCCCTTCGTCATTCGTCGATAACTCTTGCTTTTGCTTTCCCTCTCGATGGCCCAGCATCTACGTTAGCTATGTACAATCATAAAACATATATCAATATAAATTTCCAGCCAATTCACAAACAATTACCAATTCATGCATATTTTTCAATTTATTCAATTTAGTCCCTAAACTTGGAACAAGCATAACTTTCAATTCCTAGATTTGGATTAAAATTCGATTTCACATTTATTCATTAGAGACCTCCTCCTTTCTATTCCTATCAAAATTTCTTAAAACTTTAACTTAAACCCATTTTTTAGAAACATGCAGAACCCTTAAAATAGTTCTAGTGTTCGTAAACTTTACCCTACGTATACAGAAGGGTTAAAAATCTTACCCACTTTCTAGTTTCCCCACTTCTCAAGCTTTGTCCTTACAAAGTCTGCTCCATGCAGAACCTTCCATGTCTAATCCTTCTTCAACCTATCGAAAAAGATAAAGAACAAGAGAAATAAAAATAAGTCGGGGGAGGAAATCATCATTGGGAGCTATCTCCTAGCTATTTATAACACTTCCCCCACTTCTTCCAACCTCACGAAAGTCGTGCATCACTAATCATTATGCCTCCCACTAAAGAACCGATTGATTCCATTGTAACCGAACCAGAATTGGATCTCAACCATGTCCAATTCGATTTCTAGCTTTCTTGTTTCTTCCATTATATGATGCCAACTTGTGGTCTTTTTCAATTTAGCCTCTTATTTATTCCTAATTTTGAGTTTATTGGAAACTGGGTGTTACAAATACCATACAGCAGAAATCACCCTTTTTCCAATTCTATCCCTTTTTCCAATTCTATCTTTATCTAACCTATCAATATTTCCCTCTCATACCATGCATACACTAATCATGCATATGGTAAAATTTACCTGCTAACAATAATCATCGCATAACTAGCATGATCACACAATAACGTTTATCAATGAGGAGGCAGGGTGCAGAAACTCACCTGATGCCTTCTTGCCTTCCCAACTTAGCTTTTCCGAATGCTAGAGCTTCCATTCTCTTGGAAGTTAAGCATGACAACCCAAAGTCATGAGTTAAACTCCGCAATTCATTTTAAAACTCAATTTTCTAGAACATGCAAAACCCCTAAAATGGTTCTAGAAACCCGTAACTTTGGTTCCTAAATCTTACGTACACTAAAGGATTCAGGACCTTACCAACTTATTGGATTTTCTATTTTTCCTACTCGAACCTCACAATCATCGCCCCATGCAGAGCTTCCACAGCTATTTATCCTTCGAAGCAACCAAGGAATGAGATGAAGAGGAAAATGAAACAGATAGGAAAAGAAGTCTCTCTAAGAAGTCATTTCTCAACTATTTATAACCCTTCCTACACGGTCTTTGGCCGTGTAAAAACCACTCATTGACAATCATTTTGTCTCTACTAAGGGACCGGCTAGTTTTAATCTAACCGAATTAGACTTGGTTCTCAACCCTGTCCAATTTTAGTTACTATCTTTTCCTGATCTCTCAATACAGACCGTCAGCTTACGATCTCTTTTCAATTTAACCCCTAAATGTTTCTAATTTTCGAGTTTAAAAGAAACAGGGTGTGACACTTTGGATTTTGATTTATTCTTTTAGATTAATAGGTGAAAATGTGAGAGGTGTGAAGAAGGTATAAATAATTTTAAAGATAGAGTAATAAGGAGTAAGAAACCTTAATTGAGGCCCATAACAAAATAATTATGACAATTTAGTTAAATAGTTTTGAATAATAAGTTTATCTTGAATTGCAAAAAAGGCATAATCTAATTACAATTACCATTAATTTTAGGTATTCTAAAATAAATTGAATTTTTTAAATTTATTCTGAAATGTTAAGCATTAAATTACTAACAATTTCAGATTATAATTTTATTTTTTTTATAATGCTTAAATTTTTTTATAAAAAGGTTAATAGTTATAATTTTATTTCCCATTAAAAATGGGACACTGTATTGTATTTCTTTTTTCAATTACTTAATTTCTGGAAACAATTGTTGTCCAAATCCAAATATTGAGACACATTTTACCAATTAAAATAAGTTTTTTTTGCAGTTTTGAATGAAATGCCAAAATAATAAAAATATTGAATTTCCATTTTAATTTTGGGTGTATAATTAAAGTGTTTTTTAATATTTGTTGGTGGAATTTATTAAAATGTGTTTATATAATTAAGAGGAATTTATGTTGGGGAATAAAATGTTTCCACTATGCCATGATTAATGGTAAGAAAAATACTTAATTTAAAAATGAGATTAACTTTAAATATAATTAAAAATGAAGTATTTTGGAATTTAAAGAATTAATCTAAAACTCAAAGTTTTCATTTTTTTGCTTTCCTACATTTTTTTAATTTAAAAATGAGACCCACTTTAAATATAATTAAAATAATATTTTGAAATTTAAAAAGCTAAATTATAACACACAGTTTCCATTTTTACTTCCATACATTTTTTATAATATATATTAGTTTATATATCCGTGCGACACATAGGCAGTGGTAAAATTAGGGGGCTGGCAAGGAACTTAGAACCCCTAAAATGAAAATTTTTTACTATGACTCCTTTAAAATTTTTAAAATTTTAAACTAATAAATGTAAAATTACATTTTGGCCTCCCTTAAAAATATAATAATTTAATTTAATTCTTTAAAAATTATAAAGATATAGTCTATTAAAATAGTGAAATTATATTTTTTCTATCGTAAAAATTACAATTTAATTTCGACCGCTAAAAAGAAATTTTAATTTCGCCCCTACACATAGATTTAATTATGTGTATCAAATAAAAAATGTTAAATTATTTAATAATTTAATCTTTGTGCTTTCTATTTTGGAAATAATATTTGTAAACTAAATCCCCATTATTTGTGTATAGACTGTTTCAAAATGGTATAAAAGTTTTGTTATTTCAAAATGTTTGATTTAGTGAGATTTAATTGGATACTAATATAAATTAATTATATTAAATTATATGTCAAAGATTTACAAACTAAAATGAAAGTTTTGAAAGTATTTTATTTTATATTTAGAATTTAATAAAATATTAACCTGAAATAATATTTGCAACTTTAATATTTATAAAAAAGGAGTAAATCATATTGAATTTATTTAAATACAAAATTTGCGGTATACTTCAAACCTGGTTTTAAATATTTATTATTATTAATTAATTACAAGAAAATTATATTTAAAACTTAATTTAAAAAATGGGATTCACTTTAAATATTTTAGAACTCAAGGTTTCTATATATACTCCTATATAATTAAAAAATGAAGCATTTTGTAACTCGAATAACTCATGCATATATAATTTCTAATATTATATATATGATTACTTACAAAGTTAAAAAAATATAAATACAAATTATTTCATTTTATTAATTTCTAAAATTATTTTTTTATAACATATAAATAATTAAATAATTAAAAAACAATAAATTTATATATTTAATTATCTTGAAATTAAAATTTCCAAATATTAGTTAAATAATCTATTTTATGATAATTTTTAAATTTAATCAAATAATAAATAAAATTTTAAGCCAAATTAGATATACTTGATTAATTATATACATATAAATATATTAAATTTTAATCAAATCATTTCTAAATTATGTGTTTAAAATATATTGAATTTATCGATTGCTTTTTAAATTTAAATTGCTTAATAAATTTATCCATTTATCTTAAATTTAAATTATATAAAAATGTTAAGATAAATATTATTTATTTTTATATTACTTTTTTTTAATTATATTTATTTTAAATTAAATTTTCTATGAAATTTTTAATTCAGAGAATTTGATTTAATTGGTAACTAATTTTGTTTAGCATTACTTTAAAATAAATTTTAAGTTTAAAGTGTTTTTTTTAAATGTAAAAAATATTAAACCAATATTTTTTAAATAAAAATAATGTTTTTGAAAAGCTACCATTCCTATCTTTAGAAAAATCACTTTTTTAGCTATATTATATATTTGCCCTCATTTATCATCCCCAAAGGTAAATTCCTTCCATTTTACATTTTGAAATTTATTTAAAATATTGTTCAAATTAAATTTTATAAACTACTTATATTGCCAAAAAGTATTTAGAATTTATATGAATTATATTGCGTATAATGTATGTAAGGTATTTAAAATTAGTGTCTATACGTTCGATCAAAGAGTAAATTGATCATTCTATTAAAAATTTCATCAATTTCTAGTATTAAAAGCTCGTCTTTATATGTCAGCATGAGGTACACATGACATGCCATATGTCACTGTCTGATTATTTCACAATCACACCAGATTTTAACAATACAAATGGATGAATTTTTTTTATAAAAATGACTGATTTACTGTTTGATATAACATATACAGAGACTAATTTACTTATTTTTTTAATATAAAAGAAAAAATATAACCTTACTTTTAATATAATATCTTTTATCACAATCCCATATCACTGGCTACATTAGAAATGAGAATTAGACAAGTTGGATAGGTTTATACATTAATATTTCTAGTAAAAAATTGAGTTTGTTGAATGATAAATCAAGTAAAAAATCAAAGAAATCGAAAGCAAACAAAAGTAAAAAAAAAAAAAAAAACATAGTAAAAAGGTTAAATTAAAGCCTCTAAACGCTTCTCTCCATCATTTCTTGATACCTCTTGAAAGACAAGAGCTTCTGCAAGCGCATTTGTTTGTAAAACCTGGTTATGAACAAGTCAGCAACGTGGTCGATTTCGTCTTCTAACCTGAAATCCTCTCCTTCTTCTTTGGAGTTCCTTACCATCTCAATGATGGACCCGCCTTGTGTCTCCGCCTCCAACTCCATTTCCTCATCGAACAAACAATGGGTCAAATCTGGGTACTTATCTTCATCTTCATCACCATCACCATCATCATCATCGTCGTATGAATATGGAACTATGGCTTTGCTTTGGTCGTTCTCCTCCTTATCGTCGCCAAGGAGTCCATTAATCTTGTTGGAGATAGAACCAAGCAAAACTGCTTTCTTGCTTTTCATCAATGTCAACATGATCAGTCTGGCTTTGGCTGCATTCATTTTGCTCTTAACAGCTATGGATTTGGCTTTGGCTATGGAACTCGTCACCATAGAAGAGATTACCTGTTTTAAGGAAACAGACGTCTTGTTGTTCTTCATGATTAATTGGTGAATTTGCGAATGAAAGAGACAGCAAGGGAATCAGCTTATCAACAGGTATGAATATGATGCTAACTGTAGAATAAGTTTCCGGAAATGAGTTAGCATTTGATGAAATTATATAGACGTGAAAAGACACTTTTGCTTTGCTTTCTTGCCCTTTTTCTTTTTAATATTTTAAATGTTGTCGCAGCTTTTGCTTTGCTTTAGGAGTGGGGCGGTGAACATGCATGTAGAAAACCAAGGAACCCAATACTTCTTTCTTTGGAAACTCATGCATCCCTGTACTCTTTTTTTCCTATAATAAGTGTAATCATGTTTGGATCAAACGTGGTATTCTTCCACTTTTTCTAATTATTTGTAATTATATTACTGAATTCACATTAAAATAATAATTTATTAATATACTATTAATTATTATGTAATAATAATAAAAGTAATATTGTTAATTTATTGAATAATTGGATAAAATGAATATAACATTAAGGCATTTGCATGTTTGCATAGGTTGAGGTCTTCGTTCTTAGAATATCCAAATTCAAATTTCATTATATACAAGTTTTGAATCCCATTTTGCACATTTGCTATATATAGGTCTAGTCTGTTGAATGGATTTTTTAAGATTATTATGGCTCCTCATTTGTTTGTTCATGTAATAGCTTAAATCTACTTTTTAGTTTGTATTTATGCTTGTAATTGTAAAGTAATTGAACTAAACTTGTAATTACACTATATTTGTAGAAATAATAACAATAAGCTATTATCAAATTAGTACTTATGTTTTGGGTCAAGCAAAATTAATGGTTTTCTGAATTTCTATCAACACGATTTTCTCTGCTATTCTCAAGTTCCCAAGTTTGCTTAGAATGTGGGTTCTAAGTTCACAAATTAGTTAACAAAATGAAAACTTTATTGATGTTCCAGTAGGGAAGTTTAGACTCTCTCTATGTGTTAGAAACCAAAGTTAAACTCTCTCGAAGAATAGAATTTATTAGTAGAATAAATCTCACTATAATTTGACAAAGTAACAACGATCTGGTTTGACCTATCCCATAGTCGTTAATTTCAGAGAAAAACACAAGAATTCCAGTTGAACAATAAGTGACAGAATAATTATATTTTAACAAAAAATACACATAGTTCCAATGGGAGTATGTGGCGGGCGACAGAAACCCCCTCTGGGACTAAGTTTGCCGCCCATCTCATATCAGATGAGTCATTAGGGTTGTCTCATGTATTGGGTATAATTATTTGCTTCTCCTTAAACTTTAAACCAACTCATACAGTTTAACCAATCCAATAATTAATATTCTATTTCAAAATATTATTTGTTTAATTAATTAAAATAAATTTAATTAATTCTCTCAATTAAATTATTTTCTTAAACAAATTCTAATTTCATTAAAGTCATGATGACTTTGTCACACTAGATTCGATGAGTAAATAAATTTAACTATTTTGTTCAATAAACTACGATGATTAATTAACTTTATTTTCACTTCAAACTTCAATATTTAATTGAAATCAATTAAATAATAGTTTGAATAAATTAATTTAATATCTAAGTCACCTCTTTCATTGCGAATAGTGATACATATGATCTATTTCTCTAATTCGTTATTTTCATTTACTTATCACATTGGTTCAAATGTAAATCATCAAGGGTTGTGTTGGACTAGCAAAGCGGAGGGACCGATTGAACATGTATAATTGGGTTAAAATATTTTGCAATTAAGGTTCGACTCTTCATCTATTAATTACAACATTATTTAGTAATGAAGTTAAATCCACTAAAAGTACCCCGACTGAACTCTCTCCATTATAAACCACTACGAAAGCAACTTTTTAAGTGATTGTCCAATGACTCTGTCATATGTGTGTTACCCTCATAAAATATCCTTAATCTCTTTGTGTTAAATTCGTTCACCCAATGTAACCCCTTTTTTATCTCATGTTAATCATTACATCTTCCTTTATGAAAAGTCAATTACTAACACATAGTAATTAAATTATTTGTCCTAGACAAATGACTCGGGACCATGCTACTTTTTCATCAACCAAGTAATTGTCGAAAGATTCGGTTTGAAAATAATGTTTGTGAGCATATTGGAAGTTTAAAAATTTTATTTGAACGATTGCGATATTTATAGCAATAAACCTATTACTTGAATTATACTTATGTTTTTGGATTAGGCGGACTTTGTCGTTTTTGGCTTTTTACCACTCGATCTTCTCCGCTAATCTCGACCTTAGTTTGCTAGAGTGTGGACTCTATTCACAAATCGGTGAAAACTATATGAACTTTCAAAAGGTTAGAAACCAAAGACGAACTCTTATTAAAATATAAGATTTATTTGGGGAAATAACTTGATGAGCACAACAGAAGTTTAAAAATAAATTTGAAACAAACTGATTAATGTGATATTTGTAACGACTTGAAAGTTAGGGGTGTCGAGAAATGTACTTTCGAGACCCCGTTTTCATGAATCGGGTTTATAAATATTTTCATTAAATATTTTTAGAGTTGCCTTAGGAGGGAATTGAATGATAGTTAGATAATTTTAGGTATTAAGTGTTTGATTAAATAAGAGGACTAAATCAAATAAGTGATAAATATAGGAATTTAAATTAAATTATAAGGTGGATCAATATCAAGGGACTTATCAAATAAATAAGCCATTAATTATATAAGTATGTGATGATGGACGGTTTTAATCAATATTATTAGTAATATATATATGTGTGTTATGTTAGTATAATAATTAAATTAAAAATTAATATAAAAGGTTATATAATAATAATAATAATAATAATAGATGAGAGATATAGTTAGCGGGGAGAAGAAAGCCAAGCAATAAAGGAAAGGGAGAAGAGGTTGCTTGGCCAAGAGTTTTAATGTATGTTTAAATTTGTAAGTGAAATTTGGTTTTTTTTTTATTTTATAAAATTTATGTTTTTGAAATTTTAATGTTGTGAATTAATTTGCACATGTTGAAATTTTGAGAGTGAATGATAATTGTGGAAGTTACCGTGGATGAGAAATTCAAAGGTTTGGCATTATTTTGTTGAATATTAAATGTCATTGAAGTGATGATTACAGTATAAGGTTTAGTGTAGCAATACTTTTTAAAAGTGCTTTTGAGAAAAAAGTACTTTTGAGGAGAAGCTATAATTTTCAGCTTCTCAAAAAACTACCTTTGGGCCAATTTTTGGCTTGGGAAAAGTAATTTTTTCTCTCAAAAAGTAACTTGTTTAGGAATATTTTTATCTCAAAAGTGTTTCTTAGAAGCAATACTAAACACACCTTAAGTCTTGTAGGTTAATTTGGTCAAATTGTGTGGTGTTTTTTGTTGATAATAACTTCTAGGGACTTAAATGTAGTAAATTCAAAATAACATGGTTTAAATTGTGATTTATAGTGGTTAAAGGAATGCTGGAAAATAGTTTATATATATATTGATTGCAAAGATGTGAAATTTGTTTAAAGGGTTAAATGTTTGAGTATAAATATTCTTGGTGGTTCGATTATTAAATTAAATTATTGTTTTTAGATCAAAAATCGAGTGGATCAATTGCTAATCATGGAAATGAGAAGGTTATTGAGTGATTGTTTTCGGTTTTAGTAGCTTCCATAATTCGGTAAGTTCGTGGTCTCGAACTTAATCTTTTTATTATTCATTCATTTAATTGATAATTAGATTTTATTTAAATATTTGATATACAATCTTATGTTCGTATTTAAATGATGATGTTAATTAATGAATGAGGAAATTGTGAAAATAAATAACTGTTTATTCGTCAGTTTATCCGACTACCTGTGGGCGCAAATATCGTTGGTAAATCCAACTAGAGCTAGGCTTACTATTTATTCGTTGGCTTATCCAACTAGCACTGGGTGCAAATACCTTTGGTATATCCAACTAAAGCTAAGCTCACTTATTATTCGTCGGTTTATCCGACTAGCGCTGGGCACAACTTTCGTCAGTTTATCTGACTAGTGTTAGGCACACATTTTTTGGTTTATCTGACTAGTGCTAGGTACAAACTCTTTCACGGTTTATCCGCTAGGCACCGGGTGCAGTGTATCAATTGGACTATACAATAAGGGTATATAAACCATTGAAAAGGTTGGTTATAGATATTACTAAGGAAGAATTATATTTACTTATGTATATATGTATTCATTGGAAGATGTGATATATTTCTTGGATTAGATTATTAAAGTTGTGAATTAAACTCAAATGCTTTAAATATATTTGTGGTTATTCAAATAAGTGAAATCAAATTAATATGGTTCAGTTTCCATGTTTATAGGTTAGGTAAATAGTAGCCTCAAACTCAGCATCCTACAAGAATCTTGTACTCAACGTCGTGTAGTGTTCTTTTTTGTGTTTTTGGCATGTACCTAGGGCGTATTAGTTGATTTAAAATTTTGATTATAGATAGTTTGTATAAGATTTTTTGTCGTGGAATCTTGTGAATATGTTAGTGGAGTTTAGGTATATATATGTTTTGAAGTTTGTATTTGGTTTGGTGAACCATAACACCTCACTAAATTATGTCATCTTAGTACTTTAAAATTCTTGTAAAATGAAATACTCTTGGTATGTTGATGATGGTCTGGAAATGGCCATTTATGGCATATTTGGCACATAATTGAATTAGGTTATCATGCATAATTTAAACTAGTGAACCCTCACTTGCGAGGCCAAAATTCCAAACCCGGTCTTGGGATGTTACACATACCATTTAACCATCCAAACTTATCATTTTACTAAGCCATTTCACATTCATGTTAAACATTCATATACCTTTTTTATGACTTAACACGATACTAAAATATATACAATTGTAAATAACCATTAGTAATCCCAAAATCAAGGATTAACCAATGTTTAAATCAAAACTATCATCCAAAGTAAACACATATATTAAGACCTCTTGTATACATGCCACACAACTGGACTAAAACGATCAAAAGACTACTGAGTCTATGGTAAGGTAGTGTGGTATTTGAGTTTATCCAATCGACAGGTTCTGCAAGTTAACAATCTACAGGTAAAAGGAAAAGTAACGGGTAACCATAACGAATGCCTAGTAAGTCCATACGAAATTTACTTACCTTAATAATCTAATAATAAGCAATTAAGACATATTGGAAATGAGCATGGAAATCTTTTGGCATCCTATTATTTTCAAAATGCACATCATCAAATACATTCAAAGGTTAGTTCATTTACATGATATGAACTTATAACATAATTCTATACACATTTACAATTCATCCTACAACATGTCATAACCAATTTATAAACTAATTGCAAACACATATAATTTCATTCATGAACATTCTTTTCAGCCATTTTGTTACCATTTAATACCATTTTCTTTTCTTTTTTTGCTCAAAGAACTATAGTAAATTGAACTTGGATGTACGTGACTAATTTGCTCACACAAGCTGTCATATTCGGGCGACTCACATATGCTTCAGACTAGAGTTGCTTACACAAGTTGCCATATTCGATGTTGATCACATAAGCTTCAAAGAATCCACAACACATGCTAGATCTCAAGTCATCGTTAAATAAAATCTCTGATCAAACGCCATTTTTCCTTTTTTAACCATAATGGCATACCATTCGTATCCTAATCGTTTACTAAGTTCACACAGACACTATTAATGTTTCTGGATCATTTTAAACTTTATAATATCGCCATATACATATCATTAAATCATATAACAATTTCACATCGATCCAGTACATTGTATCTATTCATAAAATTCATATTTTTCATACTTTACGATTTAGTCCTTTAGATGCCCAAATCATCCAAATTATGATTAAACTAACTAATAGACATTATAATATAATTAAAACATAACATAAATAACATAGTAAGTTCCATATGACTTACCTAGAAAAATAAATATGTCGAGGACTAATCCACAATTTTGTTTTTTCTCGATTATTCTTTAATTTATTCAAATCTTGATCTATACAATAATTCATTTCATTTTATCAATTCCAAATACTTTATAACCTCATATTATATTCATATGTCAATTCAATTTCATTTTTTGAATATTTCCTAAATTTTTACATTTTATTCAATTTAGTCTGTAAAACCAAAATTACCATAACTTTCAAAATTGTGCCTTGATTTCAAAATCGATCTCAATGAAATCCTTCTAAGGTTCTCTACTGTCCATAATCTATAATAATTTTATACCAAATTTGAAATGTTTACACATTAGTTCCTATGTTCAAAAATTAACAATTAAACTTTACAAACTAGCCCCTTTTTTTTCATTTCTAAGCTTAAAATCTAGCAGTTTAGTGCCAAAAGTGCCAAGAAACCAAAAATGGAAACTGTTGAAAACTTTAACAATTTTGCAAAATAGTACATGGGTCAGCTAAATCAAGCTCCCAGGATCTCAAAAACATAAAAATTACATGAAACGAACTTGAAATTGCTTACCAATTGAAGGACTAAAGATTGAAAACTTCAAACCTTATTTTTCATCCTTTTTGTGTTGTGAGAAAGATGAAGAAAACAAGAAATGGCTTTCATTTATTTTAATTTTTGCTTATATATTCTAATTAGTTATTAATTATAATTAACTTAATTAACCTAAGTTTAATTAAACTTAAGCTTAATTAACAATTTTGGTAGGTTACAACTATTCCCCACTGTCGTTTAACATAATTGGAAGGATCCAATTGCTCAATTGGTCCCTCAAATAATTAAAAATCCATAGCAATTAACTTTTACCACTTCTACAATTTAGTCCTTATACATTAATTAACTATCCAATTAACAAAATCAAAGGACGAAACTTTAATTAAAATTTATACTAACCTCATAAATG
The DNA here is from genome assembly GCF_007990345.1 of Gossypium hirsutum. Classification (NCBI taxonomy): domain Eukaryota; kingdom Viridiplantae; phylum Streptophyta; class Magnoliopsida; order Malvales; family Malvaceae; genus Gossypium; species Gossypium hirsutum. The sequence continues at coordinate 774,749 of NC_053432.1, forward strand.
TTAAATAATAATTGTTATGTACTCGAACATCAGAAATGGGGTTTTGAAACCACCGTTTTCGACACCAGTGAAAAATTAGTCGTTACAGTATAGTTCCAATTGTTTCGACAAATGACATGTATCTAGGTTTTGAGTTGGTTTTGCACAATATATGATCATGTTGATATTTAAAGCTAGAAATGGTAAGTTTTGTTATGGCCAAATGGTTAGTTTATATAATTGAGATTGGTAAAGAGTTGAATTGAATGGGATGTTGCATAACTTGTGACATATATGTGTATTTCTATCAAATAGTTAAATGGTTAGAATTATGGAACTTGGCATACATGTTTAGTTTGAAAATATGAATTTTATGTAATGAGTATGAAAATAAGATGTTAAAGTTTAGGAATATGCATATTTGAAAGCTATCCCTACTGAAATGGTTGAATTGAAAAAGGACTTTTATTGTTTAGGTGTTGCAGAATCGGTACCATATGGAAATAGATAGTCACGTTGCAACTCGAGCCTTTAACACCGTGACTAGATGGAGTCAGTGAGTTGCATTGTGACAAGGAACCTCCAAAGTCGCGACATCAACCCGATAGTTTGCAAACTTTAAAATTTGGTCCTTATTTGACCCTGAATCATTTTAAGAGCTTTCGTAAGCTTGTATATGACCCAGAAATGAATGTATAACATATTATGAAGGAGTATTATAATTTATATCATGTATACATGGTTAAATTGAATCATGTATATGCCATTCTGAAGCTTGGACTCGATAATCAGGTCGAGTAAGGGGTGTTACAAAGTTTATATTATGAATTGAAAGTTTGAGGTCCCTAGTGAATAAATATAAAGTCGGGTTTTGATTTGATCAAAAAAATTGAAAGATACAAAGTTTTTAGACATTTCAGCTTCAAGTGACTTGTTTTGTTCGAGATGTTTGACCTAATGTCACTAAGTTGGATCCAAAATCTTTAAACTGTTTGTTTTGAGGGGTACTCTCACCTTCAAAAAGGGTACATGTGTTATAGTCCAAACCTCAACAAGTATTTGGTGCCTATCAATGTTGCATTCTTAAAACAAGTGACATTCTTTCTAGAAAAAATGCCTTCAAATCATTTGAAATAGGGGGAGAAAGATGATTGGTTAATTTACACTATTATTAGTCAACCGAGGAATTCTAATTCTTCAACTTTACCTCTTTAAATTATAAAGTATTGGGTTAAAAGTCCAATAAGCATATATAATTGGACCCAATATATGAAAGGCCTAATCTGTCTCAAATAAACATATGAAGGGCGACAACCCTAAGGGAATTTATGGGGTGTGCCTATTGGGAAATGTGTCCATATTGTAGTAAACATGTAACAATTTTCTATTTATTTGAATGATGAATAAATAAATAAAGTTAATTTCACATTTCACTATTATGTCTTTTGCATTTCTATCTTTTATATTTTGCATGAATAGCAAAATTGTCACAAGCAAATATTAACACATTGATTGTCTAAAGTTCAAATTGAAGATAAGCGGCATTGTAAAAAAATGTTTACATTGCCAAAAAGACGACTTACTTCAATAGATAATCTAAATGAGTCCATAATCCCGTAAAAGAATCAAAGTGAGCATTTGATTCAAACACTGAGAAGGATTATTGTGTCATCTACAATTCCAATTGGGGAGATGGCTAGCCATGGGTATCAAAGCAGTTGACTCCACGAGTAGAGACATAGATGTATTCATTGGTAGAATAATTTATTAGACTAGACCCAAAATGAAATAATTCTGAATTCATTTGTGAATTAATTCACTTTTGACGTTCATGGTGTGATTTACCTAAATCCTAAGTTAGTCACTAACCATGCGTATGCAACTCATGTGCTTTGATATAAGTGGAGGCATATGCTCCAAAGATGATCGAGCTCATAGCCAGTATGTTGGGTACATGACTTGTGTATGGCATGGCTTTACTAGCAACAGTGGAATTCATAGCTCAATAAAGAGTTAATGATATCCTCTCATTAGCATTATGTGGATTGATAAATATGGAATACGGCCACAAGTTGCTTGTTCTCGAACGAGCAATTTATCATAGTCATTTGTTGACAATGATCATATTAATTATTTAAGAAGACACAATGATGACAATGAGATAAAATAAGATTGTATTGAGTGAATGGATTTAACTCAAAGGAATCAAGGATATCATACGAGGGTAACACACACTCAACGAGGTCATTAGACAAAGCGGTTGGATGAATTGCTTTCGTAAAGAGTATATAATAATAAGTTTTCAATCATGGTACTTTTTATGGACTGACTCCAGGATTAAGTAATTACGAATTATCAGAATGATACTTCTGGACATAATTGCAACCACTAGAGCCTAATTGTATATGTCTGATCGGTCCCTCTGATAGCTCAACAAAAGCTCAATCGAACTGCATTTGAATTAGAAGAAAATTCTAAAACTTTGTCAATAATTTAATTGAGTCGATTTATTTGATGTGGAATTAAATTAGGTGGTCGTAAGAATTGTTCAACTAAAGAATTTGATTAAAGAATTTTCTTGAAAATTTAATTTGGAAAATCTAAGTCACTTTTGGAAAAATTAATTTTGATAAAGTAAAATTAAATTAATCAAATCAATCAAAATTAATATAATATTTTTGGAAGTTGATTTTCAAGTTAGATAATTGGCCCAATAGGTAATTGAACTTGAAATTTGGACCTGAGATCGTAAATTGGGCCCGGGAGCATAAAAGCGAGACTAAGACCCAAAAACTAGTCAAATTGGGCCTGGTATGTAAAACTGGGCCGATGGTCCAACCGGTTGCTAGACCGGACCGGTCGGGTCATCATTGACCCGAACCAAATCAGCAGCAGTCGAACCGACTCGAAGTGTTATAAGGGTGTCGCACCTGCATCATCGGACACGGCAGTGCCAATGGCTGCGATGGCAATGTTCTGGTGGCTGACGGCGGTTGGTCATTAGTGGTTGAGCAATGGAAGAGTTATAGTTCTATTGGAATTCTATCAGATAATTTGATTTCAGATTAATTATTCCAAAAATAATATTATTTTAATAGTTTAATATTAAATTAAATTAAATATTTATCTTAATAGTATTTTATTAATTTAATGTTTATCTTATAGATAAACATTCTATTATTTTAATAATATTTAATATTAAATTTAATCTAATATTTATCTTGATAAATATTATATTAATTTAATATTGAAGTGATTAAGTTTAATAATAGTTAAACTCTCTAAACTCTCCTTATATAAAAAGAGGCTTGGGTCATTATTTAGACACACTTGAATTCAAGAGAAAATTTTCTAAAGAGATTATTTCAAAAAATTTCTAGAGATATTTTTATGATTTACAACTTGACCCAAAAGTTTAGAGAATTTACAAAATTACCCCATTGGTAATTTTTGTGAAAAATTTTCTGATTCAAAGCGACCCCACATTCGGCAGATATGAGCTTGAGGATAACGAAGAATACTACTTAGTTGAAGTGTTCATCCTAGACAAATCGAAAAGGTATAATTTTCATTAAATGTTTTCCAAACTCGTTTTTCCAACAGTGCTGCCTTCCTCTTCTAGTTAGACTAGAAGATTGTTTTTCTATTAAATAAATATTATTTGTGCTATACTTATTTAAGCAGGATTATTGTATCTCTTCCTATAAATAGATGACATTGGTAGAGCTATTAACATAAGTTCTTAAACACACAAGTTTCATAAATTGTTATTTTGCTAGAAATTAGTGAGAATTTATTTTCTAAGAATAAATTATATTTTCTGTGAATTGTAATTTTTACCAATTTCTATTAAGGGAATTACTTTCCTACTAAAAGTAATTAAATCATTTCTTGTTCTGTGTTTGGTTCATATTGCTCGAACCCACACTCAATGCAATTCAGGTATGAGGATAACGGAGATGGCCATTTGGTTGAGAGTCGGGACCATTTCAAATTCGTTTCACACAAAGCGCAAGTACTTTTTGAGAAAAGGTTTATTGCTATAAATATTATAAATTATCTTGGTTTTGAATTCTCTGTTTCTTCTCCTTAACAGGTTCACTTGACTTAGATTTGTTCTTGAATTTTCCCTTTTGGGTAGCATTAGATGACTCAAATTGTTAACTTATTCCAAATTGTCTTTTGTTTTCTTGCTGAACCTTTAAATAGGCAAAGCCAATTATTCTTGCATCTCCTTGATAACAATGCTTTCTTCAGTAGGCATAATTTCTTCCACTGAAAAGGCAATGTTCTTTTCAGATTTCGACTTGCCCTTCTTGGCCTCTTCCAAGTTTATCTCAAAGGTTTGAAGAGATCCAATTAACTCATCTATCCTCATTGCATTGATATCATTGGCCTCCTCGATGGCAGTTACTTTTATGCTAAACCTCTTAGGTAGTGACCTAAGCACTTTTCTCACCAGTTTAGAATTTGAGTACTCACTCCCTAATGCAAAAGCTTGATTTGCTAGGTCACAGACTTTTGCATAAAACCCTTCAATGGTCTCTATTTCCTGCATCCTAAAAGTATCACATTTAGTTGTCAACATCTGAAGCTTGGATTATTTCATTGTATTGGTCCCTTCATAAGCTGTCTCTAGTATTTCCCAAGCTTCCTTGGCTTCAGTATGTTGGAAAAATGGTTGGAAAACGCAACGAAAAATAAATTTAGGGAAAAACCAAAGTTTTAATTTTTTTTTCCAAAAACAAGATCTTACTTGTGATATCTAAAGTAATAAACACTTAATCAAAATTATACATTTTTTATTCGTTTGGGATGAGTGCTTCAACCGAGTAGTCCTCTCTGTTATCCTCAAGCTCACATCTGTCGAGTGTGTGCTCACTTAGAATTAGAAATTTTTTCACAAAAATTACTACTGGGATAATTTCGTAATTTCTCTAAACTTTTGGGTCAAGTTGTAAATCAGAAAAATATCTCTAAAAATTTTCTGAAATAATCTCTTCAGTTAATTTTCTCTTTCCAACTTTCTCTTGAATTCAAGTGTGTGAAAAATAATGACCTAATGCTCTTTTTATATAAGGAGAGTTTATAAAGTTCAACTATCATTAAACTTAATCACTTTAATATCTATCGAAATAAATATTAGATTAAATTTCATATTAAATTAAATTTAATATTAAGATACTCACTTTCATATTAAATTAATAAAATACTATTGAGATAAGTATTAAATTTAATTTAATATTAAACTATTAAAATAAGTTATTTATGGAATAATTAATCTGAAATCAAATTCTTTGGTAGAGTCCCAATAAGAGTGTAACTCTTCCACAGCTCAACCATCGAAGACCAACCGTTGCTGGCCATCGAGACACCGTCATCGCAGCCGCCGGCTCTGCTGTGTCCGGTGATGCAGGTTGAGACACTCATATGGCACCTGAGCCGGTTTAGTCTGGGTCAGTGACAACCTAACCGGTCCGATCAAGCCACCGATTGGACCATCAGCCCAGTTCGACCAGATTTTGGGTCTTGGTCTCGATTTTGGGTTCCCAGGCCCAATTTACGATCTCAAGTCTAATTTTCAAGTTCAATTGTCCATTGGACCTATTGTCTTACTTGAAAATTAATTTCCAAAAATATCATATTAATTTTAATCAATTTGATTAATTTAATTTTACTTGATCAAAATTAATTTTTTCAAAAATCACTTAGATTTTTCAAATTAATTTTTTAAGAAATTTCTTTAATCAAAATTTCTAGTTGAACAATTCTCACGACCACCTAATTTAACTCCACATCGAATAAAACGATTCAATTAAATTATTTTCAAAGTTGTAGAACTTTCTTCTAATTCAAATGCAGTTTGATCGAGCTTTGTTGAGCTAGCGGAGGGACCAGTCGGACATATGCAATTAGGCTCCAGTAATTGAAATTATGTCCAAAAGCATCGTTTCTATAATTCCTAATTACTTAATCATGGAGTCAGTCCACAAGAAGTACCATGATTGGAAACTCCTTATTGTATACTATTTACGAAATCAATTAATCCAATTGCTTTGTCCAATGACCTCATCACGTGTGTGTTACCCTTGTATGATATTCTTGATTCATTTGAGTTAAATTCGTTCACTCAATACAATTTTATTCTATCTCATTGTCACCAAAAGATTAATATGATTACTGTTAACAAAGGACTGGTAAATTGCTCATTCGAGAACGAGAAACCCGTGGCCATGTTTCATATTTATCAATCCACACAATGCCATTGAGAGGATATCATTAACTCTTTAATTGAGCTATAAATTCCACTGTTGCTAGTAAAACCATACCATACACAAGTCATACACCCAACATACCAACTACGGGCTCGACCATCTTTAGAGCATAAGCCTCCACTTATATCAAAGCACATGAGTTGCATACACGTGGTCTACGACTAACTCAGGATTTAGGTAAATCAAGCCATGAACGTCACAAGTGAATTAATTCACAAACAAATTCAGAATTAATTCATCTTGGGTCCAGTTTAATGTATTATTTTACCAAATGACTATATCTATGTCTCTACTCGTGGAGTCAACTGCTCCGATACCCAAGACTAGCCAGAATTGGAATTGTAGACGACATAATAATCCTTCTTTATATTTGAATCAAATGCTTACTATGATTCTTTTACGGGATTATGGACTCATTTAGATTACTTACTAAAGTAAGTCATCTTTCTGGCAATATAAATGTTCTTACAATGCTACTTATCTTCAATTTGAACTTAGACAATCAATGAGCTAATATTTGCTTATCACAATTTTACTATGCATGCAAAATATAAAAGATAGAAATACAAAATACATAATAGTGAAGTGTGAAATTAACTTTATTTATTTATTCATCGTTCCAATAAATAGAAAACAGTTACATATTTACTATAATATGGGCACATTTCCCAACAATCTCCCACTTGCCCTAGTGAAATAATTGTATCATGTTTCGCATTCCCACATCCTCAATGTATTTGTTAAAAAGTCCTAGTAAATGGACCTGCATGGTTATTTTCAAAAGCTACTTTCATCACATCTACAATTCCTTTGACTACTGCCTCTCATATCAAGTGATGTTTCCGATCAATGTGTTTCGTCCATTTGTGACTTCTCATTTCCTTGGTATTTGCTATTGCAACACTGTTATCACAATACAATGTTATAGTTTTTCCATACTAGGAATAACTTCAAGTTCGATTAAGAACTTTCGAGGTCATATTACTTCTTTCGTTGCCTCAGAAGTAGCCACATACTCGGCCTCCATAGTAGAGTCAACAGTGCAAATTTGTTTTACACTTCTCCATACTATAGCTCCACGACCTTGAACGAATACATTTCTTGACATCAATTTCCTTAAATCTTTACAGGTTTGGAAGGCTGAGTCTGTAGATCCAATATCTTTACAGGTTTGGAAGTCTGAGTCTGTAGATCCAATAGGAGTAAGGTTCTCTCCAGAATACACAAGCATATAATTCCTGATTCTTTTAAGATACCTTAATATATGTTGTACAGCTTGCTAATGCTTGAGACCTGGATTTGTTTGATATCAACAAACCATTCTTATTGTGAAACAAATATCTGGACGGGTGTAAAGCATCGCATACATAAGGCTTCCAACTGTTGAAGCATATGAAACCTTACTCATATGCTCTATTTCTTTCGTTGTCTTAGGACAGTCATCTAAAGAAGATGAAAACCTGATACAGTTGGCTGAACGCCTGGCTTTGCATCGATCATTGCAAAATGTTCCATTACCTTATCTGTAAGATCCATAACCCATTTCTGTTACCGGATTAGGGTTACAGAGTTTTACGACACATATAATATCAATTACTAACATTTAACCCTTCAAAAATCAAATCAAATAACAAATAATCAAATTCAAATGCTATTCATAGCATAAATACGATTATTGACCTTAAACTTGTCATTTTAATTCAAATTCTAAAAATTAAATAAATTTAGGCCTTAACATTTACAAATTTTGTTAATTTAGTCCTAATTCTTAAAATTTCAAAAAAGAAAAATATTTAAAATTTCATTTTTAAGTATTCTTTAACGTACTTCCAAAATTCATTGAACAAGAAAAGTAATTAACACCATTCGTATTGTGCTTATTTTAAACTGCCACCACATTTGTGAATATGCTAAAAAATCAAGTTGGCTGAAATACATTTATCTAAGTGTCATATTTAAATTAGTATCATATTATTTAATTAAAATCCTCTAAAAAATTAACAGTTTTTTAAACCATTATAAAATAATTATTTTTAATTTTTATTATTTTAAAAATATACAAAGTCTAAATGTTCACGTAGAGAAAACAATGCAACGCAAAATCTTTCATTAAATGAAAAACATCGAAACTTTTTTTAATCTTTCTGACTTGGATATGTCACAAGTATCTTTAAATATGAGTAGTCCAAATATGTCGATCAAATGACTAAAGTCTCAAAAAATTTAGTCTAAGAATTGAAAATACCAGTTGAACTGAACCAAGGTAGTGTCATATTTAAATTAGTATCAATCCATTTCGTGTTCATTTCTTTTTGAATAATTTGATATAGTTTTCTCTTTTTTACTTTTAATGCATATGTTTTGGTCTTTTATTTATAATTTATTTATACTTTTTTAGATTCTTAAATCTTCTTTATAATATTTTATCCATTTTTTTTAATTTTTAAACTTTTACAATTAGAATTAAATTGAAAATTTTTGTAAATTTTAAGTGTTAAATCTATTAAATTTTTTAGAATTAGAAAAAAATGAAAGTTTTTGTAAACATTAAAGGTTAAAATTTATTGAAATTTTTATATTTAGTCTCAAATTGATAAAAATATGTAAACTTTAGAGGGATAATTTTGTTATTAGACCAATAAAAAAGTCCAAATCAGCTTTCTTTACTTTCTAACTAAATTATTTAATTTTAAAAAAGTTGAGTGATTAAATTGAAAAAAATAACAGTTCAGTGACCAACATAGAACTAAAGGTATAGATGGGTGATTATTTTTGTAGTTTACCCCCAAAGCTAGAAGCCGGCTAGGAAAAGCTGACGTGGACTCTATTTTGGCGCCAAAACTTCCCGCCAAGAAAAGGAGGTTTTATACTCTATTCGTCCGCCCTAAGAAAAAGAGAGAGCCATTTCTGTTTCTGTTTCTGTTTCTGTTTCAGTGAGCAAAGAGAGTCAGTGAAGAATGGCCGGAGAAGATTCCCGTGGTCCGTTGCCGTCGACGCCAGAATCGCCGACATCTGCAGGATTTAACACTGATCAATTACCTCACGACAGCAGCCATTCATCGGATGAGGAAGAGGCGGCGGTGGATCCTGCTATAATAAGAGACGATGTGGATGAGGTGGAAGAAGAGGAAGACGAAGGAGAAGATCTTTACAATGATAATTTCATGGAGGATTATAGGGGGATGGATGCACATGACCGGTACGAGTCAGTAGGGCTAGATGAGTCTATGGAGGATGAGAGAGATTTGGATCAGATTATGCAAGATCGTAGGGCTGCCGAATTGGAGCTCGATGCCCGTGATGCTCGCCTTTCTAATCGGAAGCTCCCCCAGCTTCTCCATGACCAAGGTTTGTATCTACTTGTTTTTTTTTTGTAATGGAAAAAAAATTATGAGCATGCTTCGTAGGTCTTAGAAATTGCATCTAGCTCTCTTATAATTACCAGTTTATGGTTTATTGCTCAAATTAGTGTAGTACTTTTATGTATAGTTTAGCAATTGTTTGTAGTTAACCCGTTAGAGGAGGAATATTGAAAAAGAGGGGTAATTACTCATTAGGAGGAACTCTTTTTTGTTACTGCTCCGGCTTTTTCTTTGGTTTTATATAAGGTAGTTAATGTATAGAGTTGAATGATGATTGCAGATACAGATGATGACAACGATAGGCCTTCTAAGCGAACAAGAGCTGATTTCAGGCCTGATGACACTGATGGCATGCAGAGTTCACCAGGAAGGTCACAGCAAGGCCACTCAAGGGATGATGTACCCATGACTGATCGAACTGATGATTACCCTTATGAGGTTCAGACCTCTCCTCAACATTATTCATTTAGAATTTTCAAATTGCGTCTAACTTTGCTTGTCATATTCAGGATGATGATGATGACCAAGCTGAGTTTGAGATGTATCGGGTTCAAGGAACTTTGAGAGAGTGGGTTACTAGAGATGAAGTTCGTCGCTTCATTTTCAAGAAGTTCAGGGATTTCTTGCTTACATATGTGAACCCAAAAAATGGACATGGAGACATTGAATACGTGCGCCTCGTAAACGAGATAGTATCAGGTAAATCATCTATACTTCCCTACCGTTTAATTTCTGAAAATTAATTGCAAAAGCGTTTGATCATTGTTCCATTTTGTAGCTAACAAATGCAGCTTGGAGATTGATTACAAACAGTTCATTTCTGTTCATCCTAATATTGCAATCTGGTTGGCTGATGCTCCTCAATCGGTCCTAGAAGTTATGGAAGATGTTGCCCAAAGGGTGGTCTTTGATTTACATCCAAACTACAAGAACATCCACCAAAAGATATATGTCCGTATTACAAACCTTCCAATTTATGATCAAATTCGGGATATTAGGTAACTTGGAATATTCACTTTTATCACAAAAATGGTATTTTTTTTCATAGTTTCAGTCTTACCTTTACACTTGGTTATTTCTAGGCAAATCCATTTGAACACCATGGTTCGTATTGGGGGTGTTGTCACTAGACGCTCTGGGGTTTTTCCCCAGTTGCAACAGGTAAAATACGATTGCAACAAGTGTGGATCAATTTTGGGACCGTTCTTCCAAAATTCATATTCAGAGGTCAAGGTTGGTTCCTGCCCTGAATGCCAATCAAAAGGGCCATTTACTGTCAATGTTGAACAGGTGGGGTTTTTACCTTTTGTATGCCTGTATTTGACTTTTTTTACGAGAAAGGGTTTATAAATTGGATTCTGTTTTTGAGCTTTTATTTGTTATCATGATTCAAGAATTATACCAACTCTAGCTAAAGGGCCAATAAGGTTGGATTAATCTTACCAGAGGTTTTGTTTATTGATAAATTTTCTGCTCCTATTCATATTAATTTAATGAACAATGTCTATGATTTGGTTTCATCATGTATTCTTCCTTGTCATGTTGCAGACAGTATACAGGAACTACCAGAAGCTCACACTCCAAGAAAGCCCAGGAACTGTGCCTGCAGGAAGGCTTCCAAGATACAAGGAAGTTATATTGCTCAATGATCTGATCGATTGTGCTCGTCCTGGTGAAGAAATTGTAGGATCCTCTTCTTGTATTTGCTTTGCACCTATTTCTCGTGTTGGGAACACTAATTTTTGTTTTGCATCCAATGTCACTTCTTTCAGGAGGTCACTGGCATTTATACAAATAATTTTGATATGTCATTGAACACAAAGAATGGATTTCCTGTCTTTGCCACTGTGGTCGAGGCAAACTATGTTACTAAGAAGCAGGATCTCTTTTCTGCCTACAAACTCACTCAGGAAGATAAAGAAGAGATTGAGAAGTTGGCCAAGGATACACAAATAGGAGAACGGGTTTGTTACTCACAATGTTTTTCTGTTTATGTGAACTGTGCCACTGTTTCAATAACAAATATTTGGAATGCGTTTTTTTGGTTAATATCAAACTTGAATGCTTGATGACTCTTTTTGCAGATTATCAAGTCCATTGCCCCGTCAATTTATGGTCATGAAGACATAAAAACTGCAATAGCTCTTGCTATGTTTGGAGGCCAAGAGAAAAATGTAGAAGGGAAACATCGTCTCCGTGGTGACATAAATGTACTTCTTCTAGGTGATCCAGGCACAGCAAAATCACAATTCCTTAAGTATGCACTAGCTCTCTCCGTTCTTAGGTGTGAATTTGATCCCTTAGCAATAAACATGCATCTAAAATTTGAAGGATTTTATTTTAAGGTATGTTGAAAAGACGGGGCAGAGAGCTGTTTATACCACTGGCAAAGGAGCTTCTGCTGTGGGTCTTACAGCAGCTGTCCACAAGGATCCAGTCACTAGAGAGTGGACCCTTGAAGGAGGAGCCCTTGTTTTAGCTGACAAAGGAATTTGTCTTATTGATGAGTTCGATAAAATGAATGATCAAGACAGGTAAAGAAGCCTAGCATTATTGTTGGCATTATGATTAATTAACTTTGGGAAACACCCTTCCACCTTGGCTTTTCTTTTTATCTTTCAGAGGGATTACTTGAGCAATAAAATTAATGAAACATATGTGCATTCAGGGTGAGCATACATGAAGCAATGGAGCAGCAAAGTATTAGCATATCAAAAGCTGGAATAGTTACTTCTCTCCAGGCTCGTTGTTCTGTCATTGCTGCTGCAAATCCCATTGGAGGGAGGTATGCTAATAGACAGTTTATACATGAGATCATTTGCCCAATGGCTTCTTTTAGCACAGTCTTCATGGGCCATGAGTAGCACCAACTAGTGGATTTCTTAACTCCAATCTTAAGATTCATTATCTTATGCATTTATCATTTTTGTCCATTCATAGTGAACCCCCCCCCCTTTAGAACCCTTATTTTCAGTTATTTATTTTTCTCCTCCCTAACTTATCATTTTAAGAATCAATTCATAAAACTAATATGCACACTTGCTTGCAGATATGATTCATCGAAAACTTTTTCTCAAAATGTTGAGTTGACAGATCCCATTATTTCTCGATTTGACATCTTATGTGTTGTCAAGGTTATTCCCCTCAGGGCTCAATATTAATTTTCCTTGTGAATTTCCATTAGCAAGTTTTAATTGGATAAAGAATTTATTTCAAATGCAGGATGTTGTTGACCCTGTGACAGATGAGATGCTTGCAAAGTTTGTAGTAGACAGCCACTTCAGGTCTCAACCTAAGGGTGCTAATTTAGATGACAAAGCCTTCAGTGAGTCCCAAGAAGAAGCTCAAGCCTCTGCTAGGCCAGATGATTCAAACGTTCGTAAAGGACTCTAAACTGCACTCTTAGCTGCTTCTAGTTTTGAGATCTTGTATCCCAAATATTCATATGAAATTGTCTTTATTTCAGATACTTTCTCAAGAATTGCTAAGGAAATATTTAACATATGCCAAGTTAAATGTTTTCCCAAGGTTCCATGAAAAAGATATGGCTAAGCTTACCAAAGTTTATGCTGATTTGCGAAAAGAATCTTCCGTAAGAGTCCTTATTCTCATATTGCTTGAGTGATTCTTTTTCTCCTTTTGCTTGAGTGAATTTGAAAGTGTTTTTGCTCTAATGTTCCAATGCTTTATATTCATTGTGCTTCTGTAGCGTGGACAAGGTGTCCCTATAGCAGTGAGGCACATAGAATCAATGATCAGGATGTCTGAAGCACATGCCAGAATGCACCTTAGGCAGCATGTCACAGAAGAAGATGTGGACATGGCTATTCGTGTCCTTCTTGAGTCATTCATTTCAACACAGAAGTTTGGGGTACAAAAAGCCTTAAGAAAGGTATAGCGAGAGGTTTACTTCATATTGCAAAAAGTTTCTCCATAGCTTGCTAATACCTCTAAAAATATGCCATAGTGCAGTACGTTTTCTACTTAATTATTTTGTTCAGCAAAAAGATTTGAGTACTTCGTTTCTTCTATTCTTTTCATCTCTAATATAAATAAGATGGGGAAGGTAGTACTCTTAAAGCCTGCATTTCTCAAGCATAGCACTCATGTACATTGACATATTTATTCTGATTGTTTTGACAATTGTTACATGAATGTTTTTAGGCTTGCTCGTTTTGTACGGGCAAGTTAACTACCTGATGTAGTATTTTTCTTGCCATCGAAATTGATATCTTCTACTGTATATCAAGCTATGTCAGGCTTCCATGGGCATTGTTGCTCTGTCAGACTTTTGCTAATGCAATCTTGAATGTTAGCTTACAATATGATTTTAAGAGTTTCCTATGTGATCTATTTGAACTGAAACTGTTAGATTGTCTGAATTTTTCTCTATTTGAATTCAAACAGTAAATGTTGCTTATGCTCTCGCTCTTGCTCTCCAAGAGGCATTGTTGATTGTCATATATGTTTGAAGGGCCACAGTTGATTGGTTCTTAATTTGAAAAATAATATACATACCTTCATAACAAGGCTTAGAAGAATCCGGTATTGTATTTTGCAGAGCTTCAGGCAATACATAACCTTCAAGAAAGACTACGATGGACTTCTTCTTGTACTTCTTAGGGAGCTTGTGAATAATGCAGTGCGCTTTGAAGAAATACTTTCTGGATCAACTTCAGGGCTTACCCATGTTGATGTGAAAATGGCAGATCTACAAGCCAAGGTACACTAACTTGAATCAAGTTTTTTATTTTACTAATAATCCGTTTACCAGATTAATAATTGAACTTGGATTACATTCTTTTGCGCAGGCTGAAGAATATGAAATCACTAATTTGGAGGCCTTCTTTTCTAGCTCCGAATTTAGAGCTCATTATGAGTTGGACGAACAAAGAAGAGTTATTAGGCATCACCTTGTATATGATGACAAACCATAGCTGCAGCATTTCTACATGAGAGGTGACTAGCTCTTTTGGATTTTGTATTAAAAGTTAAATTGCATTTAGATTGTATTTTGCTCTCTTTTCTTAAAAAATAGGCAAAGTAATCTATTTACGTTAGATTAAAGAGTAAATTAATTTTTTATTAAAAAAATTTATTCATTTTTACTATTAAAAATGGGCGTACTAACAAAATACTTATAGTTATAATGGTGTATCACTGTACCTTATGTTGATGTACGGATCAATTTTTATCAAAAAGATCAATTTGCGCTTTGATCCAATGTATAGATATTAATTTACTTATTTTTTAATAGAATTGAAAAAATGTAATTTGAATCCTAACACAAGTGCCTCTATTGTACTTTTATCGTTTTTATGTTTGAACTTTGAACTAAAAGGCTCCTACCATGCATGCTAGGTACTGATTACTCCATTTTTGGATGATGATTGCAGATAAGCTTTAGCGGTGGCAGGCAGCAGATTGCAAGAAGACATACCCCGGTTTCAGCAATCCTGGTAGGAATTGTTGGCCACTAGCAGATGGATATATAATATGCTAATTTCTTAGCACCGAAATACTTTTGTACTAGGTAGCCATATTTTACTTGATGACCAAATCTAAATTGACATTTTGTCTAATTTAAAAATTGTATTGGAACTGTCAGCGTGGACTTTAGCTTTCACTGTCATGTAAATGAAACGGTGGTAAGATCAAGTGGGATTCTAAATCTGCTTAAATAATGTTCCCCTTTTTCTGCAGTGAGACTTAATTGAAAGGATAATCAACATAAGGGCTCAAATCTGAAATTTGTTTAAAGAACACAAATAAATTTCAACTCTGACATTGTTTTTCAACTTTGATTTTTTTTTTTGCATGGAATGGAGTACTAAAATTTGATTCATGATATACTGCATTAAGAAATGTATGCACATTGCTAATGAAATGTATGGATGCATTATTCTGGGTGTTTTATATGGTGTCTTTTGTCACACTGATTTGTCTAAATCTGTGGATTATCTAAACATAACAAATAAACATATGTGAGTTTTCGTAAATTTAGTTTGTAACTCAATAGAATTAGATATGCAACCCATATTATTATTACATAGTCAGTTAGATTTAGATTTGGACTTAAATCTTTTATAGATACAGATAATAAAATCAGATATGCAAAATATATATACAGAATTTTACCCCCATTCTCTACACGTTAATTTTGACCATTTTAACATACCATGTGGGGTTAAAAATACCCACTCATCCTTACACACCACATCGTGCCATTATGACTCATATCAGATAATATGCAGCCAAGTTGTCAGAATATAAGCGATGGATGCCATAAAAACCCATCCAAGTCATAAATACAGTAATCCTATGCATAAAATGCTCGTAAATAGACCCTACGGTAGAGTTTGGTTAGCTCTTACCGACCCTACGGTAGGCCCACAGTTGATCAAAACGACCCATGCGACCTTAGGGAAAATTTTAGAATTATGGGCCCGATGTGTGGGTCCACACGCCCAGATTGGCCTCACCCCTGTGGCTCACACGGCCTGGCCCAAAGCCCACACGTTCTTGTGGCATGCCCGTGTGGCCTACACACCCAACTTGGCCAAGCCCATGTGGCCCACACGACCACACCCACACCATCACACGGCCAAGACACGACCGCACATTCGTCAGACACACGGCCGTGTCTCGTACACGGCCAACCACACGAGCGACCACACGCCCGTGTGGCGTTGAAAGATTGCACTTTCGGCTTTCACTGAAACTCGATTTTCACACGTAAGGGGTACACACCTGGTTCGTTTTCGCCGCGAAATCACTTCCAAGACCACCAGCACCTAAAATAGAATGTCCAACACCTTTTAGTAATCAATTACGAGCCTAACACGATTCACCCAATTACGCAAAACCAATTTACCGCTTACAAGAACGACCACAACCTCGAATCAAGCCATTGAAGTGAGATTTTCCACCTCACAACCTTCTCCTAATCACAAAATTCAACGCTTAGCCACCATAGACTAACATTGCTAAACCCAAACCAAAAGTTAAAGGGTTGAAAAATCACTTACCAGCGAGCAAAAATAACATCCACGCTCGCGTAGGAATTCAAACACAAGACCTCCAACACATCAACTCCTTTACCACTCAAACTAGCAAACTCATTTTAATATGGATTAACAGATAATTTAATATAAACCCACTCAACAATGGTAAGGCTTGGGTCCAAAATAACAAAGTTTCACCAAAAGTGAAAATTGAACCCAAGATCTCACACACACTCAGAACACTTAGCCATTAAAACAGATACACAATTGTGTCAAAATTTACAAAAACATGAATAAATAAATCAGGGCGTTACAAAAATATTTAATGAAACATTAAAATTTCTAAGAGCATATACCATAATTCGATTTCTCAAGACTATGACGCCCCACATAAAATCTGGTCGTCAAGTTTAAACGCGAAACACTACATCCATTGTTAGAGCAGCTTGAACTAACTTAAATTTTAAATTCAGCAAGAGAAGAATTCAATAACACAATTAAATCAAATCATTCCAATAGTTTAAAAATCATTATTAAGACCTTTAAAACATGTTTAAAACATTTAAAAATGAGTTTTAGGTGTTTTGAGATGATCAAGACCAAATATGGGTCTCTGAGGGTCGAAACAACTCAAAATAGGGAAGGACTCTTGTTCTGGCCTAGATGTATTGTTAAATCCATTAACTTGTACTGATACAAGTAACTGGTTCTTTTCATTTTTGCTTATTGACCGACTTGTATTGATTCCTCAAACCACTTTTATTGAAATAAGTTTGTCCGAACCCAAAAATCACCTATTTTGACCTTATAAAATACCAAATCATTTCCATATCTTATAATACTCAAAATTCATGTTTTAAACACCATTTAAAACCACCTAAATACATTCAATCAAATATGACACCAACATGATCACAAGTTATCAAACTCACATCAAAATTAGTTTATTTTGTACGTAAGCAACACATGAGATAGCTTAAACATTATGCAAAAATAATGACATACCATCATAACCATATATAACTACACCATTACACACATATATACATACTTATATTACAATTCACTAACATTGCATACTCAAGTCATCAAAATGGAGATTAACTATTACCATTTACACTAGGTACATGTCAACTCAAACTTAGCATTCAAAAGACGATACAAACATTACTGAGTTGAGAAGTGAGTGTTGGATGCTACCAATCTACTCGAGCCCATGAGACCTAATCACCTATTCCTCACTTGTGCACAGAAATAAACAAATTTGCACGCTGAGCAAACGAGCTCAGTGATGCTAACATAATTTGAAAGCAATGTATAAGCAAATTAAGAATGTAAACAAGTTATAATTTCATTTACATACATGATTCCATTCTCTAGCATTGCCTCATGATCCATTTCATTAGTGCTTTCTTATGATTTATCATTCACTTTGAATTCTGTATATGAACATATTGATACGCCTCCAAGCCTTAGCTTTATCATATCTAATATCAACATTTATATTCAAATCTCATTATCATTGCTATCTCAATCTCATATACAAGCGTGACATTTTAATACCATCATTCATATTTCATTTTCACAATTCGATTAGTTAGATTTGTTTTATAAAATCATCAGCCCCTAGGGCTCTTAATACACATTTCTCATGATCTTTTCACATGTTATCATTCATCGCATTAGTATTAGTATTCAATTGATTAATTCAAGTATAAGCTATTCATTTCACATATCAACTTGTACGATTAATCAGTTAGTACTTATTTTATGGCCCTTATTATCTGAATATGGATTCATGATCAGAACACGAATTTATCCACCAAAAGACCTAAAATGCACCCAATGCTCATAAGTATGTGCCCAACACTCATCAGTTTATAATTGAAGTAATATGCGTCCAATGCTAATGTAACACCCCGAACCCGAGGCCGTCGCCGGAGTCGAACACGAGGTGTTAACAGACTTCAAACCATTTAAAAAAAAATTTCCCAGACAAGCTGCCAGTCTGCGTACTAGTCGCTTTAAAAATCATATCTTGAGTTCTGAAACTCGAAATCCAGTTCCGTAAATTTTACCTGAAACTAGACTCATATGCCCATCTACATATTTTTTTCTAGAATTTTTTGTTGGGCCAATTAGTACAGTTTATTAGTCAAAGTCTCCCATGTTACAGGGATCGACTACACTGACCTTTGTGCATTACGACTTGGATATCTCCCTGCACAGAGCTTCAATACTGATGCCGTTTGTTTCTATAGAAACTAGACTCAGAGAGGAATCTATACATATATGGAATGACTCCTAATTATCTCTGGTTAATTTATAAAGAATTTCCAAATTCGGAACAGGGAATCCAGAAACCGTTCTGGCCCTGTCTCACGAGAACCTAAATATCTCTTAACATACTGTCCATATGATCGTTTCGTTACTTTCCTATGAAAATAGATTCATCAAGGTTCGTTTACATAATTTATTCATTATTTAATTCCAAACCTACTATTTTTAGTGATTTTCCCAAATCTACATCACTGCTGCTGCCAGCATCTGCCTTTAAGGTAGACTTTACCTATTTCATAGTTTCCATGATTCAACTAGCCCTTTTAGCATAAATAGCACAAATTATGATAGTGATTAACCATTCCATACCAAATGATTATAACATTATGCTCAAACATATATAAGCCATTTTCGCATGGCTATATACATTAACCAAAATATTCTTCCGCCACTAGTCTATTTTATACATGCCATAAGACAATCCGAAACGTAGCAGTACCAAACAGTGGATAGTGATAGTGTGACTAGTTGCTGACGATCCCCGAGCCTGTAGCTTCGCAATGAGATCTATAAAACAGAGGAAACAGAGTAAACGGAGTAAGCATTACAATGCTTAGTAAGTTTTAAGCAGTGTCAACAGATAACAATCAAATTATAACATAGTTGTTCGTATTTTTATTTCACTCTTCCTTCGGGCATACCATCCCTTTACCGAATCTGCACATCTCATCATATACAATAGGCAGACAAACTTCCACATAAAAGTGAGCTCATGTGACATAGATATATCGTATGATTTCACATCACCTCCCACACTGATCCGATGTCACATAATCATAGGAATAGTCTCATAGATTGCTCTCGTATGCATCACATAACTACCTTATGATTTAGTGCAAATCAAGCTCACATATAAACTTGGAGTACATACCTGTTTAACCTTTCGCATTGAATATATTTATAAGCAATTCTTATTACGAAGTCTTACCCGGACATAATCTCCACACGAAGTTATCGGGTCTTACCCGGACAAAATCCCCACACGTAGTCATCAGGTCTTTAGAGCTCGGATATAGTACAAGCACGAAGCTTAAGGACATTAATCAGTGATAATATTCTCGCATAATGCCTGCGGGGTTTTAACCCGGATATAGTACTGACACAAATGCCCTTCGGGACTTATCACATTTATACACTTTCACATCCATCACGTTGGCCACTCGGCCCTGTCACATTTATACACTTCCACATTCATCACATCGGCCATTAGGCCTTATCACATATATACACTTTCACATTCATCACATCGGCCATTAGGCCTTATCACATATATATACACTTTCACATTCATCACATCGGCCATTAGGCCCTATCACATATATATACACTTTCACATTCATCACATCGGCCATTAGGCCTTATCACATATATACACTTTCACATTCATCACATCGGCCATTAGGCCTTATCACATATATATACACTTTCACATTCATCACATCGGCCATTAGGCCTTATCACATATATACACTTTCACATTCATCACATCGGCCATTAGGCCTTATCATCATTTCATATTCGAATACTCATAAACTTACAATATCACGATTTAGAATTCAAGTATGGGTTTAATCAATAGCTTATGAGCAACTAAAACAAGTTTATCAAGGTTCACAACATAATCTCAAATTCAGCACAAGCTGTTTTTCCTGAGCAATAGTCACTAAATTATTTATAACTGGAGCTACAAAACTCCAAATCACTTTCCGTTAATTTTTCCTGAATATAGACTCGTATATCTTCCATCCATAAAATTTCCAGAATTTTATGTTTGGCCAATCAATACCAGATTTTTCTTAAAGTTTCCCCTGTTTCACTGTTTGACTAATCTGACCACTCTTCACTACCAATCAAATTTCTCATTTTACAGAATTCAAAATGTGTTGTATTTGATTTCATTTGAAACTAGACTCATTAAGCTTTAATTTCATGTCTCATTCAGCCTCTAATTCAAATCCATAAATTTATGGTGATTTTCTAAAGTCACGTTACTGCTGCTGTCCTAAGCAGACTATTTCAAATTACCCTTGAATTCCCAAGCTCAAACACTTAAGAACTTACCATTTGAGCTTAGAACATATCATGGCCACATCATATCTTATTAAATCAACTCATCATGTCCCTTTATAATTGAATTTACTCAACGTTTAATCACTTAAAACTTACCTCGGAAGTTGCCGAACGATTACGACGGCTCTTCGATCACTTTTTTCCTTTCCCTTATCCAACTTTGATCCTCTAGGCTCTTGAGCTAAATCAAACAAATTTACTTCTCAATCAAACACATATATATAGCAACCATATACATTTCAAAAACAATTCGTTCGTATCATTTGTCCATATATTAGCTTTTAGCATATTTGGTCATTAGAGTGACCTATTTGACTTTCAAGCATTCATTTCTAATTTTAATTAAACAATGCCGAAAGCCATTAGCTACTAATGCCACACACACACATGTGCATAAAATTCATCCATACATAACCTCTAGCTCATTCGGTCATTCATCTCTCAAACCTATCAAAGTTTCATGTCAAACTTCCCTGGTCGAATACACATATAAGCACATAATGCACATTTAGAATTTTTTATTTACTTCATGATACATTCGGCCTTGGCAACAATTTCATTAGAAATCCTTATTAGCCACTTCATCAATCAATTATATCATCTACTTAATATTTCATAACTTATCATGCTAGCTGAATATTATTTATTCAAGTTCATCATCTTCATATTCGACATTAGCATCAAATATAATAGCCCATTTCTTCCCACTTTGAATTTATGCATCCATTTAATCATAGTTTGTTTAAGCACTCATACAACAAGATTCATCCAATTTAACAAGAAACAAAAACTTTATTCCTCCATAGCTACAATGGCCGAAAGATCTAGGCATCTCAATACCGAAATTTCTAACATGGGTTGCCTAAAGAATTTGGTAGGGAGTTCAAATTTATCTAGCATTTCAAGTAACTTAACACACCCATATAGCTAACATGCTAGTAGTATCAAGGCATCAACTAAAGTTTTGAAGCCTCTTAGCCGAATCCTAACTCTCCAACAACTCTAATTTCATCCATGAGATAAATAGAAGTAGGCTAACCCTCCAAAGGATGTGTAAACCTCCAAAAGCAACATTGAACGTACCTTAATCTCAAGAACCACCTTGGCCGAACTTCCCCTCTTCTTCTTCCTTCCATTCGGCCATGTTGAACAACAAAGGAAGAATTTTGTTTTTCCTCCCCTTTCTCTAGTCACGGCAATGGGGAGTAAGGGGGAGACAACTTTGTTTTCATCACCCCTCCCTTTTCATTACTTAATTACTAACCCTTTATTTATTCTTTCTAACATAACACACTAAGCCAACATGTTCCCAACATGTTTCCACCCATAGCATGGCCGGCCACTAGCTCAAATTTTGGGTAATTTGACATGCAAACCCATCATTTTCATAACAGGCATTAATAGGCCACTTCACATTTGCCTAGCATATTTCTAAATTTTCTCACATAAGTCCTATTTAATAAAATTCACTTACAATTAACAAAATTCAAACATGAAATTTTCACACATGCATATATACATATAATAAGCATCAAATATGACAGCTAATTATTTTTATGACTCGGTTTAGCGGTCCCGAAACCACTTCCCGACTAGGGTCAATTTTGGGCTGTCACAACTCTCCTCCACTTAAGAAATTTTCGTCCCCGAAAATTTCTACCGATGCATAGTTTAGGATAACGTCCTCTTATTGAATTATATCCATATAAACATTAGCTCATCGATAGCAATTGTAATTCATTACTGATTTCGCATCGATCCGTAAAATCATTTTCTTATCCTAAGACAAATACATAAACATTTCTGCAAGTATGCACATATATCTCATTTTCTTGATTTCATAAGCAATAATCACTTAATTTAATTCACAAATGCATTTCAAACACATATTAAGCACATATTAACATGTATAATTCACATCATCAACCCACATATTTGTAACCCACATTTTCATTCATGTATAAGCTGTAATCTGACCAAAAGTACACATATACTCAAACATCCCAATAAATATCCTTAATAACTCCATCATATCTCACTATTCAACTTATTTCATTTCCAAAAGAAAATTCAACTTTCACGTACCTGAACATTTAGTTCATTTAGCACATTCAATCATAGTTAACGTTACCCGTATACAGTCGAATAGGCATAAAGCCTAATATAATACTCTGGCATGAGATTTATTCTAGCGCATAACTCGTGTATCCAAAATTATCAACATTCATCAAAAATTCTTTCAAACTTTCGAATGTCGAAACTTAATCAAAATAATTTCTTGAACAAGATTAACAAAATAGTGTCCATTCAGCAATAGCACATATAGCTCTTACAATGCCATATCCTAGATATGGTCTTACATATTCTCACATATCGAGTCGATGCCATGTCCCAGACATGGTCTTACACACTATCTCAAATCAATGCCTTCGTCCCAAACGAGGTCTTACATGAATTCCACTTCACACACTTAGTGCCCACTGACCGATCTCGCACTCATAGTGCTCGGTTAGAGGAATTCGCACACACACAGTGCCTCTAATTATTCACATACATAGTGCTCTTATTCATTCGTTAATACACATTGATATGACTTAACCAAGTCTATAAACATCATGTATCTACACTTTTAAACATATCATCTCATTTAAATTTGAATTCGTATAGTAATGAATACTTAAACTTTGCTCAAATTACCGGCACGAAGCCTACTAGGCACGAAGGCCCGAATACACGTCACCAGCATGATTGCTCTTCGGGACCTAGCCCGGATATAACACCAGCACGAATGCTCTTCGGGGTTTAGCACGGATATATCACTAGCACGAATGCTCTTCGGAACTTAGCCCGGATACATCACTAGCATGAATGCTCTTCGGAACTTAGCCCGGATACATCACTAGCATGAATGCTCTTCGGAACTTAGCCCGGATTTAGTAACTCGCACCAATGCCTTCGGGCTTAGCCCGGAATTAGTATCTCGCACAAATGTCTTCGGATCTTAGTCCGGATATGGTCACTTAGCACAAAGCCTTCGGGACTTAGCCCAGACATCATTCGAATAACCATGCACATTTAACAATAAATCATGACACATTCGTATTTCATTTTCATTAGCAAAACTCAAACACAAGACACTTATCATTCTTGCAATTTCGGCTCAATAGCCACACACAAAGAGCATGATTTTGATTTGCTTAAAACATGATCTAATCAAATCATAATTTAAGCTCTATTACTCAAGGACTTACCCCTTTCCGCTGTCCGAAATCGACTCGGTAAGGTCGCACCCTTAATATAAATAATTGATAGAAAATATATATATAGTGGGTTCGCACACATAGTGCTTAATAATCAACCACGCACACTTAGTGCCATGTACTTTAAACTCGCACACTTAGTGCTATGCATTTCAAGCCCGCACACTTAGTGCCAATCTCACAACCGTGAACACTTATTGCCCGCACACTTAGTGCCAATCTCACAACCGTGAACACTTATTGCCCGCACACTTAGTGCTGAAAACCAACCACTCTATACGCTTCACTGCCTTTTTACATTCGACAATTTCGTCTCTACATACATATACACATATAGCAATACACATTAGTATATCATTTACACTACTTGAATACAAACGCAACATGCTTATCGACCATTCAGCTTCCAGTTCCATAGCCACATACAAAAAAATCACATTTATAGTCATAACACTCCTTCAAAATTGCATCACTTATACCCTTATAATTCAATCCAAATCGAAATTCAAATACGAGTACATGATACGTACCTGATCAACTTAATAATTTAGGCATATCTAAATGAAGTTATATCGCAAATTCTCATAGTCAGAAGCTTGCTACAGCTCGATCGGGATCAAGATTCATTACAATACAGCAAACACATTTTAATAGCCAAAAATCATCACACTATCATTTTATCACTTTATGGCATGTATAAATAGACTCACGCGTGCTACGTTAGTCCTAGAATCGACTAAACCGTAGCTCTGATACCAATAAAATGTAACACCCCGAACCCGAGGCCGTCGCCGGAGTCGAACACGAGGTGTTAACAGACTTCAAACCATTTAAAAAAAAATTTCCCAGACAAGCTGCCAGTCTGCGTACTAGTCGCTTTAAAAATCATATCTTGAGTTCTGAAACTCGAAATCCAGTTCCGTAAATTTTACCTGAAACTAGACTCATATGCCCATCTACATATTTTTTTCCAGAATTTTTGGTTGGGCCAATTAGTACAGTTTATTAGTCAAAGTCTCCCATGTTACAGGGATCGACTACACTGACCTTTGTGCATTACGACTTGGATATCTCCCTGCACAGAGCTTCAATACTGATGCCGTTTGTTTCTATAGAAACTAGACTCAGAGAGGAATCTATACATATATGGAATGACTCCTAATTATCTCTGGTTAATTTATAAAGAATTTCCAAAGTCGGAACAGGGAATCCAGAAACCGTTCTGGCCCTGTCTCACGAGAACCTAAATATCTCTTAACATACTGTCCATATGATCGTTTTGTTACTTTCCTATGAAAATAGATTCATCAAGGTTCGTTTACATAATTTATTCATTATTTAATTCCAAACCTACTATTTTTAGTGATTTTCCCAAATCTAAATCACTGCTGCTGCCGGCATCTGCCTTTAAGGTAGACTTTACCTATTTCATAGTTTCCATGATTCAACTAGCCCTTTTAGCATAAATAGCACAAATTATGATAGTGATTAACCATTCCATACCAAATGATTATAACATTATGCTCAAACATATATAAGCCATTTTCGCATGGCTATATACATTAACCAAAATATTCTTCCGCCACTAGTCTATTTTATACATGCCATAAGACAATCCGAAACGTAGCAGTACCAAACAGTGGATAGTGATAGTGTGACTAGTTGCTGACGATCCCCGAGCCTGTAGCTTCGCAATGAGATCTATAAAACAGAGGAAACAGAGTAAACGGAGTAAGCATTACAATGCTTAGTAAGTTTTAAGCAGTGTCAACAGATAACAATCAAATTATAACATAGTTGTTCGTATTTTTATTTCACTCTTCCTTCGGGCATACCATCCCTTTACCGAATCTGCACATCTCATCATATACAATAGGCAGACAAACTTCCACATAAAAGTGAGCTCATGTGACATAGATATATCGTATGATTTCACATCACCTCCCACACTGATCCGATGTCACATAATCATAGGAATAGTCTCATAGATTGCTCTCGTATGCATCACATAACTACCTTATGATTTAGTGCAAATCAAGCTCACATATAAACTTGGAGTACATACCTGTTTAACCTTTCGCATTGAATATATTTATAAGCAATTCTTATTACGAAGTCTTACCCGGACATAATCTCCACACGAAGTTATCGGGTCTTACCCGGACAAAATCCCCACACGTAGTCATCAGGTCTTTAGAGCTCGGATATAGTACAAGCACGAAGCTTAAGGACATTAATCAGTGATAATATTCTCGCATAAAGCCTGCGGGGTTTTAACCCGGAT
Organism: Gossypium hirsutum; assembly: GCF_007990345.1. Lineage (NCBI taxonomy): Eukaryota > Viridiplantae > Streptophyta > Magnoliopsida > Malvales > Malvaceae > Gossypium > Gossypium hirsutum. The sequence goes on from NC_053432.1 coordinate 801,323, forward strand.
ATAGTACTGACACAAATGCCCTTCGGGACTTATCACATTTATACACTTTCACATCCATCATGTTGGCCACTCGGCCCTGTCACATTTATACACTTCCACATTCATCACATCGGCCATTAGGCCTTATCACATATATACACTTTCACATTCATCACATCGGCCATTAGGCCTTATCACATATATACACTTTCACATTCATCACATCGGCCATTAGGCCCTATCACATATATACCTTATCACATATATACACTTTCACATTCATCACATCGGCCATTAGGCCCTATCACATATATACACTTTCACATTCATCATATCGGCCATTAGGCCCTATCACATATATATACACTTTCACATTCATCACATCGGCCATTAGGCCCCATTAGGCCTTATCACATATATACACTTTCACATTCATCACATCGGCCATTAGGCCTTATCACATATATATACACTTTCACATTCATCACATCGGCCATTAGGCCTTATCACATATATACACTTTCACATTCATCACATCGGCCATTAGGCCTTATCATCATTTCATATTCGAATACTCATAAACTTGCAATATCACGATTTAGAATTCAAGTATGGGTTTAATCAATAGCTTATGAGCAACTAAAACAAGTTTATCAAGGTTCACAACATAATCTCAAATTCAGCACAAGCTATTTTTCCTGAGCAATAGTCACTAAATTATTTATAACTGGAGCTACAAAACTCCAAATCACTTTCCGTTAATTTTTCCTGAATATAGACTCGTATATCTTCCATTCATAAAATTTCCAGAATTTTATGTTTGGCCAATCAATACCAGATTTTTCTTAAAGTTTCCCCTGTTTCACTGTTTGACTAATCTGACCACTCTTCACTACCAATCAAATTTCTCATTTTACAGAATTCAAAATGTGTTGTATTTGATTTCATTTGAAACTAGACTCATTAAGCTTTAATTTCATGTCTCATTCAGCCTCTAATTCAAATCCATAAATTTATGGTGATTTTCTAAAGTCACGTTACTGCTGCTGTCCTAAGCAGACTATTTCAAATTACCCTTGAATTCCCAAGCTCAAACACTTAAGAACTTACCATTTGAGCTTAGAACATATCATGGCCACATCATATCTTATTAAATCAACTCATCATGTCCCTTTATAATTGAATTTACTCAACGTTTAATCACTTAAAACTTACCTCGGAAGTTGCCGAACGATTACGACGGCTCTTCGATCACTTTTTTCCTTTCCCTTATCCAACTTTGATCCTCTAGGCTCTTGAGCTAAATCAAACAAATTTACTTCTCAATCAAACACATATATATAGCAACCATATACATTTCAAAAACAATTCGTTCGTATCATTTGTCCATATATTAGCTTTTAGCATATTTGGTCATTAGAGTGACCTATTTGACTTTCAAGCATTCATTTCTAATTTTAATTAAACAATGCCGAATGCCATTAGCTACTAATGCCACACACACACATGTGCATAAAATTCATCCATACATAACCTCTAGCTCATTCGGTCATTCATCTCTCAAACCTATCAAAGTTTCATGTCAAACTTCCCTGGTCGAATACACATATAAGCACATAATGCACATTTAGAATTTTTTTATTTACTTCATGATACATTCGGCCTTGGCAACAATTTCATTAGAAATCCTTATTAGCCACTTCATCAATCAATTATATCATCTACTTAATATTTCATAACTTATCATGCTAGCTGAATATTATTTATTCAAGTTCATCATCTTCATATTCGACATTAGCATCAAATATAATAGCCCATTTCTTCCCACTTTGAATTTATGCATCCATTTAATTATAGTTTGTTTAAGCACTCATACAACAAGATTCATCCAATTTAACAAGAAACAAAAACTTTATTCCTCCATAGCTACAATGGCCGAAAGATCTAGGCATCTCAATACCGAAATTTCTAACATGGGTTGCCTAAAGAATTTGGTAGGGAGTTCAAATTTATCTAGCATTTCAAGTAACTTAACACACCCATATAGCTAACATGCTAGTAGTATCAAGGCATCAACTAAAGTTTTGAAGCCTCTTAGCCGAATCCTAACTCTCCAACAACTCTAATTTCATCCATGAGATAAATAGAAGTAGGCTAACCCTCCAAAGGATGTGTAAACCTCCAAAAGCAACATTGAACGTACCTTAATCTCAAGAACCACCTTGGCCGAACTTCCCCTCTTCTTCTTCCTTCCATTCGGCCATGTTGAACAACAAAGGAAGAATTTTGTTTTTCCTCCCCTTTCTCTAGTCACGGCAATGGGGAGTAAGGGGGAGACAACTTTGTTTTCATCACCCCTCCCTTTTCATTACTTAATTACTAACCCTTTATTTATTCTTTCTAACATAACACACTAAGCCAACATGTTCCCAACATGTTTCCACCCATAGCATGGCCGGCCACTAGCTCAAATTTTGGGTAATTTGACATGCAAACCCATCATTTTCATAACAGGCATTAATAGGCCACTTCACATTTGCCTAGCACATTTCTAATTTTTCTCACATAAGTCTTATTTAATAAAATTCACTTACAATTAACAAAATTCAAACATGAAATTTTCACACATGCATATATACATATAATAAGCATCAAATATGACAGCTAATTATTTTTATGACTCGGTTTAGCGGTCCCGAAACCACTTCCCGACTAGGGTCAATTTTGGGCTGTCACAGCTAAAGTATATATATATATGCGCACCAATGCTTATTTGTAAGTACCAAAGTAATATGTGCCCAACACTCATTAGTTTATAACAGAAGTAATATACAACCAACACTATGATATCTTCATATAATGAATCCTGTGAAATATCAATTATACCCATAACTGTATCCAAAATCGTTTAACAGGGCATTTATGATATCAATATGCACAAGTTTACATATAATTTATTAATTACATATCATTTTCATATCACTTTCATTTCATTATCATGCTTTCACATATCATTCATGCATTGTATCACATTTTTATATAGCAGTGTAATAGCTCGATTTTCAATGATACCGAAAAATACGATTTTAGAAACCTACTTTTATAAACCGAGATCGTAAATATTAAATATGAATATTATAGAGCTAATATAAAAATATATTAAAGATTGGTCCATAAATTTTACCGAATTATAGCTAATTAAGACTTAGGGACTAAATTGTAAAGTTCAATAGCTATATATTATTAATTTACTAAAAACTTGGGGATTTAAATAGAAATTAACTAAAGATTCTAAAATGGTAATTAAACCAATATTTGGTGAAAGTTAGTGGGAAATGATGATCATCTCTACTAATAGAAGTTAAGTATGTGATTATGTTCATTAATTAAGAAATATTAAGTTAATTATGTGTTAATTACCATATAAATAGCTTTTAAGTGGAAGGAAAGAGAATGTCTTTATCTTTTCTTCTATACATGGCTGATTCTTCATAGGAAAGAAAGGAGAAAAATCCTTTTAAGCTTTTGACATTTGGCTAAGCGAACTGGTATGTAATTAAAGTCCTTTTCTTATAATTTTTATAGGTTTGAGGTCGTGGGATTTGATTTAACTAGCCCATGTACTAATTTGTAAAACTGTTAAAGATTTTGAAAGTTGCCATTATTGATTTCTTGAAGAATTAAGCTTGAAATTGATAGGTTTTAAGATTAGATTATGAAAAGGACTAGATTGTAAAGTTAATTTAGCTTATTTGTAACTTTGTTACATTAGGGACCAAATTGAATAAAATTAAAACTTGTCATGAAATTAGGATAGAAATAGAAGGTATAAAGTCCCTAATGAAAATATATGAAATTGAATTTTAATCTGAAGCTAGGAATTTACAACTATGACTATCCTGAATTTAATGATTAAATTCAATAAAATATAACATTTTAGGGATGTCAAAAAATTGAGTTCATATAGGTTTGTTCATATCATGTCATAATATGAAAATGTTTGGTATTGATTGGTTATATAAAATAATTGTATAGATCACAGATTGGATTAAAACGAAGTTAATCGAGGAAAAGCAAAAATTGATGATTAGTCCCTGAAGAATCAATTTGTTTTGGTGTTTCAAAAAGGCTCTGGGCGTACCAACGTCTAGAGTGTGAATACTGCAACTAAATATATAGATTTGAGGCAGTGTTTGCAAGTATACGGGTCATGTTGTAATATAGTTATAACGAAGTAGGCAAGTACTCTGAGGATTGTAGTTTGGGGAAGACTGTTATTAAATCAATTATGGGAAATAATTATTAATCTACTAGAGCCACGAATTAGTAGTGTTAATATAAATATTTCTAACAATATACTAAAATTTCTAAATGCATATCCTTAAATGTTTTGATATATCAAAATTTCTAAACAATTATACCAAAATTTCTAATATCATATCCTTAGTTATTGGTATGTCCAAATATCTAAGAGAATACTAAAATTTCATACAATTTTTGTTAGAATTTTTGGTATACCAAAAATTTATTTGTCATGCCAATAATACAAATGTTTATAATGAAATACCAAAATTTCTAATAGCATATCTTTATATATTTTTTGGTATATCAAAATTTATAGGGAATACCAAAAAATCAATTTTCATGCCAATACTAATATTTCTAACAAAATACCACAACCTCTAAGAGAATGTTCTTAGATATTATGGTGTACCAAAATTTAACCCCCTAAAATTTTGGATGGCATGAAAATGGAAATCCAGAAATGAGCCGGATAAAGAGTGATCATTTTGTTAGAAATATTTAACAAAATGAATTTTTTGAGGAAATTCATAAATGAGTCGGATAAAGAGTGAAGGATCCCACAAAATTAGATGTACTTGGAGCATCTCAATTACACTTTTCAATTCTTAAGGGGGGTGACAATTGGAGTAATTATGTAGGTAATTACACTCAAATCTAATTTTTTAAAAATATTTTTATACAAACTATAAAAACTATATTATAAGCGTGAACAAGAATGAGTATTTGGGATGATTATGACCAATAATTTCTTACATTGTAAATCCTAAAAAAAATATATTATGGAAATAATTTGTGTATATTGCTCAAAAAAATAATTTATGTATTTTATGAAGTTATAACAAAAATTTATATTATTTAAATCCTAAAATTTTTTTGAAAGTATATTATATTATTTTATGAAGTTATAACAAAAAAAAAGTTAGTTATAAAAAATGATTTACATGTTATAAAAATGTTATAATATATTTATTTATAAAAATTTATAGCTAAGAAATATACAGAACTTATTTATGTATCCATGTTATATATTATAAAAAATAATATATTTATTCATAAAAATGTTATAGCTTTTTTTAAAATTACTTATTTATAAAAATACATAAATTTCTAAAATTAAGTAAAAAATTGTATTATTTATAAGAGGTGTTTCCAAAGTTTTTGGACAATTTGTAAAAGGCATAATGTTAAATTTAGTCCTCAATATTTACATTTTTGCTAAATTTGGTCCTCAACATTTCAAAAAAGAGTCAAATTGCTTTTTTTAACAAAAATGTTGACTAAAACATTAATTTCTTTAACATATGTCAGTTCACGTGTACTTCTATGCTGACATGGCACTATTTGTCTTATATGCCGTGTCAACAAATAATTTAAAAAATTTAAAATTTAAAATTTAATTTTTTTTTTTAAAAAGTTTCATACAAATTCAAAAAAAATAGCATGAAGTACAGGTGAATTCTCATTCGAGCTACCATGTTTAAAAATTAACCTTTTAGTTAGTATTTTCATTTAAAAAAAACAACAATTTAACTATTTTCTAAAGGTTAATGGTTAAATTTGACTCTTTTTTTTAAAAGGTTGAATGCCAAATTTAACAAAAAAAGGCCAACTTGACAAAAAATGTAAACATTGAGGGTTAAATTTGACATTATGCCATTTGTAAAACTTTTTTTATAATGATTATATATATTATAAAATTTATATTATTTTTTTGCTTAATATACGCATTATAAATAGGGATATAACTTAATATAAGTTTTTCTTCTAATTAAGTTTATTTAAGTTTTTATAATTAAAATTACAAACTTTGAAATATGAACCCAAATATTATAAGGTTGATGCTAATTATTCAAATACAAAATATCGTATCAAGGAGTATGATACCATTTGAGAAAATGGTGCCAAGCAGAAGCACCATAGACAACTCGCGAACTCTTTAATTTAAAATATTCAATGCTTCAAAATGTGGTTGAGAAGACATTGTTGTTCTAAAAAAATATTTCTCATATTAACAATATCACATTAGTATAACATAAAAAAATAATGTTAGATAGTGTTAGAATGTTGCATATTTCATAACTTCAATCATAGGTAACATTGAGATTATTCATACTTTGAAGAGTATATGGAAGGATGAGATCTTGGTAATCTTAATGATGCATATTCACATTCGGATGATGAATTTGATCAAGGATAATGAGCATATGTTAAATATTAAATAGGGAATAATCCAACAAATATGTAGTGTATCATAATAACAATGACATAATTTTTTATCATATTAATTTTATAGTAGCTAATATTTTAAAAGAATATAAATTATATAATCGTACAATTATAATTTATACTATTAAATATGACATAATTTATGAGACAGACACATTTAGAAAATTTAAAAAAAAATGCATTACTGCTTTAATAATTACTCAGCCTTACATTTATATTTTATCCCGTTGGTTCATGAATTGCTCATCGGGGTTTGTGTATCTTAGAAAAACCCCTTTATTGGAATGTAGTGATGAATAGAAGGAGAAAGAACAGGTTGAAGAATAGAAGGCTCAAAAGTGCCATTATGAATTGTGAAACCCACTTTCCTCTCCAATCCACATACATTTCACCTCGATTCCAACTGCCCCCAATTTTTTAAAGTTTAATAAGAGGCTTGAATTTAATTTAATTATTTTATTTTGAAGTAAATAAAATTATATTTTTTAGTTGTTTTATTTTTTTATTTTGAAATAGATAAGATTATTCTTTTAGAGTTTAGATATAAAACTTAATATATTTATATATTTATTTATTGAAAGCAAAAATTTAAGGGAAAATATTTTTGAAGTTTTTAGATTTCACAAGTAAAGTCAAAAGGTTGATAAATATTTTATAAGAATTTAGTAAAATATAAAAAAATAAGAGACACATAATCAATTTTTAAATCTACTTGTGAAATAAAAAAATACATTATCATTGTACCAAATATTAATCCAGAACTTAACATATATATAATTAGGAACTTTTGTAAATATCACAAGTAGTGGATTTTACTCAAACTTCAGCTTGACCCAACCGCCCAAACCCAATTCTTTTTAAAAAAAAAAATCAATTTGCACTTACTGATTGAAGGAGTAATAGCTGTAGCATTCCCATTGTTCATACTCAGATGCATAATTTTCCAATCCATGACGAGCCTTTCGCTATATGCGTTTTTAACAAAAGGCTTTCTTTTAAGTTATCTATTTTCTTGAATAAATTTGCCTCGAGATATATAGTTTAATATTAATTTAAAAAAAATTAAAAAAAAATTTATCAAGAATAAATCTAAATAAATGATTATTCAAATGCACATGTCAACATATGTGTTTCATATTATTGGTCGTCAATGCCACATCATCATATTTTTAACGGTGTTACATACCTATAAATGAGTATCAAGTTAACTTATGATTTTTAAGTTTAAAACCTATCAAGTCCATAAAAGAAAGTTTAGGTACCAAATAGGTACAAAGCGCCATGTTCAAGTGCCATCGTATGTATTAACCTTTTTTTTAAATGTTGTTATTAGGTATCAGCAGAAAGCTCTAAGTATATATATAGATAGATAGATAAACAGATAGATATAAGGTGCAAAAAAGAAATCACCAAAGACCTCCACATGAACAGTGACCATTCTTAAAATGGTGGAAACAATTAGGATCTTTTATAATAATTTCTCTTTCTACTATCTTGGATATGGCCTTTGTAAAGTCATGGCAGCTTCCACATACTCGGAGATTCTTTGTAACACGAACAGTTGCTCTTTCTTGTGTGCTGATAAGCCCAAAAGATATGGCTAATATTTCACAATGTCCGATTAGAATACATTCACGTTCTTCATCGACATCATGGAAGCTAAATATCGAACTAGGTCTATCTCCTCCTTCTTCTTCCATTTTCTTCATCAAATGCTGCAACTTCCAATGTATCATCTCAGATCTGGGATGGGAAACATCTCCTGTTCCAAACACATGAACTTTGTTTCGAAACTCTATCCAACTGTATGCTCTTTTAGGTTTCAAACCCATGTCTTTGATTGTTGTCTTTAGTTTATCAACCATGTCCCATTTTGCATTCTCCGCATACCAATTCGACAGTAAAACATAGTTCTCAGCATTGAGAGGCTCCAACTCACAAAGCTGCTCAACAATTCGCTTCCCCATCGTTACTTGCTGGTGGATCCTGCATCCATCTAACAAAGCTCTTAATACCTCCACCCTATTCTCAATCTGGTGTTCCTTAATAAAGGTGCGTGCGTCATTGAAGAGTCCAGCACGAGCTAGAAGGGATACCATCAGAACACAATGTGTAACAGTAGGTGCCTTAATATGATCAAAGTAAGACATTCCTACATCGACCCTGCAAGCAGTCACACAAGCATGGAGAACTGCAGCATATGTGAACTCATCTATCTCTAAGCTGGAGTCTTGCTCCATCTCCAAAAACAATCCTAGTCCTTGTGCCCCCTGTCCATTCAAGCTATATCCCGATATCATTATAGTCCAAGAGATAATATCTCTCTCCACCATGGAAGTGAAAACATTTGATGCTAATTCAATGAAACCTGATTTGACATACATGTCCATAAAAGCATTCTGGACTGTTAGATTCATGTCTATTCCATTCCTAAACAAGTAAGCATGTAGTTCTTTCCCTTGCTTATGAGCCGGTACTCTTGCACAAGCTGGAAGAATGCTTGTAACCGTGAGGGAATCAGGTTTGATTCGAGCCTTAGTCATTAGACGAAACAATTTGAGGGCCTCGTTATATCCCCCGTTTTTGACATGCCCTTGAATCATCTCCGTCCATGAAATAAGATCTCTAGATGGCATTGCATCAAACAAAGATCGAGCTTCCTCAAGACTATCACAATCAATATACATTTTCATTAGTGAATTGCTAACAAGTAGATGAAATTCCAAACCACATTCCCTAGCAATCTGATGCACTTTTCTTGCCTGTTGCAGTGACTTTAAGAGGGAACATGTGCCAGCAGCAGTGACCAATGCCACTGGATCAATGTCAGCCTTCAATCTAAGCATTTGGTTAAATATTTCAATAGCCAAGTGGGGTTTATTGTCCACTAAGTACAACTTAGCTAGTATAGTACGAGCAACAGAATTGGAAGTGGGTGCATTATCCAACACCCATTTTGCAGTTTCGACAGCGTGCAAACGACCATACAATTCTATTAAAGCAGTGATGACATAGAGGTCGGAGGAGAAGCCAAACTTGAAAGCATGGGCATGAACTTGTTTCCCAAGCGCTAAGTTGGAGCAAAGACGGGAAGCCGTTAAGACGCGGGGGAGAGTATGATGGTCGGGACGGATACCACGAAGCATCATCCCATGATAAACAGAGAGAGCATTGTGAGGATTGTTATTGGAGAGATGGGTTTGGATCAACTGGTTCCAGGCGTAAGCCTTTGGTTGGGGAATTTCATCAACCACTTTACGGGCGAGGTCCAATTTATTCACAATAGCCCGATACTGCAATTTGGGTTTGTTGAAAGATATGGGCTCATCTTTATACATGGGAAGGGGTAGGTGAACGTGAATTGAAGAAGGAAGCGCAGCCATTTGTTTCTTCTTCAACAGCTACAGCTTTGGTTATGTTCCTATGACCATGACCATGTGGAAATAATGCAAACAGGCACTTACTTACCTCTGTCTTGATTCCCGCATGTTTTGTCTCACAATGAAGCCAGATGCCAAGCCAATGTAAGCGGGATTTATTCACAGTTGAATCCCCTCCATCTTTATCTGCTCTTCTCTTTTGATTTCATTTCAACACTACTTCACTGCCCTGCGACAACTGACATTATATTCTTTCTCAAACAGGTAGATATAATGTACTAATTAAAATAAAAATTTATTTTTAATTTAAATATGGGTAAACTGCAAAAATAGTCACTTTTATTTGACTCATATTATATTTTAGTCACTTATGTTTGAAATGTTACATTTTAGTCACTTACGTTATCATTTTGTTACGAAATGGTCACTTTACCATTAAACTCCATTACCTCATTCACGACAGTCCAAATAGGTTTTAAATATCAACTTGGATATCTAGTTGCTGAGATAAAAATAGGTTTTTAATTAGATAAATTTAATTTAGACTATCATGTAAGATATCCAAGTTGACATTTAAAACTCATTTGAACTACCATGTAGGACCGCCGTTAGGAAGGTAACGAAGCTTAATGGTAGATTAGTCACTTCGTAACAAAAAAATAACATAAATGACTAAAATATAATTTGAGGCACACAAAGATAATTATTTTTGTAGTTTACCCTTTAAATATCTACTTATCTTAAATTTAAAATTAAGTTTAAATAAAATAATACATAATTTTTAAATTCAATGAAATAAGTAAAAAACAAATTTAAACAAAATTTGTATTTTAATTAAATTATAATGATCTAACTATAACAAATTTAAATATTAAAATAAATAAAATTTTATGATAATTAAATAATATTTATATTTATGATAATATTATTTACCTTCGTGATAATTTTATATATTTTTATTTTCTTACATAAAAATTTTATCTAATTCTTTCAAATTTTACTTAAGATTTTAAATTTACTTTATTTAAAATTGTTAGAAAATAATAATAATTATCCATGCGTCAGATAAGTAAACTATTTACGTCAGTTTTGAGTTTTTAACCTTGTAATATATATTATTAGTTTTCTTACTCCAATGTATGAGTTTAGTTGTAAGTATGAATTAAAATATATTATATTTATTGAATTAAAATATATTATATTTATCTTTAAAATTTGATACAATATTTCTAATGTTTCAAAATATTATTATTGAGAAAGTAAAAATAAAATATATTATGTTTACAAAAGGAGGTTTTTGAATTAAATCGAAGAGTAAAAATTCTTATTTTTAAAACCAACCAAGGATTGTCTATTTTTATGAAAAATAATTAAATAATAATCAATTAATCATGAAAGCTATAATTTAGAATTTAAAGGGAATGGCTAAATAAAAAAATATTCAAAAACAATCAAATTGAGGGACTAGATTAAATTAATTATTAAATATATGTGTAGGAAATAAAAATAATTAAAATTTAGAAAGTATTCAATACCATGGGTTCAAATATTTTTAGAGACTAAATTGCAAAACTATTAATATCAACATGGCCTAAAGATGTAAATAAACTATCAAGGAGTTATAAACCTATTATAAAAGTCACCTTTTATAGAATTTATAAATAACTTTATATGCATTATATATCTATAGGCTTGTGATGAGTCGGTATCATCATCAACTGAGTTACCAATTTAATTAGGAAAATTATGGATCTGCTCTTCCATAATTAAAATAATTATACTATTCAATGGTATTTTAGTTTTTTTTATTTTTAAAAAAATCAATAAAAATATACATATGATGAGATTTAAACTCGAACTAATTGCATTAATAAAACTTTTAATTTATCATTGAGTTAAGTTTTTTTTTTAAATATTTTAATTTTATTATGCAGACTTTATTATTTCTATCATAATGTATTTGATTTAATTAGTGTCATAAATTAACTCGACATATTTCATGTTTCATTATTAATTAATTTCAAGCAATACATTTTATTAATTTTTTAAACACATATTTATGATCTATATTTGTGATTTCCATATGCATACGCGTGAGATAGAATTTCTAATTTACTTTATAATTATACTAAATCATCATTAACTATAAATAAACTTATATATAGATTAAACATTTAAATTTAAATCTATATAAAGAAACAAAATAACAGTGATCAAATTGAATGCTAATTAAAATCAAATCAATTTAATTAAAATTGATTTAGGGATCAAATTGTATAAGAGGTAAAATGAAAATGATAAAAAAGGTAGAGTATCACTAAAAAAGTAGCGAACTTGGAGTTCACGTGTTGAAAAATGGACCCCACACTTACACTATGTTTAGTTGGAGGGAATGCAATAGCACTCTCCCCTTATTCATTGAATGGTAAATTATTTTTTTGTTTGGTTGAATGTGATACTTATTTAGTAGAATGATTATTATTTCTCTATATCACTAAATACTATTCCATACAACCTTGAATAATAAAATAAAATTAATTTCTAGATTAGTCTTTTAAAACTTAGACTTAGAAAATATAAAAATAAGATATTTTAATGTAAAATATTAAATATAATTTAATAAAAAATAAATATAATTTAATATAAAATAATTATACTAAGAATGTTATCAAATTATATATTATTTTTTATTAAATTATATTTAATAATATTATTAAAATTTAATAATAATAACAATAATCTTTTTTATCTAAAAGAAAATTCTAGTAAAGGTAGTGGTAATTTTCTAGCAAGAGATGTAATGAAGGTGTTTCATTTTTTTTAAAGTTCCTAAAAATTCATATTTCTGAAACAAAATTTGTTGTTTGATGATTTTTGCAAAAACAAATTATCTGAAAATAATATTTTTACAAAATGCAAAATAAGTAAAAGCAAAAAAATGATAGGAAAAATTCGAAAGTCACATACGTGAACAAGAGGAATATGTTTCCAGAATGAGTATTTCTTTATTAATATAGTAAAATATCTAATAAATAATTAAAAAAATAACAAAAATTGAAAATTAAATTAAAATTTTAAAATATTTTTTAAATTTCTTTTTTCACTTGATTTATATAGTGGAGAAGATTGGGAAATAGGAGTTCTAACTACTGAAAAACGCCTTTATTAGTGGTTCATGCATTAAACATATATCTATTAAATCATTTTATTAATTTTTATTTTTAATATATCCACCAACAATATATAGATATACTATTGTGTATTTAAAATATATTTTTATTTGTTGATTGAGCATTAGCTCGATTAGTATGTGTATTGTTGTCAATGTAAGAGGACGTGAGTTCGAGTGTTATGGGTCAAAGTGCAAATCCCGTGACCATTGCCCAAGATGCGTCCCATAGAGGTCTATCGATTAGATGGGGATCATTTAGCCCATAACAATTGACCCAATTCAAAGAGCTGTTGGAGAAGCCTGTCAGATTAAAGCCCGAGTGGCCCAATGATGAAGATATGGCAACATAGGCAACCTTGATAAATAGGGAAACTAATCTTAAAAGATTGAGGGGTATCATATCTTATAAGATTAGACTGGATTTCATTATGTAATCTTGTAAATCCCTTGATTTAAGGGATAGGCTAATCTCGTCCATCGATGTAATATGCTAATCTCGTCCATCGAGTTAACTTGATCTAGACCATCGATTCTAAAGGAGCTCAACTATAAATAAAAAGTCTCCCCCTCACTTGAAAATCATCCATTGTGATTCCATTCTTTCATCGTTTCTTGTATTTTTTGAGAGAAAGTAATACAATTGAGAGAATTTACTCAAACACCTATCGTGTATTATTTTTTGTGGCTTTCTGTTCTTTTGTGTTTCTTTTGATTTGTGTTACTTCTGCTATATAAATTAATGCCTTGGATAAATTCTTTGTGAATCCTCAATTGGTTGGTGGTTAGGCTGATTTAGGCGTGTTTGCATTGAAAGGATTGTCTAAGGCCGCATGGAACGCGAGACTAAAGTTCTAGCCCTGTGACAAGTGATATCCGAGCCTTAGTTATGAAGGCATAGTTGTGATGTCGAAAGAAGTTGCCAATTAGAATGAGCCAATAGAGACCCGTGAGAGGGCCAATAAAGTAAGTTTATCAAGGGATATGCTGTCAGCTTTGGAAAATCGAGTGATCAATCTTGAGAAGTTCTGAGGGACATGAGGGAGACATTCGAGTTGGTCGAGGAACGCACAGATGGGTTTGACTCAATGGAGGAGCAACTCATAGAATTTGTGTTGAATTTTCTTAGTTCCAATGTAGAAAAGATGAATGGAGTACTCAAATCCACTACGGAAAAACTGGCAGAGAGGGATGATGCTCTCGAGGTTACGGTGTTATCCATGAAGGAGGAAATCACGGAGCTTAAGGGGGAGCTCACAATTTACAAAGTTACTTTGAGGAATGAGATGTTAATTTCAAGACCGAAGCAACAAGCAATGGATGTTCTCAAACCAGAGCAGTTCAAGGGTGCAAGGTCCTCAAGGGAAGTTGACAAGTTATTGTGGGAAATAGAGCAATACTTTCGAGCGATGAGCATCAAGGATGATGCCATTAAGGTAAACATTACTTCAATTTATTTTACTGATGTTGATCTCTTGTGGTGGCGTCATAGGTGTGCTTTTCCATATAACCCATAATTACCAACAATTCACAACAAAACCCATAAATTTATACTTTTAACAATTTAATCCCTATTTCCAATATTCATCAAAAATCACTTAACAGAACATGTTTATTTTACAACAAAGATTAATAATCTATCAACTAACATAAAAAAACATTCAAAAAAATTCATGGAAAGTCCCTCAACCTTTAACAATTTTGCAAATCAACCTCCGGGTTAGCTAGATTAAGCTAAAACGGACTCAAAAACATAAAAATCATTAAAAACGGGACACAGAATCATACCATGCATATGAAACAAGCCTTGGCCAAATTCTCCTCCTCGTTTAATGGCTATTTAGGTTTTGAAACAAAGATGAAGAAGATGTTGTAACGCCCTAGACCCGGCCTAGAAGTTTAGACCAAATCCCGAAGGTTACATTGATCATTGAAGTGATCGTAGGAAAATTTTACAGGACAAGTTATCTTAAATTCCACACAAACGTATTTATCTCTTTATAAACCGAGGACATTTACCCCTTTAAATTTCAATTAGAAAAATTAAAATTAAGTTTAATTTATGAACAAAATAAGATTTATGAGAAAAATCAAAACAGAATCTGTACCATAGTTTTTACAGAACCTTACAGTTCGAAACCGAATTACAAAAATAGAAACTGAAAAGAAGAACTGTTAATTTATTCTTTTCACAGTGGCTGTCTGAGACCTCCGCATATCGAGTTCAATGTCAGAATTCAGAAATGCACCTGCAAGGGAAACACTAAGAGGGTGAGCTACACGAGCTTAGTGTGAGTTCAAAACGATTAACAATAAATTTACAGAAGAGAACTCCAGATGGTAGTTCATTGGTTAAACATACCTATAAAGACATGTAGAAGTAGAAAACAAACTCAGAACTAATATTCTAGCAGACGTAACAGTCAAGCACACAAACTCACACACAGAAAACTCAACACAAGCGTTATTCAGACAGACAAAATACGATCAAATAATCTTACACCCAAAACACTTAACCAATTGCATATGAATGCAATCAAGAATTAAAAACCCACCCATCCAGCCAAAACATCTCTCCGTCCCTCGATCACACCCAAAAGAGCTATTTAAGCTCATCCAACCAAACACACCACTAGGACCTCGAAGGCCCATCCAACCCTACAAACCATGTATGTGGTCTAAGCCACTCTGATAATAATACGCAGCATGGCTGGCGTATAAGCGGTACAGTGATTAGTACGCAACAGAGCTAATGCACATGCGGTACAGTGCGGTAATCTGCTGTACGAATAAGTTGTAGTAAAACTGCCATATCAGATCAGAATTAGTCTTCCTTCTCTTTACAACCAACCCAAAAATTTACTTATGCAAGTGTATGTATGCATACAATCCTACAGAAACAATGAACACATCAACAGACAGTCAAACATGTGTACAAACATTCGAGTAACAGGGTTCAAAATCAGTCATCTCACACCATAGTCTCAAATAACACATAAGCAGAGCACATAGCCACAGATACATGACATAATTACCCTTACTAAAGCCTAGCCAAGGGTCGAGATACACAAACGCATTTTCAAATAAAAAACAAACACAAACTAAAATTGGTGACTTAAGACCACACGACCGTGTGGAAAAAACCTAGGTCATGTGGGGGTCAAAACGCCCATATGGAGGGAGGCACACGGCCGTGTGGTTGAGGCACACGCTCGTGTGAGCCAGGGACATGACCGTGGAGGGTCTCACACGCTTATGTGCCCACTAGACAGAGCTGTGTGTCCAATACACACGCCTGCATGGAATCCTTAAATCCCTAAATTATCCACATAGTCGTGCGGTACCAAATCACTAAATCCCTAATTCCCAAACACACACGCCTGTGTGCCTGGGGGACACGGCCGTGTGGAAATCGAAAAAAATCCCCAAATCAGCCACACAGCCGTGTGGTTCCAATTTTTCCTGAAAACCCTAATTTCTAATCGCACACGGCCATGTGGACAGCCTGTGTGGGGGCACATGCCCTTGTAACCACCCGTGTGGTCAAGAAACCATACCGAAATTGGCTACTGATCATGCTTTTTATTGCGAAACACTCCCCAATCCTTAACTACTCAAAAATATATCAAAATCACACCCAATTCTAAGCTATTCCATGATAATCTCCCCTTTCAAAAAATCGATTCCACAGGCACACAACGATTTCCAATTTCATAGAAACAAACCACAATTCATTAACGAAAATTTAAAAGGTTCGAAATCCACACCTGATTCGAGATCAGAGATGTCCAGAACCCAACTCGATGACCAGGAAATCAGAGCTCTTCCAAAACCACAACACCACTATTTCCAAAAATAAAGAAAACATAAATAAGAAAAAATGAAAGGGGAAGATGAGAACGTACAGAGAGAAAATAAAATAATAATAATGAATATAAATGATTATTTATTAACTTAAAACCAAACTACTATTTAACTACACAAAAAAATTAAAAATACTTCTCCAAAATGCACACTCATAGACTCGAACCCAGAACCTTGAAGTACACTAACACTCACTCAACCACCAGACCAGCAGGCCCATTCTAAAATTTAAACACACAACCAAACACAATAGCACAACCTACTCATTGACCCTAACCACAAACCTCAAAAATTATAACCCAGAATTCGGGGTGTTATAGATGTCATCTTCTATTATCTTTTATTTACTTATTTTTAATTTTTTTTACCAATTTATTACTTTAACCTTATTATTAATAAAAAATTCAAATGAACCTATCCGTGCATATCCACTAACTCTAAATATGGTATATTTACTACTCAAGTCCATTAAATTTCCTTTCCAAAGCCATTTAGCCCTTTTAACTAATAGAATTCAACTTTTATACTTTTTACGATTTAGTCCTTTTTACCTAATTAACAATTTAAACATCAAAATTTCTTAACGAAACTTTTTCATGAGCTTAATATAATCCCGTAGACTTTAAATAAACATTAAAATAATAATTTAATCATCAAAATTGTGGTCTCGAAATCACTATTTCTGACACTATTAAAAACGGGCTGTTACAACTATGTATATGATCCTCAGTTACAACTATGTATATGATCCTCAAACTTGAGATCATCATTGTCCCAACACCGTGAGTCGTATATTTTGATATAGCCAAAACATCTATCGTAACATGTTGTACTATAAAGACTAATGTTGGATATACCACAATCCATGTAGTGTGATATGGTTGATCAAGATATGATTTATCCCTCCTACATAATGGGAGCAATATCTTAGGCCTCTTAGTGGAGTGAGACTAGAAATGTATAGCCGTGCTCGAATAAGTTGATATGAGATATTACACTTATTTATTGTAATCTGCTCAGAAAATCAAGAAATATGATATTGGATTATACAAGTGTGATTATTCCATGACTTGTGTACAATCTAGATATTAAGGATAAAATGATATAATACATGAAAATATGTTCATAGAACAGTTATGTCGAATCATGACTTCTTCCAACTTAGGTGGGAATGATGCATTGCTAGATGTCACTCATTATTTGTAATGTTAGAAACGTTCTAGTATTACTACCAACGTTACAAGAGCATATAGGTTCACACTCTATAGTTGAAACGAACAGAATCCAAATACATTTGGTATTATATTTAGTTGTCACATGAAATAAATTAATTGTTGAATTAATTTAATTTTATAGTTAAATATTAAACTCATTATATGTATAAACTTGTTGTACACAAATACAAAACATATATATATAATTAATATATGAATTTGATTCATACAAAATATTAATTGTATATATTTTACTGAATTTATTAATATAAAAAATTATATTAATTAATTTCAGTCAAAATATTAAAGACATGAAAGTTAATATTCTTTTGGAAAGATTATAATTAATATATGAATTTGATTCATGCAAAGTAATAATTGTATATATTTTATCGAATTTATTAATATAAACAATTATATTAATTAATTTCAGGCAAAATATAAAAGACATGGAAATTTATATTATTTTAGAAAGAATATAATTCTTTTTTCTAACTTTCCATTTGCCTTCCTCTATTAATAAGGGAATAATCCTATATTCTTTTGGAAAGATTATGATTCTTTTTTCTAACTTTCCATTTGCCTTTTCTATTAATAAGGGAATAATTCTGGTTTTCCTTTTTAATATGTGATATCAAAGAGGATAAAAGGATGATAATCCCTTAGTGTGTTAAGGTTATCAACTTAATAATTTAAAATGTCTAGCAACCGTTTTTAATTCTCTTTGAAAAGTTCAAGAGAAAGTGGTTGTTCATTTTTTACGGGGTGGACTATGTAGAGGCTGGGATGTTTTCGTTTTGGCTTGGAATCGACATCGAATCAGTAGCATCCTTTCAACGTTTTCAGTAAAGAAGCTATATTTTGAACTCTATTTCAACTCGATTCGTTCATTGTACATGGATTTTTGGCTGTGGATTGCTAAAATAATTCTTCCGTTGCGCCATGGGATGTACCAATGGTCCCAACAGATGAAAAGGGTGCATTGTGCCCTATGTTGAGAGTTTCATTGCTAATCTGATTCAAAGCAAACTTGTGGTCGTATTGTGGTTTACATTACTTTAAATTTGGTTTTGTAAATAGAAAAGACAACATCGATATTTGCTTGTGAACTTTATGCTCTTTCACAGGTTGTATGCAGTGGCAAAATTAGGGGCTAGTAGGGGCCCCAGTCCCCTCTAAAATGCAAAGTTTTCCATATGACTCCTTTAAAATTTTTAAAATTTTCCAGAAGCCAAGACCACAAACCTATCAAGTCTCTCCTTGACAAAACCATACCTTTTAAGTGATCGAGGTGGGGGGGTTTTGAGAGGGGAGGAATGTTTTGAATTTTATATAATATTAATATAAATATTTTTATTTAAATTAATATAAATTTTTATTTAATTAAATTTTAGGGAAACATGTTTGAGGATCAAATTTATAGAATTTGTAAATGTGGAGGATTAATTTTTTTGAGTTATTTAGAATTAGGATCAAATTGATAGAATGTGTAAGTATTTAGGACTAAATATGTTATTATATCAGTTAAAAAAATGTCACGTCATCACTTTGGTTAACCACTTAACGGAAAGTGATTAAAATAGAAACGATCTAAAATAGAAATTATCTAAAACATTAGCTACTAAATTGAAAACATTCATAGTTGCATGACCAAAATAGAAACATGTTAATAATTGAGTGGCTAATCTTATAATTTACCTTATCTTTTATTACTACGGTATATTACGTTAACCCAAATTTTATATTTTTAATTATTAAATCTTTGCCATAATATCAAAATATGATCATAAATTTGATATTTTTATATTTTTGGGCATACAATATATGTTGCAGTTTCTTAAATTTTTTTTATATTTTATACAATAATAATTTAAGATTAAAAAAAAAACTAGTATATATATGTAACTTAGAGTCATCATTATTTACCACAATCGGATATATGAAAATTTTGTTCATCACTATTTTAAATTAAATTTTATATAAAAAAGTGAAAATTAAGAATAAATATAAATAAATATTGGTAATAAATTGTAAAAGTGGAAAAATAAGAAAATAAATATTGGTAGGTAATGAAGAAAAAAGGTGGGTATTAATTGATATGCATTAAAGCTGAAGTCATGCATTGTATTTAGAGTCATAATTGATATATACTATCATTAAAACGCATCTCTTGGAATTCTTATTCCATAGTAACAACATTTCAATTTACATTCTTCCTTCAAGGGAAGCTTTATGGAATTGAAATTAGCATTAGGGGAGTGGTCAGGCAGGTTCGACATGGAGAAAGCAGTTTGCAATCATGGTTTCTTCATGATGTCTCCCAACCTTTGGATCCCTTCCACTAATTCCCTTCGCCGTCCACTTCGACTCTCAGACTCTTCTCGCTCCGTTCCCGTCACTATCTCACACCCTCTCCATCACCCTTTCCTCCTTATACAAAGTCCATCACTCCCCCATCTCCTCTGCCGATGAAGCTGTTATTTTGGTATGTATATCATATCAATTTTCTCAAGTATTTTCTTTTATAATCATTTATATATAATTGAATACAGGAACAAGTTGGAAGAATGCTTAGAATATCAAAGAAAGATGAGAGGGACGTGATGGAATTTCAAGAAATGCATTCATCGGCGAGGGAGAATGGTTTGGGTCGAATATTTCGGTCCCCTTCCTTTTTCGAGGATGCTGTCAAGTCCATCCTTCTCTGCAACTGCAGGTTCAGTTATTCCAATTAATACTTCCATTCTATTACTTAGTTTTGATGCTAAATCCATTAAAAATACTGAAGCTGGAAGAGGTCATTGAACATGGCTCGGGCTCTCTGCCTGCTTCAGCCAAAAATAGCATTGGATGGCAATGCTCGTTCGAAACGAAAAAGATCCAAGTGTTCAGATGATATAGGGAATTTTCCAAGCTGGAAAGAGCTGCTAGCATGGTCTTGGGTGGATGAGAAGTACCTAATAAAACAGTGCAATGTTGGGTATAGAGCTGCCCGTATTCTTCAACTTGCTACAATGTTTGCCCAAGGGGATCTTCGTGAGGATCACATCGCCAAACTTGAACAATCTTCGGATCCAACATCCTTTGAGACTTTATATCAAAAGTTGTTGAAAATCAAAGGTTTTGGTCCCTTTGTCTGTTCCAATATTTTGATGTGTGTCGGATTTTATCAAAGGATTCCCTCCGATTCTGAAACTATCAGGCACTTGAAACAGGTTGTCTTCTCTTTCTCTTTTTTTTTTTTTTATTCTTTCTATTTTATTCAATTATTTACCTATTGTCTTACTCATATTAATTAGGTACATGGCAAGCAAAATTGCTCTAAAGAGACAATTGGAAAAGATGTTGAGGAAATTTATGGCAAATATAATCCATTTCAATGCTTGGCATACTGGTGAGGAAACAAGGTTCAAATTTTTTCATAGTATTGTATTAGACAAATATTTTTTTTTGTTAATTAGATCACCCAACATAACAGTGTTTGTATATTATGTTTGGTTAATGAAGAAATTAAAATTATTTAATTATATGTTTAATGTAAATACATATTTCTTTACCATTATCATAAATATATTGAAACTATGATGGTACAATTATATCATTAAATCCATTTGTTAAAATATTAATGTATATTAAGAAGCATTTAAATCCCTCATGGTTTATTTTAATATCTAATAATTATTAATTAAAAAAACTTGTTCAATAAATTTTAAACTTCTTTTCTTCAAATCTCTTCTTTTGTAGAATCTACTCTTTCTATTTAAGAAATTGAGGCATGCATAATTTTTTAATTTGGAAATTCCAGCTGATGGGTTGGTGCTTGCAGGGTGGAATTGATTGAGGAATATGAAAGCAAATTTGGGAAGCAGAGTAAGCTGGAAGCTGCCAACTATCATCTTATCACTGCCACCAGCTACTTAGGGACTAGGGAATAATTAATTAAATTGGTTAATTGTCTAATTTCACCTAATTTTTTATACTCTATTTTTGATACAATGATTAAAATTATTTATAGTCTTTTTTTAACCCTTAAAATAGGAAAATAATGTGCTTTAGTGCATTGAAAATAATATCGATGCCAATTCATATTTTTTTAATTATATATCTTATTACTTCATTTTTCCAAAGCGTATCCTACTTTAATTTTCTAATTCCTCCGAGCTTTATTTTTTATTTCTGACATTCCCTGTGGGTCTGCGAGTTGGAAACTATGGCCAAGCTCACGCCGTTCTTCAAGCCTCTCCTGAGGTAAAGCCGGCATAGTCGACAACAAAAGTGAAGGCAAACATACCAATGCTTTGGTATGCATAAGCTGGAAATTTAAATTATAGTAAAAATATTCAAAACACCAGCAGTGGGCTGATCTTGACTTATGCTATGCCAAAACCTTCAACTAAATCTCTATATATTAACAAACATGATGTTGATCAACCAAGTTAGCAACTTCTCAATGATAATTAAAAAAAAAAAGTGTTAAAACTAATTTTAGGTTATAAAATGTACTTGATATTATTACTTAGAATAATATCAGATCGTTTGGCAAAATATATTTATATTATGTTTTTTTTTAATTTTACATTTTTATCTTGATTTTTTAACACATTATTTACAAATTCAGATCTATTGTTTTTCAAAATAGTTAAAATATGTCATATGTTTTTGCACTCTTTGTAAATTTAAAATTTATTTTTTGTACTTTTGATTCTAGGAATTTAGTTTATCTATTTTTTTATATTTTAAAATTCAGGTCAAACTGTTGAACACTATTAAAATTATTTTGTTAAGAACCTTGTGTATTGGTTTGATGGCTACGGTGTTCACAGCCCCAGGCGTGACTTGGGTTTGAGTCACGCTAGTTGCATTGCTGTTAATATTTTGCCCTCCTTTTGTAATTCACAAAAAAGACTAAATTCTTGGAAATAAAAGTATAATGACTAAATTCCAATTTTGAGAAGACTAAAGGGACCTATGACATATTTTAACCTTTTAAAATATAGGCATAATGACTTATTTGGCCCTCCAACTTTACAAAAAAATCATTTTGGTCCTTTATATAATTTTTTGTCCTTTATAGCATTTAAATTTTTTTTTCCAAATCACCGCAAAATGATGGAAAAATTAACATTTTTTAACTTTACTGATGTGACATACACGTGGATGACATGTCAACATTTAATTAATATTTAAAAATTGTAAAAATTATTTTGAAAAATTAAAAATCACTAAAATTACATAAAAAGTACAAAAATATTTTAAAATATTTTAAAATTAATTAAATGCTAACATGCCAAGTGGCAAACCACATCTATGCCACGTCATCAAAGTTAACAAACGTTAACTTTTCCATCTATTTTGGGATGATTTGAAAAAATTGGAAGTTCAAGGAATAAAAAAAGTAAAAATTTAAATGGATGACTAAAATGACATTTTTTGTAAAATTGGAGGGCCAAAAAAATCATTATGTCTAAAATATAATATAATATTACTTTAAAAAATATATAACGTTAAAAGAAATCAGGTAAACTACCACATTAGTCACTCTAAATAGGGGTGTTTAAATTTCGATTAAAATCAAATTAATCGACCGAACTGATCTAATTCGGTTAATCGATCTAATTCGGTCGGAGGTCGACTAATGATTTTTTAAAAGTTTAGTTATTGATTAATTCAGTTTAAAATCAAGTAATTAACCAAATTAATCGAACTTAATAATTAATATTATATATTATATGTATTAAGCTTAGCCCACTGCCCACTACCCCCAACCCCAACCATCGGCCAACCCCAACAATCCTAAGTCCTACCTAATATAAACCCAATCATGTTATGAGTATTCTATTAAGTGGATGTCCATCAATATCAAGATAAATTTTGATCTACTTTAAATTCTAATAGTGATTAGAAGTAGACCTCTACTTCATTTATATTTCTTATGTCTATAAATAGAGACTTTGGAGAAGTATTGTAAACACTTCGATTGATCAATAAAATACGCTCTCTCTTTTGCTCTCACATTTCTTTGTTTTTTACTCTCTGTTTTTTTTATTTTTTAACGCGTTATCAGCACGATTCTCTTTTATTTTATAATATAGTCACTCCAAATCTGCTGGTCAAGTTATTATTGATTGCCTTCTAGAGCTATTGCAATTTCAGTCTTCAATTAAGGCTTGCGCACTATGGGTAATCATTAGAGCCTTTAACCACTCAGATTTTCAGGTATATATTATTATGATTTTTATTTATTATATCATGTTTATTATAATTTGAGACTAATCATGACAACATGAATAGATAGATTTTGATTTGAAATTCACGCATGTTTGCGATAGTGATTATGAAATAAATTTTTTTTTTGGGATGTTTATGAGTTCAACCTAGTAAATCTATTGCATTACCTACAGTGAACGTAAAAGAAAATATAAACCAATACTATTCTAATATTTGGCAGTACAAAATTAGTCGAAAACTTCAGAAGAGCTAATATATTAATATATTGTGATGATTAATCCATTGGTTTTAAAAGATATTTATAATGGATATCAAATTGAGATTATGAATGAGGAAAATATTATATAATATTCTCATTATGTCATCATTTTTTCTTTGGATATTTGAAGGTTTTGACATATTACTTGAAGTGAATAATACATATAATTATTGGAAATTATATTTATTTTCTTGACTTGGTGGCATTATAAACTTCACATTGATTTAGACATTTCCGGTAGTAAATGTCACAGTAGTACTTATATGTGGATACAGAGTAAAAGGAATTACAGTAAAATTATCAATTTGTCACAATTTATAAGGACATTATTAGTACAATTGAAATGCATGTTAAAGTAAACTAGAAGTTTACTGATACAAATGCATTTACTACTTGACGTAACCAGTAAGATCATTCTGGATCATATATGATGTGAAAATTAATTGAGAATTCATATGGAAAGTTATTAAAGAACCAGAATATTCTTTAATTTAAAGAATTCTCATTTGTTGATTGTTCTCAATGAAAATTGATTATTAAAAACTCACTAGTTAAAGTTGAGATTTAATGTCTTGTATATCTGAAATGAATATGGGCTCATTCATCCACCATGTGGATGGTTTTGATATTTTATGATTTTGGTAGATGCATCTACAAAATAATCACGTATGTGTCATCAACTTGTAACCCGTAGTTTGCAAGATTGCTTGTTTAAATAATTAATTTTAGATTATACAATTAAGACAATTTATATTGCCAAAGCTGATGAGCTTATATCTCAATTTTTTATTAAATGAGTTTGAAAAACTTTTGTAAAAGTTTGTTATTTATGCGCATAATGGTTTAGAAAAATTATTGATTGAACGCCTCTGGTTAATGTCTAAACTATTACTTATGAGAACTAAACTTCCTAGTTCAACATGAGGTTATGTTGATTTACGTGTTGTACGCATCAAGCCAATAAGTTATAAATACTCCCAATTACAATTGACTTTTAGTCAAGAGCTAAATATTTCTCATCTTTGAATTTTTGTATATGTGTATATGTTCCAATTGCTTCACCACAAAGCACAAAGATAAGTGAATCCTCAAAGAAAGTTGGGAATATATATTAATTACAAGTCTTCTTGTATTATTTTATGTTTTAAATATATTAGAGATTCAATTATGACATGATTTGTAATTACTATTTTGATTTGATAGTTTTCCTGATATTAGGGGGAGAGAAATAATAGCTAAATGAAATCACTACTTGTAATGAGTTATCATTATCTAGATCTTTAATGAGAGTAATTTGAACCAGAAGTTCAAAAAGGATAACTCACTTTATTACAAGTTAACTATCAGATGTATTCACAAACTTAATGAGAATAACCAAGTGCTATATACCATCTAATATTTTGAATCAAAATCCCAGCAGGACAATTTGTTAGAATAAATAATAAATTGATCGATTCTAAAAATGAAAATTCTTCTAAATGGTTATATAGTGGAGGCGGGGTACTCCAAAAGAGACTCAAGATATAACTAAAACTCCATAAGAGATTTAGATACCTGAAATTGAAGATTAAAATAGTAAAAATAAATAAATCTCGATATGTTATGTCAAATCGAGAAAATGTGAAATTGATAATAAAAGTGATCGACAGTGGTTTTACATGCAATATTATTGTTAAATAATTAAATAAAAGGAAGATCTTGAATAAATCTATTGAGAAATATAGATATGGAATAAATTGGTCAAAATAGAAAGACCTAACTCAAGTATAATTAAGCTTGTGGAGTTTTTGGACTAGTAGTCCAATTATCTAAAGGTATAAAGCCAATGAGGGTACAAATGAAGTAGTTTTGCAAAAGCGGAATAAAAATATGAAAATTTTCGCTAAACCTTGACAGTGATTATGAAAAGATATAATATTCTTTTGTGGTGGATGCAATAACCTTTAGATATATTATTAAACTGACAATTTATAAAAGATTTAACTTGTGTCTAATGGTTATTGTTACAACCTTTTACAAATCACTATATAATAAAGTTTATATTAAAATCCTTGAAGGATTTAGAATGCCAGAAGCATATTGAAATTATTGGAATTGTTCATTTATATGAATTGAAATAATTGAACATATGTGGTAAATTTGACTTAGCCAATAGTAGTTGAAAGAGGATTATAAAATGATCCAAAATATCTATTTGTATTTTTATAGAGGGATCATGATTAAAGTTTGTTATGACTATTGTTGAAACTCTTGAAGAAATCAAAATATATTTCCCCCAAAATTTCTCTCACTCATGATTTTCAAAAGAATGGTGATATAAATGTTTAACAAATACATTCAAATAGTCATTTAAAAAGCTAATATTCAAGATTGAATACATAGAATATGAGATATTATGTGGTTTTTTTATAAGGAGTAAATAAGTGTTGTACACTTTTTCCCTTAATTGGGGTTTTTCCCATTGGGTTTTCTTAAGAATGTTTTTAATGAGGCAGCATGTAACACTCCAAACCCGGCCTAGACGTTATGGCTGAATCTGGCGACGTCATATGGAATGGAATTTTGAAATCGAATTACCAATTCAAAACCATTCTCGTTTATTATCTTTTATTTATCTCTCGTCAAATTCAAAATCGTTTTCTCATTAATTTAGTTCGTTCAAAACCTATTTTGTAGAGGAAGCTTTCAAATCATGATGTTTACAGGAAATCGCCTGCTTTTAGGAAAAAAAGGCCACATTTAATAAAATTGAGTTATGATGCAATTCAACAATTCGTGAAAAACAGTGAAAAATCCCAAAATAATGGTAAATAGTCCAAAAAGTCCCAAATTACATTAAAAATACCCAAAAAAACAAATAGGAATTAAAATCATCAAAGAGATAAGAACCATTCAATAAACTTGTGGTCACCGTTGAGTCTCCCGCTGTACCGAACTGTCTAAGTCTGGGGTTTACCTGTATAAATAAAATAGAAAGGGATAAGTTTACGTAAACTCAGTGTGTAATCCTCACAGAAAATATACATACAATCAAACAACAATTATCGGATATGCATCAATTTGTAAACAAAGTCCTACCCAACCAGCCTCTCTATACCATCTCCGTCCATCCCTACACTCCAAGTAGTATCGAGTGTGGCACATAATCAGTAATTTGCAACTGAGCTGCCAGATAATAAGCTTAAGAGCCTTTCAGTACACTTTCTCCAAATATCAACATCCCAACCTAATGCAATGCAACATACAATCTATGACATGCTAATACACGAATTCCAGTTATACATACAGTTTAGTATTCAGGCTTATAATCATCATACATACAATTTACGTATTTAGGGTCTAAGTAGTGCTTACCGACCCTACAGTAGGTTCATAGTTGACTTGGGCGACCCGTGCAACCTTAGAACACATTTCAGTTAAATGGGCTCACACGCCTATGTGGCCTGCCCGTGTGGGCCCACATGGCCTAATTTGGCCTTGGCCGTGTGGATCACATGACCTGGCCCAGAATTCCACATGCCAGTCTGGACTACCCTTGTGGGCCCACACAACCCAAATCAGTATAGCTCGTGTGTCGCACACGGCCTACCTGGCCATTACACGGCCGTGTCTTATACGCGTGTGGCCTCATCGATCATATACCCGTGTTATGACACACGGCCTACCACATGGGCGACCACACGCCATTGTGGAGTTGATAGTGGGGTTTGCAACTTTTGCTGAAACCTTATTTTCTACATTTTCGGGTACACACCTATATCGTTTTCGACGCGTAAGCTCTCCTAAGCCTCTAGAACCTAAAAATCGACCAATGTAATACTCAATTAAACACTTGTTTTGTCATTCAATCAAAAGTCTATCGAAATTTATCATCGGTAATCTAACAAAACCCTTACCGTCAACAACTGAAATCGTAACTCTTAATTCTCTACAGCAGCACCGATCAATTATTGCCCTTCACCTAATCAAAAAGAACCACAACAACCTTCTTTAAGAGACTATACACGAAACCAAAAAGAAAAAGGTAAAATCGATACTTACCGAACAACGAAGTCACATGTTTAAACAACGAAAACGGATGGAAAAAGAAAATGAAAAGAGAACAGTTGAGTGGGAATAGATTTCGGTAGCAATGGTGGGGGATGAAGGAGGAAAACAACAATGAGAGAAAGAAAATTTGAAATGGGAAGTAGTTTTGGAAAAACAAAAATCAAATCCTATCAGATTTTCCCCAACTCCTCACTATCACACAACTTCATAGACTTTCAATCCCAGTCAAATTCAACCACGCCATACGCCCCATACAAAAAGAATTACTCCCTCACTCATGCAAGGATTCGAACATAGGACCTTTAACAAATTAACACTCCACTTAACCACCAAACCAGCAGGCCCATTCTGTTAATTACTTGTAAACTTTTAACTAAAAGCCTACTGACCAGAGATAGGGCTTAATTCATACAAATATCAAAATTTACCCAAGTCATGGCTTGAACTTGGGACTTCCTACACACACCTAGAACACTTAACCACTGAAGCAGACATATATTTGTGCCACACATACGCAAAAACAAAAGATTAAATTTTTGGGGCGTTATACAACATATTATGCGTATTATAGATATATGTACTCTTTTTCCTTCACTAGGATTTTTTCCCACAGGTTTTTTTTTATCTTAGTTAAGTTTTAATGAGACATATTATCTATAAATGGACGTCCAATGGGGAGTGTTATAAATATTTTATTAAGTGGATGTCCATCAAGATCAAGATAAGTTTTAATGTACTTTAAATTATAATAGTGATTAGAAGTAGATCTCTACTTCATTTATACTTTTTATGCTTATAAATAGAGACTTTGGAGAAGCATTGTAAACATTCCGATTGATCAATAAAATACATTCTCTCTTTTGCTATTTCATTTTCTTTGTTATTTACTCTCTATTTTTATTTTATAACAAATCCAATATATTTTATAAACCCAAAAAAATCCTAAAAATTAAAAATAATTTAATAATTTAATAAAAAAGCCTAAACATCCTAAAAAAAAAAAAACACGGACAACCACCATTTAAACTAAACTTAAACATTGAAGTAACCCTAAATTGAAAATCATCTAAAATCCCTAATCAGTAATCTCATCTCCTCAAATTGAAAATTCTTTAAAATATCCTAAAACCCCTACTGTTGATAGCCATCAATCACCACCGTAACCCAACGTAGTGACACTCTAACCATCACCTTCGAGTTCACATTCACTCAACATCATCTGGTCACTATCACCTTCGAGTGACGCCGTAACTCAACAGCTCAAAACACTCACCATCGTCCTACATCCACCACCACTAGGTTACCAAATCCCCCCTACTTTTCTCTGTTGATTATGTTATTTTCTCTGTTGAATTATTTGTAAGTTATGAAGTTTAAGGAATTTTTAATGTCCCTGACTTTTCTCCTGCCTTTTGTTGGAACCTAACATGTTTTAAGCGTGGCAGAAGCATAACCTTTTCTACTGCCTTTTGTTGGTCTTGTTTTGGTTTGAATTAGGTTTGCTCTTTTGATTAGTATTTTGTTTTCTTTAATTGGATTTAGTTTTGTGATCCTATTCAGGTGTGATTGTGTAGACATTTCTACAGATTTTTCACAATTGCATTGTTATAGTCCGTTACTTTTTATTAATGGAAATGATAAGTATAGCTTCAACTGTTCTATTTGCTTTATTTAAAATATCATCGTGATTAAATTATTTGGTTAATTTAGATAAAGCCCAAATTACTCCTTATAATATAATTTATTAGGAAATGTAGGGAATTAACTAGTGTATGTAACAAACAAGTAAATATAATAAAATTGAAACGATCGAACACACAAATTTTGCGTGGAAAAACTCCACACAAGAGAATAAAAAACCACGAGCAAAATGAGATTTCACTATAATAAAAGAAAGTACAAAAGATGGAGAGAATTAAAGAAAAACTCGAAGCCCCACCAGAAAAACCTTTTTGAAACAAAGAACAAAATTCTCTCAATCTAAATATTTCTGTTGTTGGAAATCCGTCCTATTAGTTTGTGTTATTTGATATATAAATTGGTGATGAAGGTAATTACTAATAATTTCAAAATGGTGTTTCCTAATATCATAGGATAGAAACAGGCAAGTTTCATTGCAGGACATAATATTACTAACAACATACTGATTGCACAGGAGGTCATTCATTTGATGATGAGTAAGCATAAAAATAGAAAGTGAATGGCTGTCAAAATTGACTTGGAAAAAGCTTATGACAAAGTACATTGGGATTTTATTAGGGCATCTTTTAAGAATGCAAGAATTCCTGACATGCTTATAAGTGTTATAATGTCTGTTATTTCGAGTTCTACTATGCAGTTGTTATAGAATGGTGTTCCAACGCAAAAGTTCAAGCCGACGAAGGGTATTTGGCAAGGATGTCTGCTTTCTCCAATTCTATTTGTTCTTTGCATGGAATGGCTCTGTCATAGCTTTCATCATACTATAGATAATGGTCTTTAGTGGCCTATTCATTTATCGAGATCTAGTCTGAGCCTTTCTTATCTTTTCTTTGCAGATGATCTTATCATTTTTTATCATGCAAATCTCTAGCATACTATGATCTTTCAAAGATATTCTAGAGAAGTTTTGTGGGTATTCCAGTCACCGAGTTAATGCTTGGAAGACTAATATTTATTTTTCTAAAGGAACGGATGATGTTATTGGTATGCAGTTGAGCGAAATTATTGGTTTTCAGAGGGTGCATAATATTGGCATCTATTTGGGGGTACCTATTCTTCATGAAAGGATTTTGAATAGTATCTTGAGTTTTATTGTTGACAAGATTCAGAGTAAACTAAACAGATGGGATGCTAGGAAATTATCTTTAGCTAGTAGAGCTACCTTAGCACAATCAATTTTGCTATCTTTTCCTAATTACTTCATGCAGTCCATGATGATCCCTAAAGGGTTATATGATGAGATTGAATGTATCGTCAGGCAATTTATTAGGGTCATCTAATAGTAGGCAGAAGATGTCTTTAGTTAATTAGGAGTCTATTTGCCAACCTCGTTCTTGTGAATGGCTTGGCATTAGACATTTGAGAAACCAAAATACCTCAATTATGATGAAGTTAAGGTATAACTTAGCCTCCAAACAGGATGCCTTATGGGTTCAAGTTCTTCGATCCAAATATGGTATGAAAGAGGCTTTACCAGATAATATCTCTTGAAGGAGATGTTCCTTTCTTTGGAGGGCCATTTCTAATGCATGGCCCCTAATTCAGGAAAGTTTGCTTTGGTCAGTTGGAAATGGGAACAATATTAGTTTTTAAAAAGACCTATGGATCTCGGATATGGGGCCTTTGATTTTTAAGTTCCAACCCTTGCTAATATTAATTTGGACTGTCTTCCTAGTGATATGATCACTGATGAGGGATATTGGAATTTGGATCTTTTTCGTCTTTGGCTATCAAAAGATATAATTAGACGTATTGTGGGTATTCCCCCATCTTATCCATCTGCAGGTTCTAATAGGATTATTTGAGCTCGTACTTTGAATGGTATTTTCTCTCTCAAAAGTGTGTGTTGGAACATTCGGGAAATATCATGGAATATGAAGGATGTGAAGTGGAATTTGGCGTGGAAATTTTAGGGACCCCATAGAGTCAAACTTTTCATATTGCTCATCTTAAATCAACGCATGCTTACTAATGTAGAGTATGTTAAGCGGGGTATAGGGCATGATAGTTCTTGTGGTATATGTGGTCATCATTCTGAAGACATTTTGCATGTGCTCAGAGATTGTCCAGTAGCTAAAAAAATTTGGACGCATGTTCTTCTGGATGGAATTAATGGGTGTTTCTTTACAGGTGACCTTCTTTAGTGGTTAAAGTCTAACTTGCAGAATCCTGCTAAATCAGTAGTCAATAAGGTAAATCGGTCTTGTTTATTTGGCTTACTAATCTGGTAAATTTAGAAGAATCAAAACCTTTTTCTTTTTTAAGGTGCCTTATGGAATACATGTGAGATAGTTAAAATATCGTATATTTGGGCAAACAATTTGTTTCTTTTCACAGAGAGGACTTGTCTAGATAGTAGGAGTCAAGTTCAACTACTCAAGTTCCAAAAAATTAGATCAGCCTGTGCACTGATGGAGAGGTTCAAATTCCTTTTGGTAATGCTACAGCAGGAAGAGTCATAAGAAACAAAAGTGAGGAGTGGATTATGAGGTACAACAGACATTTGGGCAACTACTTAGTTCTTGATGCTAAATTGTGGGTATTCTTGATGGATTGACCCTCATTCACGATAGGCAATATGCGGGTGTGATGATTCAAACAGATAACTTGGAAGCGGTCAAGATCATTCAGGATTCTTCCTTGACGAGTTCAAATTATGTTCTTATTAGACATATCCATCTTCTTCTAGTGAATGCAGAACTTTGGATCATACAACATTTTCCTAGAGACTGTAATAAAGTTGTTGACTGTCTAACCAATATGACCTTTGAAACAAACAATGGCTTGAAGATATTTAATGTGATTCTAAGGGAGGTGTTGGCACTTCTATTGTTCAAGCATATAATAGTCTTGCTCAAAGAACTCTTGTGTAGCTAGCTTTTTATATTTGTTTTTCTTTACTAAAAAAATTAATTACTAAATTTTGAATTTTAATAAATTTTTCCACAAACTTTTATTTAAAAAAAAAATTTAATGACATTAAAAAATAATGAAAAAATATTATTTCATATTTTAATGGTCAACATTAAGTTAATTCATAAAATTATTAAAATTTATAAATTAACTTGGAATTTTTATTTAATGAACAAGACTTGAATTTTTTCTAGAAATACTTTATTTTAGTTTTATAGATAACATTTTTATTTATATTTAAAATTATGTTAATTATTTATTTTTAATTATTTAAATAAATTATTTATATTAAATTTAACTTAATTTAATTTAATTTAAAATTGAATAGTAAAATTCTTTAGTTTCAAAATTCAATCAAATAAAAGTGAAATGGCAAATTAAATTAAAAGGAAAGTGATAAATTTACCTTTTAACAAATATTAATAAAAATATGGTGGCAAAATTCAATTACTATCAAAAGTATAAGGGCTAATTTGCACATTAACCCTATTAATTTGGAATTATACCAAAACTGGATTAGGTTGAGATATAGGGGATGACGGGGCAAAACCCGCCCCGCCCAGCCCAGCCCACCCACCCAGTTGCCATTTCTAAGTAGAACAAGTAAGCAAAGGGAATAAAAAAAGAAAAATATAGGGCAGTAAGGATTTGACCAAACGAGCTTGGAAATCCATTGGAAAAAATGGCAATACAATTGCGAATCGGCGGTGGCGTCTTCCTCTCACAATGGTCTCCACAGCTAGTGTTGGATAGTAACAATAGGAATGGGCGGCGGTTGGTAATCGGGGGCGAGAGCTGGGAGAGATCGCGATTCATCGGCCTTGTCCATTGCAACAGCAGAAGCAGCAATAATGGTAGCAGCGATGCTAAAAAGGGAGTCCCTAATTCAAACTACGTTGTGCCACTCAACAAGTCGTTTTCGGCATCAAACTCTTCGTACATCACTCGTCCTCTAGTTGAAATCCTTCGCGATCTCAACAAGCGAATCCCTGATAACATCGTCAAGCCTCCTTCTGATTCTTCTTCCACTTTTCTCCCTTGGTACTGCCGCTAAATTTTTATGTTTGAATTTCGGAATCTTATTACTGATAAATCAGTCGATCTGATCTGACCTGGTCTTGTTTGATTGCCTCAGGTACCATGCCAATCGCATGTTGAGCTTCTACGCCCCTGGTTTGCCTTTTTCCTTTGATTTCCTTTTGTATATCCTCCTTGAATTGCAAACCTGATTCAATATTTCTCACAGGATGGTGTGGAGAAGTACGTGATGTTATATTCTCTGAGAATGGAACTATCACTGTTGTATATCGACTCACTATTCGAGGATCTGATGGAGAAGTATGCTTTCTTCTCCTCACTTTTACTTCTATATCCTATAATTATATGATAAAAACATCATCCTTACTATAAACACCTAACAATATTACATTCTACTTCCTTTCTGTCCCCATTTTTCTAGGAACATTTGGCCTCACCTTTAAGTTCATTGGGAAATATAAACTAAAAATAATATATTTCATAGGAAGGAGGCAAGGAGCTATCTTGACTGAGTTGCCTACAATCATTAAGGTTTTCTATTCAATGTTAGTTCCATGTTTTCAGATTTATTGTTAGATGAGATGATGCTGAGTATATCATTCATATGAATGATCCAATAGCCTGATAGGGACTGTGAGGCTTGTAGGGGATTCTCATAGATATATATATTTGTATATCGAGGCTTAGTGAGACTGATCCATGACAGCTAACGGGACTAGCTTTTGGGAAAACTGAAAACAATAATCTTTCATTCTCAAATAAATAGCTTAATTTGTATAAAGCAAAAGGGGAATAAAAAAGGAATGATCCCTAAGCTTCATTCCTTTGGTTCCTTGATTGCATGCACAACCAAGAACAGAAGAAACCATAAGCATCATGTGTAGAATTCCTTAATCGCACAAAGGGTTGATTACACCACGCATTTTGATTACGTCATACAATCACACTATCTGAAGTAGAATGTCTCGGAAAATACTCAACTCCCAATTGAAAATCAATTAACTTGGCTTGAAAGCAAAAGTTTAAAGTTTTTTGGGGGGGGGGGGGGAGGTGGAACTTCAGATACTGAACTGTGATGTAACTGTAAAATTCTAAATATAATTGTAGTTCAATTAAGCACCACTGGTCTCAAACTTTATGGCATGCTTTATGTCAACTAAATCCCTATTAGAAAATGGCCATGAAATGACAGATGCCATATGATGTGTAAATTAAAATTTGTCATTCTCTTGATGTATGTTTTAATAAATAAATACAAAATAAGAAATAATTAATATTATGTTTTGAATTTTTTTGAACTTATAAATAATTTATAAACCTATAAAATATTTACTTAATTAATTTTATAGAAACTGTTTTTAGTTTCTTGTTTCTTTCCATTTCCTCTTTTTTATCATTTTATCTTCTTTATAATTTATATGATCTTCTTTGGAATGATGCTCAAGAAATTTTTTTTTATCTCAATATTCACTAGGTATTAAGATCTCAAACCTACTATCATTGATGAGGAAAATCAAAATCATTTATAGCATAGAACGCTACTAGTGACCCTTTCCTTTTCTGGGAGCACATGATAGTTCTGTCATATGAAACTAGATGCTGGTTTTTAGTAGGGTTGCAACGACATCAGCCAAAATTTCGGAATCTTTTCTTAAGCTTCAATAAAAGTTAGCCTTGGCGTTGCTTGAATTGGTAATAACTATGTCTTTGATGTCACATTTGACAAGTAAGCTTCTTAAGCTTTAGTCCTAGGTGATTTCTAGAAGTTACCACCAAGGAAAAGAAGCCAAAGTATCATATCCATGGAATCATATCAGAAATCCTACACCACTGTTCACTTTGGCAGGCCTCAAATTCAGTATATCAAGGTGGTCCTTGAATAATAGCTTCCCTCCAAATATTTGTTGTTATAAGGTACAATATCACAATATAGGGTCAAAATCCCATTTTATCCTAGGTTGAAAGCTAAATGTTAATAAAACTATAAAGGCACTTCTTTTTAAGTAGCTGCTGCTTTTAATGAAACTACCATAGTGTTTTTTTTTTGGAATATTCTGCCATAGTATTTTTAACTGACCTCATGAAGGATCCCGAGGCATTTAATTAGTGTGGATTGTTCAGAAATTCTGGCTATAACAGTGGAGAAGTGTTTCGAACTAGAAGAATCCTTTATCATACATTTACTGTGATTCGGTAATCCAAGTTTAGAAAACCCTAATTATGTTCATTGTAGTTATCAATTATGTTCTGACCAAGGTATTCAATACCGTGCCGATGGACGTATTGTTTTTCAACTGGAACTGATGCATACCGGTATTGGTCTGTTTTGGTATACTGTTTTGGATTTATCAATATTTTTGAAAAATATTTCATATATGCTTTTAGAAACATTTACAAGTATCAATTGACTAAAAATTAAATAAATTTCACATATAGAATATTTATCAATTGTATAAAATACTCCAATAAAGTTCACAGCTAAAAATTCATCATTTGACAAATCCATGGAAAAAGAAAAGATCTCATACATTAAACAAGAAGGTTGTCTTATATATGTAATTTTACATTTTTTTTCTTATTTGTGCACCAGTGGTGCACAATGTTCCGGCTGATATGACTAGAATTGGGTGGAATGAGCCAATGTGATCGATATATGCCAATATTTTCACTGTTGCAGAAAAGAATGTAGAAATGTTTTGGTTTACTACCAGAACAAGGTGCACTGGCCAGAACTGGTGTGGAATTAACTAGATTCTCACACTCCATTTTCCTTGAATTATGTGCGGGATATATACATATCCAACTATCATTGGATATGGGGGTTTGATCCTCCAAATACGTGGAACATTTAGGGAAAAATGAATGTAGCCAGTGGCCGGCACCAATTTTCCATGTTCATATTTTTTGTTGTTTGTTATTGTCCTTTTTGCTTGCTTCTGTGATAGTATTGGGTAAAAATACTATGGAAGCTCTTGTACTGGGAATAAGATTGTATTTTGCTTCCTCTACAAGAAAAATAGTAAATTAGTTCATGTATGTTAAATCAAATTTGTTAAAAATTTTATCTATTTTTACTGTTAAAAATTTGTCCCTGTATGTCATCGTGAGGAATAATGTGGAATGTCATGTGGAATTGTATTGCTATTCTGTCAACTACATCAGTTTTTAATAGTTTGCTCTTTGATTTAGCGTAGTAAAAAGGATAAAATGCAATCTGATTTCTTGTACGGAAGTCTCTATGGTAGTTTTACTAATAATATTGTTATTTATGTGTATTGTGATGGTATTGTTATATATGTGTTATGTTTACTGTGGTTTTGAAGGCACATAGGGAGTCAACAGGGACAGTATCACTTAGCGACACTGACATAGAAGATCCAGTTGGCGCAGCAGAGGAAATAGCATTCTGCAGGGCCTGTGCTCGATTTGGTCTTGGTTTATATCTCTATCATGAAAAACAATAGATACACACAAAAGCATATTGGAAATATGGACTATGCTTTTAGTCTTACTGTTCAAGCACATTTTAATTACCCGAATGCGCCTAATAATTAAATGAAGGTTTTAAAATTAGCCTACATTGAAATTATTATTTATTATTTTAGAAATGTTAGGTTAAATTTTCCTATTAGTCTTTGTACTTTGCGAAAGTTGTGGATTAAATATCTATACTTTAAATTTTAAATTTTAAAATTTTAGTCCTCACTAAACGATAACGGTTAAGTA
The DNA here is from genome assembly GCF_007990345.1 of Gossypium hirsutum. Taxonomy (NCBI): domain Eukaryota; kingdom Viridiplantae; phylum Streptophyta; class Magnoliopsida; order Malvales; family Malvaceae; genus Gossypium; species Gossypium hirsutum. The sequence continues at coordinate 839,375 of NC_053432.1, forward strand.
TATTAAAATTTTCTATTTTCAAAATCTGATGTGCCTAATTTATTATCATATATTTAGTGTCATGTTAGTTTATTATTTTTACATATTACTCACTAAAAATTTAGTTGATATATTAACAATTATCACTTGCATCAAAATTGAAATTTTAAATTTTAAAAAGTATAGAGATTTAGAATAATTTAATTGGAGAATACGAATTAAATTTACAATTGTACATATAGACTAGTAATTAAATTTAAAAAAAATTCTGTTAGGAATAATAATTCAAAAATCAAAAGGTATAAAAATAAAAAATGATGAATTTAAAAAAATACGTTAAATTTGATTAATTTAAAAGTATTAAATTCATAATTTTGAAGCATATAGGTAGTTAATTACCATGTGCTTTCTGTTGGATTAATTCTACCCCACTATACACACAAAACAACAACAATGAATTTGCACCTAACAACAATCATCTAATGAAGATTTGTGTACTGTTGATTATTAATTTTCTTTACAAGTCTTATGAAAGAGAAAAGCAAAAAAGCATAAAAAGCCAACTAAAACAGGTCCAGTATTTATATAAATTAAAATAGAGTTTTCCTTTCCTTTTTTTTTTCTTTTTATAATTCTTTTCACACTATTTATTTAAATTAGAACAGGTCTAGCATTTTATTTATCTATAAGTACGAAATTTTGACCTTCGTAAATACTCTTTAAAATTTTAAAACTTAAATTAATTAATTTTTAAAAATAGAGTTCAGATAATACTAATCTATTTAAAAATTAGAGTAAACTACCCAATTAGTCACTCAACTTTTAGTGCGTTTTTATTTTTATCACAAAAAAATAATTACAATTATAATTGCCATTAGAAAACACTTTCATTTTAGTCACTCAAGCGTTAAACCTTAACAACTTATTGAACACACAAAATCATGTCCACATTATGTTTACATTTTCATTTTGGCTATCCAACTACTAAATCATTATAATTTTGATCACTAAAAAAATCTTTTTTAAGTCTTGATCTATCTAATAAATAAATAAAAAACCTTTAATAATTAAAGTGAAAAAACGATAGAAACTAAAATAATGGATTAATAAATTTGTCAAATTATACTTATTTATCCCATTACTGAAAATCATGTTCACGTTATGTTTACAATTTCATTTTGATCATCTAATTTCTAGGTCGCTTTTATTTTGGTCACTCAAAAAAACCATGTTTGATCTATGTAAAAAGAATTTTAAGAATTAAAGTTTAAAAGCAATAGAAACTAAAATAATGCATTAACAAATTTGTCAAAATGTACTTGTTTATCCCATCGTCGAAAATTCTATACACAGACTAACACTACACACCCGTATATTATATACACACAAGCATTGCTAATTACAAATTGGTGGAAGCTCATGGCTAATCATATGTGTGTGAAACTGGACATCCCTCCCTGCTATGATACATAAATGTCAAAGAGGGGAATGAATCTGAGGCAATATTCTTCTACTATTCTATATTACACTACAAATCTCACCAATGCAGTATGATCAAAATAAAATAGTTCCTTTGATGATTTTAGCTGGACGCGTATCAAGGCCTAAAAAGTTTTGTACCTGAATTTGAAGCCATCCAAGAAGTGATCACCTCCACAAGATTGTTCATGTCCTTTGAAATCTCTGCACGTATAATGCTCGACTCAACACCTAATGTATTACTGACCTCTTTGGCTACAGTCTCCCATGGTGTTCCTGCACTCAGATTCACCAAAAGCTCACCTCCACGATTTACTGCATCTGCCATTGCAGGTGGAACATCTGGAAGAGCCTGCAATATAAATAATATGTATAACTAAAACTGCTCGCCGTTTCCAGCAAGAAAAGCAATCCCAAGCGTAGGCTGAAGCACATTAGTCTTATAAAATTCATATACTGAAATGATCCGAAGTAATTTCCATTCATGCAAAGGCATTGTAAAGTAAATTACAAGCATTACTTGTTGTAGAGGAAGCCCGTGATCTCCTGGTAATGATCGAATTGACATGTCTAGCATTGAGCTGATGGCTGACTCTGAACTTAGCACCTTAGCCAATTTTGGAGTTTCATCAATCGAGTCATCCTTGAACTTTATTAAAAGATTTCTCGAAATGCCGTAGTATGACTTTATCTGAAAAAAATATGTGAAACTCAAAAAGCAGAAGTGTAACAGTTTAGCCTAAGGTTATATCCGAAGGACATTGCAGTTTGAAGTACTTCGCAATAAAATTAAGGTTAAAATATGTCATAAGTCCTTGTACTCTTAGTAAATTTGCAATTTAATTCTTATACTTTTATTTCTAGATTTTGAAATTCAAGTTCAACTGTTAACATTGTTAAAATTATTTTGTTAAATTCAGATTTATTGCAATGTCATTTTTTTAATTGCATTGTTGTAAAGTGAGTTTTTTTTTTTATTTCAAAATGTCATACCAATTAATTTAGCAGAAAAAAATTAAGAGTGTTAACAATTGGATCAGAATTTTGAAATCTAAAAAGTAAAAAGACTAAATTCCTTAAAATAAAAATATAGAGATTAAATTCCAAATATATGAAGAGTAAAGGGACCTATGACATATTTTAACCTAAATTTAATAACTAAACTATCTTCAGATTTAACATGCTTTTCATCAGTGTTCTAGAGTTGCATATACGTAAAAACCATTGCCTCTCTACAAAAGCATATGGCTGAAGTGCCAGAATTAGCAACCAATCAACTCTTTCCCTCGTTAATATACATTGCCCTTAACATTCAGAATGAAGTAGAGTAGCAAAAATGAGCAAGAAGCATTTTTTTTTTCAAACAGGGATGGAGTTGTGGACGCCTATGTAGGTAAAGAGTATGTCTTTATTTAGTTTGATATGACTTTCCTTAATTATTGCAATACGAAATCTCTATTAAAAGAGATGATGAATAAACAAAGGTAAGCAGAATATTGTTAAACCCTATAAGAAAGGATCCTAAGGTTTCATGCTTTTTTTATGAGCTTAAGTGAATCAATATAATAGGATGAACAAGAAACAAGGGAAAAGAGCTGCTATTAAACGCAGATTTTCCCTCCCATTGCCCCATAACTTGTGTCCGTGTTTGCATTTTGTGTTTATGGTAGCTTTTAGCTTAAAATTGAGTAAAATTTGATGAAGTTGTGGTGCTGCGCCACCAGAAAAGGACTATTTCAGTTGATTCTGTTAATTTTCCATTTGCAAATTTTAGGGCATTCTCATTTCATTTTATTAGAATTTTAGTTAATATCATAACTGTACATAAATAGTTTCTATTCCAAGCTTTTGGTATAGGAAACATGGCCATGAAGTACGGTCAAATAGGGAGCAAACGCCACCTTACAGCCCAGTCGGGGTTGCGACATCGGGTTGTGGTGTTGCAATGCCATGCTGCCTTTGAGCAGGAAATCAGTGGTTTTGGAAGAATTAAGCAGGGGCATATCAGTCTTTTCGATCCTTCCATGCCTTGGAGCATAAAAACCATTACTCTGGATCAGATTAGATTTCTTAGGCTGATTAGTTGGTTAAAAGTAGTTTCTGAATTTTTTTTCTCTCAACTTCCACATTAGTTCTCTTTAGACTTTCATTAGAACTTTGTAATTTCGTAAAACTTTTGTAATTTTCAGTAGTTTTCTCTAGTTTTTGTGGATTGTAAGTTGAATTTGAGCCATTTGATGAAGGGAACCAATTGGACAAAGAATGATTTTCGAGTGTCAATCTAGAAGGGAGTTTCACTTCGGATTATGAGCATTCCTAAACACCTTTTCGTATTTGTAGCTTGAATAATTATTGTTAGTGAAGATATTTATGTTTGCTTCAATTGATTTTCCAAATTATGAGCTAAATTTCCTATTGGTTGATTAGGGTTGATGAGTAATTGAGTTGATTTGGTTGAGATACTTGTTGATAAGCATGATTAATGTGTTCAAATGATGGGGCTTAAAATTGATTTAAAGATTGACACCCATTAATTTATATGAACTAGGGAACAATCGAAAATTGACATTAGTTAACTAAATCAATTGAATATCTCCAACTTTAGTATTGAGAGAGCTAAAACTAACCAAAATGCATGAGAGAACTCGTCTTAAGGGAGAACTCAATGAGAATTTAGGTTTAATTATCCTAGAAGGATCAAATTAGAGAGTGAAGCTATTTGGTGTTTAGTTGGAAGCTTATGATAGCGAGAGTGTTATGATTATAAGGATTTGGCATGATTATAGGGATTATAGGCTGTAAATGGTAGAGATTATAAGCTCAATTTTAGGAATTATAAAGGCTTAACTTTAGGGATTATAGCTGCTGTAATTCCAATATTTCTTTTCATTTTTTGTGCATTTGCTATTGTATAGATATCCATCTAACTTGAGGGAATAATCAAGCAAAAAATTCAAACTTCACTCTTTTTTTTACTAATTTTATATAGTATCAGAGCCTAGTTGGTAAATCCAAGTGCCACTAGGTTTTTTTTCTTTTTCTCTACTCACAACACCCAACCTTTTCACACATGAGCCCACCTCTGGTCATTGTTTTTTGGACACGATTTTTCCAGACCTCTTACCCAACCCATCCAACTCCAGTGGTACCTCTATTTTTCATTTTGACTTTGTCATTTTTTTTTTTTGTTTCTTCGCTAAACATGTCTGAGGTTTTAGATTCTATCAAACCCATTTTCTCCTCCATATCTATTTCTCTTGCTATTACTTTTGCTAAACTACAAGGTACTGATAATTATGTTTTTGAGCTGCATTTGTTGAGTTATGGTTTATGGGACAAGGGTATAAAGATCATTTAGAGAATGATGCCAAAAGAATGATGAGAAAAATGCAGATGTGTGGATGAAAATCGATGCATAATTATGTAGTTTGTTGTGGCACTCTCTTAAGCCAAAATAACTTTATTTCACTCATGCAAAACTTGTTACGAAGTTCGAACCAAGGCTAATACACTATATTACCAACAATATTCAACCTATTTACAGAAGGCTGTCAAATCTTGTCCATTTAAAACAAAATCAACAGGATATGACTAGTTATTTGGGTTAAGTTGATCTCTAAAACATGAATTTAACTATCTTATGCCTCTTTCTGAAAATGTTAATGATCAAAAACAGCAAAGAGACAAATTCTTCATGGTATTAGCCCTGATAGGACTTGGCACATATTTGGCTACAGTTCAGGATCAAATTCTTGCTAGTCCAATCATTCCTACTTTTGAAGATGCGTTTGCTCATCTACTTTGCATTTCCTCCAACAAGATTGAGATTGAATGCTTTGTGTTAGCAATACAGAAAATTAATCAGCAAGGGGATAATCAAAAGAGGAAGGGCAAAGGATTCAAATCCCGTTGCACTTATTGTGATAGGAAGTCACGTGGATGACCTCCTTGCAATACTCATCATAACTGACCTCATTGCTCACATGACTCAGTCTCAAGGAGATAGACTTCTTCCACTACCAAATGCCCCAGCTCAAGGAACAAAATCAGTCACATTAACAGGGGCAGATTATGACGAATACTTGCAATATCAAGAATCGAAACAACATTCTCCTTCTTCAATGGTTTTGTTTCTCAATAGGGTAATTCCTTTGCTTGCCTAACATAGTTTTCCTTCAATGGCTCTTGGATACTTAACTCGGGTGCTTTTAATCACATTTCTGGTAATAGAGACCTTTTCTCTACTCTTGCTTCTCTTAACTCTTCTACAGTTACCTTAGCTAATGGATCTTAAACAGTCATCAAAGAGTAAGGAGAAATTCATTCTCTGCCTTCTATTATGTTATTGTCAGTTTTATATGCCCCAAAATGCCCATACAACTTGATTCCCATTAGTAAACTTTCCAAATAACTTAATTGTAGAGTAATATTTGATTCTTATTCTGTATATATGTAACAAGTTAGGAGTATATGATATATATGCTTCAGCTTGAGGGGAACTGTCATGATTATAGGAATTATAAGCTGTAAAATGTAGAAATTATATGTTGCAAATTATAGTGATTATAGGCTCAATTTTAGGGGTTCTACTGTAATTTCAGTATTTCTTTTCTTTTTTGTACATTTCCTATAGTATAAATATCCACCTAGCTTGAGGGAATAATCAAGCTGAAAATTCAAACTTCAATCTTTTAATTCTTCTTTTTCTTTTTCTAACTTTATAGAGTCCTAGGTACCTTACAACTCGATAGTCATTAATATGTGAATCGACAAGAATGGATACTGAATAAGTAAATTATGAATTGAATCTAAATCACCAATCAACCATACTTCCATCCAAGTTTCAAGTTTTCAATCCATTATTAGTTTAACACTAGTTAAGTTTTAGATAATCAAAGAAAGTAGCTAAATTCATGTCTTTTCATATATTGTTGATTTTGTTACCAAGATAAGAATGAACTAACATTTGTAATTGAAGCTCTAATTAGTTTATTAGAGTTCCATTTTAGTAAGTAAGCTTAAATTGTAGTAATTCACAATCGTCCTATGGATTTGATCATTGCAATACTTCCATTTACACCAAAATTGTATTTCGCTATAATTATTACTTGACAATGACCCATACACTTGCAGGTAGTAGATGGTCTAGAATTAAGTTTTTAAATGAAAATATTTTAAAGGTTTTATAAGAACCTAAACCACGTGTCACAAGGTCTAGCTATGGCTCAAATCTATCTACCATGAGATCAAAGCACGAAACAAGTAGACAATACACTTTGCCTAGGTTGAGAGATATGATAAACAAGAATAAACAATAATGTCAAATGCAACAACCTCGGAATAAAAGAGTTGGAGATTTTACATACAAGTCGTTGAGCTTCTTCAGGTTTTGGAGAAAAATCTTCTCTTCCCTTGGCTAAGTCCATGTACAAGGGAGGAAGTTGCTCAACAAGGGGGAGAACCTGCTTCATAATGGGAGGACTAAGGCTTTCGATTTGCTTTAGTGTCATCTCAGCCTGCAAGTAGTTGATGTAAAAAGGGTTTAGTCATCCATTCCAGAACCGTATATAAAGAACATACTCAAGGTAGAAAAAACAAAATGAAGTGTCGTAAATGGAAGATATATTTGAGGAAAATGAAAAAGATGCTTTAGACACAAATTTCACACAATAATATCATTCCTTTTAGGTCGGATAAAAAAAAAACAAAGGAAAAGCACTCCTCATATCAAACTTTCATGCTTCAAAATCGGACAGAAAATGGCAAGTAAAAAAAAAAGGTCACTTATAAATAGAGTTTAGTCAAATGGTAGCAACTTACTAAAATGATATTCAATGTGATATCCTAACCATCACTTTATTTTTCATAAGAACGTTGATAGTATCATGTGATGGCATGCAAATATATATTTCAGTATCTAATGGTAACAAAACCTAAAATTTCCACATTATCCAAAATGAAAATTTGTGGCAAAACAGTAACACATAGTTATGATGTCACATCATAATTGGTTATAATATTCCATAATTCTGCTTTTGTTCTCTGTTCTTCATCACTTTTTTCTTTATCTTTTTTTCATTCCTTTTAACTTCATCTTTCTCCAATTTCATTCATTCTCTCTCACAATGTCCATTCACTGTGGATTCCTAGTTTTTCCCTAGACACTTCCTTAAAGATCATCCTTGGTTTTTCTAAATCCCATGCTTATCTGTCCCACTCTTAGGCCCACTATAAAAAAGGATAAGATACGTTCTAAGCCAAATCCAAGGCTGACAAGCTCTCTAAAGGTTAAAAAAGACTTGTCATGGTCAAAGGACCAAATAAGGTTAAAAAGGTCATTGAGCCTCAAGAACTTCTAGAGTGGCATCCTCACTTACATCATCATTGGTGAAACCAATTCTCTTGGTTTTATCATTGGCTCTTCAGTGACACAAAGATCAAACTCTTGTCACCAAGTCAGACATGTAAAATCATGTTTGCAGTTCCAGATTTGATATTTTCATTCCTTGAGCACATTTTCAGATAGGTCAAGGCATAAGAAGTATTGAAGCATCAAAAATCGAAAAAAGAAGTCATAACAAAGAACAATGTTACAATGGTAACAAATTAAAGTATTCATTCTGGTAAATAAAAGAAAATAAAGCATTCAAAGGGAGGAACAGGCAATCTCAAAATGAAAATGTTTATCTAAAGTAGCATGTGGTCAAGAAATCCATGATTTTAAAATCCTAAAAATCTCATAAACAAAAATATAACATTAATCAATAGATTAGAAGTTGTGGTTATTATTAAAAAAAGTAGGTGCAAGTCGAGTGCTTTAGAAAACATTATTTGCATCATTGCATGTAATGCAGGAAAAAAATACCCCCATGCGGATTGTGGGTGACGATGCAATCTGTGATAGAAATGGTCCAATGCTTTGGGCCATTGGAACAAGAACAGGTGAGAGCCATGAGAGAGCTAAGCTTGCTTCCTGCGAGGGTATAAAGTATATTTTCAATCCCATTTCAATTCATAAAAGGAGGTATATGGTAGCTACCTTAGGATGAATAAAAGATGACAAATGCAGACTAAAAAAAATATCAACATGAGATCAGCAGATTGCTTCTGCCTTAAAGGACACACGAAATAAACAAAGTGAAGTTGATCTTATCCATCTCATTTATTTGCTTAAACTGAGATCAGAGTCACAAAAGAGAAGGAAAAAATGACCCTTTCACTAATATTTTGCAACGTTTAAATATTAAGTTTCCTGCAAATTTCCTTGACATGCAAATTGAAAGTTGAAATAATTCTGATGGACTAATTTGATTTAGGACTATGCAGACACTTCCATAATCACACATATGATGTAACTTGCCTCATTTTTCAGTAATTTTAGATGTGCACAATAAGATGGTGAACTACCTGGTTGTTGAATGCCATTAACACATTCCCACTCCTTGGGATGGCATATCTTGAACCTGTACAATGAATTCATTAATCAAAAAACCCACTGCAAACAAAATCAGCTACAAGCTTAGGATGAATATGATAGAAGATCTAGTAATACCAATCAAAAGGTGGATGACAGAACCCAAAGAATGGCCAATACCAAAAGTAGGAAGATCATGCCCCTGTGAAGCTTAAAGTCACATTTTCAGTTTCATTCATAAATGAATTTAGAAAAATGAAGGGGTGATTTTAGTAAAAACTCACTGTTTCTTGTAGAAATCGTAAACACCTGTCAAATTTGGACTGTACTTCATCGGCAATGAAGAAGTAATCAAACCCACTAGCATATGGTGTTGCAATCACCAAAACGCCCCTTCATTATAGGAAAAGGATAAATGGTGAATTCCCTTATTTCCCAGTAGGACAACCTTGTTTAGTGTCCAGCTCTATTTAGATTAAATCGCAGTTTAGGTCAAGAGGCTGATCAAAGATAGTATTATCAACAACAAACTGGGTGCTAAGAAGAATGACTCCAAATGGTTTACAAATAAATTACAGGCAGTACAATTACTATCACACAATCAATGTCAATTTTCGAGACCCTCAATCAATTCTTTTGAAAGCAAGCAACTGAGTAGCAATAGAAGAGACTTACTTCTCCGAAAGGCGCTCCAGAAACAAACGATAGGTAAGCTGAGGAGCAGCTCCAACAAATATACCACCAACAAAGTGAACAACTGACTTAGGTTTTAAGCCTTTGGGTTTGAGAACCCATGCGCCCTGTATGCATCAAAGTAATCTCATTAATAAGCTAGCAATTAGGTGAAATTTTGTTGAAGATGGAGTTAATAATAAAAAAAAAGCTGATTTCGCAAATTTAATAAAATCGTGAACAGTTTATGGGCTATAATGAATAAACATGATATTATACACTAATCGGGTAAAACCTCGACTTGGCTCCAATTGCTTGAACCACCCCAAGCACTTTGCGATTGTCTTACGGTCTCGGTAAGTAATCTGAAAACATAAACACACCAGGAGAAGAGCCGATAGGTAAATTAAGAAGCCATAAAAGAAATCCAGGATTGGAAGAAGAGAAGGACATAATTATACCTCTCAAAATCCCGATAGAGCTGAACTGAATTTGAAGAGGACTGTGTCTGGTTGTTACGATTGGAACCATCGTAATTACAAAAGATTCTTCGAGTCAAACGGGGACGAAAAACAGGCGGTGAAGGAAACTTGAGAAGAGATTCAGAGAAGGATCTAATGTGAGTATGAAGTTGAAATGGAGATGGAGAAGTGAAGACGCAATTAGCCATATCGTTCAGGGTTTACCTGTTAAGACTGGTCTCTAGTTGTATGTATCTCTTGGAAATTGCTTTGCTTGTTTCAACACGTTTGTCCTTGTCCCATATGCCATAGCATGCGGCAATGCTATAGGCTCCTCCTATGGTTTTTGATTTTTTTGATGCAAAGTCTGACGACCAACGACCGTGCTCCACCAAACAAACATGCATGTCGCTTTCAGTTTCACTACAAGTGCGCTTTGGTCACGTAGGCTTGGGGTGAACAAATTGAATTCTTTATAATAAAAATATGGTAAAATGTTATAAAATAATAATAATCCAAAAATAATAAGAATAAGAATAATAGACTAGAATAAACTATGAACAAATTAAATTATTTATTAATATAAGTTATTTTCCTGATTTATGAAATAACTTAATATTAGTTAAATCCGAGTTAATCCAGGAGTTCCTATTTTCTTACAATAGATATAATGACCTAACTGCATTTTAGAGGGTATCATAGTTATATGGGCACTTCATGCTGTATTTGGAGAATAGGTTGGATAACTTTCAATGCATTACATGAAGAGTTTGATGGACATTCTATATTTAATGAATAAAGCGAAGAAAAAAGAAAGAAAAATATTTAAAAAAAAAAAAGAAAGAGAGAGGAAAGAATAAAGTGAAAAAAAGGAGAAAAAAGAAAAATTTAAAATTTAAAAAGGCATGACAATATATTAAAATTTAACAATTTAAGTATTTTAAATAATTTTTTAATATTTTTAAATTTTGTAATAAATATAAATAAATCTGAATTTATATATATTGAATTTCATGGAAATTATTTCTAATTTTTTAGAAAATTATTAAAATTAAAATTAAATTAACAGAACATATAAATATTAAAAATTAAATTTATTAAAATTTTAAAAAATTAAGATTTTAAGAGCTAACTTTATTATATGGATAAAAGGAGTCTGAGATTAATAGTAATTAACTTAACTGGACGAAATAAAAAAAAATTATATGACGAAATTAATAGACAAAATTGAGGATTGATTTGAGAGAACAGAAAAAATAGGTAGCAAAAGGTAGAGGCAGAGGCAGAGGCTCAGAGCTTGGAGAAGAGTCTGTAGGAGCTCAGACCTCTCATATCATTATCATATGCTTTCCAACACCCAACCTTTATACAACGTTTCATTCCAGGTAAAGTTCAAAACTGACCCCTTAATTTCAATCAAATTCATCGGTTGGATTTCAACAATGTTTGTCGCTGTTGTAAACAATGATTTTATCTGGAATTCAGCTTCTTTTTTATCTGACGGATTTTCTCTCTTGGTTTAAGATCTGATGGCTTTGATTGATGTCACCAAATCTTGCCTTGATTCGATTCGCCAAGTAAGTTCTTAATTTAATCTATTTTTGAATTAAGCATCTCCGTTTTGTATCAAATTGTGTATTGAAAGAAATTCTATTTTCATTATGATTATCAACTACGTGAAGCTTGGTTGAAATCGAAACATGTCTTACAATGGGTATTACTTTCAGTAAACAACGTTAGAAATTTCTGTTGCTGCTTGATTTTTGTTGGCATTTTCTCTATCTTATCTATAAATTACATCTGAATTATTTGCTATGCCAATATTTGGTGCCTAATACGGCGAATGATCAGGTAACGAATCTTCCTTCTTGCTTTTCTTTTTTGTTCATATGGTGTTAATAAGAAAACCTTCTTTAAGTGTAACATTAAATATGCATAGATCTGGTTTAAATTCGAAAAAGGATTGTACTGTTGTGTCAGGATTAAGTATGTTATGGTCTTTCTGTTGTCATTTTAGATATCAGAACACATCGAAGGGGCAATTGTATACCTAGATGCTGGATGCACGGAAAGTTTCCAGCTTATGGGAGCATTTCCTCTTTTCCTGGACCTTGGAGCGCGTGCAGTTTGCAGCTCGGAAAACATGTGTGCTCTTGATGCGGTAAGCTAGTTGTGGCACTTCCAGCCCTAAACTCTTTTGAATGCTTATTGTCTTCTGTCCACTTGAAAATAAATAGACTGGTTTCCCTCCTCCATTTTATTAACAAGTAAAGAATGCTGTAAGTCTAAATCTGTCAAATATGAGAAAAGAAAGGATGTTGTGAATAGTTATGTATTTCAGGATGTTAAAATGTAGACAAGGACTGGCATGCCATGTCAAACACCTCAAAACATAATTGTACCAATCATTATCTTTAAACTGATTAGCAATTTTTTTTCCCTACATAATTTTTCTTGCCATTAATTAATACCTTTTGTGGATATAATTTGTGCACCAGATCCATTGTTTGTGCTGCACCATCCTGTTTTAAACCTAGACTACTGATATATAAAGGTGGAAGAACATAATGATGTACAGCAGCTAGAACCCATTTGTTATCTAGCAAATTATTAACTCCTGTTTGTTTTACTAGGAAATGTTTATAAGATTTTCCTTGATCATATTCATTTCAATTCTCATTTGCTACTTGCCTTTCTCCTCTAGGTAGCTGACTGGAATGGAAGTTTTGAATCAGCAAGGAAAATTGTAATTATGACTTCTCGTTTACTAAGTGATGCACACCGTTTTATACTACGTTGCCTGAGCATGCATCAAGGAGGTCATTGTTGTACGATATTTACATCTATCTCAGAGGTAGTTCCTTGTTTTGGGACATTTTCAACTACTAGGTGGTTACTAAATTGAAGTTTGCAGTCTCTTCTATTTTCATCTTCTCCAAAGATGATTGATGGAATCTTGTGTCATGCTTTTTATATGTTTCAGATTCTTCTTTTTGCGTTTACTTAATACACTATTATCTCTTTATCTCTTGGGTTCATTGTGGTTGATGCTTTTTGAATGTCGCTAATGTAGGTAGCTCATTCAGCATATCCTGATTCACCTCTTGGACCTGATGCATTCCATGAGTATCAATCCTTTCTTCTCCAAGATTATGAGGAGCTTATTGAAAATTCTGATTTAAAGTCTGGTCAGTTGGTTGATAGTAATACAAAAGGAAATTTGACACTTGAAGATGAAGGATGGTCCAGGTTCACCTCCAATGAAGATGTTCCTTCCCTTGAGGCTAGTTCTGCTGGAAAAAATCTATATGGGGATAGTCCAAGACGGGGAATGGTAGATTTGGGACAAAAACCCATTGTTTCTGTCCATCACTTCCCCATGATTTTATCCTCCATTTCACCTAGAGTGTTTGTCTTACCTTCTGAGGGATCAATAGCTGAAGCATGCTTATCATCTGAACACGAGGATTCTATTAGTGCTGGGTTGCCTTCCTTGAGTACCGGATTGCCATCTGATGTTGATGAGGTTCCTCCTGCTGCAACCCTTACTGCTCATTTTCTGTATCATTTGGCTGCCAAGGTAAGAAGCTCTTTGCGGCCTTAAACCCAAAATTTACTTTTGTGTAACATTATGTATATATATATTTTTCAAGTCCCATTGATCTGCATATGTTTATCTTCAGATACTTTCATATCTTCTAAATGTTAGCTTAGTGTAGAAACCACTCAAAGTGCAGATATTTGTGAAAGCTGTATAATGAAGCCTGTGGAATTACTTTTGTTTCCTGTGGCAAACTCATAATCATTTGGTTTGAAATGGATGGAACTTTTAAGAACAAGAAAGATCATATAAATTCTTTCATAGCATACATGCAGCTTGTTCTTCTACTATGTCCTGCAATTTGTTGTATTGCACTATCGTTTAATATATAAAATCCTTTTCACCATACATTTACTTTGTTCTTCTATCTCCTGCAATTGTTACATTGCACTATTGCTTGCCTTGCTGTTTTTCAGAATCATGACCATTGTGTCTTCTTTTAAAACATGTAGATGGACTTGAAAATGGAAATTTTTTCCCTTGGTGATCTGTCAAAAACAATTGGGAAGATTTTGACAGACATGTCAAGTCTCTATGATGTAGGGCGTCGAAAACGGACGGTGGGGTTATTACTTGTTGACCGTACCCTTGACCTTCTTACTCCATGCTGTCATGGTGATTCACTTGTAGATCGTATCTTTTCAGCTCTGCCTCGTAAGGAAAGAACATCGTCCTCTGCAAGTATCAAATGCTCACAGGCCCAACTTAAACCTGGTCCTTCTAGCCTAGCACGTGCTTCCCTTGAGGTTCAGATACCAATTGGAGAAGTTTTAACCAAAGAAGATTTTGAAATAGATGATTCTGGTCTTTCAAATAGCATTGAAGCTTTTCGCTGTGGGTGGGATTCCTATAACACTGCTTCAGAAATGGTAGATTTGATTAGTCTCAGCAAGAAAGCTAGTGATGAGAAGTTTTTTCCTGCTGAGCTATTACGGGGGTCCTTAGTCTCTACCGAAACATTCAAAGGAACACCATATTTGGAAGCAATACTAGATAGGAAGACGAAAGATGGGGCTATTCTGGTGAAGAAGTGGCTTCAGGAAACTCTACGTCGAGAGAGTATGACTATTGATGTGAAAACTCGCCCTGGTTTTGCTTCAAAATTAGAATTAAAAACCATGATTAAAGCATTAACCAAAAGCCAATCATCCTTAATAAGAAACAGAGGAATTATCCAGTTGGCATCAGCTACTTTATTTGCCCTTGATGAATCATGTAGTGCCAGATGGGATGCATTTATCAGTGCAGAGAAAATATTGAGTGTTAATGCTGGGGATACGAGCCAAAGTCTTGCTGCCCAAATAAGTGACCTGATCAATAAGAGTGCTTTTGCAGGATCAGATGGCAAAAAGAGTGGGAAAAAGGAACTCTCACAAGGGCTACTTTCTTTTCAAGATGCTTTGCTCCTCACAATTACTGGTTATATATTGGCTGGCGAAAACTTCCCCACTTCTGGATCCGGTGGCCCTTTTTCATGGCAAGAGGAGCACTTTCTTAAAGAAGCTATTTTGGATGCTATACTTGAAAACCCATCGGTGGCTAGGTTGAAGTTTCTTCATGGTCTAACGCAAGAACTTGAGGCCAATTTAAACAAAACTAAATCAGATGTAACGAAAGAAACATCAACAGATGAATTGAACATTGATGATTTTGATGATGATCAGTGGGGTAAATGGGGAGATGAAGATGAAGATGAAGAGAATGATAATAAAGAGCAAGAATATGATGACATGCAGCTTAAGTTGGAGTTGCGCGATAGAGTGGACAACCTTTTCAAATATCTTCATAAGTTATCTAGTTTAAAGAGCAAGAAAGGGCCATTGGGTTTGGAAAGCAATTTGAGTAGCGATCCTTACACAAATAAAGGATTACTTTATAAGCTTCTAACAAAGACTTTGGGCAAGTTTGATGTACCAGGATTAGAGTACCATTCATCTACAGTAGGTCGACTGTTTAAAAGTGGGTTTGGAAGATTTGGTCTTGGACAGGTAACTTTAATTAGTTTCCACAGATTTTTCTTTAACTTGCCTGCTGTATATATGTTAATAGTTTTAACGTGATCAACTTTGTTTTCAAAAATACTACAGGCTAAACCAAGTCTAGCAGACCAAAATCTCATTCTGGTTTTTGTTGTTGGAGGCATTAACGGTGTTGAGGTCTGAATTTCTTTCATCTTCTACAGCGTTTCCTTCTCTTTTGCCTTTTTCTTCCTTTGGAAATCTCTGTTGCTTAAACTGTGTTTATTTTGGGTGGCATCTGTCTAAAGATCCCATTACAGTGGGATCCTTTTAAATCAACATTTGAAATAAATAGGAAAAGAAAATCAATCCACCGTTGAACATGCCATGTAGGATTTGCATTGAGAAACATGTAAAGAAGGAAAGAAATTGATTTTTAGAGAAAAGCAACACATTCAATAACCGATTTAATAGGTTTCAGGACACCAACACAATTTCCTAGTTTCTGACATGGCTTGATCAAATGGCTATAGTTTCCTCATTTCTATCTTTTAGTAGTTGATTTAAAAAGGATCTCACAAGATCCCATTATGATAAGATCTCACCTTAAAGTGTTACCTTTTTTGGTACAAATAAGTATTCCCATGTTTATACGGCTTGACTAGCAAGATGACTCTAAATCTTCAGTTTCTTTTTTCAACCCAAATAACTATGAAACATTCTTTTGTTGTTCATTGTGGCAAGGTACAAGAAGCACAAGAGGCATTATCAGAAAGTGGAAGACCTGATATCGAATTAGTTCTTGGTGGAACCACTTTTCTAACTCCTGATGACATGCTTGATTTGCTATTGGGAGAATCTAGTTACATTTGACTTCTCTCTCTCTAACATACACTAATGTTACCGCGAAGAAAGAATACATGGTTAAAGCATTAAGTTAGAACTTGATGTTTGTTTGATACATGTGTCATAATGTATTGGTTCAGGTGTTTATAGTTTTTGATATGTTTATCATACTCAATAGTTACCGTTGACGAAAGGGAAATTGGCACTCAACCAACATGGTAAGTTGTCTTCTGCCTTTTGATAAAAGCGTGTAAATGCATTTGCTGACCATAGATCATTGAACAAAGTTTTGTTTATCCACAAAGTTCATATGATGGCTGGAAGTAGACTTGATTATGGGCCGGGTTGGGTTGATTTCAAATATTAAGTCTTTTTCTTAAGTTCGAGCTTGGCCTGAAAAATGGGCTTAAAATTTTGTCCAAACCTGGCCCAGATAAAAAAAGGTAAACTCGAGCCGGACTCGGCCCATCTGTGTTAATTTTTTATATTATTTTTATATAAAATTAAAATTTTAAAATATAATACATCAAATTCATTAAAAACATTAAAACAAATATTTCCCAATAAATTGAAAATACATTAAAAAAATCTCTATACTTAATAACACTAATATGGTTATAACTTATCAAGTAGATGCCTTCAAAGTAGAAGCAAAATTAATAATAAAGTAAAAGTTATACAATATCCAAACAATAACAATGAAGTAGTAGCAATATAATAGCAAAATAGTAACAAAACAACAACAAAATGACACTAGAGAAAAAAATATTATTGGGTTAGATAAATTGTAAGTGTTTAGAAAATGGGTTTTATTTTTTTGTCTAAGCTCATTTTTTGGGTTAATATTTTTACTCAAATTTTCTTACTTTTCGGGCAGGCTTTCGGATCTGGTCAATGGCCCGGCTCATGATCAAGTTTAGCTAGAAGTGTTTGAAGTTAGAATTGTTAGAATTTGGGAAGGGTTTAAGGTTCATTTGGTTAATAAGTAGATATGTTCATGAACATGGCTAGACTAGGTTATAACTTGGTTTCAAAAAAATTTTGAGCCCGACCCATCCAAGCTCTCTTAAATGTCCATTTTACTGTTTAAAAAAATAAAAAGTATTTTTTATTAAAATTTAATTATATAAATATTGATATAACCATTTTTTATATTTTATTATTTATAAATAGTAAATGGATTGGATCAAGTAGGCTCAAAATTGAAAAATATGAACTCAAATATTAACTAAAGTGGGTTGGACCGATTGGATCAAGTAGGTCATTTAACCCATGAATACCTTTAATAGAAAGTGATAAAATAAAAGACAAAGCAAAAAAGCATAAGCTCGATAAAAAGTGTAATGGAGACCTTTGAAGTAAGATTTGTAAAATGAATTATTTTATGAACTTCTGGTTTACATATTTTGTATGAGGATCTTAGATAATAATAATTCATTCCAAGTATTTTATTTATCTAGTTGTTTATTTTCTCTCCCTAATGTTGTGAAAACTATCTCATAATAATCGACAACCCATGTCTTAACTAAATATCAATTAATAGCTAAAAAATATTTAATAATATGAGGAGACTCATATCAATATATATTCCCAATCTCTTATGAGAATTATGTTAGAAAAATTGGTTTAGAAAATAGTATTTTTAAGCAAAGTGAAAGTTTAAAATTTTCTTAAAACTGAGTCTTATGATATTTATAATAATAAACTCTTAGCCAAAATTATATCTCTGTGTTGTACGAACCAGTCTAAGTCAATCTTGGCTTTCTATCGAACGATTTTAGCCACTATCCTGGTCCTGGAACCCCAAATTCCTTTGAGTGTGGGCTCAAACAAAATAAACCAAGTGCACAGAATGAAAACTTTTCTTAACTTTCAACAGGAAAGTTAATTCTCTCTATAACTAGAAACTACGAGTTTTTCCTAGAAAATATAATTTATTCTAAAAATAAATGTTCACTATTTTTCGACAAAATAACAATGCTCAATAAGTTGTGTGTTAATAGTTTATCTCATATTTCCTATTTATAGGAAATGATACAAGAATTATGTTCAAAAAAGGTCCAACTAGATAATAACATTTTAACAGAAAATACAAATTCTACTCTAGGTAGAATACATGGGGTGGCAACATGCCCTAGAAAATACTAGGGTTTGTCACTTCTCTCTTTAACTGGGCAGAATTTGGGTCTTTTATGTATTGGATATAATTATGTGTTATTTGATATTTTATCTAACACTTACAATTTATCTAACCCAATAACTATTTTCTATTTCCCAAAATATTAATTTAGTTAATTGGTTTAACTAATTTAATTTTCTAATTAAATTAATTTTTCAATTCAATTCTAATTCTGTTAAAGTCATGACAAATTTACCATATTAGAATTTATGAGAAAATAATTTAATTGCCTCATTCAAAAAATCCATGTGGATAGTGATGCATACGGTGTGCTTCTCTTCCTTCATCATTTTCATTCATTCCATATTATTGGTTCTACATACAATTCATTTCGGGTTATCTCAAGCTAGCGAGGGGATCAATTGGGCATATATAATTAGGCTCAAATAATTTGTAATTAAGTCTCAGCTCTTCACCTATTAATTACACTAAAGTACTTTGACATGAATTGGTTGCTTGGTTGGGATATATTAGTGTATCTTTATGTTGTGTGCAAGTTGATGCTAATAAAGGTGAGAAAAGTGGTCTTAAAATGACCTATTTTCGTCCACATGGGCAGAGGCACAGGTGTGTGTCTCAGCCATGTGTGATACATGGTCTGGCACATGGACGTGTAGTCTGGCCGTGTGTCCCCTGCACCTAAAAATTTCAAAATAGAATGCCCAGGTTTTTGCACACGGCCTAGCACACGGGCGTGTGACCCCTGTACTTCATACACGGCCTAGTACATTGGTGTGTGGTTGGACGTGTGACCCAAATCAGTGGCTACCCTAATTTGGACACGGCCTAAGACACGAGTGTGTCTTCTGGCCGTGTAAGCCACACGGGCGTGTGTCCCTTGCTCCTAAGAAAAAAATTTGAGATTTTGAGAAAAATTCTCTAAGTGTTCGGTTTAGTCCCGATTTACTTTTAATGTGTATTTTGGGCTTCGAGGGCCTATCTAAGGGACAATATGCGTGTTTTATGATTGATTCTTGATATGAATGATAAAGGTTGTAAAATTTCAGTAATTAGTCTATAAAGTTTGGTAATGCTCCGTAACCCTGTTCCGGCAATGAATAAAGGTTAGGGGTGTTACAGTAAATGTTTAATAGGAACTGTGGTATAAAACTTGTTCTGGATTTTTGCAAATTGCTATTCTGACTGAACTTTAGAAACTGTGGATTTATATTCCAGAATGTTTTTAACGTAACCTAACTCTTATGTATTAAATCCTAAATGGTTAAACGGTTTAGTTCGAATTTAGCAAACTGTGTTCAAAATAAGATTATAACAATTCGTTTTGAAATATTGCTTTTGGATCACTTCGGTGATCAATATAACCTTCGGGATTCAGTCTAAACTTTTAGGCTGTGTTTTGGGGTGTTACAATAAGAGAGACAAATAGACACAAAAGTGAAATGATAATTCTACTTTTACTTAGGATACAAAAAAACTTATACATGTCCTCTATTTATAGGGTCTCAATAACCATAGGTTGCAAAGACATAGATAAGAGAATTAATGTACCTTATAATTTCTTTAGGGGTTACAAGAGAATAAATTCTTGGGGGTTTGGGGAGTTATATGTGTAGGGATATAGTGTCCTTAGTGTTGTATTTTCTTCTATATGTGCTTGTATTTTCCAACAAATTGGTTTAATCAAATATCCATCAATTTCATTAATACATTTTGTATATTATCCTCAATAGTTTTTTTGCATGCAAAGCAAAATGGAAGCAAATATTGTCTTACCAATTATCTACTATTTAACTAATACTAAGTGGTATTACGTGGTCCAATTGTAGAACGAAAAGACAACTTATGTTAGTATATAATCTAAACATATTCTTAGTCAAATTAGAAATGAGCATACCAATTGAAACAGTTATGTGTTATTTATCAAGTCCAATTGGGGAGATTAGGGAGATGCCTTATCTTAGGTATCAAAGTGAATGACTCCCAAAAGGTAGAGAGATAAAAATGAATGACTAGACTGGCAGTACATCAGACAGAACCCAAGTAGAATATATTCTAGATCCATTTATAGATTTATTCACTTTTGATGTTCGTCATATGGCATACCTTCTTGAGTGGATGATGGAATATGTATTCGTAACTTGTATACTTTGATGTAAAAGAAAACCTGAGTTCAAATAGATAATGAATCAAAAGCTGGTACATTAGGTATACAACTCCTACAGTATGTAACATCGTTTTCCACAATAATGGAATTCATAGCTTAATAAAGGGTAAATGATATCCTCCTATCGGTATTACATGATAGATAAAAAATAAACATATAAATAAAAAGTAAACATAACCATGGGTCATTTGTCTTTGTGGTTATTTAATTAATATATGATAGGAATTGACTTTTCATGAAGGAAGATGTAATGGTTACCACAAGATAAAGTAAAATCATATTGGGAGAACAAATTTCTCCCAAAGAGATTAAGTATATCCTATGAAGATAATTCACTTATGATAAGGTTGTTGGACGAGCACTTATTTAATAGCTTTTGTATTGGTATATAATAAGTGAGAGCTCAGTCACGATACTTTAGTGGACTGAATTCGTGACGAAATAATATTTTAATTAATAGGTGTAATGTAATGTCCTCACCTAACCCAATTCACAGAGTCCAGGTTTTGGGTATTACTGCACAGAAAACTTAACGAAATTGTCAAAACCATTGACAAAAACTCTTTACTGAAGACATTTATCATTAAATTGATTAAAACTTCATATTAAATGAAGAAAGGAAAGAATTTGCAATAACATGTTGTATTAGCCTTGCTAAAATTTTATTATGACTCATAAGTTACAAAAGACAAACTCTAAGGGTATAGTCTTTCTAAACATCAGCCCTTCTTATACGCCCACTGTATGCATAGTATCCTCACTTGCTACTACTCTGGCATATTTTTGGCATTGTCTCATTAAGTACTTACATTGACATGACAATACCTAAAACATAAATATAATACCAATAAGTTCAGAGGAACTTAGTGAGTTATGAACACATATTACCTTTTAACTTTCCTTGATAATTTTTTCATTTTGAATATTTAGACTTTCCACATTTGTCTACACTATCATACTTATATGCCACTTACTATTCGTACCATATTCTCATTCGTTCTGTTACTTGACTGACTTCAAGTTTTGACAGTTGGAACTGTCTTCTCTTTTTCTTCAAATAACTTTTAAAAACGAATCTCGAACAAATAATCATATGCACTATATTTGATGGATACCACTTAGTGTTCATACTTTTGGCGGATACCCAAACTGACCTTACTAAATCAAATTATAATTTAGACCATACCCTAATTCAACTCAAGACGTTCTCGTATTGCAAAAGATTATATTCCATTAGAGATTAGAATAAGACATAATGCTATACAAATACAGTAAGTATCAAATAACTCAAAATTCTACCTTATCAGCACAGTCACTCAAATTGACGGACTTTTTTATCGAATACGCCCATATACAAATCTGATAGATAACCACGACGGATACCCTCTTCTAACATGTTGAGTCATGCTTCTTTCAAGAACTTTCTTTAAAAATTATTCAATTTTATCACAAAACCTTTCACAATAAAGCTTCAGGTAGATCATATACTTAATGTAGACTTACCAAAGTACAGGCTAGACATAGTACTCCACAAATATATAGAATACGACACAAAGGCTAACAGAATCCCACAATGGCTATTTTAGAATGCTACAAAGGCTAATAGAATGCCACAAAAACCATATCATAATGCCACAAAGGCTAACAGAATGAGCCATAAAGGCCAAATCAGAGTAAGCTATATAGGCTAGCAGTATGCCACCTATGCATTCCATACATGTCGTGTTTGTGATATGGACTTTCCTAAACTCACATCGCATGAGGTTTTCCCATCATTGCCCTAAGATACGCAAAGAACCCCAATCGATAAATGTGGCTTATTCACCCTTTCCAGAATGTACCATGGCCATGGACTTTCTTCAGAATTTGCATATCAAAATTCATGTTTACTGTCCCGATAAACTTTATCGTATACCACCACAGTGACCAATTCCACAACTCAACCTCACCATACTAAGATTCACCCCTATTTCCTAAACAATTACTAATCATATATTGCACATTCAACAGAAACACATATTCAGGTCGACTAACTCATTTTCTTAATCCAAAGCATACTTCATTACATACTTCACACTCAGATATTAGCATCTATTATATTTTAACAAAAAATTAACTAAAATTTGATGGAAAACTCACCAATTTTCCTTCAACTAGTGTAACACCCCTAACCCGTATCCGCTGCCAGAATAGGGTTTCGGAGCATTACTACCATTTACAGATCACTAAAAAAATTTTAAATACTTACCGATTCAATGCATCATATAAATAAATATATTACCAATTTACCATTCAATCAACAGTTTGACACTTGTATAAGCATCAAACAGCAACATCGTTAGTATACTTGCACATATCTCATATAAATTCAACATTGATATATCTATTTTCTCGACATATCGCACTTGAGTTTAATAATAGTCTCAACTTACATAATTTCCTTGTATCAACATATCAAAGATAATCATATATGTACATGTCATGAAACATATCATGCTCTTACTGTTTCTTCATAAGCATATATCATTCATTACATTATATCAATATTTCATGCTCCATCATTTCCATATATTTTATGTATATTTATTCCGGTAATAGCTTATATCAAACTTAACATAAATTATATTCCATGTACTTATACTTATTTCGTTTATCTATCTTCATAATTATTTCATATAACCATTCGTCATCTGATACATATTACCTGAATATCAATTGTTCAACAGATGTCAGAGCGTCTCCCATCCACGGTCTTATTTATCTTTGACATGATGCCATAGTG
Organism: Gossypium hirsutum; assembly: GCF_007990345.1. Classification (NCBI taxonomy): domain Eukaryota; kingdom Viridiplantae; phylum Streptophyta; class Magnoliopsida; order Malvales; family Malvaceae; genus Gossypium; species Gossypium hirsutum. The sequence continues at coordinate 862,871 of NC_053432.1, forward strand.
TCTTTCAACTATGGACTTACTCATTTTCTGTCATGTTGCCATGGTATCTTTCAACCATAGTCTTGTTCATTTCATATCACGTTGCCATGGTATCTTTCAACCATGGTCTTACACATTTCATATCAGGTTGCCATGGTATCTTTCAACCATGGTCTTACACATTTCATATCAGGCTTCCATGGTATCTTTCAACCATGGTCTTACACATTTCATATCAGGCTGTCATGGTATCTTTCAACCATGGTCTTACACATTTCATATCAGAGAGCACACTCCCGCGAACCTCATCCTTACAGTGGGATTACCAGTCCAGGCTAAATCCCCTGTAATATAAACTCATAGAGTATTGTCGGGATTACCAGTCCAGGCTAAATCCCCTGCAACGACAATTACTCTAATGAGCTTGGATCTGAATTACCAGTCCAGGCTAAATTCAGACCCTAATTCGGATTACCCGTCCAGGCTAAATCCATTTTACACATATTCTTCGGGAGGGCTATATCAGGATAGGATCACCCGTCCGGGCTAGATCCTTTTTACCGTCAATTCCTTTTCAGAGATCCATCGAATTTTCCTTTCATTCAACCGAGATTTCTTCTCCTTTTATCAAATTTATCAATGTTTCATAAATTTTCATACAATGAACATTCAAATCATATTCACATAAATAACATACAATCTCAAGCATTTAAGAATATAATTCAAGTTACACGAACTTACCTCATTGCTTATTTGTGTTTATAATTTCATTAATCTGATATCTTTTCTTTTCCACGATCAAGTCTCATATTTGAGTCGTCCGAATCTTTATAAATAAATTTGATCATCATTTTCATTCATTTCATCTTCTAATGCATTTAATTAATGCTCTAGGCAAAATTACTATTTTGCCCATAAAGTTTTAATTAATGACGATTTCATCCTTAGGGTCAGGAAAATAAAATTCTTGCAATTTAATCCTTATTTCCAGCTATTATTCTCATATATATTGATAACAATCCATGAATTCTATAAAATATCAGAATTTTTCATAATTTCAACACTTTTCATTTTAATCCCTAAAACATGTTTTCCCCCGATCTTGAACTAAATTAATAATTTCATTCAATTTTGTAATTTAAATAATAAAATAATCCATTTCATGCAATTTTGTCATTTCTGACATGTTTACAAAATTGCCCATAAAGTTTTACTTTTATTCAATTTAGTCCCTGAGCCTAAAATATGCAAATTAGCTATGCTAGATGAATATTCATACATATTTTTCCTCCTCCTCCTCTCCATTCCACATCCTTAATGTAGATAACACACTTGTAAGTAACATTATCCATAATTTTTATTATTTACTTTTATGAATATTCAAGCTGTCTATCTGCATTATAGTCACTAAATTATTTATATCTGGATCTATAGAGCTCCAAATTAATATCCGATAATTTTACCTGAATCTAGACTCATATATATTCTTACCATAAAAATTTCAGAATTTTTGGTTTAGCCAATAAGTACAGTTTATTCTTTAAAGTTACCCCTGTTCTGCTGTCTGACAGTTGTGACCCTTCTTCACTAAAAATTAATTATCTCCTTGTACAGAATTCGAATGATGTTCATATTTGTTTATATTGAAAATAGACTCATTCAGGATTCTAAAAATATAAATTTAAGCCCCTAATTATTTTTATTCAATTTTTTATGATTTTTTCAAATTCAGAACAGGGGAACCCGAATTCATTCTGACCTTGTCTCACAAAATTCATTATATCTCAAAATTTACAAATCCATTGCTTACACTATTTCTTCTATGAGAAACTATACTCAATAAGCTTTAATTCCATATTTTTTTCATCTTCTAATTAGATTTCTACAATTTATGGTGAGTTTTCAAAATTAGTCTACTGCTGCTGTCCAAACTGTTTTTGTGCAAGCTATTAATTACCATGTTATAACACCCTTATTTTCTTTTTCTACACCATTTCTCATCACTTTCTCTTATTTTCTCTTCACTAACATATCAAAAACATAGGACCTTGTGTAAGAAAACTCTACTATAACATTATTTCCATGCTTTGTCAATAATAACAAACTTAAAAACATATTGAAATCTTGATATACTTACCTTTTCTTATTGACTTCAATCTTTAACTTGATTTTTCTCTCTCCTCCAGCTTCGATTTCTTGAATCCAACTTGATATTCTTGCTCCCCATCATCTCCTTGCTATCTTTCTCTCTTGATGGCTATGGAAATTCTTTCAATTTTTAGGTGAAAATAATGAATTTTTGGTGGAAGGACTAAATTGTAAAGAAAGCAAACTTCTTTTCTTCTTCTTATCTTACGTTAGTTTGCATGGGAAAGGAAATGTGTTGATAATTCTTCATCTTTCCTTCCTTTTATACTAAATAAATAATAATATAATAAATAATAATATAATAATAATAAACATCTCATAAAATATTAATAAAATAATATTATCTAATTAATTAATTTAAAATATCATCAACATAATCATTACATTCTAGAATTCTCTATCTTACTAATTGACCATTTTGCCCTTCATGATCTTTTAGAATTCCATCCTTGAGTCATCACTTAATTTGGTAAAATTACAATTTAGTCCCTTATAATTTTTTTACCTTTTCAATTTGGTCCTAATTCATCAATTTTTCTTGGTTTCTAGATCATTCCACCCTTAAAATATTTGTACCATTAGTCCTTCAACTTTTTTATATTTACACTTCAACCCCTTAAATTTTGAGTATTTACTCTTGTGCAACAAGACTTTTCTCATCTTTGCAATTTAGTCCTTTCTTGAATTAATATATCATAATATACTTCTCAATATTGACATCACTCAAAAATTCCCTTTTTGTTACTTTATTTCCTTATTTTACTATATCACGGATAATGCTTTACTGTAAAAATTTTCGGGGTATTACAACTAGGCTCAGCAATAAAAAGAGAAAAAAAGCTTGTTCTTGGTTCTTTCTTCCTCAACCAATTATGGGAGAAAAAGAGAAAGGAGAAATTTTCTCTTTCTTTCTCCTATTACATTAATATGATTTAATAATAACCTTAAATAATTATTATGATAATTCCGTCAATGGCCATGATTATTTGTCACAATATTTGGTGACAATCCACTATCCCATTAATGGTTTAATTATTATAGAAACCTTATTTTAATTTCCATTAAGACCTTGTTAAAATCTAAATTGATTTTTCTATTTTTAATCACCTTATAATTTAGTCATTATATTAATTGTTTAGTGACTTACTAAATTTTATTTACTAGCTAATTTTATTTCCCAACTCATATTCAGCTCATAACTTTCTCATCCCAACTTTTTGAACAGCTCAACTTAATAATTTTGGACCGAAATTGACTTTTTTGACACTAATAAAAATTGAGTCGTTACAAGACATCTTATATTAGTAGATAATCTAAACTTGTTATTGGTCTAATCAGAAACAAGCAAACTGATTGAAAGACTAATATGTCGTCTACCAAGTCCAATTGGGGAGATGCCTTATCTTGGGTATCGGAGCGAAGACTCTTAGAAGATTGAGACATAGATGTGTTTGACTGGAGTGAAAGTATATCTAACATGACTCAAGTAGAATAGATCCTAAATCCATTTATGAATTTATTCACTAATTGCGTTCATAGTGTGGCATACCTCAATCCTGAGCGGATGATGGACTATGTATGTATGACTCATATATTTTAATTTAAATGAAAGTCTGAGCTCAAATAGATAAGGAACCAAAAGTTGATATGTTGGGTACACAACTTCTGCAGTATGTAGCATCATTCCACAATAATGGAATTCATAGCCCAATAATGTGTAAATAATGCCCTCTCATTGGCATTACATGAGAGATGAAAAGTAAACATGGTTATGAGTAATTTATTTTGTGATAAATTGTTTAATTACTATATGATAGTAATTATCTTTTCATGAAGGAAGATGTAATGGTTACCATGAGATAAACTAGGATCATATTAGGAGAATGAATTTACCCCAAAGAGATGAAGGATATGCTATGAAGGTAACACACTTATGACAAGGTCATTGGACGATGAATTATTAAGTAGCTTTTGTACTGATATATAATAAGGGAGAGCTCAGTCATGCTTTAGTGGAATGATTTCGTGACTAAATAATGTTGTAATTAATAGGCATAAAGCTGAAACTTAATTACAAATTATTTGAGCCCTAATTATATATGTCTAATTAGCCCTTCCACTAGCTTGAGATAACCGAAAACGAATTGCATGTAGAACCAACAAATGTGAAATGAATGAAAATGATGAAGTAAGAGAAATTGGTCACATGTATTACTATCCGTACTGAATGAGTTTTCTTGCTAACTACAATAAATGACTTGAGAGTTAATTTAAGTTATTCGAATTATTATTTAATTTAAGTTCTGTAACGACCCGAACTTTAAGGTTATTAGAAAAGTGTATTTTCGGGTCACCGTTTCTGAAAAGTGGATTAGAAAATATTTATTAAAAAAAGTAAAAATATTTATGAAGTTAAGTGAGTGATTAATTAAAGTTTAATTAAGTAAATTTAGCTTAATTAAGGATAATTGGATAAAAGATTAAATTGAATATAATGTGAAAGTTTAGTTTTAAAGTAATAGAAAATAAAAGGATCAAAATGGCAATTAAGCCATACCCATGAAATAAGGCGGTGAATGGAAGAAAAATCAAGATTTTTCTTGAATTATGTATATTATTAAATTATTAAATATATATGTATATATTAAAAAAAGAATAAAAACAAGTGTATAAAAATGATTGGTACAAGTGTTAAATAAATATTTGTTATTAAATAGATTTTTATTATAGTTATTATTGTCATTATATATATAAAAGAAACAAAAGAAAAAAAAGAGGAAAGAAACAGAATAGCAGGGGACGAAACAGAGAAGGGAGAGAGGAAGAAAAGAAAAAGGGAAAAATAAGGTTTTAAAGGTTCCAAGTTAATTTGCTAATGTTGTCTCGGGAAACCTCGGCTAAGCAAGGAAAAAAATGGCAAAGACAAAGGGAGTTAGCTCGAGAAAATACGGTTTGTATTTCTATAATCCGAACCTAGTTATTAATTGTTATATTTTTTTATTCAATGCATTTAATAAATGTTGAAGTGAGAATTATTGTGTTTATAATGGAAATGGATTAATTTGGTATGTGATGAATTTATATTGATTGAATTAAATTGAATTATATATTATAAATATATATATATGTGTGTGTGTGTGTGTGAATGAGATATTATGCAATTATGATAATTGAATTTTGGATAAATATTATGATAAATAATTAAGATGGGAATTATTTGTATTGTGTCTTTATAATTGAAATGAATTGATTTAGTGTGTGATAAATTTATATTGAATTGATTTATGAATATCTGTTTTATTGAGTTTATATTGATTGAAATTATTTTGATTGAATTTATATTGATTGAATTATATAATATATATGATTTATGTAGAAATTTGAATATTGAATGAATGTTATATTGAAAAATATATTGATTGGAAATATGAGGAAATTGATATGAATATATGAGATTGTGATATTTGAATATTTGATATTGAAAAATGAATTGAATTGTTTTGAATTATGAATTAATGTGAATAATTGAAATATATTGTTGAATTGAATGAAATTGTATGAATTGTGAAAATGGGTAAATATATGTAATTATCTGAATGAGATATTGATGAAAGAATTATTAAATTGAGAAAGTGAATGAAATACCCTATTAACTAGTCGGGCTAAGTCGGATATAATTGGCATGCCATAGGATCTGAAGTGTACGGGATTTGCCGGCTTTACCGATTAGGCACTTTATCTGTCGTATTTCAGGCACCTCGTGTGTCGTATCAGGCACCTCGTGTGTCGTTTTAGGCACTTTATGTGTCATATACTGATCAGGTACTATGTACCGTTTTAGGCACAATGTGCTGTACTGGTGTGTTTGGGTTGGAATCCGTGTATCCGTCAAAGTCCAGGTTTGTTAATAGGGGTAAATAAGTGAAAAGATAAATCGAGTGAAATTGATTGATTGAACTATTGGAATGAAATGAGAAATTGAATTGAGAATTGAAATTGAGATATGAGATTGAAAACATGAACCAAAAGGTTCATGAAATGAGTGAAGTTCAAATGGATGATGATTGATGTTAAAATGAATTAAAATGGTATATTGTTAAGAAGTAAAGTGTGAATACAAGTGAATTGTGAATATATTGAAAGAATTTATACAGTAAGCAAATGAAAAGAATTGAGCAAATATGTTGTTGTGTTTGTTATATGGCTTGTATAGAATTTTTATGGTAAGTAAATGAAACTTATCTAGAAAATAAATAAATGAATGGTTATATTTATCATTGTGATTTTAAGTTTAATTGTTATATTATCAAGTGTTCGGATTATAGAAATACCACTGAGTATACCATACTCAGCGTACGGTTTGTTTTCGTGCGCAGGTTTAGTAAAGATAGAACGTTGAATCAGCATCCCAGTCCGATCCTGAATTCATTAAGGTAAAGTGTGTTAATTATTGGTAATGGCATGTACCTAGGATGTCTTATGTGTATGTCATTTTGAAATTGTAAATGTAAGGATGAAATAAATAAATTTAGATTTGGCTATGGTATAAAATAGGATTTGACTAATTTAGTATGAATTCGAATTTTTGTGAGACAATGTCAGATTGATTTTGGAATTCCCTATTCTAAATTGGGAAAATCATTAAAAATTGTATAAAAATAATTACAGGCTATAATTTATAAGCTTAGAATCTTTAATGAGTCTATTTTCAAGAAAAATAAACGGGAACATCATCCAAGTCCTGTGCTATGAGATAATTAAATTTTAGTAAAGAAAGGTCGAAACTGTCAAACAGCAGATCAGGGGTAACTTTGAGGAATAAACTGTACTAATTGGCTAAACCAAAAATTCTGAAAATTTTATGGTAGAAAGGTATATGAGTCTAGTTTTAAGAAAAATTAACCGAACTTAATTTGGAGTTTCGTAGCTCTAGATATAAATATTTTAGTGACTGTTACTCAAGAAGACAGTTTTGACATGAACATAAGAAAGTAAATGAAATTGTGTGTAATTATTCTGTAAACTCCGGTAATGCTCCATAACTCTCTTCCGGGACGGTTTGGGGTTAGGGGGTGTTACAAGTTCGACGATGGAATTAAATTAATTAGTCATTTTGGATTTGTTGAAAAAGGAAATTAAATACATTTCCTCATAGATTCTATTATAGAAAAGTTGCTATGACTTTAACAAAATTAGAATTAGGTTGAGAAAATTATTTAATTAAAAAATTAATTTAGTTAATTTAACTAATTAAATTAATTGATTACATAAATAATATTTTGGATAATAGAAAATAAATATTGGGTTAGATAAAATTATAAGTGTTGGATCAAAAGTTTAGGAAACACATATAATCGAACTCAATACAAGAAAAAACTCAACTAAGCTTTGTATGATATATAGGGGCAACAAACCCTAGTTAAATATGGGGCATGTTGTCGTCACCTTCTACTCTACATAGAGTTTGGTTGTATTTTTTTATTAAAATATTATTATTTAATCGACCCTAATTCTAACAAGAGTCTTGTACTTTTCTCTATAAATAGAGATCATCGGTTAACCTAATGACACAACTTTTACATATGTCGTTATTCTACTAGAATCTATTTTCTAGGGATATCAAATAGTTACTGGGTTGTAGAAAGAATTTACTTCCCTGCTGAAAGTAAATAAGTTGTTTTCATTTTGTGACTTGGTTCATGTTGATCGAGCGCACACTTGAAGCAATTCATGGTTTAAGGATAGCGAAGGAGGTTGTTCAGTTGAAAGCCATATCGACTTTAGTCCATCTTGCACAAATATATATATATCGGTTTAGGTTTATTATTATAAATAACATAATAAATTCGATTTAATTTTTTTCAACCAAATTTTTTAGCAATATGAATATCCATTTATATCAAAAAAAAAAATTCTTAAACGTCATCGTGGCAATTTAATTATTATGGTGATAAGTGTTAGGATAATGTAAGCTAATTAGTGAATCGCAATCTTAAATTATGATGTTATAAAGGTTGATGATTTAATTAATTGAATGTAACCAAAAAAGAAGTAAATTATTAACACAAAGTTATTTAATTATTATTAAATGAACAATTTATTATATGATTTATTATTTAACAAATTATTGATCTAGAAGCAATCCATCTTAGTGATAGAGTATAACTCAAAATTATTAACATAATTCCTTATCAAAATTAAAGATTTATTTGTGTTAAATTTTGAAGTAAAAATTTAAAAGTTAAAATATACTATTGAGTCACTACACATTTGAAATTTAATCTTTTACTTTTACTTTCATAAATTTATACTCTCTACTTTTTGAAATTTAAAAATTAGGTCCAGTTGTTATTACTGTTAAAATTCTTTTATTAAATTCATTGGTGTCACATTTTAAAATTAAAAAAAAAATATCATTTGGTATTCATATAACAAAAAAATAATGTTGAAAATGTTAATGTGGATTTTATTTTCTTAAAAACGTTCGTCATAATAAAATAAACTTTTTGTTGGAATAATGTTCTTAAGAAAAATTGACGTCAGCATTTTGATTGAGATAATTAATAATATTAAGTATTTAGTCTAACTAATGACATTATAAAAGTAGAATGATCAAATTATGTAAAAATACTAAAGTACACAGATTAAATCCCAAGTTTCAACATAGTATAAGGGTTAAAAATGAAATTTGATCATTAATGTAAAAAAAATGTCAACCAAACTTAAAAGAAGTAAAAAGTCACATATTTGTCTCTAAGATCATTAGGACATTTAAATTACATATAGCTACGTAACATTTTAATCGAAAAGTTAATGATATTAACTATTTGAACTAATTAATATCATTATAAAAATACAAGGACCAAATTAAGTTAGAAACTAAAGTGTAGCGGTCAAATCTCAAATTTAAAATTCAATCAATTAAATTAGAATCAATTAGTGAAGAAATTATACCACGTTTGGTTGAGGGAATAGAATAAGATTGTAATGAAATAAAGTTGTAATCAGTAATTCAATTATTTGATTGAATAGAATAGAATAAAACTGTACTAGTATTCTTGTGTTTGGTTGATTTTTTTAAGATAAATGATTATTGTTATTGTTATTAAATTTTAATAGGATTATTATTAAATATAATTTAATAAAAATAAATAATAAATAATTTAATCATATTTTAATATAATTAGTACTAAATATAATTTAATTAAATTAAAATATATAATTTAATATCATTCTTATTATAATTATTTTTATATTAAATTATATTAAAATATTTAAAAAATTTAATTTACATCTTAAAATAATACACTATTATTAGAATCCATTACTTCTCAAGTTATCTCCATTACGGTTGGCACACAAAAAAGCACATGGTCAGAGTAGTGCATTTGCATAGTTTATTTTGATATTTAAACCTCCAAATGACAACCACTTGTATTGTACCTGCTAGAACATGAGGCCAAGTTTGTGGCATAAAATGTTGTTTCATTAAGGAAAAAATGATTTCAATTTTCACATTATATAGACTGAGGTTTATCAACAAGTAATATGAACAACCTTGAATTTTACTTCCTCATTACTGTCTAAATCAAGAAGATAACAAGAAACGCACAAAATCAAGGAGATAACAAGAAACGCACAAAAACAAGTTCTATGTTACTTATTCTGGTTCGGGTAAAAAAGGGGCTTGATTACAGGGAAATGTAAACAAAAAGGTTTAAAAGAAATCTATAAGGAAAATTTGTTCTGTGCATCATCAAACTTCGCCATCTATGCACGAGATATATCATTGTGTTTAACTGCCATTCAGCTACTCAACTACGGTATACAGAAGATACCTCCAATTCAATGTCCTCTTCCCACCAAATAGAAGTTTGCAATAATTCATAATTTGGTTTGTTGGTTAGCTGATTAGATTTTCATGATGCTTAATCCTTACCATGTAATATATGCATATAAATCGAATTTCTCATCTTGTTTCCCTAAGTTCCATGTGTCTACACTACAATGCCAAATTTTGTGTATTATTTTAATAATCCAATACAGAATGCCCTCCTAATTTTCGAGAATACCAAGTTGAAGAGTTATCATATGGCCAGAACATGTAAAACTGGAAGGAAGAAATTAGGATACACAAGTCAAGCAACATAAATTCCTTGTTGCAATGCCAATACAACCAAAACAGTAGAAACTGAAGAGAATCACAACTACTCCAATAAATAAATATAAAAACCTAAAAAATTAAAAATTGGAAGGTCAAAACTCAAAACAACATGTAGAAAATTCTACCCAAATAAGGACTTGAAAACAAACCTAAAAATAAATAAATAAATCAACAGTATATCCTTCAATAATACACATGACCATGAGAAATCAGAGAACAAATGGTTGACAGGAAGTAAAAGAAAGAAAAAAGTAAATGAAACTTGAGGAGGAGAAGAAAAAGAGTTCATGACGTTAATAGGAAGTAAAAATATAAAATTCAATCTGACACATGGACCAATTAGATTAGTGGGGCATGAATAGGAGCAAGTAGAAGGGACAGAGGATTTCAGTTCACCTCATACACCATTGACTTTCTTGGCATCTCAAATCTGAAAGCTATTGCTTATCAATGGGTGAAACCATAATGATAAGCCATCAGGTGGTTGGGTTTTTACTGTGTCAAAGCCCTTTGCAGCTAAAGCAATTTTAAGGGGAAAAACATACAAAATTAAGATCATGGCTGAGGAATAGGTTTACATGACACGAGAATTGTATAAATAATCCAAAACTACTGAATATATCATTTATTTGTGTTCCATAGCGAAACATAGCAAAATAATGAATATAAACATATGTAATCCTTGTCAAGACAATAAAATTCTGGTTACATTTAAATATTATTAATTTCCTACTACCTAAAAATAAAATTGTAAAAGGTTCTTTCCAGATTGTTAGTCATACCTTGAACTTTAAAATTCTAGTACTTACTGATCTCTACTCCATGCAGAAATTGAAAAGGAACATGAAAATGAATATAGATTACAAGTAGGTTAATGGTCCTTTACTGTAGAAAATTATGAAAAAGAGTAAACTTCCTTGTTCACATGCATCGAGCCACCACACTTTGCATTGTGAGCCAAACTTGCAACTAATACAAAAAAAAAAAGGAGGCTTTGCATAAAAAACTAGATAAAAGCCACATCTTAGTGCCACAATAAAGTCCCAAAAGGTGTAACACAAGAACTAGTTAAGTTAAAATAAGAGAGATAAAAATCAAACATATAACATGAATTGCTCATCAATTAACAAATAGAGAAATATGGTACATATATACAACCTTTGGACATATCAGTTGTAAGAGCAGTAAGAAAACACCACTAACTTTGGACTATCAGATCCAAACCTTGTACACTACTATATAAACACCATAAACAAAATCATAGGAATACCTTCAAATCAACTGCAACATTCCAAACAAGCCATTTGAAAGACATCTGAAATATAATATACAATGTCATATGCCTATAAAAATATAGAGCAAAACTGACAAAAGAGTACAAGTTGTCTTACCTAAAAAGAAAGAGATGTTGTACAAATTGGCTAGTCTAAATGTTTACCATATGTCCAAGAGACTGTTCATTCAAGTGGAAGCATTGTGGAAATGCCATTAGTGAATTGAAGAACTACATTTATGTCTCAAATATGAGCAACAACTCCTTAAACCCATACGTATTGATAGCTTTACAATTGAGTGGAGGTACTTCTCATGTGCTGTAAGTAGACCATCAAGATCTTTAGCTACTTCCATTTCATTGGAAAAATTGGACCACGACACCTCCAAGACTTCAAACATGATATAGTATTGCAAGTTGGTAAAAAAAATGATTCATCTCATCCCAAAGAACCTGGCATCGCCTCAATGTTGAAAGCATTTGTAATTTTACAGCATGTTGCAGCTTTGTGTATGCATATGAAGTAAGACAAATGGATTTATGGAAAAATACTTCCAATACCAAAATCTATGATTTCTGAACTTGGATTTAACTAGTTGGTTAATGAAAAAGGTGCTAATATCAAAATCTACAATTTCTAGCCTTATCCCCATACTGTAGTCTTTGCAACTAAAAAAATTCCATATTCTTCAAAATTCAAGAAAATTATGGAAAAATAATTACTTAATCTAGGTTTCTCAATATTCTTTTGGGTCATTCTTATAATAATGATAATTGAAAAAATTTTCAAAAGGAAAGAGGAAAAAGGGAACCAATAATACAAACATAGTTGAAATTACAGAATAAGAAGGGGAAGAAAAAAAGGGGAACTTACAGAGGTTCTCGTAGAAGAAATGGGGAGAGTTATTCTGTGAAATGAATCCGGTGAACAAATATAGGGTAAAATTGTTTGGGGAAATTTTTTTGCTATACGTCTGTTGTTGAATAGGCAATTCTTAGCCCCTTCACCGAATGATGATTCGGTAAATCAGAAGAATAAGAAAGGAATAACCATTTGCGGAATGAATAAAGCAGTGAATCAAACTACAACTTCACTATTCATGCAAGAATAAGGAGGGAATGACTATTCCATTCCCCAATCCAAACGTGACGTTGGATTTAAAGAAATCAAATTAATTTGATTACTAGTTTAGACTTAAAGATTTGAAATGAAATTACTAGTTTTAGGATTGCTTCTTAGTGTTTTAGTATTTTCATTATTTGAGATTGCATTTGTTGATATTGTAGTAAAAAATATGAAATACAGAAAATGTGAAAGAAAGATATATTGGAAGCCTATTATAATCTATTATATTGTTCAGATTACATAGGTAAAAAAAAAACCCTATTATACTTACTCCAAAATCATGCCACAAACACTTACAAAAAATTTAAAACTAAAAATCCCTACAGACTTGTTCTACAGACCTATTATTAAGCAAGTCTAAGGCATATTTTCAACACTCCTCCTTGCCTTAGTAATTGTAAAAGCCTAATTTATTTTTTAAAACTTTAAGTCTAACTTTTGGAAGAGTCTTGGTTAACATATCTGCTATTTGATTTTCAGTCTTGCAAAAAACCAGACTTGATTTCACCAATCTTTTGTTCTTCCAAATGATAGTCATTAATCCTATTGTACCAGGCCCTAAAAGTTTGTTTAAGACCATATGAGGCCTTGTTTAACATGCAAACTTTCTTTTCCTATCCTTTAACTTAGAATGTCTCGAGCTGCTTTTATCTCATTGCTTCGATCCACTTGTCATCCTTCTTAGCTTTTTTAAACTCAGCAGACTCAAATACAACAACATTGTACCTTTCATAAATTTTAGATAAAGATCTTGTGTCACGAACTGGAACATAATCTATGTTGTCATCAAAGTACTGAGGAATCTCTAGTAATTTCTTCGTTGTTGGTTTCTCCTCCATTAGATTTAGAGCAAAGCTTTTTTCTTTCATTTTTACTTTGAATACATCTCTGCCTTTTGAGTCTTTGATCAAACACCATTTATCTTCAAATATAACCTTGAAACCTTTTTCAATCAATTGTCCAACACTGAGAAGATTTTGGTCAATGTTAGGCACATATAGAACATCAGTTATATGTTTCAAACATATTAAACTTTCAATAGCCACTGTTCCTTTTCCCTTAACTGGAATAAACTTACCGTTTCCAACTTTTATTTTGGAAATGATAGTTTTATCAAGTTCTTTGAAAAATGTTTGTTCATTGATCATGTGATTTGTATAACCGCTATGGATCAACCAGGAATCACTGAAGCTATTACTTGTAGAGAAATGTGTTGCCACAAAAAGGAACTCATCTTGTTGTTGCTCAATTGATGCTTTTGCCTCTTCATGTTGTTCAGACTTATAGACCCACTCTCTGTGCCCAATACTGCCACATTTCCTGCATTTGATATCAAGCATCCACCAACACTTCTTTGGCAAATGATTTATCTTCTTATAATCTAGACATGGTGGATATGTCTCGTTTTTGTTATTATTGCTAGTTTATCTTTCTTGTTTTTGCCTTCCAAATTTTCAAACTTTGCCCGAAAAACACCCTCTACTGATGCTTCTTGTCTCATATTTCTCCCTTGTTCTGGAGCCTGTAATGCCTTCACTAATTTTGCCAAGGATATACTTGACAAATCCTTAGATTCTTCTAATAAAGAAATTTTAGACTCATATTTTTCAAGCAAAGTGGTAATAATTTTTTGCATTACTCAATCATCGAAAAAATCCTTACCCAACAATCTTACTTTATTTACCATGCCTTTCAACTTGTTAGAACAATCTTTAATGGTTTTTGTCTCTTTCATTTACATCATTTCAAATTCTCTGATCAGATTGAACACTTGCATGTTTTTTGTTCTTAGTATTCTTTCTTGAGGTAGTCCCAAATTTCTTTTATTGACCCCAAATTCATGATTCTTGTAAATATTTTGCTTGAAACAACAGAGAAAAAATATGTTTTAACTTTGGACTGTATTGTCTTATTCTCTTTGTGAGTCTTCAGTTGATTCATCGTTGGATTTGCTAGTAAAGACGAAACATTGTAGTCTTCTTCTACTGCTTCCCAAAGATCCATCGCATCAAGATAGACTGTCATTCTAACAGCCCAAGCTTGATAGTTATCATCATGAAAAATTGGTGAAACAATATGAGAAAGCGTTGTGTCAACTTTCATGCCTAAAGCTTATGTGTTTCTCTCAACTCATAGATCCCTTAAGATAAAAGCTCAGATAGCAATTGTTGGTATTTTAGTAAAAAATATGAAACACAAAAATTGTGAAAGAAAGATATATTGGAAACACATTATAATCAGTTACATTATTCAGATTATATAGTAAAAAAAAAAAACAAAAACTTGTTAAACTTACTCCTAAAATTATGTCACAAACACTTAACTTACTCCTAAAATCATGTGATAAAAAATTAAAAATTAAAAATTCTTTAAGCCTTGATCTACAAACCTATTATTAAGCAAGTCTAAGGCATATTCTTAACAATATTTACCTATTATTAAGCAAGTCTAAGGCATATTCTTAACAATATTTATGTAATTTTCTTGCATTCGAAGTGTTTTAATGTGGGGTTTTAATTTCTATATTTTAGTGTTAAAGCGAAATAAAAGTCGCGACACAAAGTAGATGATTGTGATTACTTTGGCACTTGGATGGAATGCAATATCTTGGATGGATATTACGACTTGCACAGTTAATGCGAGATGGGAAGACCAGTCTCGAGGAGGATGTCACGACTCTTAATTAGATCTAGAGCATATACAAAATGGTATTTTGAGGCACGACACTCGATTGAAAATTACAATTATTTTAAAGGCATTTTTTGTACTTTCTCCCTTCCAACACTACCATATATTTTTTGCTGCATTTTTCTGGAAATTGTAGTAGCTTAGAGTAGATAACTTTGTAGTTGTTTTAATTTTTCGTTATTAATAAAATCTAGTTTCCTTGCATCTCTAGTAAATTTTTTGCACATAGGTCTCAAAACGCTAGAGATTAGAAGGCTAATGCATGGGATTAAGGTTGGACTTGACTAATCTTGAGCCATAATTGTAGCATCTCATAATTTTTAGTATAACATTTGGTATTGTTTTGTGATCGTGTTTAATATCTTTTTAAGAAAATATAAAGATGAATTAGTTTAAAAAAATTCATAAAAAAATAAATTAATATTGAAAATGGAAATTAATGTAGAAAATTGTGAATATGTAATATATTAAATATTATAAATTTAAAAAAATTATAAATATAAAATTTATAAAAAATTATAAAAAAATTAATAAAAATCTTTACCCACATCATATTCAATCCCATAGCCTAAACATTAGCTGGTACTTAGTATCATGCCCTTTTTCTTACTTTTAAGTCATCAATTATGATTATCTTACTTTTTTTCATTTTGTAAAAAATTAAATATATAATATTTTTTTTAGAAAATAAATATTATATTTGAAGACTAAAGTGAAATTGTTTATTAATTATACATTCCTTGACTTTTAATTAAGGATAATTATTTCATTAACAATTTGACGATATTGTTTCTATTGCTAATAATTTCATTATTAGTGAGGATTTTAATATAACTAATGACAAATTCGTTTATAATTAGGTAACAAAAATGATTTTTGATTGAAATTTAACTCGATTGGTATGAGTATTATTGCCAATGTAGGAGGACGTGGGTTTGAGTGCTTAAAAAAATATTATCCTCCTATTTATAGGTTGGGGAGGGGTTATGGGTAATTCTAGGCATTATGTCAAAAAGAGCATATATGATCAGAACCTCTAATGAAATATTAATTATAAATTTTTTTAAAGGATAAATGTTATTTTAACATATCAAGGGGACGATATTTATTTTATTAGTTATGTGATGATGCTTATTTTGTCACAATATATTGAATGTTATTTGATTGTGCATGATAATTCCTATAATTAGTAACAAATTTGTATATGATTTGGTGACACAACTAATTCACTAAATATTGACTATAAGGTAGTGTTATGTATTATCATCACTCATACCACTGTTTAATCATATTAGGTGACGATATAATATATCATTAACAATGTGACGATATCTCCTTCATCATTTATATGTTGAGTCTTATTTTATATTGGTGATGATCTACCTAATAAATGATGAATATTTATATTATTTGATGATGAAATTATTTGTCACCAAATACTTATTGAAAGGTGCCGCACATGTTATATCATTATTTTACCATATAAGGTGGTGATATAGTATGTCATTAACATTTTACGATATCGTTTTCGTCATCTATGGTTCATGTCCTAAATTAGTATCATTTTCGATATTGGAATTTTGATGACTTTACACCCTTTTATAACACATATGGTCCAAGTGACCCCTAAATTTGTTCTATTAATCAATGAAATATGAGATATTAAGTATTGGTTATAAAATAATACATTCTAAGATATAATATAATGTGATATTTTTACCTTTTAATAAGATGGAACTCTCATTATTGGAAAGGGATGGGTGTTGACCACCAGATATGTATCGATACTCCTATTTGTAGAGGCAAGTAACAATTGTTGACTTTGTTGATCGATATATAGTCTGCCTTGCAAAATGCCTTATACCAATACGTTAGAGTGACCTTAGTTGAATCTATCAGTCGCCTCAAAATTCTCAAACAGAGGAAGAAACATGGAATGGGCCTTATTGTCAGACTTGTCTAGCAGCAACATTCCTCTGACCATCTAGAGCATCCAAGCTTTGGTGTATCAGTCCATCTCCTTTACGATTGATTACACTAGCTATTATTATCGCTTGCTCTTCTATTAGAAGGTCGGTTATTAAGGTGACATTTTTGGGTGTGACGATTGCTTATTCATATAGAAAATGGAATGTAAACATTTTCGGCCTCTATTTTTCCACTAAGGCGGTAACCAAATTCAAAATGATTTTCAACTTTGCCATCATATATGTCACATAAGTCAACATCCATCAAACGTTCTTCGATACAAGAAATGTAAATTGTGTTAGGTTAGAAAAACTTCATCCACTAGGTGTTAAAAAACATAAAACAATAGTATTAAATTTCAAAATTCATAATATCATTGTCGTAAAAATTTAAAATTAGAAAGAATTGAGTTGAAGAATTCACCTTATTGACGACATAGTTGGTAATGTAACCCGTCATTTCTCTCTAAAAAATAAGTAAAAAAGCTTTTTTTTTTTGGAAAGTTAGAAAACTTGAGAGTGTTGAAAGATTTTGGATGAAAAGAGAAGGAACGAATGTGTTTTTTATAAAATGGAAGTCACTAACTATTGGAGTCAATTTTCATTGTATTAAATTCAATTGATTAGACTAATGATTGAATAAATACCTTTTAACATTAAACTCGACACTTATAAATATCGAGATACTCTATATGTAATTTTCAATACTTCATTTCTAACATGTATGGTACAAACTAGTATAATCATTTGACATCAATCTAAACTTTGCACTCATAGGAATTGAGGTATTTTTTAAAAAGTATTATGAAAAATGACTACTAATAATTAAAAAAAAAAAAGGAGCACCCCCCACATGACTATTTTCCATTTCCAATAAAACCTCTTTGGGTTTTTTAGTGAATGTCTTTGTGACGAGTTTAGGAAGTTAAAAAAGGGTGAGAGTTGAAGTAGAGTTAGCAATTAAAGAGAAGGCCACATGGGGAGAGCTGATTGGGCAACTCCAAAGCTTCTTCTTCCACTTGTAAACCTTCCATGTTTCATCCTAGCATTGATTTGCTTTACAAGCTTGGGATTAACCACCGCAGACGACCCTATTCTTCATCCTGAAGAAGGTATGTATATATTATTATATTCCCAATTTCTTTTGGAGTTTCCCTCAGCAATGAAATTTTTATGAATGAATTGTAAATATCTAATGCAGTGAAGGCACTGAAAGCAATAGGGAAGAAGATAGAGAAAAAGGATTGGGATTTTGGGGTAGATCCATGTAGTGGAAAAGGGAATTGGATGGCAAAAGGTGATGGAAATGAAGGATTTGAAAGCATTGTCATATGTAATTGCTCTTTCAACAACAACAAGACCTGCCATGTAGTAAGCATGTACTGCCTCTTATCTCCATTAATGCCTTCTTCTTCACCAACCTTTCATTTGTGATCTATTCTTGGATTTTAATTTCGATATTAAGAACAAGAAGCAATTCCGGTGGAAACCCAGAGTTTAAAAACCATGATTTAGTCATAGAATCACTCATCTTTGTCGGTTCTACACTCGTTTCTTTATCTATGGTTGGGTAATCTTTTGGTTTATTTTGATTTTTCATTTTTTAGATCAGAATAAGTTCCTGTTAAGACTACTGTAGTTGTTTTCAGTGATGTCCTTTTGGGATATCCAACTCTCACTTTTAAAATAATAATATTTATAAAAAATTATACCATAATTAAATCACAAGTAAAGTGAGTTTTGTTTGATTTAAGATTTCACATCAACAAATAAAAAAAAGTATAGAAGCACTCATAATTCAAATAAATTATAAAAAAATAATATAAACAAATATAACTTTAGTTTGGTCTATAGAAAAAACCAAAAAAGCAAGCTTTAAGATAATATTTTTTTATTTTCGGAATTAAATTAATATTCTGACAGTAAAATTTTTAAATAATAATATTATTTTCTTAAAAAACTGATTTTTAAATTAGCGGGTAGACAAACGTCTAAATCATAAGCATGGGTTGGGGAGGGTCAAATACGCGGTATTCTGGCCAAAACCCTTCAATGTGGTCAAACTTTTGAGCTCATTATTCATATTTTAAAGAGTTTTGGGGATGGTTGGTAAGGCAAAGATCTCGAGCCCTTCAATACTTGGATTTGAGTTTTATTATGACATTAGTTAAAGTTAAAAATAAAATTTAAAATTTTATTAACTAATTTTTGATAATTATATTATTTAAAAATATTAAAATTTAATGTACATAAGAGGTAGAAAATAATTACTAAAATATTATTGTAGTTTTTGTGGAATTGATTTTTCATAAGTAATAGCAAGTTTGTTTACTAACCATAAAAACAAAACAAGTCAGTTACATCAGAAAATAAATATGTTGTTTAAGTGTAAAATTAAAATAAAATGTTCCTTTAATCCCATTCATTTTGTTTTTTAGTAGTAAAAAAATTTAAACTTTCATCTCTTATTCTTTAAATTTTATTATGGACAAAAATTTTCAGTTTTAAAATGTATTTTTGTCTAATATTTATAATAATTGTGATTAAAAATAAAAAAAGTTTGATCCCTTGTGACCTTTTTTTGGGAAAGAGAGTATAAAAATTAAATAAATTGTAGAAATTGATTTAACGAATTTAACTGTGATCAGTTAAATTAAGATTAAAATTGTAAAATTTAAAAAATGTATTTAATTCAAATTAGAATACAAAAGTAATTTTAAATAGCAGAACTTGACCAAACCACTTCAGTTATTCTTCTCTTAGTTCTTAACTATTTCAAGTACTCTGTTGTACCTTGTAAGAAATAACAAAAACTATCTGTCAACAGGTGCCAAGTAGAAACCCTTAGGGGATATTTTTTTAGCAGTGGTATAGAAATTGTCCAGAAAACTGTTGCAAAAATTTCCAAAAATGGGGAAAAAGAACAAACACAAAACATGTATATACTCGTAAGGAGCATTTCATATGTAATTTTTTTATTATATATAATCCTGAACTTATACGGTAAGAATTCACTAGTCACATCACTTATGATTCCATCTATAAGTACGGAGTAAATTAAATATTCTATGCTTGCAAACCAGTCAAATCAAACTCCAGTAGTCTGAATTATCAAGCTAGCTAAGTTTGACTATCCTAACATTTGGTTGTCATGAATGTCATCGAGTTTCTTTTATAATATATTTAATGAAAAGTGGAGCTGGATTTCCTCACTTTTTGGATTTTGCTTAACTCAGATACAGCCTAAATCTAATATGGACTTTATATACTTTTTGGTGAACCCTAAATAATTTTAAATTCTGATAAATTAATTAATGGTGCAAAGTTTTGTAGGTGATAATTATATGCTCATGTTTAATGGTATTAGAGAAAATTTTGGTGATGATATGTGTCCATCCAGAAATATTGTGGTACAATAATATTGGACAAATACCAGTCCTCTTGGAATCATTGATTGTAACTGTTTGAGAATCAAACCAATGTCTTGTTTTGGTAATAAGGACAGGGTTCTCCAGGTTTGGCCTGAGCCTAATTCCCTGTCTGATCGATATCAAGGACACACTCTGCCACATTGGCCCGGTGTTTCAAGGTTTTATTTTTGGAGCACTTTCTCAGGAATTGAACTCGGGTTGACAAGGAACCATTGTTCCATCTTCATACTCTAGTTTGAACACCTAGGAACCATTGATATATGCGAACGTTCTCAGGTTTATTGGTGAATCTGATGGCAAAATGTTATGACGTGTTTTGAGGTTGATAGTTCAGCTCATCTAATTGAGATTGAAATCCATTCTAGTTATGGATATGGAAATCTAACGATTTGTTAGATATTCATCTCTCTTTTAAGTGTTTTTTTTTAACTATAAGAAAACCTAAGGAAAGAAATAAAAGTGTAATATAACCCTTATTTAAGAATTCAAATTAAGGTTCGATTGAAATTTCCCTTCCATTATTATTAGTCAAAACTGATAGGGGTTGTAGATCGTCACAAAGTTATTCTCTTTTATCAATACAATTGGATAAATATTTTCAAACGTTTCACCAACATTCAATATTTTTTAAAAATAACCTAGTAAGTTAAAGGTTTTCTTGATGAAGTTAAAAAAATAATGAGTTGTCGAAAGGGTTAACCAATAAGATGAGCCAGTGAAGTCATTTGCGATTGCATGAAGTTTTTCAAGATGGATTTTGGAGAGTTTAATGCATGGGATAAGGAATAGAGATTGGTAGAAGCTGCCATAGTTTGGTTTTGTTCAATTAGAAAGCCTAACTTCGCATCCACCATAAAGCAATTTACCTGTTTACCAACAATTGTTTTATCCATTCCATCACGCATTTGATCAAACAGTTGAGTTTTTGTTTCATGAATACTTTCATGAACATGCTGCAACATACAACCAAGAATCTGATCAGTCATATTGCATATGCTTGAGCTTCTTGCTTATTTCTACTCTGCTGACCACTGTCTTGCCATTGTTGGCTCTTGATACTAAATTGTTACAACCGTGTGTTTGAGATTGATAGGCCAGTTCATTGAAGGGAGATTGAAACTTTATGATTTGTAGAGACTCAGATCTCTTAGTCTTTTCTTTTTGACAAAAATTCTGCTTAGAGTGTTATGGTTTAATACACCCGACCAATCTTATTATGTAAAAGAGAAAATTCATTAATGGAAAGTAAATAAACTGAAATAAAAACATATTGAAAAGATCTTAGGGAAAAAATAAAAGTAATATAGGCCTTAATTCAAAAACACTCAAATTAATGGCCTTTTCTAATATATATTTGGCCTGTAACACAATTTATTTGCTCAATGGAGAATTCAAACATGACTGAAACTTTAAAAGACTCTTCCAAGGAACATGAAAATGTTGAGGCTAAACTAAAAAGGAGAGTGAGAATGCACATAGTGTACAGTGCGGTGAGCCGTTTATGGTGGTGATTCGATAGAGTTTTTGTATAAGAGGGGGAAATCTACCTCTAATGGTGGAGGAGGAGTATATATAGGTAAGGTTGGTCACTCCTTGCGGTTAGGCCTTGATACATGTTCACGCGTTTCTTGTATTGCTCTTCTCCTTAGGGGACCTTTTAGCCAGGCTGCGATGAGATTGTTGTATTTGACAATCAGACTGTGAATAGACTGGTGTGATCTTGTTCAAGTCCCATGTGCTATCCAAGTAGGAAGGGGGGGGGGGAGGTAGAACAAGTTGTATTTGACAATCAGACTGTGAATAGACTGGTGTGATCTTGTTCAAGTCCCATGTGCTATCCAAGTAGGAAGGGGGGGGGGGAGGTAGAACAAAGGAGTGTACTACGTGCTAGTGAGGATCATGGTTGGTGAGAATGGAGGTGAGGTGATATCAGGCATGGTTGGTGAGGTCCCTCCTTGGCAAGTTATGTAGAACAATTGCTCATAAAGTGACATTTCCAAGGCAAGATTATGATGCTTTATATTCCTGCATTGAGGTGAAGAAAATCTTGACAACTTGTGCATGAGTGGAATGTGTAGGAAACAAAGATTATGTGTTGCACATGAGTTTTGCAAGCATCCTGGCTTTGGTATTGTCATAGGAGGGTGTTTTTTTAAACATGTCATTTTGAAATCGTGTTCAACACACTTTATCCTTGATATAAACAGGGCTTTGGAAATATTAAAATTCTCACTTTGCTATTTTTGAGAACTTGGAGAGCACTTAAGCGAAAAGGTCTTTTAAGAGTTGAGATTTTCTTGGTGGGTGAATATGCGTGCACAGTGCACACATGGTCTGCCTCTTCGGGTTTGTTGAAGGCAATGCCTCATCAAGCACACGGTCTCTCAGCAGAGTTAGGAAACAAAATCCCCACCAAGAACAATACTGACCTGCTCAGGGATCTGTCAACTCTCGACAGCGTTTCAAAATTTTTTCCTGAAGTAGTCGGTCTCCCCTCAATAGTATACAAGTATGAAGAAATGTCAATGTTGTTTTCTTTCAAGGTATTCTAATTTGGTGTTGAAAGTTTTTGCAGATCTTTAACCGCTTTGAATATATCAGCAACTTTACCACCAGATTTTTCCAAGTTCCGACACCTGAAAGTGCTGTAAGCAAATCCTTTTGTTTAGTTGACTTTAGCTATAACAATAAGATACTCTTTTTCTTCTTTCCTTTCTAGATTATATATTTAAAACATATCATTTGGTGCTTATATCATTAATAATTCCTTTTTTTCTGATTTTTTAGGGACCTAAGTCGGAACTATTTCACAGGTACTATTCCTCGAGAATGGACTACCTTGAAGTTGGAAACGCTGTAAGCATCCTACTATCTTCATACTGTTATGTATAATTATGTTGTAATTGGTCAAGCCATATGCTTACGTTAGATCAATTTTGCAGCTCTTTTATGGGGAACCGGTTGTCTGGTCCTTTCCCAAAAGTTCTCACCAACATCACTAGCCTCAAAAACCTGTATGCATAAGTTATTATTGTTTATACTTCTATTTTGTTAAAATGATATTCTTAAGTTTATTTTGATTTTATCATATAGCTTGGACGCTTCGACTTATCTTAATGATCTCATGAAGGATCATTTCAATTTTCTTTAACTTGAATTGAATACTATCTAATTCCACCTTTTCAGGTCTATTGAAGGAAACAACTTTTCAGGATCCATTCCTCCAGATATTGGAAAGTTGATAAATTTACAGAAACTGTAATTCATTTCATCATTTCTTGTGAGCAGAAGCACTCAATTTCGAGTCACCCCGATTCTTTTTTTTCTTTTTTTGTTCTGTAGTTAACATTACTATTATTTTCTCTCTTTAGTACTCTGTCATCGAATGCCTTCAGTGGAGAACTGCCAGTAGAACTTGCCAAGTTGATCAACTTGACTGATATGTAAGCAGACAATTTCAATGTCCAAAATTGTTTAATTTATAGTTGCTAGATCTATGAGTTGATGGTCAATAGCATGAATCGTTTAGACCAAAGCAGAGTTTAGGTAGTGTTGATCCTGATAAGTTCCATTTTCTAGCAGTTTTTTCTAAATCTATGAGTTGATGGTCAATAGCATGAATCGTTTAGACCAAAGCAGAGTTTAGGTAGTGTTGATCCTGATAAGTTCCATTTTCTAGCAGTTTTTTCTCGTCTTTTTTAAGTATATTTTTTGAGACTTCAATTCTATGTTGCTTTTTCTCATCATTTTTCTTGAAGAACCTGTGTCCATACCTGGACATTGGTATAGGTATATGATCCTTGAAGGACTCTCCGACTACATATGAAAATCTTGAACATACTCATGTCAGACAAATATCATGTCTCATACTCACACCCAAATCCTAGTAACATTGCTTTAATTCATACTGGTACTTCTAAGCAGTAATGCTCACTTTCTTTGCCACTGTACTAGTAGTAGCTATAATGCTCAGTTTCATTTCACGCTACTAAAGAATCGGTTCTTTGTTTAGAAATTTAATCATCATCAACATAAGTAACCTCCTTCTTTTATCCTTGTCTTAGCAGCTGATTGTCGTAGCAAGGACTTTTATCAATTGCCTGTTTATCCAACCACAATTCTCTCCGTTCTTTCTCTAGTCATTTTGTTATTTATCATAATTATGATCTATGGAATAGTTCGAAATTAAGCCCTTGGCATCTTTTACTTTTGTTCATGAAAATATTGATCTAGAGCCTATTTTCTAGGATCCTTACAAGCTTTTCTTTATTTGAAATGTTTTAGGAGAATAAATGACAATAACTTTTCAGGAAAGATACCTGATTTCATCAGTAACTGGAAGCAGATTCAGAAACTGTAAGTTTTTAACTTTAAACCTGGTATTTTGTAAGGCCTTCCTTTTTGGTGCTGTAATTTAATTTCATCGTTTCCTCTTTGCAGGCAGATTCAGGGTAGCTCTCTTGAGGGGCCAATACCCTCCAGCATTTCTGCACTGACTAGTTTATCAGATCTGTATGCAACCATGATAATTAATGTGGAGTTTGCTTTTTCCTTTTTCCTTCTTAGATGAGTTCAGTAAATGACTGTTGACTTTTAATGATTGTTAGGAGGATTAGTGACTTAAAAGGTGCAAGATCTCCTTTCCCTCTGTTGCGTAACATGGACTCACTGAAGACATTGTTAGTGAAATCCTGTTGACATTGCGTATTTTACTATTAGTGTTTCCAAATTTGCATAGGTGGCGATCTATGCTCAATTTCTTAGAATAAAATGAAATTGTCAAATGCAGGATACTAAGGAACTGCTTAATATATGGAGAAATCCCAGAGTATATTGGAGATATGAAGAAATTGAAAACCCTGTAAGTAGCATCAAGCTAGGGATTTATTGAAACCAAATTATTTCTAGTTCTGTGATTTTTACATGTATGTTATGTTGATACCAAGCTAGCACTGAAATTGTAGTGGCCTAACACAGGCATACTCAGTGTCATATACACACGTACATTTAAAGAAAGAAATGCTATTGATTAAGTTTGGAGTTTGCGTTGTCCTTATTCTCTAGTTGGGTCTTCCACATGCTAATTTGTATTATGTTGGATGCTTGTGGTTGCTCTTTGTTTTCCTATATGTGGTGTTGATGATGTCTTTGGTCCCTTTCTTTAAGTTGTTTGTACTTTGTTGACATGAGTTGAAGCATCAAGTGGTGATATTCTGCACTGCTTAACTGTGGAGCCTGTTGTGGTGTTATATCCATGTACACACAGGCTTACTCACTATCATATAAACATATACATCGAAAGAAAGATGTGCTATTGATTAAGTTTGGACTGGAATTTGCTTTTTCCTTATTCTCTAGTTGGGTCTCCCACATACTAATTCGTATTAGGTTGGATGTTTATGGCTTTGTTTTCCTATGGATGTTATCAATATCTTTGGCCAATTTGGTTAATTTGTTAGTAATTTTTCAACATGATTTGGAGTATTAAGTGGTGCCATTCCACACTGTTCAATTTGTTTTAGGTTTGATGCATGACAAGACAGATGAAAAAGATTCCTTTTCTCTGAAATTCTCCAATAATATCATTTTTTTCATTTTCTTCCTGGTTGGAGTAATTGAAGATTCACACATGCTTTGCTGTTATTATTCAGGGATCTCAGCTATAATAACTTGACCGGAGAAATTCCTGGAACATTCCACAAATTGACAAAAGCAGATTTCTTGTAAGAGGATGTAATTGTTTTTAATAATTCTAATCAGCTTAAAGTCGTTGTAAAACAATGAGAGATTCTACTGTTTTATATTGTTGTTTGTTGGTACTTCTGGTAGGTATTTGACCGGAAATCAGCTCACTGGTTCAGTGCCTCAGTGGATCGTGGAAAGAAATAAAAACGCGTATGTGTATATTACCTTTAGCTTTCTATTGCAATGTTGAAACCATATTGTGTCCTAAGTTTCTGAGTCAATTACTTGGTAAATTTTGAACTACTCAATCATTTTTGTGATGCATGGTCCAACGAATGCTGATCTTCTAGCTAGTTCAGTCGTCCGATGACTCCAAAGAATTGTTAATTCATCAAGTTTTATATTGTCAAGATATTGCCTCTGGAATTACAAAAACTTATGATGAATATGGCTATATTTTCTTTGATTTTCATCCACAGGGATTTGTCTTACAATAATTTCACATGGGAGCCTGCAAGTCCAATAGAATGTCCTCGAGGGAGTGTGTGAGTTATCTTTTAAGATATATTTCTTTAATCCTACGTCATCAACAAGCATGTATAAATTGAAGTACTAATAAGAACATTTTTCCAGGAACTTGGTTGAGAGCTACTCAACATCAGTAGATAAATTGTAAGAATTTTGTGCCTTAATTTTTCAGATATTCTATTGAGTTGCCGTGGCTGTTTTGAATTGCTCATGGCTTTGTAATTCATGCAATTCGCCTCAGTAAAAGCTTATTAATTATCTTTAGGCTTTCCTATCTTGGTGCAGAAGTAGGGTTCCTTCATGTCTAAGGCACAACTTCCCATGTTCTGTTTCATCTAAACAATGTAAGTCAATTTTCAGAGCTCGCTTCTTTTTGGACTTGAAACATATGGAACTCTCTCCTTCAATGTTAGACGTGTTCTGACTTTAGAAATGTGCTAGGACCATAGGAAACTGGGTATAAATATTGATGAGATTAACTTTATGCAAGAAAAGAGCCTAAAGACAATAATAGTTTATCCATAACCTCATGGAATTTAACAAAAATTTTGATAAAATTTCTAGTAGCCTTTTTTTTTTTTTTGGATAAATGGTGATTTTATTATCCAAAGAAGCAGAATTCTGCTACATTAAAACATCAAAAACTTGAAAACAACAATAAATTCCTATGCAGACTACTCTAGTATATTCCAAACTGTAGATAATTGAAAATTAACTACATCAACTCTATCAATGCTTTTACCACTAAGTCGAATTGCAACTAATTCCTTCATAGTAATCAAGATCTCACTCATTACTTTGCTTCCCCTTGAATTGCCTTCTGTTAAGTTCTTCCCAAATCAAGTAAACATACGCATTCCGAGCAGTCCTCACTATAATTGCAATGAGGGTCTTGCCTTTAAGCTTTATATAAGCCCACTGTAATTCCCTCTGGCAGTCCATGATCTCTCTGTCAATCCTGCATAATCCAAGAATAGATTTCCATATGCCTTTGAATATGAGCATTCAAAGAAAAGATGATTCCTGGTCTCTAACTCACTGTTAGATACCTTGCACTACCCATCATTGATAATACCCAACTAAACAAGCTTTTGTCCGAATTCTTCCCAAAATGATCATCCAGTAACAACTGCATGTTTTGGGAAATGTAATGGGAACCAAATCAGTTTATGCCACTGTACTTTGCACCTTTTCTCTTTAACCTCATTCCAAATTATACTTACCGAAGCCTTATTTGGATCAGAAAACATGCTTTGAACTTGAGTTGCTTCATCTCTCATCTTGAAAAGCTTCCTCAAACACCAACTCATATTACTTCTGCATTCAAATTGCCCAAAATCTGCATCTTTAATGATGTAAGCTCTTATCCTAGCAACCCATAAAGAGCCTTCACCAGCAAGAATATTTCTGATCAATTGAAGAATGCAAGCCTTGTTCCAACTATAGAGATCTTTCAACCCCAGACCACCCTCTGATTTCAAAGAACATAGTTGATTCCAACTTATTTTGGCTCCAGTTGCAGAAGACTCTTTCCCCTTCCTGAGGATTCTGGTACACATCTGATTGATCTTATGTACTACAGCTTTTAGAAGAATAAGTTGTTTGCACCAATAATTTGAAATATTGAATAGTACAGCTTGAATCAACTGCAGTCTCCCAGCACAACTAAGTTGTCTAGAGGACCAATGACTGATCCTTGCTCTAATCTTTGCAATAAGTGGCTGACAATCCTTTTCAGTTAACTTCTTAGTCACTATAGGGACCGCCAAATATCTAACAGGCCTCCCTAACTTAAACCCAGAGATTCTCTGAATACGTTCTAACTCTATGGGCTGAATACCAGTGGCAAACAGTTCACTCTGATGAAATTAGAGATGAATACTCTAATGTATTGAGGAAAAAACTCTCTCAAAGTATATATTTCTTAGAAATATGTACAACCATATATACATGTAGGATTTAACAACTAAGGAAATAATATCTCTTAATTAGAATCTCTAAAAAATATCAGCTGTAATCTCTAAAGATACTATTTAATAATATCAAATAATCAAAGATTCTCAATGCACTCTTTCCTGCATTCAACTTCACGCCGGAAAGCAAATAGAACTGTGATAACACACTCTGAACTCCAATGACAGAATCCAAAGTTCCGTTACAAGAAATCAATACTGAAAGATTTCAAGAGAGCTTTGAATAAAATTGTCCTTCTCTTATTAACTAAAGAATTGAACTTAAATAGAGAAAAAAAAGTCCTAATCCTAATTGGGAAAATAGTTCCCTTATTCTAATAAACTACTAAAACATAAATAGAAAATAGTTCCCTTATTCTAGTAAACTACTAAAAGATAAAATAAAAATATTTCTAGAATATGAATAAAACTTATCTATCCAAATAATATTTATCTACCTAAATAAATTTAAAATATATACATATTTCAACACCCTCCCTCAAGTTGGTGCATATATATCAATCATGCCCAACTTGCTTACAAGAAAATCAAAGCTTGTCTTAGAGAGTCCTTTGGTGAGTATGTCAGCAATCTGTTGTTTTGAAGGAACAAACGGCATGCACACTTGGCCTTCTTCAATCTTTTCCCTGATAAAGTGTTTGTCAATCTCAACATGTTTAGTTCTGTCATGTTGGACTAGGTTGTGAGCAATGCTAATGGCAGCTTTGCTATCACAGTACAACTTCATTGGTGAAGTTATTGGTTTCCTCAGCTCTTCCATAATTCTTTTTAACCAAACCATTTCACAAATTCCTTGAGCCATTGATCTAAACTCAGCCTCTGCACTACTTCTTGCTACAACAGTTTGTTTTTTGCTTCGCCAAGTCACAAGGTTTCCCCAAACAAACGTACAGTATCCTGATGTAGATCTTCTGTCTGTTATTGAGCCTGCCCAATCTGCATCTGTATAAGCTTCAATTCCTCTTTGTTCGGATTTCTTGAAGAATAAGCCCTTTCCCGGTGAACTCTTCAAGTATCTTAGAATTCGAAACACTGCTTCTTCATGTTCCTCCATTGGGGAGTGCATAAATTGACTCACTAAGCTTACTGCAAAAGCTATGTCTGGCCTTGTATGTGATAAGTAAATTAACTTACCAACTAATCTTTGGTACTGCCCTTTATCAGCTAATCGACCTTCTTTATTTTCAAATTTTACATTTGGATCAATTGGTGTGTCAGCTGGGCGGCAACCACTCATCCCAGCCTCTTTTAAAAGATCAATCACATATTTTTTCTGAGAGACCATAAGACCCTTCTTTGATCGAGCAACTTCCATTCCAAGAAAGTATTTCAAAGGACCCAAGTCTTTGACCTCAAACTCCAATGCTAGATGCTCCTTGAGACGTCTTATTTCATCCACATCATCTCCTGTAAGAATGATATCGACATAAACTATAATAACAGCTATTCTACCTTTTTGTGAATGTCGATAGAACATTGTGTGATCAGCTTGCCCTTGTGAGTAACCTTGTTTTTTAACAACTTGAGTGATTCGTTCAAACCAAGCTCGAGGAGACTGCTTCAGACCGTATAAAGATTTCTTGAGTTTACATACTCGAGTTCCAAATTTTTCTTCAAAACCTGGAGGAGGATCCATGTAAACTTCTTCTTCAAGTTTTCCATGTAGGAAAGCATTCTTCACATCTAGTTGCTGTAAAGACCAATCAAAATTAACAGCAATTGATAATAGAACTTTGACGGAATTTAATTTGGCCACTGGAGCAAATGTTTCAAGATAATCTATCCCGTATGTTTGAGTGTACCCTTTTGCTACCAATCGGGCTTTGTATCTTTCTAAAGATCCATCTGGTTTGAATTTGGTTGTGAACACCCATTTACAGCCCACTGTTTTTTTCCCTACAGGTAATTCCATTGTTTCCCATGTACCTGTTTTTTCAAGAGCACGCATCTCCTCTAAAATAGCCTCCTTCCACTCAGGAACCTGTAAAGCATCTTTCACATTTTTTGGTATTTGGACAGTACCGAGACACGAAACAAAGGTTGAGAATGTCGAAGATAAGGCTTTATAGGATACAAAGTTAGACATGGGATATTTGACAATATTTCTAACACCTTTTCTTTTGGCAATTGGAATATCTAAATCAGAAAATTCATTGGCTGCATTATGAGGTTTACCTGGGCTTTTGACAGGATCTTGCGGGTCGGATTCTTGGTGATGAATCTGGTGGATTCCACTTTCTTGATTTCGATTTCTTCTTGAGTAAACAATTAACTCCTTTGTTTGTTCTTTATTTTCATGATCAGACTCTACACCTTCATCCTCCTTTTCATTAACATTAACATCATTAATTTTTGTGTTAATTATAAATTCGCCTTCCCCATTATTAGAATCCCTATGTTGTATATTCCTAGTCTCTTCTTGATCAATTATAGAATCTTCTTTAGTATAATTCCCTCCCTGAAGATTAGAATGAAAATAAGATTGTGTTTCAACAAATGTGACATCCATGATAACTATAATCTTCCTATCAATTGGATCATAACATTTGTAACCCTTTTTATTAGAAGCATAACCAACAAAGACACATTTTTTTGCTCTAGGATCTAGTTTACCTTGGTTGTGAAGATGAACAAAAACACTACACCCAAAAACTCGGAGGGATAAATCTGTAATCAATTTAGAGTTAGGAAAGTTATCTTTAAAGAGACTAAAAGGAGTTCTATAATTTAGAATTTTACTGGGCATTCTATTAATAAGATATGTAGCTGTTAACAAGGCTTCGCCCCAAAGATAACGTGGTACTTGACTAGTGAACATCAAGGCTCTAGTTACTTCCAAAAGATGTCGGTTTTTTCTTTCTGCAATCCCATTTTGTTGTGGTGTATTTGTACAAGAACTTTGGTGGACTATTCCATGTTTGGTTAAGAAAATACCTAATTGGTCGCTAAAAAATTTCCAACCATTGTCAGTTCGAAATACTTCTATTTTCACACCAAATTGTGTTTTCACCATAGCATAAAAAGACTGAAACACATTTTTAACTTCGGACTTATCTTTTAATAAAAACACCCAACAAAGTCGAGTATGATCATCAATAAATGTGACAAACCAACGTTTTCCTGAAAAAGTCGAGACTCTTGAAGGTCCCCAAACATCACTATGAATTAACGAAAAAGGTTTGGAGGCTTTATATTTTTGAGGTGGAAAGAATGACCGATGATGTTTAGCCAATTCACAAAATTCACAATGATATGAAGAAGGACTTTTATTTTTAAATAGATTAGGTAACAAATATCTTAAATAATAAAAATTAGGATGTCCAAGCCTATAATGCCAAATCATAATCTTATCAAAATCAGAAACAGAATTTAAACATAAAGTAGTTGTTGGTTGACTTAGATGGTCGTCTTCAATAAAGTAAATTCCACCAAATTCTTTAGCATTGCCAATCATCCTCCCCGAGACCATGTCCTGAAACTCACACATAGAGGAGTCAAATATAACATGACAATTTGAGGACTGTGATAATTTACTGACCGATATGAGATTGCAAGCTAGATTTGGCACATGTAAAACATCATGTAAAACCAAGGAAGATGAAATTTTAACAGTGACTTTCCCGGCTATTGCCGAGAAGGACCCATCTACTACTTTGATCTTTTTGTTTCCTGCGCAAGGTGTGTAAGTTGAAAAAAGAAAATGACTGCTAGTCATGTGATCACTAGCTCCAGAATCAACGATCCATGTGTTTGTTTTACAAGGCTTGACACTGAAAAAAATAGAAAAATCAGTACCTGATTGGGCAAAAGAGGAAGAAGGATTATTGGATGAGTTAGGAATAGAAGAATTCATCCGAAATTGTGGTGATTGAAAAAACTTGTGTAGATGCTCTAATTGTTCCTTAGTGAATGGAGACCCTTCCAGAGAACTTTGGCCCTCATAATTTCCATTAGTTGTTTGGAAAGCTCTGCTATCCCCTGATTGTGAACCACGACCATTGCCATTCTTTTTCCTTCTATTTGTCGGTTTCCCATGGAGCTTCCAACACGTTTCACGAGTGTGCCAATATTTTTTGCAGTGATCGCACCAAGGTTTTTTCTTTTTTTCACTATCATCATTATTTTTAATAGTTACAAGAGCAGAATTATCATCATTAGCTTCAAACCCTGGCTTTAACATCACTTTTCTCCTTGTCTCCTCTCTTCTAACCTCAGAAAAAATCTCACGAAGTTTTGGAAGCGATTTTTTCCCTAGGATCCGAGATCTCACTTCATCAAATTCTTTATTTAAACCAGCCAGAAACAAATAAGCTCTTTCATTCTCTTCTTTTTTCATAGCTTTTACACCATCTCCGGGACATTCCCATTCATCATTATAACACTGATCCAGTTCTTGCCAAAGAGACATCATCTCATTATAATAAAGAGTAACTTCTTTTTCCCCTTGCCTAGCTTTCCACAGTTTTATTTTTAACTCAAAAATCTGTGAAACGTTTTCTAAATCTGAATAGGTGTCTTTCACAGCGTCCCAAACATCTTTAGCAGTTGGGAGAAAAAGAAAAGGTTTACCTATGGAAGCTTCCATGGAATTAATAAGCCACGCAATTACCATAGAATTTTCTGACCTCCACTTGCTCATATTTGGATCACCCACTTGTGGTTGCTCAACTTCTCCATTTAAATGACCTAGCTTGCCGCGCCCATCAATTGCTAATTTTACGGACTGCGACCATTCTAGATAATTCTTGCCATTCAACTTGTGAGATGTCAGTTGAAAAGAAAGGTGAGACGCCTCTGTCCCTTGAGTCATTGTACTCTCGGTAGTTGTTTCAACTGTAGAACTTTCTTCCTCTGTTTGATTGCTGGATCTCTTATCTCCAGTGAAGGCTGTTTTAACCATGATGTTACTAGAGATTTTAACCTAGCTCAGATGCCATGAAAGATTTCAAGAGAGCTTTGAATAAAATTGTCCTTCTCTTATTAACTAAAGAATTGAACTTAAATAGAGAAAAAAAAGTCCTAATCCTAATTGGGAAAATAGTTCCCTTATTCTAATAAACTACTAAAACATAAAAAGAAAATAGTTCCCTTATTCTAATAAACTACTAAAACATAAAAAGAAAATAGTTCCCTTATTCTAGTAAACTACTAAAAGATAAAATAAAAATATTTCTAGAATATGAATAAAACTTATCTATCCAAATAAGATTTATCTACCTAAATAAATTTAAAATATATACATATTTCAACAAATACATCATCTGCAAAGCACAAATTTGTCATCCCAATCCTATGGCATTTAGGATGAAAATGGAAAATTCCTTTTGCCACAGCAACATCAAGAATCTTGGAGAGGATATTCATGGACAAGAAAAATAGATAGGGGAATAATGGATCCCCTTGTCTAATCCCTCTAGCACCCTTAAAAAAACCAACCAAGCTTCCATTGAAAGAAATAGAGAATCTTGAAGTAGTAAAACAAGCTTTATCCATTACTTAAACTAACTAGGCAACCCCATAGCCTCAAGAACAGCAAGGATGAAGTCCCAACTAAGAGTGTCAAATGCTTTCTGTAAATCAATCTTTAAAGCACACCTGGTTGAGAGAGTTCTTCTAGCATAATCTTTTACCAGTTCCTGAGCCAGCAGAGTATTATCAACAATGTTTCTGCCCTTCACAAATGCACTTTGACTCGGAGATATCATTCCAGGAAAGTATATGGCCAACCTCTTCATTAGAATTTTTGTAATACTTTTATAGACTACTGAACAGCAAGAAATAGGTCTAAAATACTTGATTTGGACTTATAGAGTTTGGAACAAGAACAATTGCAGTAGCATTAAAAGCAGGAAGCATAACTGAAGTAGAGAAAAATTGCTCATGGCTTCAATGAAATCCTTACCAACAATAGACCAAGCAACTTTGAAGAAGAAAGATGTATATCCTTCGGGACCAGGAGCCTTCTCATTCCCTTGATAAATATGGCAGACTTTATTTCTTCAGCAGTAACCTCTTTAATCAAAGCAGCACTAGCTTCAAGGGACAAAGAATACTGCAATAATTCCTTCAACAATTCAACTGAACAACCAGAAACATTTGTATTGGTAGTTCCAATGAGATTGGTATAAAATCTGATGACTTCAGAAGACATTTGTTGAAATGACTCCAACCAGTTACCCTTTTCATCATGAAGAACCCTGATTGTCTGCTTTTTCAACTTGGTAGCCACAAAGGAGTGAAAAAAAATTGTATTTTGGTCACCTTTTATCTATTTTACTTTCGCCTTTTGTCTGAAAAAAGGTTTCTCAGCTTTTTCCAATTCTAAGGGCTGACTTCTCAAGCCATAGAATAGCTGGACGGTGATTAGAGACACCAGGAGATTGAAATTCAACAAAAGACTCGAATAATAAAGTTATCTAGCTTGGAGTGACCAGTACTCGATCAAGTTTCCTTGCTAAAAATCTTTCACTTTGATGATTAGACCATGTAAAGATAGGATCATGGCAAGGATGATCCAACACTCCTAAATTCCCCAAACAGTCTTGAAACTCACTCATGTCAGCTGTTATCATCTGAACTCCACCATCATACTCAGAACTCTCATGAGGATGAACTATAACATTGAAATCACCTCCAATGACCCAAGGGTTAAGGCCAACAGTTTGCTCAAACACTTTCAACTGATGCCAAAGACTTCTCCTAGCAATTCCATCATTGCATCCATACACAGCAGTGACGAAAACATTTATATCTTTAAAGCACACACTACATGAAATCCTTTGATCATTAACAGAAAGAACATTTAAAGCAACCTCTTTTCTCCAAAGAACTCAAATCCTTCCATTTACAGCTTCATTATATTGAAAAAACTATGCCAGCTATTAAAATGTTTGTTAATAGTAGCTTGAGAATTATGCTGCTTCACTCTAGTCTCCAAAAGACAAATAATATCCACATTCAAACTAACTAATTTATTCACTCTAGTCCTCTTTATGTCTTCTAAAGATTTAACTTTTGATGACCAGGAATTCATTAGAAGCTTATTTTTCATGTTTACTTTATTAGTAATTGTAGTGTCAAATTATTTCTTGAACTAACAATGATTTGAATTTAGGCTTTATTTTTTTTTTCTCCAGTATTATGGACTCTAAAATTATGTAGTGCAATACCAATTTATATGATTCCTAACCAGAATGTCTAATTATCTTCCTTTCCTGCTAAGAAAATCTTTTAAATTCCATCAAAATGTTGGTTATTCACAGATAAGTATTCATTGCACATTAATTGTGGAGGGAAGGAACTAAACATCAGTGGTGATACCACATATGAAGCTGATATTGAACCCAGAGGAGCTTCTATGTTTTACCCAGGGCATGGCTGGGCATTAAGCAGCAGTGGAAACTTCATGGATAATGATATTGATGCGGATCAATACATCGTTACCAATACTTCTTCTTTGTCCAATGTCTCTGCAATCCATTCAGCACTATATACAACAGCTCGTATTTCTCCCCTCTCTCTCACTTATTATGGACTCTGCCTAATGAAAGGGAACTACACTGTTAGTCTACTCTTTGCTGAAATTATTTTTAAAAGCGATCGATCATTTTACAGCCTTGGAAAACGGATATTTGATGTCTATATCCAGGTAACTAAACTTTCCTGGATACATGGTTTACATATAAGAAAAATTAAAGAAACAAATATTGGTTTACATTTGAGAATTTCATCTCCTAACTTTATAATATGTATTCTTTCAGGATGAATTGGTGCTGAAAGATTTTAATATTGAAGAGGAAGCTGGTGGTACTGGTGAGCCAATTGTAAAGAACTTTACGGTTATCCTAACAACACATACATTAAAAATCCACTTTTACTGGGCTGGAAGAGGGACTACAGGCATACCGGCAAGGGGGATGTATGGCCCTATTATTTCAGCTATATCAGTGGTTCCAAGTAAGTTGAAGCCAAACTCTAGAAATTCTTTTATTGTGCATTCTGTCATTAGCTTTTCAACAATCGACTTTTTTGCAGCTAAAAGGCTTGATCATACCAACCGAACTTCCCCATCAACTACAATTAATAGTACTGGTTTATATATTTAACTGCTATCATTCTAGTTTGGTTCCTTGGATGGAGACTTTAGCAGTAGTTATCAGTTCCATTAGTCATTGCCATCTAGAGGATTCTACCAAAAATTACTAATTGTTGTCCAACTCAGAACTTATGAGAAATAAATGCACAATCTAACCAATTTAGCTTTTTTTTTTCCCATAAAATCCATTCAGCTGCAGTGGATACTATTTGCATTATGTTCAATCTATGCGGATCAAGTTAGTTGAAGTGGTCCTTGAAGAGTTTACACTTATGATGAAAAATATGATCTTAATGAAATTGCTGTTAGTTCTGTGATCTCCAGGGTTCAGTTTTTTTGACTTTTGATGATGTACATTCATTGGGGATAGTATTTTTTTCTTAACCAGATTTTCGGCCCCCAACTATCGTTGGCAAAAGGAATTATCTTGTAGTGGTGGTTGGGGCAATATCTGCAGCCATAGTTATTGCCCTTATGGTCTTAGGTATCTTTTGGAGAAAAGGTCGGTTGGGAGGCAAAAACTCTGTTGAGAAAGGTATTCCAAATTTTAATGAACTCGGTTCTTTATTGCCCTTGCTCAACTCCTAATCTGTTGACATTTGATATATATGCGCATATCATATATATAATATGTATGTATATGAGACCGTGTTGACCTGTACAAAACAGCAGGTAAAATATTGGAATTCTAGATGGCACTTGTTGAAGTCATTGTTAAAATTTATCTGACCTAAAATCCATTTTCTTGACTTCTAATCACATGTTTCTTTATCCCATTATTGTACACATCAATAGAAGAACAGAACACTAATATCAGCATATATAACAATATCATACATAAAATTTCTGAAGATACAAGATCTTGACTTCGTTGTTCATTTTCCAAAGTATAAAATGTTTGTCTCCAAAGGGAAATAAAATGCATCATCTCCTGTCTTACAGAATTCTTCAGAGCTCTTCATAGCAGATTGCTTTACTGCACTTATCTGTTAACTGCATTAGAAAAAGGAAAAAAAAAAAGCATAGGATTTCTGTTCAACTTTTATATTATGCATGTATTTCATAGTAGATAGGCTATAGGTTAAATACTTTGTTGCAGCTTCTACTCGAGTTCCGTGACCTTATTTTGGATTGTTCAGTTTTGTGTCGTAGCTGTCAAAAATCGTGATATGGATTAATTATCATGCAAAAAGATATTAAAATATTTTATGTAATTTTTTTGTTTA
Source organism: Gossypium hirsutum (assembly GCF_007990345.1). Taxonomy (NCBI): domain Eukaryota; kingdom Viridiplantae; phylum Streptophyta; class Magnoliopsida; order Malvales; family Malvaceae; genus Gossypium; species Gossypium hirsutum. The sequence continues at coordinate 901,154 of NC_053432.1, forward strand.
TGACATCTAACACTGGATTCATTTCAGAGCTGAGAGGCCTGGATCTGCAAACAGGAATTTTCAGTCTAAGACAGATTAAAGCTGCCACCAAGAACTTTGATACTGAAAACAAAATTGGCGAGGGTGGCTTTGGTTGCGTGTATAAGGTAAGTGAGTATATCAAAATGATATAGTTTTGACCATCTGTTAAAAATGTTCGTCATGGTCTCCTAGGGGACAGCTTAGCACTTACAGCTTTATGACTCCATCTAGGAGATCTTGAGTTCGTATCTTTAGGTCAGGGTTGGATTTGTAGGATGGAAGAGGTTTAAAAAATATATATTAGTTATGGTTTTATACATATTGAACATAAAAAATCTATCATCAAACTCCAATGAATCAAAAGGATTTTATAGTCTAGTCTGTCAATGTTAATGTGCAGAGATGACACGAGGTTATGATCCAAAGTTGGTCCAATAGATTACGTTTTAGCTAGGAACTTTTAAATTTTACTTTTAAAGCATTACCAACACTAGCCACTTCTTTCCTCAAATATATTCTGGGTGCATGTAAGTGGTCATTTTTGTGTAGTCCTCTGGATTTTCCTGTTGAGATGCATAGATTGTTGCAAAATGATTTTGAGGGCATTATATGTTACAGAAAATTTGCTATAAGAATGGAGCAGTAAAACACTGCCATTGAAAATCTTATTTCAGTATATACCGTGCTTACAACCATGCCTTTGCATGATTAAAATTAAAAAACTCGTTAGTGTTTAAATACATAGCTCCTGCTTTCACTGCTGAATGCAGGGTCTATTATCAGATGGAACAGTTATTGCAGTGAAACAGCTTTCCTCAAAATCTAGGCAGGGAAATCGCGAATTCGTGAATGAAATAGGCATGATATCTGCACTGCAGCATCCAAATCTTGTGAAGTTGTATGGATGTTGTGTTGAAGGAAACCAGTTATTGCTAGTATACGAGTACATGGAAAATAACTGTCTATCTCGTGCTTTATTTGGTAAGATTAAAACTTCTAATTATCTATGATATGTAAACCCACACTTAAAAGTCACCACTCAAATCTTGATTGGCTTTCATTCTGCTTAACCACAGGGAAGAATGCTACATGCAAACTGAAACTGAACTGGCCAACCCGACAAAAGATTTGCCTTGGCATTGCCAGGGGTTTGGCCTACCTCCACGAAGAGTCTAGAATAAAAATTGTGCATAGGGATATTAAAACAAGTAACGTGCTGCTTGATAAGGATCTCAATGCAAAAATTTCTGATTTTGGTTTGGCAAAGCTAAATGAAGATGACAAAACTCACATCAGCACTCGTATAGCTGGGACCATGTAAGTTTCTTAATGAGAACTTTTTCAGCTTTGTAAATTTACTTCTAGTTATTAATGGCATACTTATGCAAGGAAATTGAATGTAGTGTGCTGACATCATCATGTGGGGGATATTTATGGGCAGGTTTAATCTTAGGGTTAAATTACTTTTTGGGCTTGAACTTGGCAATTATTCCCATATTGAGGTCTAATTTTTTTTTTGGTTAAAGTTAGGTACTAAACTTAGAAATTGTTCCTCTAGGCTTGAACTTTTTTGGGTCTAAGTTAGGTCCTGAACTTGGCAATTGTTCTAATATTGGGGTTGAACTTTTTTTTTGTTCAAGTTAGTCCTTAATATTTCTTTGGAAATCCCAAAGTTCAGGTCCCAATGTGGGAACAATTGCCAAGTTCAGGGACTAAGTTGGACAAAAAAAGAGTTCAAGCTCTAATGTGGAAACATTTGGCTAGTTTAGGTCCAATGTGAGAACAATTATTAAGTTCAAAGCGTAACTTGGAAAAAAGAAAAGTACAAGCCCCTATATGGGCATAGTTACCTAGTTCAGGTCAAAAAAAATGATTTAACCCTTAATCTTACATGGCATTTGATTGAGTAGAGAAAGTGTAAAGAACTAGTTACTCATAATTTTGATGCATGCTAAATTTTTGCTCCGAAGTTACTAGTGGCATCCATGAGTGTAATGAATATTAGCCTTGGTTAAATAAAATTAACCCATGCAGTAACCGTTAACTGGTTTGTTCTTTGGTTCTGAAGTGGTTATATGGCCCCCGAGTATGCAATGCGTGGTTACCTAACCGACAAAGCTGATGTGTATAGCTTTGGTGTTGTTGCTTTGGAAATTGTTAGTGGAAAGAGCAATACAAACTACAGGCCTAGTGAGGACTTTGTTTACCTTCTTGACTGGGTAAATTAAATCTTTCCAGAAGTTCAATGCCATGTACATCATACAGAATCCAGGTAAAGTACTATGAAAGCTACTGTACCAAGAGTTAGATTGTATTTTGCTCCATTTCCTCAAAAAATGGACAAATTAGTCCCTCTACGTTACATCAAACAGCAAATTCGTCATTTCTATTAAAAATTTCATCTATTTCTATTATTAAAAACTGGTGTAGCTGACAAAATAACTACACAGTTACACATGACATGCCACGTGTATCTTATACTGATATACAAGAACCAAAATTTGATAGTAGAAACAGATAGCAATTTTTAACAGGAGGATTGGTTTGCTTTTTGATCTAATGTAAACAGACTAATTTGTCCTTTTTTTGAGTAGAGAGGCAAAAATGCAATCTTAGTACAAGGACCTCCATAGTACTTTTACCCAGAATCCACCTGATGTTTTATGTTAAACTCTCTCTAAATCTTATTATTTCTCAGGCATATGTTTTGAGAGAACGGGGAAGTTTGTTGGAGTTAGTCGATCCGGACTTGGGATCAGAGTACTCATCGGAGGAAGCAATGGTCATGCTGAATGTGGCTCTCCTATGCACCAATGCATCTCCCACCCTGAGGCCTACCATGTCACAGGTAGTAAGCATGCTCGAAGGTCGAACAGCTGTTCAAGAACTCTTATCGGATCCGGGGTTTTCATCCATGGATTCAAAATTCAAGGCCTTGGTTAATCACTTTTGGCAAAATCCAAGCCAAACACTAAGCATGTCGACCAATGGCACAGTTTCTGATTCCGCAAGTTCTAATATAGAAATAGAAGAGAGCAGAAATTGTTGAGAGTTAATTCTGTTCAATCTGCGGTGCAACTTGTACCATTATTATGGTTTTTCTTTTATTTTTCTGGTTACATCTGAGCAAGGGTTCAAACCTTTTTTCCTCTACTAGGCGAAGCTTTTATGTCTGCTGCTGCCACCGCCAACCCCGCCGTTGCATGTCATCATCATCGTCATCGTTGTTGTTTATAGCATCAAAATCAAGTGTATATAGTAATGAAAATATTCATTGTTATACTAATGTACTTAATAATGTATTATTGTCAAAATAACAAATAAAAGGAACAAATAGTGGACTTATAAATAAATGTTGATAACTTTATTTAAATATAATTAAATAATAAATAATCGTAAATAAATGATAAAACCTTAAACCTTAACTCAATATTCTAAATTTGAGAGTTATCAATATTTATTTATAATAGATATGATTAATTTTTAATTATGCTTAAATAAAATTATTAATATTTATTTACAAGTCCTTTATATTTTTTGTTTAATTTAGCGATGATGTGTAATGTTATAATTCATTGATTGTGTATGAGCTTTTGCTGTGATGGTGTATCAAATATTATTCTTTATTAATAACAATTCATACAAAAATATTATAATTACAAAAAAATATATAATTATAACCAACACAATAATTCTAAAATTATAATTGGATTTAAAATTATTAGATTAAACAATATATATATATGGGAGGAATCTACTTACACGGGTATAAAATTAAAGTTGTTTTATGCCCTTTCGTATCTTTTTATACAGTTAATATTTTAACGATCCAATCATTGAATTTATTTTCTAACTAATTTGATATCTTTGTTATATCGATACATAATTGTAACACTCTCGACCCGACCTAGGAGTTTCAGCTAAATCTAAGGCATTACATTGATCACTGAAGTAATCCAGTAAAATCATTCTTTTCCTTAGGTTGGATTATATGAAAATCACTCATTTGTTTTTAAGAAACATTCATTAATTAAACTAATTTTATTAGTAATCCAATTACGAGTTATTAATGTGAAGTCTGGAAAAAAAAAGGGTTAAGGAAAAAGAATCGTACTTAGTAATCCAATTAGCATGTAATTGTCAGAGTGTTAAGTAAGTATGATGCTTAAAATTTAATAAGCTAAATAATCCCAAACAATAGTTATAAAAGCAATAAATTACAATACGATAAATAAACCAATAAAATGATTAAGGAAAACTTTAATTGAAACTTTTAAATGGTAAAAAAGAAGAAGAAGAGAGAAGCTAGTTTGAGGTCCTTCCGATACCATTCCGAGTCCTAGTTTTCTGTGTTACTTGAGAAGTAAGGAAAGGGGGAGTGAGCTTGTGACAACTCAATGTGAGTCTAATTTTTAAACCGTTATATATAATTATTTGAATGGTAAAGAATTCAATTTATAGCATCAGAGCAAATTAAGCGTAAGATAAGGAACACTTAGTAAACCAATGCATGTACAATTTATGTTCGTGATGCAATGCAATAATAATTTTAAATTCCCACCCAGTCATCCTATTCACCCTTGAGCATCGCTCAACATTCCAAAACCCTTATCAAAAACTGACCATCCCAGATTTCCCGCTGATGATAATTGTTCACTTGTCATCCTTGACAATGACTTTTACTACAATAATTTACCATCTCGGGTTGCCCGATTTTTATGACATTTTAAAACTATCATCCCGATTTACCCGATTTCGATAACATTGTTGCTTGCTTTGTGCAGTACTGACTTTTGGTATGGACTTAAATTGCCACTTTCTCATACGGAATTCATCTGTCCTCCATACCTAATTTCATGTAATTATTCACATAAACTCTCTCCTACTGAACTTATCTATCATCCATACCTAATTTCATGTAATAATTCACATAAACTCAGTATATCATGTTATTTATCAACAATCAATGTTGTACTTTTCAAGCACATTTATTATTTCATACTTATTATTTAATGGAATGTATTATGCATTCATTCATATCAATTTCACATATACAATTTCTTCATGTGAACTAAAAACTTGCATCATTATTCTAACATTAGGTTATGAACATGCTAGTTCGACTAACACATACATAACAGGTCACACATACAGGGTTCGCATGTAGGGTTCGCATACAAAATCACATGAGGGTTCACACATAGGGTTCACATATAGGGTTCGAACATACAGAGTTTGCATGTAGGGTTTGCACATACAGGGTTCGGATATTAAGTCACATGAGAGTTCGCATAATAAATCACATAGAGGTTCACAAACATAATCGTATAGGGGTTCGCATACTAAATCCATAAGGGTTCACATAGTAAATCATATTAAAGTTTGCATATTAAAACATATTAGGGTTCACATACTAAATCCATAAGGGTTTGCATGAGGGTTCGCATACTAGCTATAGTTTGCCTATTGATTTTATAACAAAGTTCGCATGTATATATGTTTATGTGAGGGTCCGCCTAATGTTTACTAAGAGGTCCACACAATATTTACTGAGGGACCACATGACAGTTCACCTAGGGTTCATTTAACACTTCACCTAGGGTTCTCATACATGGGGCTTCGCATAACAAATTACCCTAATTTTTAACATTCAATTTATACAAAATGGTTTAAGCTAGATCCCATACCTGATTGATGACACAAAAACCTTAATTTTTGGATGAAAAAGTCAGTAATAGCTGGGAGAAGAGGGATGAAGTTGAAAACCTTGAAATCTTTTAAGAACCTTAATTGCAATAAGGGTTTCAACAATGAAGAAGAAGAAAAAATTTGAAAGCTTTGTAGCGACGTAAAACTTTTAGCTTTCGGTCGCTAATTGAGGGGACTTATTGGAAATTGGAAAACCAACTTTCGGTTTTATGTAAAAAGGGGAGTCGCCACCGATCTTTTTTCTAGGTGTGATCGGACACCTAATAAATCATCCTTTTTTGAAATGAAAACTTATTCTTGAACAAAAATGAAGGCTGAATTTGGGTCTACGTTAAAAGCCAGAGGAAAAAGAAGGTTCGGAGTTAGTTACGCGCGAGGAAGGTATTAGCACCCTCGCGACACTCAAAACTGGTATCTTGTTAAACTTGTGTCGTCTTAATTTTCAAAATACGAATTCAATAAAAGCCAGAGGAAAAATAAGGTTCAGAGTTAGTTACGCGCGAGGAAGGTATTAGCACCTTCGCGACGCCCAAAATTGGTGTCTTGTTAAACTTGTGTCGTCTTAATTTTCAAAATACGAATTCAATTTGACATTTAACCGTGATTCGATTGAAAAGACGAGAATTTTTAAATTTTGATTCGTTAGAATGGTGTTCCGTTTTTAACACGAGCCGATATGATTCACCTAACATAGCGATGAAATCAACGACTTAGTGTCAAACCGATACATTGTCTCATGTATTGAAATTAATTAGAAAACAAGAATAAGATTTTCGAAATAATGCAAAGTAAATTGATATAAAATAAATAAATGACAGAGCTAGAAATATATTGAAGCAAATATAAGTGTGACAAATATATTAAAAACAATAAAGATATATGCGATATTAAACATAATACTAGAATTAAACATGAAATAGAAACAATGAATGTATATACATAATAATGATATTAAGGGTATGTACGTAAAATATATATATACATGTATATGAATAGTAATAGTGTTAGAAATATACTATATACAGTGTTTGAAGTATATACCTAAGATAGTAAAAATATAACTAGTAATGTTAAAATATATACATGATATATACATATATATAAAATAAATATTAAAAATGTATGTACGTGACATACATGAAAAATATATACATAATAATATTAAAATAAAATAATAAGTGATAATAGTGAAAATAATAGGTATAAATATAATGATATATGAAAATAATACTATATATAAAATATGTATACAAGAACAACGAAATATATGTACTAATATTAATAATAAATATAGTAGGAATAAAATAAATGTAATAATAATATATACACAATATGGTATTAAAAATATTCATATACATATAATAGTATTTAAGAATATATACATAGAACAATATGGAAATATGTACATGGAATAGTATATAAAAAAATATAACTAATAATATTGAAAGTATATATATACATAATATATATATATAAAACATATACGATATATACATATACATAGAAATGATAACGGTATAAAATGAACTTATTAATATGCTTCGTAGATACGTATGTATATGGGTATAAATAATAAGGATATTAGAAATGCTTAATATATAATACTTGAAATATATACATAATATAAAAATATATATATAATGTAGTATTAAAATATATACACAATATATACATATTAATAATAATAATAATAATAATAAACTATTGATAATATTTCACAAATATATATATACTAAAAATATACATAATAATATATAAAATATAATATTAACATATATATATAATATATGAAAAATATATATAATATAATATAATATTAAAATATTTACAAAATATATACATATTAGAAATAAAAAAAACGACTAATAATAATGCTACATAAGTATATACATAAATATATTAAATACATATATATAAATATATATATATAAAATTATGCACTGAGATATAATAACAATGATAATAGTAATATTGAAATAAAAAGCAAATATAATAAAGATATTAAAATAAAGTAATAAAGCAACACCATATATAAATATGCATATACATATACGTACATAATAAAATATACACTACTACATATAATAAATACAATAAATATAATAAATATATAGAGATTATAATTAATAATAATAATAAATAACAGAAAATAATAACAAGTAATTTGAAAATAAAACAGTAAACTAACACAAAAGGGACTCAATCGAACGTAAAATGAAATTTTGGGGCGAATTCGAAAAAGAAATAAAGAAAAAGAATCAAAATGCCACGTGCGCATAACCTAGGAGGACCAAAACAACAAATATTCCTTCCCATTAAAACACAGCACATCAGTGGGGACTGAATTGAAAAGCGCTAAAACTTCAGGGCCAAACTAAAAAACATGAAATATTTAATTACAACATATCAAAAAACACGCGGATCCTGAGCGGGTTTGGATCGGGTCGGGTCGGGTAGGCTCAAAACGACGTCGTTTTGGGGTTAAAGGGCAGCCCCCAAAACGACGTCATTTTGGGGGACTATATGGAGGCCAATTTTTTTTTTAAATTTTCATTTGCAGCAGCAAAAAGAAAAAAAGAAGAGAGGAAAGGGGAGAGGGGAGAAGGGGATTTCCGGTGGGACTCCGGTGCCATACCTCCACCGTGCGCCACCGTCGCCGGCAAAGGTACGTTTATTATTATTATTTTTCTTTTATTTTTTTATGTGTTATAATATATATATGTATATGAGAAACAAAAAAAGAAAAAATAACAGACTAAAAAAAAACGGCAAAAGAAAAAAATAATAAAATCACCTTCTGATTTCGTTTCCTTTCGTTTTTTTTGTTCTCCTCTTTCGTGATTCTCACTGCTTTTGTATTTAACTTCTTGTTGTGTTGTTTTGTTTTGATTTGTTTGTCTTTGAAACATCCGAAAAAATGAAAAAAAATCCCCTTTTAGTTTCGGTTTTGGCTTTTTAAAGCCAAGTTACAAGCCATTTTTTATTATTATCTGTCCCTTCTCCTTTTTGATCTTTGCAGGCCGGTGGACGGTGGAGCGGGTGGAGTAGGTGGCTGACATGGTGGTGGCAGACCTAGGTGTGGCGCACCTAGGTGTTAGGAGGCTAGGGTTTTCTTTTTTGGTTAATGTTTTTGGGCTGCTGTTAGTGGGTTAGGGTTAGGCTGAAATTGGGTTTGGGCTGTTAGGTAGGTTTAGTTTTGGGTTAGTAATTGGGTTATTGTAAATGGGTTTAAAGTTGGGTCAAATTGGCCTATAACAGCTGCCTCTCTTTGCTCATTGTCATGTAACGGGAATAGAGCAAAGACACAAAGAAAGGCCAATTTTGCCCGGTCTTGCCCTGTCTTGACTTCTTTTGGTGTTCTTCTCATCCAGGTAGTCCCTTTCTAGTCCACCCAATCCTGTAGCTTTGGTTCAATCCACTGCTTCTTCTGATATATGCTTTGTAGCTTCGATCCACTCCAATGTGACTTCAATTATATGAGACTTGTAGCTTCGATCTGCTTCATTGTAACTTGAGAAAGATGAGATCTACAACTTCAATCTGCTCTTCTATCGCTTTAGTGAGATAAGGTTTGTAGTCTTCTCTTCTACAACTTTAGAAAGACAAGATTTGATATCCTCGATCAGCTCCACTGTAACTTCAGGGAGACAAAATCTGGTGTCTTCAATCAACTCTAATCTTTATTCTTTACTCAGCAGGTGATCCTGAGCTCAACTCATTTCTTGCAATCTGAATTGACTCTTTAAAACAAACATTAAAGCAGAAATTGAAAATAGCTCAGCACGTGAGCCAAAACTCAACTCACCTCTCGCAATATGAGTTGGTTTTTTGAAACTTAAAAGCAGATTTTGAAAATACCTCGACATATGACCCGAGGCTCAACTCACCTCTCGCAATATGAGTTGATTTTTGAAAAATATAAATTAAAAAACAGAAACTGAAAATACCTCAACATGTGAGCTGAGGCTCAACTCACCTCTCGCAATATGAGTTGATTTTTGACAAACAGAATACTGAAATTACCTCAGCGTGTCCTGAGGCTCAACTCACCTTTCGCAATATGAGTTGATTTTCGACAAACAGAATATTGAAATTACCTCAGCGTTTCCTGAGGCTCAACTCACCTCTTGCAATATGAGTTGATTTTCGACAAATAGAATATTGAAATTACCTCAGCGTGTCCTGAGGCTTAACTCACCTCTCGCAATATGAGTTGATTTTTTTTTGACAAACAGAATATTGAAATTACCTCAACGTGTCTTGAGGCTCAACTCACCTCTCGCAATATGAGTTGATTTTTAACAAAATTGAAAATACCTAAACTTGTCTTGAGCTCATTTCTCGCAATATGAGTCGAATTTTGAAAACGGAAATAAAAACATCAAAATACCAAAACCTATTATCTGGTGGAACTCAGGTGTCTTTTCCTTTGATTCAGTACAGCTATCGTTACATCCTCTTGTTCTACTGGAGTACCTGTATATGTCATGCATGATGTTATCATGATATGCACATGTTGGTCTTAAATGCCTATATGCCTACATGATCATGCTATGTGCCTTAGGCATGTTTGTCGTATGTCCTTTTTCATCACAATTTTTGATGATCTGCGTTCATTGCTTTGACTCTTGACTTTCTCTTTAGGCCCTGTACCCGTCTTCAAACTTCACGAGTAATCAACGTTTCTCAAATATCACCCTTTTGCCTCTGGTTGAACTTTGTCCTTACTTTGAGACTCTTGTACTTATCAAATTCTTATCTGGGTAATGCTTAACATTTCTTTTGTTTAGAGTATGTCATTTCACTATTTATCATGTAAATAAACCATATAATAATATGCATGAAAATGGTCAAGTAGGGACAAAAGGGGTACCTTATATTTATTTATTTCAAAGGTAGCAAACAAAGAAGGTTAACCAATGATAGTAAAAATGTCATAAAAAGAAAAAAGGATCGCATTCAACGGATACAGATGCTCTAGATATTCAACGCATGAACTTTTCCACGTTCCTCAATCAAGAATCTTTTCGAGCATGGCTTCTTGCATAGAAGATTTCGAGCTGCTGAAAATGCTCCAAATACTGTAGTCTTGCTGCCTGACCCACCGTTCAAAACGCCTTGCTTTTTAAGCCCAGTGTTTTGCCTCATTAAAATGCCCTTTTGGGTTTTCATCCTAATCTTTTGTGTTAATCAAAACACCCTTTTCGGGTTTTCACCTTGATCCTTTTGTTCATCAAGGCTCCCTTTTCGGGTTTTCACCTTGATCTTTTCCTTCTTCTTCTTTTTTTTTTTATTTTTTTTATTTTTTAGGCATAATATTTCTTCACAGCATTTGAATTCACTGGATTAGGTAACTCCTTCCTATCCATCTCAGTGAGAATCAAAGCTCCACCCGAGAATGCCTTCTTTACGACATATGGTCCTTCCCAATTTGGTGCCCATTTTCCTCGGAAGTCTTTTTGTATTGGGAGAATCTTTCTCAGCACGAGTTCTCCTTCCTGGAATTCTCTTGGCCGTACTTTCTTGTCATGGGCTGCGATCATTCTCTTCTGGTACATCTGCCCGTGACAAATTGCCTTTAGACGTTTTTCCTCGATGAGGTTTAACTGGTCATATCGAGCTCGAACCCATTCTGCTTCCTCTAGTTTCGACTCCATTAAGACTCGTAGAGAGGGGATCTCAAATTCGATAGGTAGCACAGCTTCCATTCCATAGACCAGAGAGAAAGGAGTTGCTCCCGTAGATGTCCGCACAGATGTGCGATATGCATACAAAGCAAATGGTAGCTTCTCGTGCCAGTCTTTATATGTCTCGGTCATTTTTCCAATAATCTTTTTAATATTCTTGTTGGCCGCTTCAACAGCTCCGTTCATTTTCGGGCGATAGGGCAATGAGTTATGATGCTTTATTTGAAATTGCTCACACACTTCTTTCATCATCTTGTTGTTCAGATTCACGGCATTATCTGAAATGATTCTTTCAGGCAAACCATATCGACAAATGATTTCCTTTTTCAAAAACCTACAAACTGCAGTCTTCGTCACATTGGCTAACGAAGCGACTTCTATCCATTTTGTGAAGTAATCAATAACCACAAAAATAAACCGATGTCCATTAAAAGCTTTTGGGGAAATTGGCCCTATAACGTCCATACCCCACATAGAAAAAGGCCACAGAGAAGTCATGACGTAAAGTGTATCGCCCCAATTTTCAGGAATTCTGTGAATGTTGGCATAGGTTTAATTATGTTAGTGGGCCTCTAGAAGGCCTAAGCTTAAGATAGAACCCGGCAATTTTAGTTAATTTTTTTGTTCCATAAGAAAAAGGGGGTGAAATTATGAAATAGGACCTATGTGAAAATGTTTGAAAATGCTATAGGCTAAATTGAAGTGGCCAAATAAATAGGAGTGCAAAATAGAAGGATTTGCATGACAAACCTCTCATTTTACATGAAGTGGCCAGCCATCATGTTGTTGTAGACAAAATGTGCACTTGATATCCATAATTTATGGTACAAATTGATACAAATTGATAATGGGTTAGGTAAATATTCCATGATAATGGGTTAGGTAAATGTTTCATGATAATGGGTTAGGTAAATGTTCCATGATAATGGGTTCGGTAAATGTTCCATGATGGGAATTTCATGTCTTTTATATTAAAGAATTAAATGGATGAAATATGAAATTTTATTAAAAAAAAAAGGGTGAAAAGAACAAAGTTTTGTCCATCTTTGTTCATCATAGCCTAAAGTTAGAGAAGAGAAAGGAGAGGAGAAAGCTCTTAAATGTTCGGTCACTTGGGGAAGAAAATTGAAGGTAAGTTCATGGTAGTTTGCTTTTATTTTGAGGTTCAAGAGTTCTTCTTGATTCTACCTTAACTCTTGAAGCATATTTTGGTTTTTAGTTGTGTTGTGAGCATTTAGTGATGAATTAAAATGAAGGAAATGGTTGTTGTTTCATGTTCTTTTGATGAAAAATGGAAGATAGGTGAAGTTGAGCCAAACAAATGAGCATGCATGAGCCTTAGATGCTAAGGGGAAAATCGGCTAACATGTTGTGCTTTGAAAATGATGAAATGGAGATTATACTTAAATAAAATCATAGATATGTGTTGATTGATTGGTGATATACATGTTTAAATAACAAGCATGCAAGTTATGTGTGAAAGAGTGATTTGATAATAAATCTTCTTGGGACAGCAGCAGTAACGTGACTTTGGAAAATCACCATAAATTGTGATAGATGATTTAGAAGGTGAATAAATTATATAATTAAAGCTTAATGATTCTAGTTTCAAATGAAATAAATGAGAACATATTTTGAATTCTGTACAATGAGAAATTTGATTCGTAATGAAGAGTGGTCAGATTAGTCAAACAGTGAAACATGGGAAACTTTAAGAAAAATCTGGTATTGATTGGCCAAACCAAAAATTCTGAAAATTTTATGGATAGAAGATATATGAGTCTATTTTCAGGGAAAATTAACGGAACTTGATTTGGAGTTTCGTAGCTCCATTTATAAATGATTTAGTGACTGTTGCTCAGGAAGACAGCTTGTAGTGAAATTATGATTATGTGGTAAACATTGACAAAAATTTGTTAATGAGTTGCTTATTGATTTCTTATAAGCTTACTATGATCTGTAGGTGTGGTTGGCCGAATATTGTAAGGGGTTAATACGTAGTTCGTATTTGAATAGTTAGATTAACGTGTTAGTAATCCAATTGTAGGTAGTTCGTGTGTGGATCTCGTCAGCATATCGTCGCAAACAGGTGTGTAACTGATACCCTCTCATAGATTAGATTGGCAAAAGCCGAAAAGCCGAAATGTCGAAAAGTCGGTATTTTGAGAATTTGTGAGTGTGTGAATGCTCGTAAGATAGTTGGGTTTGTATATTTGGTAATCCAAAGTAATAAACTGCAATACGCGCGATTTCGTACATTTTGATAATTTGGGCTTAATGGACCAAAGATTGGGTTTATGGGCCAACGGGCCCAATTCGGTAAGTATGCGCGGTAAGTGTTCTGATAGTACGTAAATAGTTAGGATATGCATGAAAACCCTAAAAGCAGCTAAATTACTATAATACCCCTATGTATGGAAAATTACTGTTATACCCCTAGGTGCAAAATTACCGTTATACCCCTAGGGTTAATTTTGACTGAAAAGCATGACGATCTGATTCTGTATGATGTATGCCATGATTATATATCTGTTGCATGGGGACATGGGTTATATTATGGAGGAAGCGTCCTGGTGGCTATGCCACAATTATCTGATCTGGTGGCTCTGCCACATATATCTGTTCTGGTGGCTATGCCACGATTATCTGATCTGGTGGCTCTGCCACATATATCTGTTCTGGTGGTTCTGCCACAATATCTGTATCTGGTGACTTCGTCACAATATCTGGCAGCCTCGCTGCGATTTCTGTGGTGTGTAGCGGTTGGGTGGGTCGAGTAGTCTCCCCACATGGTGTAAGGCTGGTACGAGGGTGTTATGGATGAATCTGGGTTGGGTTTCTGCATAAACATGTAATATCTGTTCTATTTTGTTATGGGCCTATGGGCTTTATTCTGAATTTCTGTTCTGGGCAAAGGCCAACTTATTCTGTTTCTGTGGTTTGAGCTGATATAGGCTATGGTTGGGTTAATTTACACACTGAGTTTCCCCAAACTCACCCCGTTTATTTTCATCCACGCAGGTAATCCCCAACCATAGTGGGCTTGGAGCTGTGAGGGAATTCAGAGTGGCCACCCGTTCTGAAAGTTTGATTTTCCTCTGGTGAACTGGACATCTTTTTATTTACGTTTGAAGTTTTGGGTTTTTAAATGTAATAAGGCCGCTTAATTATTTTTGATGGTTTTAATATGTATTACTAATATAGGTATTACTTATTTTAAATGTTGAAATTGGATAGCTTTAGGGCACGTTTTCAAAAAAAACAATTGATTTCAAAATAACACGACAACGAGCAAAGCTTCCGCAATGAAAGTATTTTCCAAAATTAATCACTTTTCCTAAAAATGACTTAATCAAATCGGTTTCCTAGAAATATCCATGACATTAAGGTGTGGCAATGGCGGTATGCATGTCTAGGATTGGATCCGAAGGGAGATTGGTACTTAAGCAAGTCCGATGGACTCACCACCTCTTTTCCGGTTTCCTACCTGGTATACAGCTTCCATTCACTTTAACCTATAATGAAATTATCTTTTAAAACACTAAGTAAGTTTTTCTGGATCAACAATATAAAATGTTTTGAATGCTTCGATGTGGCATGTCAGATCCGGTCATAACGTCTGGGCCGGGTTTTGGGTGCTACATGAAGGGGCGAAGGAGCTACATGAATTTTATCGCCATAAATTTGACATTTATGGCATTTTCTTGCAAAACTAATGCAGTCGCTTTCCATCGTCAACCAGTAGTAACCGAGTCTCATAATCTTTCTGGCCATAGTGAAACCATTGGCATGTGTCCCACAGATTCCCTCATGGACATCTTCAAGTATTTTTCTAGCTTCAACAGCATCTACGCATCTTAAGAGCACTTGATCTTTTCCTTTTTTGTACAGAATGTCTCTATCAAGAACAAATCCCACTGCCATTCTTCTGATTGTTCTTTTGTCGTTCTCATTTGCTTGTTCGGGATACTTTTGATTCTTGATATATTCTAAGACATCATGGAACCATGGCTGTCCATCTGGATCTTTTTCAATGCTGAAACAATGTGCAGGGACTTCATATATGCTCATTTGAAGAGGCATTATTTCTGTTTCTCTGTTTGCTTTGAACATTGAAGCCAAAGTGGCCAGGGCATCAGCCAATTGGTTTTCTTTTCGTGGGAAGTAATTAAAAGTTTTTTCTTCAAATTCTTTAATCAGCTCTGCCACTAGATCACTGTATTTAACCAATTTTGGATCCCTCACTTCCCAATCTCCACGGATTTGGTAAATCACCAGCGCTGAGTCTCCATATACCTCTAAAGTTTTGATGTTTCGTTCAACTGCTGCACGGAGTCCCATGATACAAGCCTCATATTCCGCTATGTTATTGGTACAGAAGAAGTTTAATCTGGCAGTGAATGGATAATGGTTCCCCTCTGGCGATACTAAGACTGTTTCAATCCCATTCCCCAATGCGTTCGATGCACCATCAAAGCTCATCATCCATGACTTCTCTTCTTATGACTCGCCCTCTTTTTCTGTAATGCACATCAAGTCTTCATCCGGGAAATCAAATCTCAATGGCTCGTATTCATCGGTTGTTTGAGTTGCTAAGAATTCAGCTATTGCACTTCCTTTTATCGACTTTTGACTCACATAGACGATGTCGTACTCCGATAGTAAGATCTGCCATCGTACCATTCTTCCTGAGAGTGCAGGTGATTTCATCATGTACTTTATTGGGTCCAGCTTTGAAATTAACCATGTCGTATGATACAACATATATTGCCCGAGTCTCCGAGCTACCCAAAACAGAGCGCAACAGTATTTTTCAATGGACGAATTTTTTGCCTATATTCAGTGAACTTTTTGCTGAGGTAGTAGATCGCATTTTCTTTCTTTCCTGACTCGTCGTGTTGCTCCAGTACGCAACCCATTGAATTTTCGAACACTGTCAAATACAATATCAAGGGTCTTCCCAGAGTTGGCAGTACTAGCACTAGAGGACTAGACAAATATTATCTTATCAAAGGCCACTTGGCATTCCTCATTCCATTCTCCCGGGTTATGTTTTTGAAGAAGCTGAAAGATTGGGTCGCATTGGTTGGGAAGTTGAGCGATGAATCGGGCGATGTAGTTTAACCTCCCCAGAAATCCTCTGACTTCTTTTTGCTTGCGCGGAGGTTGTAGCTCTTGAATGACTTTTATTTTATTTGGATCAACCTCGATACCTCTTTCGCTGACAATGAAGCCTAGGAACTTTCCCGAGGTAACCCCAAACGTACATTTGGCAAGATTAAGCTTTAGCTGAAACTTTCTCAGCCTTCCGAACAACTTCTTGAGGTTCACTACATGCTCTTCTTCCCCTCGGGATTTAGCAATCATATCGTCGACGTAGACCTCTATTTCTTTATGCATCATGTCATGGAATAACGTCACCATAGCCCTCTGATATGTTGCCCCAGCATTCTTTAACCCAAATGGCATCACCTTGTAGCAGAAAGTTCCCCACATTGTTACGAATGTAGTTTTCTTCATATCCTCAAGGGCCATTTTGATCTGATTATACCCCGAGAATCCATCCATGAAAGAAAACAATAAATGCTTCGCTGTGTTATCCACCAACGTATCAATGTGTGGTAAGGGAAAATTATATTTAGGACTTGCTCGATTCAGGTCACGATAATCTACGTACATTCGTACTTTGCTGTCTTTCTTTGGTACCGAGACTATGTTAGCCACCCATTCTGGATATTTGGAGGCTTGTAGGAAGCCAGCATCAAATTGCTTCTTGACTTCCTCTTTTATTTTCAACAACACCTCGGGTCTCATCCGTCTTAACTTTTGTTGAATAGGTTTGCATTCTGGTTTTAATGGGAGCTTATGGACCACTAAATCTTCATCCAATCCTAGCATGTCCTGATATGACCATGCGAATACATCTTTGTACTCGCGGAGCAAAGCAATCAAATTATGCCTGGTGTCCCCAGAAATAGAGGTCCCAATCTTCACTTCTTGCTTCCTTTCTTCAGTTCCCAAATTTATTGTTTCAACAGATTCTTGATGAGGCAAAATCTATTTATCCTCTTGTTCCACCATTCTTAGCAAGTCAGGAGACGAGACATAGTCTTCAGCATTTTCTTCGACTTCGAATTCTCCTAAACAAACAGCCTTCTCAAAATCAATTTCAAGACTCGTAACGGGTTTGTTCATGCTGTTGATATCTGAGCACCTGAAAGTTGAATGGAAAAGAAAACTATATAGGGGCATCAAAGTATTGGAACCAACAAACGAAATGTTGTGGCATGGTATGAGGCAAATGTAAGGATAGGCTATGAAATGAGAAAATGATTATGAAATTAGTGATAATGCGAAAGGTCGTGACAAAATGCATCTTCATTGATATTCATTTAAATGATAAAAAGCAAATGCAAGCTCTTACAAAAGAATTCTATTATATCTAAGGACACAATAGAGGGTTAATATTTGAGCATTTCTCTGAAGACTTATAAACTACAAGAAGGTCCTCGGCAGTCCAATTGTTCAACATGAAACCAGGAGGACAAGGGCGTATCATTGAAACATCTTTACTTGCCTCACTTCCTTTGTCAATGACATTTATACTGACATTCTGAAGACCCCTTTCAATTAATAACAGCGTGCTTTGTGTATTATCCTGTCCGGGGTATATCATCCCTGCAGATGTAAATGTTTTTGACAAAGGAGGGTACGTTATGGGCTCCCATTCTATTTCTCGGCCTAAAGTTCTTGCGATCCTTCTTTCTTGATCTTTCTTCTATTGTTTTCTTCTTTGACTCATATCCGGCTGGAACCCTAAACTGTATCGGGCCTTGTGGTGCACTAGCTTTAGAGCCCTGACTATTCATTACTGAAATTTTCCTAAATCTTTCCCCGCTCGGGCTCCTCTCCCCACAATCAGCTTGATACCCATCCTGGTATTTCTCGACAGTTTTGGCACGGGAATTCTGTTTCCCTTAGCGACGAATGTGGCATTGATAAATTCAAGGGATCGAAAGGAACACTCTATAGCATCTTTACTCACTTCAATGTATGGTGCGTCGGTAGAAATAGATGCTACAATGTCTTCTTCTCTCTCGACAGTGACCAAACAGCCATCCATGATAAATTTCACCTTTTGATGGAGGGATGATGGGACCGCCCCAGCAGAATGAATCCAGGGTCTTCCCAAAAAGTAATTGTATGAGGGTGTAATGTCCATGACTTGGAACTCGACATCATATATGTAGGGACCCACTTCTAGAGGGTTCTCAATCTTTCCCATGACTTCACGCATTGTCCCTTCAAATGCCCTTACCGTGGAATGACAGGGCCTTAAATAGGACAAATCCATCGGAATTCTGGAGAGTGTAGCCAAAGGCATGAGGTTGAGTGCCGACCCATTATCGATGAGTACGTTTGGTATTATGTAGCCCTTACAGCGAGTCGTAATATGCAGTGCTTTCACTGAGCCTCTACCGTTTGGCGGTATCTCATCATCACTAAAAGTGATGAAATTGTCCGCGTTCAGATTGTTCACCTACCTATCAAGCTTTTCAACAGATATGTTGTTTGCTACGTAAGCTTGATTTAACACCTTCAGCAAAGCGTTCCGGTGTGGCTCTGAATTTAACAGTAGAGATAAAACTGAGATTCGTGCTGGTTGCTTATTCAATTGTTCCACCACATTGTATTCACCGTGCTTGATAAATTTCAAGAACTCCTGTGCTTGCTCCTCATCCACAGGCTTTTTAGTTTCTTGTACGGGTGGAGTTCCCTGCTCGACTTCAGCCTCATACGTCACTGTCTTTCCTTTTTGCTTCCAGTCACTATTCTTCTTTATAAGCTCAATCTCTTTAGAATAACACCGCCCACTACGGGTAAAATGGCCTACCTTTGCAACATCTCCAGTTGTGGTTTTGGATTTTTCACCTTCACGTGTGACGATGTTGATATCGTATTTCCACGGTACCACCTTGCCGTCCTTGTAAGAGAAAGGAGATGGTACTTCGATGATCATATTTAGTTTTACCGGCTCCTTCTTTGCATCGTAATAAATTATTAACGGTCGATCGGCGCTATACGGGAAACCTGACGATTGATTGTCAGAGGCGCATATTTCTCCTCTATTGGTCTCTTCGCCTTTATTAATAATCTCAATCTCCTTATTATCCATCCGGTCTTGAAGTAACCTTTTAAATTCCTCACACGACTGAATGTTGTGCCCTACAATTTCATGAAAACCGCAAAAACCTTGACCTTCTTCTCTAAGATTTCTATCGGGGCGACAGAGTAATCCCTTCTTAACCAGTACCTCCCAGATTTTCTGCAGAGGCGTCCTTATTTCTGAAACACATCTTCTGACTTGTCATTCGTCTTCTTTCCCCACTACGCTCACATTTCCTTCGGTATGGTTAGGGAATGGGTTCCCCGCCGTACCGCTAGTACCATCAAATCGCAGAATGCCCGCATCGATGAGTCCTTGAACTCTTCTTTTGAAGGTAAGGCAGTTTTCCATAGAGTGCCATTGGTTCTCGGCATGGTATGTACAATTAGCGTTTGGATCGTACCATTTCGGGTATGGAGGCTTAAGGGGTGCCATGTAATGGGGAGATATTAATTGCTTCTCCAAGAGTTTTGGGTACAGTTCCCCATACGAAAAAGGAATAGGAGTAAATTGTGGTTTCTCAGGATTAGGTCTTGTTGGCCTTTGTTCGTTTCTGGGTTGGCTTTGAGCTGGTACATTGCTTTGTGGGAATGTGGCGACGGGTCTTTGGTTGTTTGTAGTGTATACGGGGTAAGAAGGAGGTGGTGCTTGCTAGTAAGGGGTTTGAGGAGGATAATAGAAATTTGGAGGTGGATAATTTTGAGGTCGAGGCTGGTTTGGATATGAGTTTGGAGTGTAACGGCTTCCAGTTCCCACCATATGGGTTTCTGGCTCTCTTTTTTTACGGGTGCTGCCCTTTTTGAACTGTCAGAACCTTCCATCCTTCCACTTTTTATGGCATTCTCAATTAGTTCCCCAGATATCACAATATCTGCAAAGTCCTTTGTGGTACTTCCCACTAGTTTGTCATAGAATGGCTCTTTAAACGTGTTGATGAAAAGGACCGTTATCTCAGTCTTAGTCAGTGGAGGTTCCACTTGGGCCGAGATATCTCTCCACCTTTGTGCATACTGTCTAAAGGTTTTCTGCTGGTTTCTTTTCCATCATTTGTAAAGTCATTCAATCAAGCACCATATCTGATACATGCTTGTACTGCTCATAGAATGCTGACGCCAAATCCTTCCAGGATCGGATCTTTTCTCTACTAAGCTGGTTGTACCACCGAAGAGCAGATCTTACTAGACTATCCTGAAAACAATGTATGAGTAGCTTATCTTTGTTCACATAACCGGTCATTTTTCGGCAAAACATGACAAGATGCGCTTTGGGGCATCTTGTCCCATCGTACTTTTCAAAATCAGGCACCTTGAACTTCGGAGGCAGAATTAGATCGGGTACCAAACTGAGTTCTTTAGCACCTATTGCGGAGAAGACTTCAGTGCCTTCTATCACTTTGAGTCTTTCCTCTAAGCTCCTATACTTCTCTTGAGCCTCGTGATCACCGGTTTTCAACTTGGCTATTTCTGCTGGATCGTCTAAATTTGGAACTAGTGGATTAGCAGGACTAGCCCCCGGGTTTGATATGAACATTCTTTGCCCCAGATTAGCAGGTGGCGCAGGTTGTTGTTCCAGGCCTGTAGGTTTCCATTGAGCGTACCCTCTTTGTGTTGCGTGGGTGTGCGGTGGAGTAAATCCTGGAGGATGGGGCAGATCTTGATCGAGGTTAACCCTTGACTGTGGTTCCACAACGTCAGGGTTCATAGGTTCTTTTCCTTTTACCAGAGCCGACATCATTTCCATCATCTTGGCCATTTGATCCTTCTGTTCGAGCGATTCTTCTCGAGATCTCACCATTAAGTCTCTTGTCTCTTGCTATGACTTGGCCAACTGCTCTTGTAATTCCCTTTGGATTCTTTCCATCCATTCGATCCTTTCATTGAATTCAGCCTCCATTACTCTAGCTTGTCGGTGTGTCCTATACAAATGACGTGGTTCCAGTCTTGTGGTATTATAACTGCGAATTGTATGTTTTAACCTCAGCGAATGATTATGGGATATGCAATGAGTGAATGAATGAATGAATGCATAAATGAATGTTAGTCATACATGAATATGCAAGAATTTAGTGTTGATTTCAAGACGGCCCCTATTTAGGCATTTCATTTATCAAAAGAGTCCATTACTAAATATTTTGCCATTTTCGATTCAGCCATTACACAAACTTCCTAGCTATATTGCCATATTTCTTTATTTGTGTTAAGAATTCTGATATGTTTGATCTTCGACTTGGAGGGAATTGGCAAATGAGACTTTCAGCTTCTTCCGATAATTGTACCATGTGCATGGCTGCCCCACGAACTTCATCGATCAAATAGCTAAGTTGCATTTCTTTTTCTTGGAGGCCCTCTTCGTAAGCACGAATGTCTCTATCATACTGACTATTCTTTTCTTCCAAAGCCTCCAAGAGAGTATCTAGCTGTTGTTGACGATCTTGCAGCATGTCTTCTAAATCTCGTATCCTCTCTTTT
The DNA here is from genome assembly GCF_007990345.1 of Gossypium hirsutum. Classification (NCBI taxonomy): domain Eukaryota; kingdom Viridiplantae; phylum Streptophyta; class Magnoliopsida; order Malvales; family Malvaceae; genus Gossypium; species Gossypium hirsutum. The sequence goes on from NC_053432.1 coordinate 923,206, forward strand.
AGTTCTTGACATTTAGATCGACTAGTCATTACCTCGGCAGACATAACATCATATTCGGCGTTCTTCTTCTTTAGCTCCATCATAGCCCGCGCAGCCTTTTCTTCTTCTTTTTTCATTTTTCTTTTCCAAAATTCCATCCCATCTTTGATGTTGCTTAACTCTTATTTCCATTCCGCTGATGATTTTCCCAACCCACTATTCTTGATAGTGACTCTTAACTTTTTATTTTCCAGATGAAGGTCCCTTAAGTCATTTCTTACGACTTCAACTTTTTTTTGCACTTTTTCGGTTTTGGACCTTTCAATCTGAACGTCGATCTTCAACTGGTAATTTTCTTCTTGAAGAGCACTGAGGTCCCTTGACATATTGGTCTTTTCGCGTTCAAACTCTTGTCTTGCCACTTCTAACTCGGACGACATTTCCTTCAAGAAGGGATTCTGAAAGGCGTAACTCATTGACGAAACTCACGGGCTATTCATCCGTTGTATTCTCCATACATCGTAATCTTGAGTGAGAGTATCAGCGTACAGGGCCAACTCCATCAGATGAACTTTCTTCCAAGATTTTGCAGCGCCTTGGACCCTCTTCATATAGCCTTCACCCGTAAAAGCAAACTCGAACTACGCTAATCCTCTAGTGCCAGGTATGAATTATCGTGAAGAAAATTACCTCTGGACCATTAACAGAGTGTATCCAATTCCTCCCCATAGCCCGAGTAGTGGTACCCAATCTTGATTTCCAACCTTGTATAACAGAACCAAAGGGCGAATCCACGGTGCTCTCCAGGTTACATCTTCAGCTCGAAGGTTTTGAAAAACTAAAAACCAATGTTCTTCGGTAACATCCTTTGGCCATTCTCTCTCAAGATAGGCTTCCAACAGGGCGAAAGTTTTTGAAAACATGTGGTACGGTGTGTGCTCTACTTTCCAGAAATGGCTCAAAATCCAGACACTGAGTAACTGCGCGCATCCGATAAAACGTCCCTTCCCCACTTTCCTACAATTGTTTAAGGATCTGTAAGTCTCGACCAAGATAGTCGGGACAGGGTTGATTCATTGCTTTAATCTTTCGAAGAAATCTACCACCGCAACTTCTATGTGTCCAAGGACTTTCGGGAAGATGATCAAACCGTAAATGGCCAAAGCAAATAGATTTACCCTTTTTAACATGTCGGGATGGTTCAGAACCAAATCTTGTAGGGAAGACCATGGAATGCAAATGGTTTCATTTTTCTTCTTTATCTGTTTTTCTGCCCATGCGTCAGTCATGTCTGTCAATCTCACTAACTTTTTCTTGAAGGTCATCGGCTTAGGCTCCTTCACATATACTTTATAGAATTGTGCATTTTCAACACGAAGCAAAGCAACGTACTCCTCTATAGTCGGAGTCATGTCTTCTTGATTGAAAGTAAAACATTGGTAGGCCGGATCCCAAAATCTGATCATGGCTTGAATCAATCGTTCGTCTATGTTGACAGCAATCAAGTTGGCTATGTCTCCATATCTTTCAGTAAAGATACCCCTAGTGTCTGAGTCCCACTGATTCCAAACCTGAACCAAATCTTCAAGGTTATTTGGTGAACATTCACAGTTACGTGCTCGGGCAGATTGGCAATACATCCCTCCACTAGGCTATCCCCTTTTTCTTTCTGAGTTTTTAGAGACCAGTCCCGAACTACGGCATTCTTCTCGGTTGTTTGTATAATTGACTCTTCCATTAGAAACCCAGTTTTTGGCAACCGATCTCTAGTCAACACCTTCCTAATATGATGCCTTTAATGCATGGTGAAAAAAAAGGCAAAGACAAACAACCTTGATTAGTAATTAAATACAGGCAGAAAAACATAGAAAGTTTAACAAATTGAACTACCCAAATCTAGTTTATTAAACAGACCCAATTCCCTTGTATAGAAAGTGAAAATGCAAAAGGTAAGAGGCGTTCCTCCCGTGCACTTATTTTGGTGACTACTAAACGGATGGAGGTTCGGCATAGCTCTAATTAGGTGGCTCGTACGGTTCACTATATGAGGTTTCGGTTCTAGATAGTACTCGAATTGTTCGTACTATCGTCTACTAAGACTAGTACGAAGCCTCGGTCGTAGCCCATCACAGGCTTACGAGTTCAATTCGAGGGATTACATTTACTTATGTCTATGCGGAGGGACAAGTTAACTCACGAAAGCATAAGTCATATGTAACCTGAACGTATTCACTAGCCTGTGCGGAGGGACGAGTTAACTCACGAAGGTATAGCGTTTACTTTCACTTAAACGGACGGAGCCCGGGTAGAGAGTTTCTGTTATGCAAAGATGCAAGTGCAAGGTGTGTGGGGAGAAACTCACAAACCTTTGCGTTTCATTTAAAAAAAAACTACAAAACTAAAACCATAAAACTTAAAGCTGAAAAACAAAAAAGGACAAAACGAGTTAGAAAAACATTTACAACAAAATGCGAATGCATGACTTTTTGAAAACAAAAATTTGAGGATCACGACGAAATGTTAATTTGAACAAGAGACTTTGAAAATTTTGACAATGCGAGTTTAATTCCAGACACGACTCTCAAAAAGTTTTTCCCCAGCGGAGTCGCCAGCTGTAGCGACGTAAAAATTTTAGCTTTCGGTCGCTAATTGAGGGGACTTATTGGAAATTGGAAAACCAACTTTCGGTTTTATGTAAAAAGTGGAGTCGCCACCGATCTTTTTTCTAGGTGTGATCGGACACCTAATAAATCATCCTTTTTTGAAAAGAAAACTTATTCTTGAACAAAAATGAAGACTGAATTTGGGTCTACGTTAAAAGCCAGAGGAAAAATAAGGTTCGGGAGTCAGTTATGCGCGAGGAAGGTATTAGCACCCTCGCGACGCCCAAAATTGGTATCTTGTTAAACTTGTGTCGTCTTAATTTTCAAAACACAAATTCAATTTGACATTTAACCGTGATTCGATTGAAAAGACGAGAATTTTTAAATTTTGATTCGTTAGAATGGTGTTCCATTTTTAACACGAGCCGATATGATTCACCCAACATAGCGATGAAATCAACGACTTAGTGTAAAACTGATACATTATCTCATGTATTGAAATTAATTAGAAAACAAGAATAAGATTTTCGAAATAATGCAAAGCAAATTGATATGAAATAAATAAATGACAGAGCTAGAAATATATTGAAGCAAATATAAGTGTGACAAATATATTAAAAACAATAAAGATATATGCGATATTAAACATAATACTAGAATTAAACATGAAATAGAAACAATGAATGTATATACATAATAATGATATTAAGAGTATGCACGTAAAATATATATATACATGTATATGAATAGTAATAGTGTTAGAAATATACTATATACAGTGTTTGAAGTAGATACCTAAGATAGTAAAAATATAACTAGTAATGTTAAAATATATACATGATATATACATATATATAAAATAAATATTAAAAATGTATGTACGTGACATACATGAAAAATATATACATAATAATATTAAAATAAAATAATAAGTGATAATAGTGAAAATAATAGGTATAAATATAATGATATATGAAAATAATACTATATATAAAATATGTATACAAGAACAAAGAAATATATGTACATGGAATAGTAATAAAAAAATATAACTAATAATATTGAAAGTATATATATACATAATATATATATAAAACATATACGATATATACATATACATAGAAATGATAACGATATAAAATAAACTTATTAATACGCTTCGTAAATACGTACGTATATGGGTATAAATAATAAGGATATTAGAAATGCTTAATATATAATACTTGAAATATATACATAATATAAATATATATATAATGTAGTATTAAAATATATACACAATATATACATATTAAAAATAATAATAATAATAAACTATTGATAATACTTCACAAATATATATATACTAAAAATATACATAATAATATATAAAATGTAATATTAAAAACATATATATATAATATATGAAAAATATATATATAACATAATATTAAAATATTTACATAATATATACATATTAGAAATAAAAAAAAACGACTAATAATAATGCTACGTAAGTATATACATAAATATATTAAATACATATACATATATATATATAAAATTATGCACTGAGATATAATAACAATGATAATAGTAATATTGAAATAAAAAGCAAATATAATAAAGATATTAAAATAAAGTAATAAAGCAACACCATATATAAATATGCATATACATATACGTACATAATAAAATATACACTACTAAAAATAATAAATACAATAAATATAATAAATATATAGAGATTATAATTAATAATAATAAATAATAGAAAATAATAACAAGTAATTTGAAAATAAAACAGTAAACTAACACAAAAGGGACTCAATCGAACGTAAAATGAAATTTTGGGGCAAATTCGAAAAAGAAATAAAGAAAAAGGATCAAAATGCCACGTGCGCATGACTTAGGAGGACCAAAACAGCAAATATTCCTTCCCATTAAAACACAGCACATTAGTGGGGACTGAATTGAAAAGCGCTAAAACTTCAAGGCCAAATTAAAAAACATGAAAGATTTAATTACAACATATTAAAAAGCGGAGGGGTTAAACGCGCAAATAACCCCTCCATCAAAAAACACGCGGATCCTGAGCGGGTTTGGATCGGGTCGAGTCAGGTAGGCTCAAAACGACGTCGTTTTGGTGTTAAAGGGCAGCCCCAAAACGACGTCGTTTTGGGGGACTATATAAAGGCCAATTTTTTTTTAAATTTTCATTTGTAGCAGCAAAAAGAAAAAAAGAAGAGAGGAAAGGGGAGGGGGGAGAGGAGAGAGGGGAGAAGGGGATTTCCGGTGGGACTCCGGTGCCGTACCTCCGTCGTGCGCCACCGTCGCCGGCCACCGCATACGTTTTTTTTATTATTATTTTTCAATTATTTTTTATGTGTTATAATATATATGTATATGAGAAACAAAAAAAGAAAAAATAACAGACTAAAAAAAATCGAAAAAGAAAAAAAGAATAAAATCACCTTCCGATTTCGTTTCCTTTCGTTTTTTTGTTCTCCTCTTTCGTGATTCTCACTGCTTTTGTATTTAACTTCTTGTTTGTGTTGTTTTGTATTGATTTGTTTGTCTTTGAAACATCCGAAAAATGAAAAAAAATCCCCTTTTAGTTTCGGTTTTGGCTTTTTAAAGCCAAGTTACAAGCCATTTTTTTATTATTATCTGTCCCTTCTCCTTTCTGATCTTTGCAGGCCGGTGGACGGTGGAGCAGGTGGCGACATGGTGGTGGCAGACCTAGGTGCTGCGCACCTAGGTGTTAGGAGGCTAGGGTTCTCTTTTTTGGTTAATGTTTTTGGGCTGATGTTAGTGGGTTTGGGTTAGGCTGAAATCGGGTTTGGGCTGTTGGGTAAGTTTAGTTTTGGGTTAGTAATTGGGTTATTGTAAATGAGTTTAAAGTTGGGTCAAATTGTCCTATAACAAGCTTTACTTGAAAAATCTTCTAAATATGAATTCTAGGTTTTGAAAAGATTGATTATTTATAAAATTTTTCTTCTAATTGCAATAGGATTAGGAATTAGTTTAGAATTAGGGTTGATTTAAATTAAGGACTAAATAAAAAAAATAGTTTTTTTGGCTTGAGCTGTTTTGAAAATTTGATACTTCATGGGATAAAAATAAAAAAATAAAAAAATTTTGGCTAAAGGTGCAGAAGGGGTTTCAAACTTGGGACCAAATGGATGCTAAGTCTTAACTATTGCACCATCAAGCTCATTCTTGACATAAGCCTTTTAAAGAAAAGGTTTCTAACGGTTTTGGCCGAACATCAAGAAAAATTGAAAAAAAAAATCTAATATATATTCAATATATATTCAACGGTTAAATTTTTTTAAAAAAAATAAATAGTTGAAATTTTTAAATTAAAATTAAATTTGACATGCATGATCTATATGAATGAAATATTAAATTTAAAGGTTGAATCATTAAAATATTAACTGTACAAAAAAGAAAATGTGTAATATCAAAAGATACGAAAGATTTAAAACAATTTTAATTTTACATCATTACAAGTGAATGTGTGCCAAAATATATATTTGCATTTAGCTATGGAGGAATTCTTAGATTAAACAAATATATATTTACTTTCTCCAAACACTCTTGTGAGGTTGAATCAATATGATTGTATAAATATATAAGCTGGATAGATATAAGCATATAGATCATGATAATGGTGGCTCGAGAAATCTCCCTATGATTCAGAACTTGATAAGGATGTTATGTACCATCTCTTTGAAATTCAATTATTCGACCCAATGTTGAAAAACCAAATCTATAAACTCTTTACGTAGAGACATGAAAACCTAGAAATTACTAATTCCCTATAAAAATATTTTTTAAGGTGTGATTGTGAGTCTGACAACTAACCTTTTATAAGCAATGTCCATTCTTCACCATCGATATTGAATTCACCTAAACTATCATATATGAAAGGGTAGTAAAAATATCAGCCTATAGAAATTGCAACAATCTATATATTTATAGATCTTCCAACTCTTATCTTCTACCCAACATGTGTTAATTGTTAGACATGTATGGTTCGTGGGAATAACCCCAAAGTTTTCATTCTCATATTTTTCTCACTACTTTTACTTTTTGTGATAGTGGGTATGAGACGGGTGATTTTTAATGGGGAATCACAACTATAAATATCGCCAAGCATAAGGTCCTTTCGAAACCTTATAAATACCCCTAAGCATAAGGTTCTTAAGCACCAAAAAATGCTTTCTGAAAATAATTCTATCTAGTGAGGTTTTCGAGTGCTTATAAGACTTTGACGATTTTTTTCTATAGTGAAATACGACATCCTCATCGATTGTTTGACGCACTCAAAGATTGGTGCTACAACATCTCGATTTTGACATTTTGGTTCAAATAATGGCTCGAAGTATTCATGTTTGACCCTTTTCGCTGCTTACATTTCATTTAAATCGTGATTTTGGTTACATTTGGGATCCGAGCCAGGTTTAATCTCTGCCTTATCTGGTTTTTTAAAAGTTTGTCAATTTCTCAAAATAATAATTCCACGTTTCTTGAATTATTTTCAAACTTTTTTTTGAGAAATTTATTGCAAAATTTTGTGCAAAATCGTGAGATTTTATTAAAGTGAAATTTTTAAAATTAATTTTGTTGTAAATAATTTAGTGAAAAATTTTAGAAATTTGTTGTTTGAATATTTTTTATGTGCCTGAAGTAATTGGTTGTATGTGAATTATCTGGTTATTAGTTACAAGCATTTTTATGTGTATAGACTTTTTTTTAGACTTATTGCATAAGGTATTTAGCAATAAAACTATAGAATATATGTCTAGGGATCCAAATAATTTTATTTAATTAGAGAATTAGCCACAACAAATTTAATTAAATGAAATTATTTATTATAGTAAGGATTTGATAAGGTTTATATACATTAGATGTTGCATAATGGCTTAGCAACAATCTTGAATAAAGTTTAAGGATTAATATCTAGCTAAGTGATTTTCATAATTTTATTTAGTTAAAGACTAACCACAATATCTTTAGTTAAATAAAATTATTAAAGTTAAAAAGCACACATGGAAAGCATAGGTATTAAAATCTCATTACATAATTTATTAATATCAAATTATTAAATAATTTTTCATAGTTACCCACAAGAATTATGAAAATGAATTTAATATTTTTTTATCAAAAGGATAGTAAATAATTCTATCATAAAATGGATCTGATTGAATTAAAAATTTAGCCCACAGGCAATTTTTATGTCACTAGATTCATTATTTACATAATTTTCATTGATTAGTTATGATTTATGTCTGTCTCAAATTTTTGTTAACCATGTATGTTAATTTATATTTGCAGTTTTACAACTTGTGATTATGTCTGATAATAAAGTAGATATCTCTAGATTAACTAGTGAGAACTTTAAGTTCTGGAAGGAGAGTATTCTTCTCCAATTGGGGTGCTCGGATATTGACTATGCCATAAGGAAATCAATCACATATTACTAAAACAAGGACTTAGGTTGATCTTGCTCTGTATGAAAAATGGGAGCGATCTAATTGCTTAAGTATCATGTTCATAAAGAATAAAGTTCCTGCTGATGTTTATGGCTCAATTGAGCATTATGAGAATGTCCAAGAATTATTACCGACTATTGAGAAACAATTCAAAACTTCTCAAAAGTCATTAGCCAGCATCCTAATCATGAAGTTCACATCAATGAAGCTCACCGTGAAAGGTGTACATGATCGCATCAATAAGATAAGGGATTTAGTAGCTCGATTAAGAGCACTTGAGGTTGAAATGTCTGAAGCTTTCTTGGTGCAGTTTATATTAAACACTCTTCCACCTCAGTATGGGCTTTTTAAGATCTCCTATAACATATATAAGGATAAGTGGTCTATTGATGAACTTTTGACCATGTGTGATTAGGAGGAGGCTAGACTCATACTGGAGATGGGAGAGAGTGCACTGACGATTACTCAAGGAAAGAAGACGATCCAAGCCAAACAAAAAGGGAAGGCTAAATGCAACCCCAAGTTGACATAAAGAAAGAGTCCAAGTGTTTCTTTTGTAAAAAGAAGGGAAACTTAAAGAAGGACTATGTCAAGTTCAAAAGTTGACTTGAAAAAAAAGGTAAATCAATCTCACTTGTTTGCTTTGAGTCTAATATAGTTGATATTAGTTATAACACATGGTGGATTGACTCTAGTTCTACAATCCATTTATCAAATTTCTTACATGGATTAAGAAACCTAAGGGAACTAGTGAGAGCTGAGCAACACATTTATTCAGGAAATAAGATGGAGTCGCATGTGGAAGCAATTGGAACATGTGAATTAGTGCTTAGGAGTGACTGTGTTTGAATTTTAGAAAAGACTTTTTATATTCCCAGTTTCTTTAGAAATTTAGTTTCTATTTCAAGACTTGCACCATTTGGATATTGTTTTAGTTTTTCAAACAATGGTTTCAATTTATTTTATAAATATGAACTTGTTAGAAGTGGTGTTTTATTTGATGGTCTTTATTCTCTTAATTTGTAAAATAATGCCACTCATAATGTTATGCATGTTCAAACTGATATTAAATGTTGTATTATAAATGAAGATTCCTCTATTTTATGGCACCAAATTTCATGACACATCTCTATTGAAAGGATTAAGAGATAAGTAAATGATGGGGGTACTTAGTACTTTAGATTTTACTAATTTCAATACTTGTATAAATTGCATTACGAGTAAGCAGACTAGCTAGTCAAAGAAATGTGCTAGGAGGAGTACAACCATATTGAAAATCACCCATTTTGATATATGTTGCCCAGATATGGATGTGCAAGGTCAAAAATACTTCATCACTTTCACAGACAATTACTCATGATATATGTATCTCTACATGCTTCATCACAAGAGCGAAACATTAGAAAACTTTAAAGTTTTCAAGGCTGAAGTAGAGAAACAATGCATTAACCAAATTAAGATTGTGAGAATCGATAGAGAAGGTAAGTATTATGGTAGATACAATAGGGATGCACAAGCACTTGGTCCATTTGTGAAGTTTCTTCAAGATAACGATATAGTTGCCTAATACACCATGCCAGGCTCACCTAATCATAATGCATTGCAGGATGAAGAAACTGAACTTCAATGGACATGATATGAAGTATGCTTAGTAGCTCTAAGCTTTTTAAGTCCTTATGGGTTGAAGCTCTCAAAACATCTATGTATATATTAAATCGAGTTCCAACCAAGGTTGTCCCAAAAACACCTTTTGAGTTGTTTAAGGGTTGGAAACTGAGTTTGTGGCATATACGCGTATGGAGATGCCCTTTTGAAGTAAGAATTTATAACCCACAAGAAAAGAAACTAGACCCAAGTACCATTAGTAGGTATTTTTTCGGATATGCCGAAAGGTCCAAATGATATAGATTCTATTGCCCATCTCATAGTACTAGAATTGTGAAATTGAGAAATGCAAAGTTTCTTGAGAACGACTCAATTAGTGGGAGCTATCTGTCTTGGGACATGATTCCCGTAGGTCAACCTTCCACCTCATGTGAGAGACTGATTATCATACAAAACAACCTTCAAGCTCAACTAGGTATTGAAAAACCAATTAATGAAAATCCACAAGCTATTGAAAACACTCCAGTAGATCAAGTTGTTCAAGAAAATCTAAAAATTATTGAACAATCAGTTGAACAACATGATCCATAAGAAAATGTTGGTTCAACATTAAGGTGATCTACCAAAGAAAGAAAATCAACAATTTTTAGTGGCTATATTGTGTATCTACAAGAGTCTAATTATAATATTGGAGCTAAAAATGATCTTGAGTCATTTTCACAAGCCATGAGTTACAAAGAGTTAGAACTGTGGCACAATGCTATGAAAGAAGAGATAAATTCCATGAAAAGTAATAATGTTTGTGATCTTGTGTTATTTCTTGAAGGCATAACAACCATTGGATGTAAATGGGTTTTCAAAACAAAAAGAGACTCAATAGGTAACATAAAAAGATATAAAGCTAGACTCGTTGCGAAAGGATTCACTTAGTGAGAATGAATCAATTATACTAAGACTTTCAGTCCTGTATCTAAGAAAGATTCCTTGGCATTGTGTTAGCATTAGTAGCTCATTTTGACTTTGAGTTGTAACAAATGGATGTAAAAACTATGTTTCTCAATGCTGACCTAGAAGAAGAGGTGTATATAGAACAACTTGAAGGATTCTCCTCTACTGATGGTGAACACTTGGTATGCAAGCTAAAGAAGTCCATATATGGATTGAAACAAGCCTCTCAATAGTGGTATTTAAAGTTCCATGAAGTTGTCTCTTTGTTTGGTTTTGTCAAGAATGTCATGGATCAATGCATATACCAGAAGGTCAGTGCGAGGAAAATTTGTTTCCATATTCTATATGTGGATGACATTTTACTTGCAACAAATGAAAATGGTATGCTACATGAGGTGAAACGATTTCTTTCTAAAAATTTTGATATGAAAGATATGAGTGATGCGTCTTATGTCACTGGCATTAAGATTCATCGTGATAATCATTATGGTATCTTAGGTCTATCTCAAGAAACCTATATCAAGAAAGTTTTAAAAAGATTTCGGAAGAAAGATTATTCACCAAGTGCTGCTCCTATCATGAAGGGTGATAAGTTCAATTTGAACCAATGCCCGAAGAACGAATTGGAGATGGAGCAAATGAAAAACATTCCATATGCTTCTATTTTTGGAAGTCTGATGTATGCTCAAGTCTGCACAAGACCTGACATTGTATTTGCAGTTGGAATGTTAGGGAGATATCAGAGTAATTCAGGTATTGACCACTAAAGAGTTGCAAAGAAAGTTTTGAGATATCTTAAAGGGACAAAAGACTACATGCTTACGTACAAACGATCAGACAATTTGGAAGTGATTTGTTACTTTGACTCAAACTTTGTCGGCTGTGTTGATTCACATAAATCAATATCAGGTTACATATTTATGTTTGCTGGCAGAGCTATATCTTAGAGGAGCGTCAAGTAGTCCCTAATTGCTACTTCCAATATAGAGGCTAAGTTTGTTTCATGTTTTGAGGCTACCTCATATGGAGTATGGTTAAAGAGTTTCAAATCTAGGCTTAGACTTGTGGATTCGATTTTTAGGCCATTGATGATATATTGTGATAATTCAATTGTTGTCTTTATGGCTAAAAACAACAAAAGTGGAAGTCGAAGCAAGCCTATCGACATTAAGTATTTAGCCATAAGAGAACATGTTGAAGAAAAGAAAGTGGTCACTGAGTAGATTAACACTGAGCATATGTTAGCTGATCCTTTGGCTAAAGCGATGCCACCACACAAATTTAATGATCATGTTGTCACTATGGGAATTGTTCCCACATTGTAAATTTTTGTTATAATAACGATTATAAAGAAACTCTATTAAGTTTGGTGTTTCTCATATTTTTTGCATAGATTAATTTGGTTATTTCGAGAAATGTTACTAAAGTTTGGACCTGGAATAAACATTGGGTTTATTCATTAAGAAATTTGGGCATGGTATATTGTGATACATGGAAGATGCTACACAAATTCTAAGAGAAAATATCGCCATGATTCGTGTATTATGTTTTGACTTTAAGTTTTCATGGGCAATATGAACCAAGTGGGACAATGTTAGATGTGTATGGTTTGTGGGAATAACCCCCACATTTTCATTCCCACATTTTGCCCACTACTTTCACTTTGTGTGATAGTGGGTTATATGACGGGTGGTTTTTGATGGGGAAGCACCACTATAAATACCCTCAAGCATAAGGTCCCTAAGCACAAAAAAATACTTTTTGAAAACAATTTCATCTAGTAAGGTTTTTGAGTGCTTAGAAGACCTGGACGATTTTTGTGTTTTCCAAATTTCCTATTTTCGTATAACTAAATATGACGTCCTCATCGATTGTTTGACGTACTCGACAAGTGGTGCTACAATGTCTTGATTTTGACATTTTGATTCGAACAATAACTGGAGGAATTTATTTTTGATCTTTTTTTTTCTGATTACATTTCGTTTAAACCATGAGTTTACGTACATTAATATTAATTATTCCTTCATGTTTGTGCATCTTAAAAACATAACACTCAAAGTTTGCTAAACTCGAGTAAAAGGTGGCCACCAAAAGACTACCATAAATATGATAACCTACATCCAGAGTGCAAAAAAAAGACATATCTCTATAAAAGGAGATACATGGGATATTTTTGGAAGAGTGCCCATCCATATCTACTAGCTTCAACTTTAGCTTTAACAAAAATATCTCTCTTCTCCCTTAATGCATTTATCGACGTATACCACTTTGTTGAATGAAGTGTCCCGAAGCACTCTTTTACCTTCCTCTAATTGCATCCATTGGTATGTCACTAGCCATGCAGTTTTATCAATCACTCATGGGGTACTTGACGCCAATTCTTGCAAACTGCACGTATTTGGATTTGATCCGACCAATAAAATTTCCCCACTATGTACCCCACCATATCATTAGGAAGCTCGCACCAATCTTTGAAGGTTTGGTGTATAAGGGATTTGCCAAATTTATTGCTTATTATATTGTAAAGAACATAGTATTTTTTCAACAACCGAAATTCTATCACCAAACTTAGAGTGATTTTATTCACTGCTCCAAAATTCTAAAATCATCAAATATTTGATTTTATCACATTATCAAATCATAAAAATATTAGTTTTGTATACGTTTTCATAGTGATAGTGATTTTAATTGTAGTGAGTATGAAATTAAGAAAGGTGATGACGCTATGTTTGATCAAGCTTTAGACATTCCAATTGAGAGTGATGGTGGAGATTTAGGAGGGATAATAGGGTATAGTATTGATGATTCTGACAGTGAGGAAGTCAACATATCAACTAAGAAATGGCTTGAGTTTAATTCAGTGGTTGACATGGATCATCCAATATTTTCTATTGGAATGTTGCTTCCTGATAAAAAGCAATTAAAGGCTACCAGAAAAGATAGGGTGAATGTAATTCTCAAGAAAGATTGCAAACTAAGGGTTAGGGTTGTTTGTAAAGATGCGTGTGGTTGGACCTTATATGGTAGGAAGTTCACTAAAGATCGTAATCACCCAACCTTCCAGATTCGAACGTACAAATCGAAGCATACATGCTGTAAAGATTATGCAAATAGGAATATGGATTACAAGTGGTTGTGCAATAAGTATATGAATTATTTTTTTGTTTATCCAAATTTCTCTTTCTTCATTTTAGAGTTTGCAAGGATTATGTGTTTATTGTCCCAAGGTCCAAGTTGTTTAGGGCAAAACAACTAGTTTTGAAATATTTCAAGGAAATTACAGTGAGCAATACTCTAAAGTTGAGAGCTATGGCCAAGAGATAAGAAACACTAATCTGTTGGAATATTTTCAAATATTTATAGTATCCCAATAACTATAAATGAATGGGTGTAATTAATCAAAAGATAAAACTTTTGGTCATTGGTCAAAAGTTATATCATTTGATTTTTAAAAAAGAATTATAACTATTCAAAAAATATTATTTGAATAGTTACAAAATTAAATGAATAATTATTATTATTTATTTATTCATAAAGACACCTATTGAAAGATGCCTCTATGAAGAGACATGAAAATTCCTATAAATAGGAATGGGATTTCATTTGGAAATCATATCAACAAATTCTAATATTATTTCTTCTCTTCCTTCATTTTCTAATATTATTAGATTATTCTATAAAGTATTGCTGCAGAAATCCTTTGTAGAAATTGAGTTTTTGTTATACATTACTCAGTGCATAGTGGACTATTCTCGTCAGTGCAAAACGCAAATAGTCATTGGCTTCATTGTATCCTCGAGGTTAATTTGCTTGGAACTCGTTTGCACACTGAAGATAAGTGGGGGCGAATATAACCTTAAAGATAGTGGCTTGATACACGCCTTGGAGCCTGTCCTATTTCTTCTTTTTCTTTTCGAGTTCCGATCGTGTGTTCGAGTTTTTTTCCTTACCGGAGTTTTGTACTAACATAATCTAGGTTCTAGTGTGGTTTGTTCCGAAGAATGCTCATTTGTTTCAAAGCATGTGTGCCAGGACTGGCTCATTGCAGGCCTTTATTAAAGGCAAGTTTGAAGGACAGTTGTTGAGTGCTGTTGGCATTGATGCGAATCATTGTATCTTACCAATTGCCTAGGCAGTGGTTGAAGTTGAAAATACAAATACATGGGTTGGTTCATTAAACTCTTAAGTGAAAGTAATAACATTGAAAATCAACATTCCTGGACATCGATGTCTAATAAACAAAAGATATGTATTTTAAATGTTTAATTTTCAATTCAATTTAGTTATCTAACATTTATTGATTAATTGTAGGGATTAATATTTGCATTAGGTACGTTGTTTTCGGAAGCTGAGCGTAGATGTGTCAGACATTTGCATATCAACTTCAAAAATGATGGGCTTTGAGGCAATGAAGGATGCACTATTGTCACGAGCTTTGGATTAATTTTACCATCGATGTAACTCAATTATAAATAGAGGTCTTCCTCGCGTTGCTTTTTTGTGGCATGCTCTTGTGGTTCTCTTTTGCTTTTAGTTGTTTTTGCTTTATTTTCGATACCTTGGAGAATTTCTATCGAGAATTCTCACTTTGTGAGAGTTAAACTGATTTAAACGGATTTGAGATATTGCACGAATTGTGAGACTAAATTTCTAACTCCGTAACACTATGAGCTGTTGCACGAACATGGCAAACTTCAACAATTGCATGGATAACTTAAAAGCAAAGAATCCAAATGCACATAAGTAGTTTTCGAATAAATCAACAAAAGCATGGTCGAGGTCTCATTTCAGCACCTTACCAAAGAGTGATATGTTGTTGAATAACTTGTGTGTGAGTGTTTGAACAGGTACATATTGGATGCAAGGGACAGGTCAATCTTAACTATGGCTGAAAACATCAGGTTCAAGTTGATGAATAGGTTCTATGTGAAAAGGAATGCAGCAGACAAGTGTTCTGGTCCACTTTGCCCTAAGATTCAAAAGAAGCTTGATAAGAATAAGGAAATTTCAGGACAATATCGGCCACAATCACCAACTTTAAGAAAATTCCAAATTAGGTGTCCTACGAACTAGTTCGCAGTGGACCTCGATGAGAAGCCATGTAGCTGTAGGAAGTGGAGTTATCTAGTATTTCTTGTGGTCATGCATTTTGGCTATTTAATTTGGTTCAACAAAGAGAAACCGTAAGCTTATGTGGATGCATGTTACACTATTGAGACACAAAAGGCAATTTACAAAGAAGCCGTTAATCCAATTAAAGGTCAAATCTCATGGCCAGCATCTACTTACAACCCAAATCCTCCGATTGTGAAAAAACAGCCAGATAGACCTAAAACATTTTTTGGCCGTATATAATATACTTATTTATGACAAATCTGGTAAAAAGAGCAAATTGGAAACAATACCATTAACTTTGAATGAAAAGAACAAAATCCACAACCGCTTTATACAATATTGTCGAAAGAACATACAGACTTATAACATATAGAGGTGGGCTTGTTAAACTAGTTGTTGTAGACAGACAATATAGAATATATAGTTTGTGCTATTGTGAGTGCAAAAAGAAAGATAACCCCAATCAAAGAAAGAATAGCCCATGGATTTGTGAAGTAAGTGTGAATGAGATTAGCACGCCATTCATTCCATGGTTTCTTACAATACCTGTTCACCATCTTCCTTACTTCATCCAGGTTATTATTTGGGTCCAACGTGATGTCTTTTGACAATGAGTTGAACATGTTAGCCACTGCTTTGTCACTCTCAAGTGCATTTTGAATGATCCCTTTTGAGTGTAAAAGGGCCACATCTTTCTCATTGTCTATAATGTTGTCCATGAAAAGTATATAGGATGAAATCTCATTACCTGCCCCAACATGCAAACGCTCGAATGCTACTAGGTTTAGAAACATGGATTCCGTGGCATCATCTATGATGATAGTTGGTAGCTTAAGGATCCCTCCACGGAATGTTATATCCTTGAGACTAATAGTTTTACTTTTCTTGAATCTGATTCCGGCTTCATTGAGCTCCATTGCGGATCTAATGATGTCATCCCCATCTTCGTAGTGTGGTCTGCGATACCAGTGACGTTTTCTTTGTTGTCGATGACTTGGTATGTCCGGAAGGAGACTCTTTCGATACACTTCCAATACGTGTAAGCAACTTCCCACACATGAGACAGGCGTATTGGAGGAGTAGAACTTGAGTATAAGTTTGTTCACAAATTCTTCATCCTGCATCAGTGTAGAACTTAAAAATTAAATTATGCTATTAATCCCCTTTTTTTTATTAAAGTTGTGAATTTAATATTTATACTTTTTGAAATTTAAAATTTTAATCATTACCCAAATAGTAGCAGTTAAATCCGTTTGGTTAAATTTAATTATTAGTCTTGTACTATGTGTATATTTGTAGATTTAGTTCATATTATTCAGATGCATTATTCTAAAGCCATATACTTTTCTTCTAATTTTGAAATTCCAATCTTGACTCCAAAGATCATCGTTAAACTGCAGGGATGTCACCGCATGCCTCCCCCCTGACGAATTATTATTTTAGTCTCTTGAAGTATTTAAAATTATAAGTTAATTTAATGGTAAAAATACACTTTGCTCCCTTCACCCTAAAGATGAAAATTTTTCAATTTAATCCCTTTAAAATCCTAAAATAATAAGCATATATAAAGATAAAACTATACTTTGACCCCTTTAAAATTTAATAATTTAGTTTCTCAAAGATAAACTTTTGGCTTTAGCTCCCCTTAATTTATTAATTGGATTTTTAGTGAGTAATATGTGGAAACAATAAACTGACATGTCATTACTATTTTTACCACATCAAATTTTGGAAATAACAAAACTTAATGAATTTAACAATTATCATTTGGCAATGACTGGAATTTCAAAATTCAGAACGTAGAGAAACTAAAAATGATAAATTAAAGAACAAATACAAATAGCATAATTTAACCAACTAGTAGTGATTCAATAATGGGTCCAAAGACTAGGGATTACCTTGGTTCCATTGCTATCAACAGCAACTAAGCTATGAAGAACTTGCATTGGCAATTGATTCTCGAGCATTAACATATCTCGTTTAATAAATGGTATAATATGTATCTTCCCATGATTGCTAAAGATTGGGTCGGTTTCAGCATAATCTTCCATTGTATGAGTATCAAAACACAAGATTTCCAACATGAAACAACCATCAAGAATCATCAACTGCATAAACTTGTGATCATCATCTTGCCACATTGTATCAAGCAACTCATAACAATCTCTAAGCTGCTGTAAATCTTTATCTAAAGATTCAACAAACAATTGTAGTGGTTTGCCTGATCTCTTGAGAAAATGAAGGAGGGCTCGTTGTTTGTGATCTTCCATGGGGTTAAGATGAGGATGGCCATGATGGTAAGGGCCGAAAGAGACGACTTGAGGGATGTAAGCTTTGTTGTTTAGATCAGTGATGTTGGGAGGTACTTTATAGATTGATCGTTTCATCCAATGTTTCATCTCTGTCTCTGAGGCCACCATGGTTTTCAGTTCTTCATCAACTTCAATAAGCCACTCCGCTCTCCCCATTTTTGCTTCAAAAGAGATAACGGGAACAAACAAAATGTGAAAAGAAAAAGGGTGAAAAATCCCTTCCTTCAATGTGTATAAGATCCGGGTTGAAGTCATTCTGTTTTTTCTCTTTTTATGTTAGAAGCAACACTTAAGAAAATTCAAATACCATGGAGCTTATTATATTACAACTCAGATTGTATTTTATTCTTTTTACTTATAAATAAACATATTAATTTTTTTATGTTAAATCAAAATGTAATTTTATTTTTTATCTTAAAATTTTTATCCATATATATTATTAAAAATTGATATGGCTTGTGAAATAAGTAAACACTGACATGTGGAATACCATGTATATTTCATGTTGATATATAAAAATCAATTTTTAATAGGATCAGTTTACTCTTAAATCTACTATATAAAGATTAATTTACTTATTTTTTAATAAAAAAATAAAATATAATTTAATTCCTAATAAAAATGTACATAGTTTTATTGATTGCTTTTATGTATAATTCTTATCTCCGTTATCAAGGCATGCAAGATATGTGAAATAAATTAAGTAAAAGAGCACCAAAACAGCCGCTGCAAGAAAAGTATCTCAAAACATTGCTATATTTTTGTATTATTTTAAAACAGCTTCAAACATATTTCTAAAATAAAAAAAAAAACCTTCAAACATATAATGTCATGTAACAAAGTTTTAGCTAATATCACTTGTATAAAAATATTAGTGAAGAGAACGAAAAATTAAAAATCGAATTGAATCTGAATTGAGGTATTTAAATAGTTTATAAGATATAATTTTAAAAGTTTCGATTATCTGAAATAGAATTGAGGTATTTAAATAGTTTATAAGATATAATTTTAAAAGTTTCGATTATCTGAAATAGAATAGAATCGAATTTTATTATAATGAATAGTTAAAAAATTTGACCAAATTAAATTGATATCATCCTACTAAATATTCAAAAATCTAAATGCATTTATGAGAAAATATGTAATTTATAATTTAATGGAGATAAAAATAATGTGTGCAAGAGACAAAAAAATTGAATCAAGAAATCCCAGTATTGCAAATAAGTTTGGAGGTTAAACAAATGTTTAAAATCATTTTCAGAAATTGCATTTGGTGCAATAGTTTTGGACTAAAGTTATTTTGATATATTGTAGGATATTTTGAATTTAAAAAAGTCTATATTAAAAAGAAAATTTTCACTAAATTATATATTTTTATAAAAATAAAATATAATTTTATTAATATATAAACTTACATCTTTATAATTTTAAAGATTAAATAAAATTTTATCATTTTAAGAGTCAAACTGTAATTTTATTATATATTATTTATGATTTTATAAATTTTTAAGAGTTCTAAAAGGGAATTATCAATTTTAGGAAGATCAAGCCTCTTGCTGCTGCCCTTGAATATGTCTTTATTGACAAAAAAGAAAAGAAAAAAGTCAATTAAGCTTCTTAGTTAAAGTTGATCGGGTTAACCATTATACAAAAAGATGACATGTAGCTTACCACGTACAGTTGATGCAGAGGTGACATTTAGTCTGGTCAACAAAAAAATATTTAAAAAAATACTAAAAATGCAAGTTAGAGTAAACTTGAACAAATGGACGTTTAAGTTTATTTGCATCTAGACATTAATTTATATAAGTTAACTCTAGGCATAGTTTTTTTTTAAAATAATTAATAAAATGTTATAAAAAAATATTAAAAAATTATAAAAATTATAAAAAATTTAAAAGCAACAAATGATATTAAAAAAATCTTAATTGTATGAGTAAATACTTAAATCCAATATGAATTCAAGTAAGCAATTCAAACTTAAAAAAGAATATATTGAGAGATAACATTCAAAATTCAAATAAATAAATAAGTAATATAGAATACTATTGAAAAACAAAAGACATTCACATTGAATCTTAAAAAGATAATATATATATATAATTATTTTTTATTTTGCTAAGTGGTGGTGCCAGCCTCCGGGTTGGCTATCGTTCACCTTTTTCCTCTCCCATCAACCCTTTCTTTCTTTCTTCTTCTCATTCACCACACATGTTTTCTCCCTTTTCAATTTATAGATCTACTTTTATGCGTATCTTTGTTGTCTTCACAAGTTGTGATGGACAGCTGACGGCGTCTATCATTCACTAAAACTCCATCGGTCACCAGTAGTTTTTCTTGGAAAGTGGATGACTCTTTGTCAACTTCTTAATCTGTTTTTGTTTTGAAAATATTTTAGAATAATAAATGATTTCACGTGTCGATTTAGACCCGTGTTGTTTCAAGTTTTATATGCTTTTTTGTTTGTTTTTCCATTGTTTAGTCAATATTCAGTTTTAAAAGTTTTTTCTTCTCTTGTAGCACATTTTTTTAGTCTTGTTTATGCATGTAATCTTAGTTTTACAAGTGCTTTTAGGGATGATTTTGTTGTCGTCCTCTCTAGTTTGGTGAATGTTCAATTCTTTTGTCGATTTTTACTCGTCACTTTGGACCATCCTGGGCTAATTTCCTTATCGTATTAAGTGCTTGCAATCACTCCAGATACGTCGTGCTTGAGTTATGTCAAAGCCGATTGTCAGCATGTCATAATGTTCTATTGATGCTGAGGCTAAAGCCTTCGTTGTGTTGATGGAGCTTGTCCTTTACCTGTTAGAATTTATAAAATAAATTTAAAATAAAACTTAATAAATCAGGATCTATCATGTCAAATCATCAAGAATAAATAAATATCAGAACTATATGCGGAAGCGTACCTAAATCTATTGATTCCTTGAAACTTTCTAGAACTTGGGGATTTGATCTTCCAAATTAGCACACAAGAAATTCAGAGAATATCTGCTCTTTCTTTCCTAATGATGGGATATTAGAAAAGATATCTTGTGTATAATTTGGGGACCATAATCCTAATATTTATAACCTTAGCATATTAGTTCTAATCAAATTCTAATTAGCCATCATTAATTAGAATTTGATTAGAAGAGTATCTACACATATTTGACTCATACTTTATTTAATAATTAAAAGCCCAATAAAATTCTAACCAACTTAGATCACTTTTAATTTGGGCTAACCTATCATAATAGTAAATAATAACATGTAATTATCCTTATTATATATGTGATGTCCAAATTTTCCAACATTACCATCTACAACGAGTATTTGCTATTTTTTTCTCTAAATTATATGGTTCAATTCATCGAATAAATTAATGAATTTACCTTTCAAAAAAAGATATATATTGAGAATTTATTTTCAAACAGTTATTTTTTTATATTATAAAAAATCCATAATATTATTTAAAAAATTAATTTTAAAATGAATATGGACAAATGGATGGCTTAGTTTTAAATAAGCTTGAATTTTTTATTTTTTATTTTTTTTATCTAGGTTCATTCTAAACTTGCATTTTTATAATTCTTATTAATTTTTAGATTTTTAAAAAAATTTTATCTCTCAATATATCATTTTTTAAGTTTGAATTGTTTACTCAGGCTCATATTGGACACGAGTATGTATGAGTAAGATTTTTCTAATTATTTGTTTCTTTTAATATGAACAATTTGAATATGAACATCCACTTATTCAAGTTCATTGTGGACATGCCTTTTTTAGTATTTTTAAAAATAATTTTTATTAACTTTTTAGATTTTTTTTATTATTTAAATATTTCATGATGTGGAAAGATGCCACATTAGCATTAGCGATGTATGGCATGCCACTTGCCATCAATTCGTGCCCCTGTGTAATACTTTACACCTAATTCAAGAGATAATCAGACGCAAAGTGCTATATTCGTTGTCGAAGCAACTCAAAATAAACATATACATAAGCAATCATATGAAATTTCGAATCAAAAAAATTAATTAGATATCAAATAATTAAAGGACTCTAGGACACTACAAGTGTTATTTGAACTCAAATAGGCCCACATACGATACTTAAAGGTCAAAGACGATCAAATATAGAATCGCGTTACATTTCTTGAGTCAAATTATTAAAATACAAGACTATGTCTCAAAATAGTTATATCATGTCTTAAGACATACCTCTACTATTTCAGACCCAACTTTTAAAGTTTTATGTCTTAAGACATTAAGGACCATGTGTTATCAATGTTATGAATTCAATGCTCATCTACAATATTATATTCATTCATTTCATATTTAAATATCATTTACAACTTCTAAGCATTAATGAGTCATTGCCCCTATTAATTAAACAAGGAAACATATACTTCAAACACATCAAATAAAATAACAAATATTCCATGTATGTAATAACACGTCTTCTAACCAAACACATCATAAATGTGCAATGCACAACTATATACTCTTCAAACACACTAATATATATATATATATATGTATAGCTTAACCAAAATATTCTCCAAATATACAAACTCCCGGGTGCATAAAGCAAACTTAACAATATAAACAAGTTCAAAGAGCTCAATATATTATGGCATGCTACTATACTGGAAAACATGCCTCCCTTATTTTTGAATTTTAACTTCAAAGTTTCATGTCTCGAGACTTAACCCTCATGTCTCTGGACTTAAGTATCAAGACAATGCACAATGTCTCAAGACTTTGAATTAAATTTTTGGTATTTTAGTTTCAATGTTTTATGTCTCCAGACAATATCACCGTGTCTTGAAACTTGGTACTCTATGTCTCAAGACAAACATGCCATGTCTCGAGACATGTACCATTGAAATGCATGAATTACATGAAAATGTTCTTGAGATCTCAAAACATGTTCTTGATGTGTTGAGACACATGCCCATAAATGCAGAAAACAAGCATTGCAAGTCATGCAATTGAGTCTTTAAATGTGTCTAAACATGTATAACATGCAACCAAACCAACACAAACATTTTGACATGTCATGTCAAATAAAGTCTCAATCATGCTCACTAACACAATAGATAAAAAATTCATTAGACAAGTAAAATGTGAACCGTAAAACATACATTTCAACTTGAGAATTTTCTTTACTTATCCAACTTAGAAGCATCCAATGGACCCAAACAAAAACATACCAAACATGCCAATTATAACAAGTCCACATGGAAATATACTCAAAACATAATAATTCACCTACTGACTGAGGTATATGCCCAAAACTAAGATCCAAAGCATGAAATTACAAAGTCTAATAATTGTAGCTAAGACTTAAGGACTTGGATGCTAGCATTATTGAATCAAGATTTTTACTCACTCTTTCTATTTGTGTCACAGGTTGCGCAAAGGAACCTATAGCTGGTGCACATAATTCAAACCTTTTATGTTCCCTTGGGGTCATTCAGCCTTTCGGAACTGGCCCATCTCTTGAAAGAGGCTCAAGGCCCATCTATTTCTTCTTTCTCTCTATTTCCTTGTTTTCCTTCTTCTTCCTTCACCTTACCCATATCCGTCACTTCTCACCATGACTGCCATGATTGTCTGACGTTTTCTCTCGCATCAGACGATCGATCCCAAACCACCAAAGTGAATCTCTAAGTCTCCTATTCAAATGTATGAGATTAGATTTCTAAAAAAAAAAAACCCTCAAAAATTTTGAGGTCACTCCCAAAGGTTTAGAATTTTTGTGCTCCAATTTCTTGATCCCTTCGCCGGTATGGCTTAATTTTGAGATGTCTTTCTACTTGTCTATGGCTACTATTTCACCATTTGGATCGTTTAACCATCGCATGGAGCTCATTAACCGAACCTTGAGTAGACCCAAGGTGCTTCTTTCTCCCTGTTTGTTGCTTTGTTTATTGCATGGGTTCAAGTGTATGGAGTTGTTGCCGGCTAAATAAGGGTTTAGATAGGTAGTGTGGTGAGCAATTATGATGAACAGTGGTGGTCGACGAATGAAGTGTTCAGTGAGTTAGATTTAAATGATAGTGATGGTGAGTGAATGAAGCTTGAGTCAAGTTTGTAAGGGAGTTTGGCCAAGTGATGGTTACAGGATAAGAGTCAGTGAAGGTATGACAATAGTGGTAGATGGTTATTTGATGGAAGCAATAATGACATCGTTAAAGGAGGAGGCAACTAGGGTTCTTAGGTTAGAAGGGTAAAGATGAATAAAAGAAGAGGAGAGAGAAAAAAATGAAAAAGAGGAATAATGAAAAAAAATCTTTTGGATTTAGTTGTGGAAGAGATGGATTAATAGTTGAGGGACTAGTTTAATCAATTTCGTTAACCAATGTGACCAAATTAGCAAAAATAAACAAATTGAGTAACCAAAATAATAATGACTTAATTTTAGAGTGACTAAAGGAGTAGATTATTTCTATCATTAGGACAAGGGCATCTTATTCCTGCCTCTCCACGTTTTGATTAATCTTAAAATTTTCATAATTGTGAGCAAATTGTGAAATTTAGGTGGTCTGCATATTCTCATTGGATTATACGTTTTCAATACAACAAAGTCCATATAATTATTTTCTACTGAACAGCATAGCAATTCCAATAAATGTCCACTATATTTATGTTTTATATTTATTGGATTAGAACAATAAGCTCCTTAAGTTTGGATGAGAGCTGCAAAGAGTAATTCATTCCATGTATCAGGAACTCCGGGGAGACACCAATGTGTACAATCGATGCCGTGGCGGCCTCTATAGCCAAAGACTGAAGGGTGACCGTCCTTTCTTTGTTGGGACAAGCCAGTTATGTCAAGCAGATGAACTGGCTTTGACACACTTCGCAACACTTTGTTTAAAATAACTTGAGCTGGATGTGGACCTGCCAGATACTCTCCGCTTAACAATGGGCGTATTTCCCCTACGCATGTATTCGCTGTTCTATCTACCCAATCCTTGGAACTGATACAACAAGAGCAAAGACCAAGTCAATCCTATATCTTTTGCGTGATACTTTGATGGGTAAACAACATTAGTAGTCATCCAACTATGATTTTTTTTATGTCACTCAATTATGAAAAATTACAAAATGTTCACTCAGCTATTCAATTTTGTCTTTTTTGGTTAGCCAATTATTTTGGATTTTTGAGTGCTTCCATTTTTTATGTTAGTCAGTGACCAAAAAAGATAATTGAATAGTTAAGTAATCATTTTGTAACTTTTCATAGTTGGGTGACTAGAAAAGAAATTTATTAATAGGTTGGGTGAACTCTACCGTAGTTTACCTTAATTTGATTCGAGTCGTTATTGGTAAAAGTACCATGAATGCCCTTGTACTAAGAGTCAGATTGCATACTGCTTCTTTTATTTAAAAAATTGGCAAATCAAATAATAAACAAACCCTTTTTATTAAAATTTCATTAATTCTTATTGTTTAAAACAGGTGTCATTGACAAAATAACTACATAATTACACGTAATATATCACATGTACCTTATATTGACATAGAAGGAGCAGTTTTTAACCGTAAAAATAGTTGAAAATTTTCGAAGGATCATTTTATTCTTTGATTTAATATATAGTGATTAATTTACTTTTTTTTAGTAGAGAGAGAAAAATGCAATTAAACTATGTGATCTTAGTTATTCAAAAATTAACAAACAAATTGCTTACTTCATATGATCGGGAGAGACGCCTTGGAAAAACACCTTGGTTTTGGCAGGATCCACATTCAAGTTCACCCATCTCGCCCATGTCCTTAATGCTTTCTCATATGCAACCGTGCGATTCATGTCTTTGTGAGTTACATTATTGTCTTGGACATAATCCCATCTGCAATAGCATATCCAACCAATGTTCTTTCAAAGCTTTATGTTTATTTGGGCATAATGATGAATTTAATACTTAATATTTATTTATTTTTTGTCAATTTGACCCTTATTTTTTTAAAAATGAAAAAAAAATTAACTCTTTCAAAACGAGTCAAATTATTTTTTTAACAGAAATATTGACTAAAATATTAATATTTTAACGATGTTGATATGACAACTTGCGTTACAATCCATGCGGATATGATACTATTTATCTTATATGTCCCATCAACAAATAATTTAAATATTATAAATATATTAAAATTTAAAAAAATATTAAAAGAATTATAAGTTCATAAAAATTCAAAGAAAAACATAAAGCACATGTGATTTGCTATGATTGAAAATTTAATATTTTAATGAGTATTTTTATTTTAAAAAACAGCAATTCAAATCTTTTTAAGAAATTAAGAGTCAAATTTAATTGAAAAAATAAAAGCAACTCACGATTGTTTTCGACCGGTGTGGAGCCACCAATGCCAAGTGTCAAAGATCAATACATCAACTCCTTTCCATAGTTGTCCACCCCAAATTGAGTTGAGTTTTAGGACTCGCCCGTGTTTTCCATTAATAATATCAACAAGAAACGCATTGCGTGACAACATAATTGAAACTCTATATGCCTGAAATGAAAGAGAATGGAATCCTCTTATATAAGAAAAATAAATTGGTAAATTACCCTAATAGTCACTTTAGATATTGTTTGTTCTTATTTTGGCCATCTCAATTTTTTTTTTGGTTAATTTGGTTACTTTAAAAATTGAAATTGATCAAATTGGTCATTTCACCATTAAATGGTAATGAAAGATTAATTGTGCATTTCCATGTTACCCACTCTAAAATTAGAGTAAACTATTAGCCAATCACTTTAAATAGGGGTCGTTTCTATTTTGATCATCTCATTTTTTTTCTTGTAAAGCACTGATAGTCTTCCATAACCATTTAACGGTAGAGTGATAAATTTGATCAAATTTATTTTAGAGATGGCCAAATTAAAAAAAATTATTTTAGAATGACCAAAATAAGAATGACTCTTATTTAAAGTGACTAAGGATGTAATATACCAAAGAAATAAAAAAATTACTGGGAAGCTGAATGTGGAGAGGCCTCCAATCCTTTGAGAGGTGTATTTGGCATGAGGGGCAGATTTATGAAGCAAACATACGAGTGATAGCCATTGATTTGAACTCAGTGAGTCACCTACAAACATAATTCGTTTCCCTCTAAATCTCTGTAAAAAGTCTCTGCCATTGAACCTGCTTTGTTCAAATTCAATTATAAGGTGATGGTTGCATTAAAAAAAGAAGAAGTAATTGAAGATAGCCAAAGCCCCTGCTATTTTGTTTCAGTTTATATTAAGTGATCACATAAAAGGGTAGTTTCAAGTTAGCTAATTTATTTAGAAACACTTCACTACCGTTTTGTCAGCTCAATTTTAAAATTTTTATTCTTTTATGTCTTTGATTAAAAATAGATAAATTGAAATAAAAGTACCATGGAAGTTTTTATACTAGAAGTCAGATTATATTTTGCTTCCTCTACTAAAAAATGAGCAAATTAGTCACTGTACATTAGACTAAAGAGCAAAATAATCATTTTGTTAAAAATTCCATCCATTTCTCGTGTTAAAAATTGGTCATTATATGTCAACATAAGGTACATATGACACACCACTTGTCACTGTCTAATTATCCGTCAACCACACTAGTTTTTAACAATTCATATGTATGAAAGTTTAATAGGAAGGACCAATTTGCTCTATGATCAAATGTATAAAGATTAATTTGCCCGTTTCTTAAATAGAAGGGTAAAATGCAATCTAACTTCTTGTACAATAGCCTCAATAGTACTTTTACCAACAAATTCATCATGTCATGATGTTGTGGCACGATAAAATTTTTAATATATTACACATTTAGTCACTCAATTATATAATAATAAAAGGATGACAGTGATCTTTTCTAAATTTATATAATAATAAATTCAACCTCAATATTACATATTATATTAACAAAAAGAATTACGTCAATTTAACTTTAATTTTCTTTAAAAATTAAAAAAAATGAAAATTATGAAAATTTGTTTGTATCAATCAATTACCCATTCTATAATTCTTTATCTATATGTTTAAAATCTCATTTGGTACAATGCTTTATCAAATATAAAACAAAAATGGCGTAAATTTTTTTATTTAAATGTAAATAAAAATACTAGAATAAGATAAATTTAATTAAATTGAAACAAAATCTCTAAAATAGAAGTGTTTGAGGGAGGTCGGTTTTTCAAAAGAAGTTTTTGATGTGTCGTTTATTTGAATGTCGGTGGATCCCTTAACATATTGTCTTGTGTCAATGTTTTATTTTCTTATTTCATAAATAGTCCTGAACGGTTCATTGAGTGTGAGCGCCTTGGTTGGTGCAACAGAAAGTATTTCAAGTCACATCTCTACCAATTTAGGTGCTCTCTATCTCAGTGAACCCTTCAGGGCTCTCTGTAAGTCGAGAAACAATACTCCGAAATGGGCCAATATCTTTCGTTAAGAGATCCATCGAGCAAACAACACTTCAAAAGTTTCTTTTCAAAGAGAGTTCGACCTTCTCCCAACACTAAAAATAAGTGACAAGTAAT
Source organism: Gossypium hirsutum (assembly GCF_007990345.1). Taxonomy (NCBI): domain Eukaryota; kingdom Viridiplantae; phylum Streptophyta; class Magnoliopsida; order Malvales; family Malvaceae; genus Gossypium; species Gossypium hirsutum. Next base: position 951,757 of record NC_053432.1, read on the forward strand.
TGAAAGGAAATTGTAGAAAAGAAAAAGGAAGGTAAAAACCTTGGCAAAATGCATGCAGTGGGTTGCCATCTAAATTTTTGATAGAGATGATCGGGTCGACCATTGTGTTGGCAGTTGAACTGCTCAAGTATGAAGGGGCAATCAGTGAAATTGTAAAGAGGGTTGAAGCTGTTGTTCCAATAGGGTCGGAAGCGTGTAAATTATTGTATTAAAAAAATCACACAAAGTTCAATTCCCAGGGAAGAGAGGTGGATCACATGGATCTCTTAAATACCAAGTCTTTCCTTAGTCAGAATATCCATTCTATAGTAATTTAATAGCACAATTAAATACTACTATTATACCCTCAAATATTGAAAGAAAAATAGGACAAGAAAGAACACAAGAGTTTTAACGAGGTTCGGTAAATTATACCTACGTCCTCGGGCACTAACACCAGATGATAACTTTACTATCTCGAAAATATTACAAACAAATAGAATTCCTTAAGAATTCTCAAATGGGAGAAGAGAGAAAACTAAGAGAGAAAGATTGGTTGAGATGAATTGAAATGAGAAATGAGAAGGCCTATTTATAGTTGAGGTTCAAGGACCAAACAATAAATAGCCCATTATCTCAAGGACCAAAAAAAATTATCCCTTGCCACTTTTCCAAAGTTGGTGGTTGTCATTATTGATTGTCTCCCATTAATGTTAATGGCAACCATTATTAATTGTCTTCCATTAATGTTAACAATCTCCACCTTGAAGATTTGATTAGGATAATCACATCTTCACACACTTCCTTCAACTCCCCAAATTCGATAAAGCTATCTTTTGTAGTGCCTACAAATGCGCTCTCGAGCGCCATACACCTGAAGGTGCTCAAATTCTCAGGATGTTAATCAAGTTCAAACAATGATTAAACTTGATTGTTGTTACCACCTTGGTCATCATATCTGCGGGATTATCTGCTGTCGGAATCTTCTGAAGTAGAATTTTTCCTTTTTCAAAGACTTCCCGCACAAAGTGATATCTTACGTCGATATGCTTGGTTCTTGAATGATAGACTTGATTTTTCGCTAAATGAATAGCGCTCTGACTGTCACAATATAAACTTATGTGACTTTGAACAACTCCTAAGTCTTTCAACAATCCATTAAGCCAAATAGCCTCCTTAATAGCTTCTGTAACTGCCATATATTCTGCCTCTATAGTAGACACAGCTACTGTAGACTGTAAGGTAGACTTCTAACTCACTAGGGCTTTCGCAAGAGTAAACAAATATCCCGTAGTTGAACGACGTTTATCTAAATCACCAGCAAAGTCGGAATCAACATATCCAACTACAAACTGACCAAGTGCTTCATCCTGTTCAAAATTTAAACCAACATCTACGGTTTTTCGAAGATACCGTAGAATCCATTTCACAGCTTGCCAATGTCCTTTTCCAGGATCATGCATATACCTGCTCACAACTCCAACAGTTTGTGAAATGTCAGGCCTCGTACACACCATCGCATACATCAAACTCCCAACTGCATTAGCATATGGGACTTTCGCCATATATTCTCTTTCTTCTTCAGTTTTCGGAGATAATTGAGCACTAAGTTTCAAATGAGAAGCAAGTGGGGTACTTACATGTTTTGTGTTTTCATTTACACCAAAACATTGTAATACCTTTTTCAGATATTGCTTCTGATTCAAACAAAGCTTGCCTCTCTGTCTATCTCTACTTATCTCCATGCCAAGAATCTTATTGGCCTCACCTAGATCTTTCATCTTGAACTCTTGATTCAACTGAGCCTTCAGCTTATCTCTCTCTTTTTGGCTCTTCGAAGCGATTAACATATCATCAACATACAAGAGTAGATAAATGAAAGATCCATCATACAGCTTCTGCAAATACACACAATTGTCATATTTGCTTCTTGTGTACTTCTGCCTTCTCATAAAGCTATCAAATCGCTTGTACCACTGCCTCGGGGATTGCTTCAATCCATATAGCGATTTGTTCAGCTTACAAACCCAATTTCTACCACCAGCATCTGTGTATCCTTCGGGCTGAGTCATATAGATCTCCTCTTCTAACTCACCATGCAAGAAAGTCGTCTTAACATCAAGTTGAGCTAGCTCCAAATTCAACTGTGCTACCAAGGCCAACAAATTCTAATGGAGGAATGCTTCACAAAAGGGGAAAATACATCATTGTAGTCAATTTCCTCCTTCTGAGCGTAGCCTTTAGCTACCAATCTTGCCTTGTAGCGAATATCCTTCTTGCTAGGAGATCCATCTTTCTTTGCGAATACCCACTTGCATCCGATTGCCCTTTTACCTTTCGGTAATTGCGCCAACTCCCAAGTATTGTTCTTCCGGAGAGACTGCATTTATTCATCCATGGCGCTTTTCCATTTATCACTTTCTAAGCTTTGCATTGCTTCTTGATAAGTGATAGGAATATCATCAACAACGGGAAGGGCGTAGGCCACCATATCAGTAAATCGAGCAGGTTTACGAATTTCTCTCCGTGGCCTTGTAACTGCAACTGGTTCTGGTGTACTTAGTGGTTCTTGGGTCAGAACCTCTTCAACCTCTAATTCCTCCATTGTGGCTGGAGAATTAGACTTATTAACTGGGCAAATCCCCATCTGCTCAAACTCCACCTGTTTTGGAGTACACTCCACCTGCTGTGGAGTATTGCTCGTCTGAATATCTTTATCTGCTACCTTTTTCAATGTGGCAGATTCATCAAAGGTAACATCTCTGCTACAGATCATTTTCTTTGTGCTTAAGCACCAAAGACGAAATCTCTTCACTCCAGAAGTGATTCCCATAAAGAGAGCTTTCTTTGCCCTCGGATCTAACTTTGACTCCTTCACATGGTAATATACAGTGGATCCAAACACATGTAAGGAATCATAATCTGTAGCCGGTTTTCCAGACCATACCTCCATAGGAGTTTTTCTTTCTAATGCAGATGATGGCAAACGATTAACAAGATGGCCAGCGTATGTCACAGCCTCAGCCCAAAATTGCTTGCCCAACCTAGCATTGGACAACATACATCGAACTTTCTCCAGCAATGTTCGATTCATACGCTCTGCCAATCCATTTTGCTGTGGTGTATCCCTAACTGTGAAGTGTCGAACAATACCATACTCTTGGCACACATCGAAGAACGGATCACTTTTATATTCCCCTCCATTGTCCGTCCTAAGCCGCTTGATTTTCTTGCCAGTCTGGTTTTCGATCATAGTTTTCCATTTAAGAAAAACTCTAAGCACTTCATCCTTAGTTCTCATGGTATACACCCAAACTCTTCTGGAAAAGTCATCAACAAAAGTAACAAAGTAGTGCTTTCCTCCCAATGAAGGTGTCTTGGAAGGCCCCCACACATCTGAGTGAACATATTCCAAAATACCTTTTGTATTATGGATAGCAGTACCGAATTTCACTCTCTTTTGCTTTCCAAGAACACAATGCTCGCAAAATTTTAATTTGCAAGCCTTTGCACCTTTCAACAATCCTTGCTTTGCCAGAATTTGCAAGGATTTTTCGCTGGCATGTCCCAACTTCATATGCCACAACTGTATTGAGTCCAATTCTTTGTTACCGGAAGCTGCAGCGACTGCTCCAATAACTGTACTACCTTGGTAGTAATACAAGTTATTTTTCCTGATGCCCTTCAATATCACAAGTGCGCCAGATGTCACTTTCAAAACCCCATCTCTCATAGTAACAACTGAACCATTTGATTCCAGGGCTCCCAATGAGATGAGATTTTTCTTCAAACTGGGCACATACCGAACATCAGTCAGAACTCTGGTTGATCCATCTTGATTCTTTAATTGGATTGAACCTATCCCAACAGTTTTACAGGCATTGTCATTGCCCATATAAACAACTCCTCCATTTAGTTCTACTAAATCAGAGAACCACTCCCGGTTATGGGACATATGATAGGTACAACCCGAATCTAATATCCACTCATCTGAATGGAACGACGATGATGATGCAACCAGTGATAGTTCAGAGTCACTAGTATCATGCTTTGCAACATAAGCATCTACAGCAGCTTTTCCCTTATTCTTCAGCTTTGGACAATTTTTCTTCCAGTGGCCTTTCTCATGACAAAAGGCACATTCATCTTTCCCGAGTCTGGACTTTGACTTTAATCTCCCATTTTGAGTTTTCTTCCGAGTGTATGAACGACCTCGGACTACTAAAGCTTCTGTATCTCTGATTGAGTTTTTCTGTTTGTCCTTCTTTCTCTGTTCATAACTGTATAAGGCCGCACAGACTTCGCTCAGAGATATATCACTCCTGCCATGAAGTAGAGTAGTTTCTAGGAACTCAAACTCCTCAGGAAGTGACCCCAACAGCATCAAAGCCAAATCTTCATCTTTGAATGTCTCATCCATATTCAGCAAATCAGTGACTAACTGATTAAATTTGGTGATGTGATCATTCATTGTGGTACTTAGGACGTATGTGAAGCGAAACAGTCTTTTCTTCAAGTGGAGCTTATTTTGACTGTTTTTCTTCAAAAATTTTCTTCAAGTGCCACCCACAACTTATTTGCAGAAGTCTCCTTTGAAAAAGCATACCTCTGCTCTCGAGAAAGGCATGATCGAATTGTGCCACATGCCAACCGATTGATCGCCTTCCAATCTTTCTCCTGTACATCATCTGGTTTCTCTTCATCAATGGCAATGTCTAGACCCTGCTGAAAAAGGGCATCTAGAACCTCACTTTGCCACATACCAAAATGGCCTGTGCCATCAAAGATCTCCACGGCCAATCTTGCATTTGCAATTGTCGGTCTTGTCCACATGGACGATGTTGAAGCTCCTACACCGACCGTTTTCTCCATAATCTTTCAATATACCTAAGAAAATCTTTTCTGATGTGGAAGATCAGTTTAAACTGCAACCACAGAGCATACTACGATTAACCTTCGGCTCTTGATACCACTTGTTGTTCCAATGGGGTCGGAAGCGTGTAAATTATTGTACTAAAAAAATCACACAAAGTTCAATTCCCAGGGAAGAGAGGTGGATCACATGGATCTCTTAAATACCAAGTCTTTCCTTAGTCAGAATATCCCTTCTATAGTAATTTAATAGCACAATTAAATACTACTATTATACCCTCAAATATTGAAAGAAAAATAGGACAAGAAAGAACACAAGAGTTTTAACGAGGTTTGGTAAATTATACCTACGTCCTCGGGCACTAACACCAGATGATAACTTTACTATCTCGAAAATATTACAAACAAATAGAATTCCTTAAGAATTCTCAAATGGGAGAAGAGAGAAAACTAAGAGAGAAAGATTGGTTGGGATGAATTGAAATGAGAAATGAGAAGGCCTATTTATAGTTGAGGTTCAAGGACCAAACAATAAATAGCCCATTATCTCAAGGACCAAAAAAAAATTATCCCTTGCCACTTTTCCAAAGTTGGTGGTTGTCATTATTGATTGTCTCCCATTAATGTTAATGGCAACCATTATTATTTGTCTTCCATTAATGTTAACAGAAGCATCATACACCCATTTCCCTTTGTAAACATTGCATCTGCTTCCGTTCACCGCCTGCCAAAATTCAATTACAATGAAAAATACTGCAAAACCAAATGGACCCATCGCTAAAAGGACAGAACCTGTTGTGAAAGATAATAAGAGAGTTGTGGAAAGCCAAACAAACAAGTTATTGTGAAGGAGATGGGGAAAACCAAGGTGCTATATGGGAGTTAATTGGCATTGGTTTGTTGTGCGTCCTTTTTATAGGGGATGCGGGAAAGGCAAAATCATTGAAGTTGATATCAATGGAAAACAACCGGTTTCTCAGTGTTTTAGGAGGTTGGAGATTAAATTATATATGAATATGAGAGTTAAAATGTAATTTTATCTTTGTATTGTCTTATTTATGTGATTTTTTAAAAATAAAAACTAAATCAAAATTCTAGCATTTAGGGAGTGTAAAACTATAATTTTACAATATATTAATTTAGGATTTTATGAATTTTAGGGGTCTAAAGCTACAATTATTTTTTAAAAAACTAATGGTTATACAATTTTAAACAAAATTGACACCTCCTCTTTTATTGGGTTGGTATTGTTATTTTTTAATAAAAAAATTATAATTTTAAATTTTTTATAAATTTATTTTTATAATTTTTATGTTTTTAATAATTTTAAGCTTTAAAAGGGATTAATTGATTTTTTTTTTAAAATTTGTTACTAATGCCTTTTTGACACTTTAACCATATTGTTAAAAAAAATTAATTTACTTCCAATAATGTGTAAAGGTTAAGGGTTAAAATTGTTATTAGACCTTATATATAAACACCAAAACAAACATTTAACAATACAACTTTAACGGTGGGGTTGTTTTGCTCACTCATCTAACATACATGGGCTAATTTACTCATTTATTCAATAGAGGGGCCAAAATGCAATCCAAAATATGATATAGAGCGTTTTATTGTATTTTTACCTTAAATATTCTTATTCAACTTTATTTTTTGGCTAGTAACTATTTTTAGTTTTGTTGTGTTAATTTTAAAGCTTAATAATAAATTTATCCTTTATATTATTTTATTAATTTAGTTTTTATTTTTTAGTTAAATTTAGTGTCCTCAACCTATTAAAAAATTGAATTTAACCATCAACCTTTTAAAATAGTAAGAATTATTATTTCTTTAACGACAAATGACAATACTAACAAAAATGTTAAAATTTTAAACATGGTAACCTACATTACACGACAATCCATATATACTTCATGTTTTTTTTTTGGAATTTTTATAAACTTTTTATTTTTTTATAAATTCGAAATTATTTATTGATGTAATATATAAGACAAATAGTTTCATGTCAATATAAAGTACACGTAGCACATCAACGTCGTTAAGAAATTAATTTTTACCAATATTTTTGCTAAAAATAATTTGAGAATTTAATTAAAAAAAGAATGAAATTGATAAAAATATAAACAATTAAGATGAAAATAATTTGAAGCTTATCCGTCACAAGTTTCCCATATTTACTTTTCCATCTTTTCATTGTTTTTATAAGAAGAAAGTCTACATATTGACCGACAGAATTTATGACCAAATTCATAACGCCTCAAATCGGTGAACTTTATTTTTGGTTATTTACAAAAGAAAATGTCAACTCCATTTATGAAGCCTTTTTTTTTTGGGGGGGGGGGGGGGGTCAAAAACCAGTGTTTATATTATCCTTCTTTCTTTCATACTTGACGAAATGCCTAATATGAAGGCACACAGTAAAGGAGGGGAATGCAATGGTTTTGTTATCAAAAATAGAAATTTGCATTCTAGTATTTTAAAATTTATTAAATTATAAATTTATATTTAATTTTTTAAATAATAAAATTATATTTTTACCCATAATAAAAAAAAAGTTGAAGTTAAAGTGGTTAATGGTGCGAGTAAGAGCAAGTGAAAGGAAATGGAAGCTTTTTAAATCTATAAAATTCTCTATCCTTGAATAATATAAAATCTTTGCTTGCAAGCAAAGTTGCCAAGTCATGAACTTTTTGTGTGCTCTTGTTTCTAGATTCTTAACTGAAATATCGAATACTCATTTCAGCTTTTATCATTTTTTAAAGGCAAATAATTTTATAAATATTGTCTATTGTAACTCACTTTGTACAAATTGCATTCTTTATTCACAATTTTTTACTTGCCATTATTCACTTGCATCTTTTTTAAGATTTTCATAAGCAATTCACGATATAATGATTGATGAAGTTTTTTTTATTTTTTTACGGGCGTGTCCCAGGCCGTGTGAAAACTGGAGCTAAACTTTCAAATTTAAAACATGTCAGGGATCCACATGGGCATATCACACGGCCGTGTGTTTGGACACACGGGTGTGTAGGATACCACATGGGCGTGGGAGAAGCGAACAACATCGCACACGGTCGTGCAATATGACCGTGTGAACCATACGGCCAGGACACACGGGTGTGTCCCTAGGCCGTGTGACGACTGGGCATTCAATTTTCGCAATAAACACAAGTTAAATTCGAGCCACATGGGCGTGTGACACGGTTAACATGATCGTGCCCTTATTTTAAACCCTAACCCTCTTTTCTTCTTATTTTTGTCTTTATCTCCTCTTCTTCAACCTTTAGCCGCCGGCTCTCCTACCAAACCCCACCCCAGCCCTTGGTGCCATCCCTTCCTCCTTTTGCAAGCTTGACCACCCCTCTCTTCCCCCTCTTCCACCCATCTCGCTTACAAACCAGCCCCCAACACCCCAGCCCCGTGCCTCGCCCATACACCTCAGCCCCGACTCACCCCCTCTCTTCCTAGGCCCTTGCCCATCGTCGCCAGCAGCAAACCAACACCCCAAGCACCCACCCGAACCGCCGATCACCACTCCGACCATCAACCACCGATCTTCCTTTTTTACCCTTCAAACTTCTTTACATTATTATTAGTTTTGTTTTCATTTTTTATGTTATTTTATTTTATTTACTCTTTTTACTTTTAATTATTATTATTATTACTAGTATTATTATTAGGCTTATTTTTACTATTATTTATTCACTTCATCCCTGCTTGATGTTTATTGATTTATTATTCTTCTTAATCTGTGCATCCAATTTAGTTTAGTTCATTGTTGCTAATATTTCCTATTCTTAAGTGAGTTTTAAACATTAGTAGTATTACATATATGTTGCCTTATGGTTATAGTCTTTTGGACGTCGGTTATAGTCTACTTGATTGTTTAATTATCTATATATATTTCGTGATCCTAATTTCGTATGCTTGATTGAGCTAAACTTAGATGCTTGTTTCTTCTTCGCTCGTCTATATATTGGTTCATCCAACTTGATTTATTGGATTACTTTCGTGCAGGTACATTATGACGAACAATCATGGCAAATATGTCGTCCCCATTTTGAAAAAGTGAAAGGGGCCTGACTCGACTTCCTCAGCTAGCGCATTTGCCAAGGCTCGCCATCTCTATCTCCGATTTTTGATAGGACCCCATGAGGATTTATACCAATTACACAGAGTTCAACCCCTCGGTTTGGGCCGATGCATTGATTGGCCAGCTTTGGAGCAGATCCAACTCGCCGACGACGTACATGCTGTTATCGCTACCGCTTCATATGATTGATTTTTTGTTATCATCGAGCCCACCTACACGGAGCTCACCTTGGAGTTTAGTGCTACCTTTTCGGCCCAGCAGGTCATGGAGGTCCATGATGAGCCCAATACTATTACTTTCCGCCTAGGTGGCTTGATGCGACACATGAGCGTCCTAGAATTTGGTGCTGCTATGGGCCTTTATACAGAGGAGTTCATGTTTGCCGAGAACTTCCTCCAACTTCATCAACTCATTCATCATTCTCATTCATGCTGTTGGACCGATCTCATAGGTGGCCAGACTCATATGACGCGAGTCGTTCAAAGGCTACTTCTCTCCCTCCAATTTTACGGTACATCCACGCCCTCTTAGCTCACACTTTGACCGGTTGAAGAGAGAGCACCGGTGTCGTCAGCACTCACGATGCCTACTTCCTTTGGAGCATGGCCTACGACCATATTATCGATTTGGCATACTTCGTCGCACTATTATTCTGCCATCAAATTGAACGACATAAGAAAGGCCCCCTTTGTTCAGGCCCTTAAGTGACTCGCATCGCTCGATACTTCGGTCTACTTGATACACCAGAGCAGACCTCGACGCTTACCCTAGTCGGCCATATGTCCCCTCAGGGCATCTCGAGTATGACACATATGAGGATGATTGAGTGACGACGTGGAATAGATACTCCTCAGTACCCCTTGTTGCATTCTGATGCCTAGGATGATGATAAGGACATTACTAATGATGTCCCTCCCCCTCACGAGGATCCACCACAGCCTCCACCATCGAGTCACCTCCACGCTCCTTCCACTGCTAGCTTTCAAGGAGTTTACTGATTTCTGTCAGTACTGTGCCCAGAAGTTCGATAGTCTTGATGCAAGGTTCGATAGTATCGACAAGACTTTGCGGTAGATTTGCGAACACCTACATATCACTCCTCCAGTGCCACCGGTTCACGACACCGACGATGAGGACCTTTGAGTCCATTTATTTATTTTATTTTTATTTTTATTTTTATCTTTCTTTATATCTGAAGACTTATGTTTTTATATTTTGAACTATGTTTATCTTAATGGTTATTATCGAGTACGCCTTAATTCCCTTCCACAGTGTTGTTTATTTTCTTATTAGTAACTCAGAACCATGCCTTCATTGGTCATATCTACAAATCTAGCCTTCGTTATTCCAAGGATTTCATCCAAAAATTCAGGGTAGTTTCACCCCTCTCCCTCTCTTTTGATATTATATTTATATTGCTATTATATATCTTTGTACATTGAGGAGAATGTACATCTTAAGTGTGGGGAGGTTATTTATGTGATTATCAGAAAAACCTGGAATTTTTATCTTGTTCTTAAATAATTTTCTCATATCATTATTGAAGTAAATTTTGATTGATTTATGATTTTCATTGATATGTTTTGAATTAAATCATAGGTAATTGTGCATTGATTGCTTAAACTTTAAGACATTAGCGAATCGAGTATGATAAGTTGAAACTTTTGAGAATTAAAATTGCTAGGTTATTTCCCTGAATTGAGGTATTATCTTGAAGTTTTGAATTTACAGGTTTGACATCAAATACCCATAATTTTCGTGAGATTTTGAGCCTTATAAGAGCATATATCTTTCTTGCTCACTAATTTTATTGGTTATGAGTGTGTCAACATTGATTGGTTTTTCTAGAACTTGCATCGATTATACATGTCAAGACCACACCTTGATTTGATATACTAAAATGATAAAGGCACTTAGGTTTTAAACCCATTTACCCCATAAAAAGCCTACCCACATAATTGACCCCTAATGAACCCCTTTGGGCCTTAACTATTTTTTTCTTAATTTTCCCCTTAATAATAACCCATAACTTAACCCTTTTTGATTCATTAAGAATTTTTTCCATTTTTATTGACTTTCTTTTTATCGAGGTTTAACTTGATTTATTACCTAGCTAGGTTCGTTCTTTTTAGTCCCTAAATTATTTCTTATTATGTACTTTCCACATTTGTATTTGTTCTTATTCTTAAAAAAATACATACATATATATTAGTAATAATTCTTTGAGCTTAAGTATTTAATTCCATATTCTAAGAAGAAGCTCACGTTTATTCAATTGATGATTAGTTATTTTTCTAGATAGGTAATTTATCAAGTTAATATTCATTTTAACCGTTTCTTTTTCAACCTTTATCCACGCCTTAACCCAAAGCCTCGTTACAACCCTTCAAAGACCTTTTGATTAGTGTATCATCTCATTTATAGTGGTGGAGATTTGACTTTCATGCAAGCCTATGGTAATAACCTTTCATGTTTAACTAATGAGTGCTTAATCATTGAACCTTAAACACATTGAGTGATTTGAGTGCACCTTTTAGTGAGGATGTTAAACATTGTCAATTTGGAATCAAAGATAATTACTTAGATAAAGGGGGATGCCTATAATTTTATGATTAAAATGCTCAACTTTGACTATTTGAAACTTTAATGTTCTTTTGGTTAAATTTTCAATGTATGACTGTTTATGGATTATTTTGAAACATTATTGATGAGAATTATGAGTTGAGAATAATTTATTTTGATTATGAGTTGAGGATTTTGCTTGAGGACAAGCAAATGCTTAAATGTGGGGATATTTGATAAACCGTAATCTATACATATTTTTACCCCATGCTTGGCATATTTATGAATGATTTTTCCTTGTTTTTAGTGAATTTGATGCTCCTAATCCTTTAATTTCATGTTTTATACTTAGGAGAGCTTAGGATAGCAAAAAGAGCAAGAAACGGGCTAAAAACGGATAAATTGGGCTTAAAACAGTGCTTCACACGGCCTAGGCACTTCCACACGGGCAATCCACACGCCAGTGTGAGGCACACGGGCAGACCACATGCCCGTATTTCATGGCCGTGTCAACATTAATCCAAGTCAGAATTGCACACGGTTTGAAGCACGTGCACACGGGCGTGGCACACGGCCGTGTCCCTGTCAAGCCCAAGTCTAATTCTACTCGGAAAAGGGCACTTTGGAAGGTTCTGAAGCATTCTAAAGCCTATATAAACACCCTAGAGGAGGATTAAAGGGGACACACAGAGTTGGAGGCAGAAAGTACTCAAGAAAAGCCATCAGAATCACCTCGGAGCCAGGATCTACATCAAGACTGAAGACTTCCATCCAATTTCTTAGAAGTTCTTTGGGTTCTTTATGTTTTGTTGTTTTCCAAACTTTGAGATGTTTTCCATTATTATTGTGAACTAAACTCCTTAAATACCTAAGGGAGATGAAACCTATGAAAAATCTTATTATTATTTGAATTATATGATAAAGACTTATTCTTATTCTTAATTGTGAGTTCTAAATTCTTATTTTAATATTCCAGGGTATTAATTCAAGTTTTGATATGCTTATTCAGTGGAGAAAAAGTCTCTGTTTAAGAGTAGATCATTCATAATTAAGTGGAGTTGAATGCAATCCTAGAGATAGGATGACATAAATCTACCGAATTAGAGTCAAATCTAATAAGGGAATCCATAGATCGAGTTAATGCGACAATAGGGGTTTTAATTAGAAAGAGATTTCAATTAATCAAACTAAAGTCAGTTGTTCTTAGTCTCGAGACAGATATTAACATAAATTAGGGATTTCTACGGATTAAGTTAAGTGAATAAATCGTCTAATTCAGAAGTAATAAGTGAAGTCTAGGTGGATTCTTCCTTGGGTATTGTCATCTCCATCGGGTTTTCCTAAAGTATTTTCCAAACTTCATCTTTGTCGTAATCTTAGTTAATAAGATAATTAGTTTTAGTTTAAAACACGCCTTAATTATTAGGCTAGATAATAAAAAGATAGTAATTACTAGTACTTTTGGTCCTCGTGGATACAATATTTCCGATCTTACCAGAACTATACTACTATTCAATAGGTGAACTTGCCTTAGTCGAATTTATAGTTAGTTTCACGATCTCATCACCATCGAACCATTGGGAGTAATGGGCAGCTCACGGACCCAGTCACTATCCCAAGCAAAATGATTAGGAATCTATAAATCGCAAACCACCCTCTCTCGAATGTCAACACTAAAGACAAACAAGGAGTTGCCATCGAGACCTTCAAAACCCCATCTATCCAACCTGATTCTCACTCTTTTTCCATCACCAACTTGCCATCCAAAACTGACTTCGAGAGCTTTAGCCACTGTCCAGATAATCGTCCATGAATAGAAGGGCTTATCAACCATCTCAGGATGAAATACATCACCATCCGGGAAATACTTAGAACTAAGTGTTGGGAAATATGCCCATATTCTAGTAAACATGTAACCGTTTTCTATTTATTTGAACGATGAATAAATAAATAAAGTTAATTTCACATTTCACTATTATGTCTTTTGTATTTATTTCTTTTATATTTTTCGTGCATAGCAAAATTATGAAAAGCACATATTAGCTCATTGATTGTCTAAAGTTTAAATTGAAGATAAGTGGTATTGTAAAGATTGTTTACATTGCGAAAAAAACAAGTTAGTTCAGTAGATAATCTAAATGAGTCCATAATCCTGTAAAAGAATCCAAGTGAGCATTTTATTCAAATACTGAGAAGAATTATTATGTCGTCTACAATTCCAATTGAGAAATTGCTAGTCTTGGCTATTAGAGCAGTTGACTCCACGAGTAGTGTAACACCCCTAACCTATATCCATCGTCGGAATAGGGTTACAAAGCATTACCAGAATTTACAGATTAATCAACAGACATTTCATATCATCTAGCATACATATCAGAAACCAATCAAAATCAACTATATTGTCCCTTATGCGAGCCCTCAAGGCTCAAAATACACATTGGAAATAAGTCGGGACTAAATCGGGTACTCAAAGAATTTTTCAGAAAACATCAAAAATTTTCAAAGGTGTAAGGGACACACACCCGTGTGGTCAGGCCGTGTGGCTCAAATGGTGAAGAGACACGCCCATGTCTCAGGCCGTGTGGGTATTCGAAACAGGGCACAAGGCTGTGTCCGAGCCCGTGTCCAAACTTGTGAGCTCTCTGAATTAGGTCACACGGCCAAGCCACACACCCGTGTGCTAGGCTGTGTGAGCATTCTGTTTTGTCCAAATTAAAGATACAGAGGACACACAGCCGTGTCACCTAGCCGTATGTCACACACGACTGAGACACACGCTTATGTGGAAAAAAAAATAGGCCATTTTCCTAGCCATATTTATCACCCAATTTGTCATCAACCTAAAGTAACATTTTTTGACATCAACAAGCCATAACATGGCATTCAAATCAAGCTAAAAACAATACTTAAACGTGTAATACTATCACATACCGATAATATGCCCTTAGGCTCTTTAAATAACAACATAACTCATATCAATCAAATAACCAATTTCACCTACATGACCAAATACATATAGGCATAATTTACCAAATATACCTATTCAACCTAACCATCAATATACCTATAAGATTTTCATCATTCAACCATTTCAAACACACATCAAACATGATAAGGCCACTTACATACACATCAAAATTTATCCATCACAAGCCATTGAAATGGCTAGTCCCAACAAACATTTATATGCCATCATTAGCCAAATTAACCTATACATGCCATTAAAACCAAAATTAATTTACTAATTATACCAAAAAGGCTAATGGATAATGTGAAGTTGCTCTGACTTGCTTCCAACCAAAATGAGCTTCCAAATTACTATAAAATATTGAAAATAACACAGAGTAAACATTTAAGCTTAGTAAGTCCGTATAACAAGGAAGTTAACTTACCATTTAATCACATTTAATGTAAGCATGCTAATATAACCAAACCAATTTGGCCAAAAGCCTAAACACATATCCTCAACATGTTAGCCATGTAAGACTTTCCATAACCAATAAACATGGATGTGCTTAATCACTAGGTAAGATTCACATACATGTATTATCCATCTCATATTTCAATATATCCTGTAATATCCTTTCCATATATTTCGCGTATATATCTGTAATAGTTCATTTCAAACTCATATTGTTTCATGGTAGACCTTTGCCCATTGAACCATTTAAAATATCGTTGGATACACGGGTAGTAAACACGAAGTGTACAAATCTGTAATCTGTCAATTCATGTACTTGTATGCTTATACAAGCATGTAAACGGGAAGCTCTTCCGAGCCATTTAACGGGAAGCTCATGTGAGCTGAGTAACAGGAAGCTCATACGAGTTGTATATCTGGAAGCTCATACGAGTTGTATATCTGGAAGCCCTTACGAGCAAAATATCGAGAAGCTCATAAGAGCTAAATATCGAGAAGCTCAAGAGAGCTGTGGTATGTCCGCAACACATGCAAGATCACAACAATATCGGGAACCCTAATGACATGTCATTTGTATCCTTTGATTTTCTAATGTTTAAACGGGACTCGAGAATTATTGGATATGTGATCATAATTACACATGACAATTTGTACAAATCACACACAACAACATTCAATCATAAAACATATAAATATACAATTTAGTTACACGAACTTACCTCGATAATTTTTTGTAGATACGAAGGCTACTAGTCCGATACTTTTTCTTTGCCTTAATCTAACTGAGTATTAGGTCTATCCGGATTTATACGAACGAATGTAACTCAATTTAATATAATTCATATTCAATTTAATCCAACATAAATCTTTGGAAAAATTACTATTTTACCCCTATACTTTTAATTAATTACAATTTAGGCCCTAGGCTCGAAAAATGAAATTCATACAATTTAATCCTTATTCAAGCCTAGATGATTTTCATACATATCAATAGCAGCCCATGTATTTCACAAAATTCAGAATTTTTCCATAAATTTTTCATGTTTTCAATTTAGTGCCTAATTGATAATTTTATCAAAATTCTCTTTACAAAAATTGTTTATCTAACAACAACCTTTCATTTTATATCATAAAACTTTAAAATTCAACTATACTCGTACATGGAAAAATCCTAATACTTTAACGATTTTATAAATTAATCCCCGAGATAGCTAAATTAAGCTATTACGATCTTGAAAACAGAAAAATCATTAAAAACGGGACAAGAATACCTACCCAAATAAGCAAAATAAGCTTGCTAAAACTCAAGCTTCCATGGCTAGGGTTTCCATTTTTTTTATGAAAGATGATGAAAATATATATTTTTCTTTTATTTAATATTACTTTAAATATTTAATTTCCAAAATTAACCTTAATATTTTCTTCAATTTCCAATGATGAATAATCATACTTATCCACTAACTCCTTTAAATGGTCTATTTTCTATATAAGGACCTCCAATTTTGAATTCCATAGCTATTTGATACTTTTAACTACTTGAATTCAATTTTCACCTTTTATGCAATTTAGTCCTTTTTATCAAGCTAGACATGTAAATGGTAAAATTTCTTAACGAAATTTTCATATGATATTTCTATCATACTGTAGACCATAAAATAATATTAAAATAAAATTTCTTCCAACCTCGAATTTGTGGTCCCAAAACCACTGTTCTGATCTCACTGAAAACGAGCTATTACAAATAGAGACATAGACGTATTCATTGGTA
Organism: Gossypium hirsutum; assembly: GCF_007990345.1. Taxonomy (NCBI): domain Eukaryota; kingdom Viridiplantae; phylum Streptophyta; class Magnoliopsida; order Malvales; family Malvaceae; genus Gossypium; species Gossypium hirsutum. Next base: position 968,458 of record NC_053432.1, read on the forward strand.
GAATGATACATTGGGCTGGAACCAAGATGATAATTCTGAATCCATTTGTGAATTAATTCACTTGTGACGTTCATGGTATGATTTACCTAAATCCTAAGTTAGTCACTGACCATGCGTATGCAACTCATGTGATTTAATATAAATGGAGGCTTATGCTCTAAAGATGATCGAGTCCATAGCCAATATGTTGAGTACATGACTTATGTATGGCATGGCTTTATTAGCAACAATGGAATTCATATTTCAATTAAAGGGTTAATGATATCCTCTCATTGGCATTGTGTGGATTGATAAATATGGAACATGGCCACGGGTTGTTTGTTCTCAAATGAGAAATTTATCACTGTCATTTGTTGACAGTGTTCATATTAATCATTAATAAGAAACAATGGTGACATTAAGATAAAAATAGGATTGTATTAAGTAATGCATTTAACTCAAAGGAATCAAAGATATCATATGAGGGTAACACACACATGACGGGGTCATTGGACAAAACAATTGGATGAATTGTTGTCGTAAAGAATATACAATAAAGAGTTTTCAATCATGGTACTTCTTGTGGACTGACTGCATGATTAAGTAATTGCAAATTATTGGAACGATGTTTCTAAACATAATTGCAATCACTAGAGCCTAATTGTATATGTTCGATTGGTCCCTCTTTAGCTCAACAAAAGCTAGATCGAATTGCATTTGAATTAGAAGAAAAACCTACGACTTTGGGAATAATTTAATTGAGTCGATTTATTCGATGTGGAATTAAATTAGGTGGTCGTAAGAATTGTTCAACTAAAGAATTTGATTAAAGAATTTTCTTGAAAAATTAATTTGGAAAATCTAAGTGATTTTTAGAAAAATTAATTTTGATCAATTAAAATTAAATTAATCAAATCAATTAAACTTAATTTCATATTTTTGAAAGTTCATTTTCAAGTTAGAAAATTGGCCCAATAGGTAATTGAGCTTGAAAGTTGGACTTAATAATGTAAATTGGGCCCGGGAGCACAAAACCAAGACCATGACCCAAAAACTAGTCGAACCAGACACAGTATGTGAAATTGGGCTGACGGTCCAACCGATGACTAGACCGGACAGGTTGGGTCAGCATTGACCCGAATCAAACATATAGCAGCCGAACCAACTCGGGGTGCCGTACGAGTGTCGCACCTACATCACTGGACACGACAGTGCCAATGGCTGTAACGGCAGCGTCTCAGTGGCCGATGGCGATTGGTTGTTGGTGATTGAGCAGTGGAAGAGTTACACTCCTACTAGGACTCTACTAGAGAATTTGATTCCAGATTAATTATTCCAAAAATAATATTATTTTAATATTTTAATATTAAATTAAATTTAATACTTATCTCAATAGTATTTTATTAATTTAATATGAAAGTTCTTATCTTAATATTAAATTTAATTTAATGTAAATATTGTAGATAAACTTTTAACATATGACTTATTTTAATATTAAAGTTGTTATCTTAATACTAAAATTTACAAATTCGTTCATAGCTAAGAACGGTAGTAACAAATGAAAAATAAGTTAGAAACTTTTAACACATTCTAAAACTTCGAACAAGGTTTAAAGGTATTACATTTTGGATAAGGAAATAATGCAGTTTAACCACAGACAGGGGCATGAAAGTCTTTGATGGTTACGTAGACTATGGAATGAGCTGCAACTGAGATGGGTGTAGAAGCATTGACAAGCTTTGGATCCATCGCCGAAATGTCAAATGTATCTGTCGAAACCATTCGAATGTCATTCAGCAACACGATTTGACCTTGTATATTTTCACCTAAGGCATTCAGATGATACTCTTCCTTATTTAAGAGACTCGTAAATTCAAAATTAGGATTCGCAGCATCCATGGACATCAAATTACGATAATGATGTTCGTAACTTGAAAGGGTTACATCGAACGAGCTATCTTCTGACAAGTTGATAAAATGATAGAAATCCTAAGCTACAAAAGGAAAAAATTATCCAAATAATACTTGATAAAAATAAAGAATTTGAAAAATGAAAAGTTAGCTTTATCAAAGATAGCTTACCTTTTTCTTCACACAATGAGCATATACACGCAAATTCAGGTTAGACTCTTGAGTTACGGCAAGTACAATACTTCCCATAAGTCGGTGCCATAGAAGCGCACTGGAAATGAAACAAGTTAAGAAGATGAAATGTCAATGGCTATAAGGGAAATAAGCAAGGATAAGGCTAACACTATTTTTGTGAAAATACTGACCCGTAGTAACCTAGATTGGGAATAAATGTTGTAGCGTTAAGTAAAGCATAATTTCCACCTATGAGAGTTTGCCAGCAGAAAACCTTGTGATTATAGGTTGAAGCCATTCCTAATTGATCAAAATACCTATTTAAGGTGGAAAATTCAATTATTATACACAAAAAAGGTTAAAGGTAGAGGAAAATGGGAGAAAAATATTACCAAAATCCATCAACAAAGGTTGGAGACACATTTTTAACACCGCCTTAAGAGCTCCACCAGATTTAGAAACCCAAGCTCCCGACTGTGGTTTAAACTTGTTGAAAATATTAAAAACGCCTCTATAGGTTTGGGCAACTTGATTCAAGTACGAAGGATCTTGAATCTTGGTAATCAAGTTTAGATCATCACCTGCATATGCATCAATCAAATTAAGAAATAGACCCTACTAGTAATAAGTAAACATATAAAAGCTATTCGGTAAACACTAGGTTGAGATATATTTGGATACCAGGTCCAAGATTGTAGATGTGGTGCGTAACTCCGTCAACAACTTCTTGTCTCGAAACTCCTAGGAAGGAATTAAACCATTTCTCGTCCTAAAAGCCACTAGGACCTAAAACCTTTGGTTGAGTTTTGGGATATGGGTGTAATTCTTTCACCATATTCTTAAGTACTATTACGTCTTTTCCATATTGTTCAGCCTCAACCCTGGCGCCTATCCTAGCTCTGGAGAGTTGATTTCCTGGCAAGATAAATTGATTAAAGCACGATCAAAAAATATAAAGGAAAACAATCCCATGCGGATCTTCGGGAAAACAATTTTAGTTAGCAAATTCGTAAGAATCAGCTTTGTTTCCCTTGGAAATAGTATACTTTATGAAATCCCTTGCATTTTGTGAATTCCAATCACCAACCCAAAGACCCTTTTCACTTTATGACTCATTTCTTCCCAAAGCTACCTTTTTATTTCTCAATTCTTTTGTTTCACGTGCCAGAATTATGATCGGTTCTTCACTGTAAGTCATGTCAGGCTAAATCTCAATCTCTGTCGGAGAAATAATATGTGAAGGGTCTAACTGATACCATCGTAACAGAGACACGTGAAAGACATTATGAATCTTGTGAAGTTCTGGTGGTAGTACCAATCGGTGTGCAACAGGTCCGATTCTTTACATAACCTCATACGTCCCAATAAATCGTGGAGTAAATTTGCCTTTACTGCCAAACCAAAGAAATTTCTTCCAATGCGATACTTTCAGGAATACCTTGTCACCAACTTGAAATTCTATTTCTTTTCGTTTAAGATCTGCATAGGATTTTTGATGATCAGAAGCTACTTTCAAACTATCTCTGATCACTTTGACTTTTTCTTCAGTTTCGCGAAGCAAATAAACTCCGTGTATCTTTTTCTCACTGAGATCAGTCTAATACAACGGAGTTCTACGTTTACGACTGTATAGAGCTTTATTCGGTGCATCTTTATACTTGATTGACAATTGTTATTATATGCGAATTTGACAAATGGTAGATATTTTTCCCAATTACCTTTGAATTCTAATACACAGCACCGAAGCATATCTTTAAGAATCTAAATCAGACGCTCTGACTGACCATCAGTTTGAGGATGGAATGCAGTACTAAAATGTAACTGCGTAACCAGAGCTTCTTGCAACTTGTTTCAGAATCGGGATGTAAACCGAGGATTTCTATTAGAAATAATGGAGACCGGCACTCCATGTAGCTTGACAATCTTAGAAACATATAATTCAGCCAATCTGTTCAGGGAGAAATCCATATGTACCAGAATAAAGTGTGCAGACTTCGTCAAATGATCAACGATTACCCAAATGACATCTTTCTTTTTCGGAGATAGGGGTAACCGTGACACAAAATCCATGGTAACTCTTTCCCATTTCCATTCTTGTATCGTAACTGGCTATAATAGGCTCGAAGGTACCTGATGTTCAGTGTTAACTTGCTGACATATCAAACATCTAGATACAAATTTAGAAATATCATGCTTCATTCCCAGCCACTAATACATCCTTTTCAAGTCATTATACATTTTGTTACTCCCCGGATGAACAAACATAATACCATTATGAGCTTCATGTAATATTTTCTATACAAGTTCTGAGTTCTTCGATACACATACTCTACCTTTGAGTAACAGGTAATCATCGGGTCCAATCTGAAATTCTGAATCAGAAGTCGATTCGCACTGAACCCTTTTAGCTTGTAACTCATTATCACTTTTCTAAGCTTCGCAGACCTGCTGTAGAAATATCGGCTTAGCTTTTAACTTAGCTAAGATTGAGCCATCATTAGACAATGATAATCTAGTATTCATTGCTCGCAAGGCAAACAAAGACTTTCTATTCAGAGCATCTGCAACCACATTTGTTTTTCTCAGATGATAATCGATAACCAGATCATAGTCTTTCAACAATTCAAGCCACCTGAGCTATCTTAGATTCAAATCTTTTTATGATATCAAATACTTTAAGCTTTTATGATGGGTGAATATATGACACTTTTCACCGAACAAATAGTGTCTCTAAATTTTTAGTGCAAATACAATAGCTGCGAATTCTAAATCATGTATCAGGTAATTCTTTTAATGTGGTTTAAGCTACCTAGAAGCATAGGCTATTACTTTACCTTCTTGCATCAAAAAATAGCCTAAACCATTTAATGATGCATCACTATAAATTACAAATTCCTTACCCGGTTCAGGCTGAACCAGAACTAATGCGACAATCAATAGGTCTTTTAATCGATCAAAGTTTTGTTCAAATTTATCTGTCCATTCAAATCGGCGAAGCTATCATCGAGAATCCTTTTACAAACCTCCTATAGTAACTGGCTAATCCTAGAAAAATTCTGACTTTTGATACATTCTTTTGATACAATTGCTGAAATTTTATTCGGGTCCACTCTAATGTCTTCAGCAGATACTATATGTCCCAAAAAATCAACTTTTCGAAGGCAAAATTCACATTTACTAAATTTAGCATACATTTTTTCACACAGGGTTTGCAGAACAATTCTCAAATGATAAGCATGTTCATTTTCATCTCTAGAATATACCAAGATATTATCAATAAATACAATAACAAATCTATCTAGATACGGTCTGAAATTCTATTCATCAAATCCATTAACACTGCAGATGCATTTGTCAAGCCAAATGGCATCACAGGAAATTCATAATGCCTCTATTTGGTTCTAAAAGCTATTTTCTGTACATATGAGTTTTTCACTCGTAACTGATAGTAGCGAGATCGCAGGTCAATATTTGAAAACATTGTGGCATTTTTTAACTGATCAAACAAGTCATGAATACAAGGTAGTGGATACTTATTCTTAATTGTGAATTTGTTGAGTTGTCGGTAATCAATACACAATCTCAATGATCCATCTTTCTTTTTAACAAACAGAACTGGTGCACCCCAAGGTGAGAGCAAAACCTCTGTCATTTAGTTCTTGCAACTGTTCTTTTAACTCTTTTAATTCAGTAGGAGCCATTCTGTAGGGTGCTATAGATATCTGTGTTGTCCCCGGAACAAGATCTATATAAAGTTCCACTTCTGTAACCTGCGGCAATCCAAGTAACTCCTCTAGAAACACATCAGGATATTCACATAAAACTGACACTAATTTAATCTTGGATTGAAACATTCTAATGTCCAACACATAGGCAAGATAAACATTATAACCCATTCTGACATATTTCTGTACTGACATGGCTGATATCACATTAGACAACCCATTCAAATTATCAGATTCAATACAGATCCTTTCACCATTCTGGCATTTTAGTACAATATGCTTCTGTTTACAATTTACCACAGCATCATACTGAGTTAACTAGTCCATACCTAGAATCACATCAAATTCATCAAATGGTAATAACATCAAATCAGTCAGAAAATAGAAACCCCGTATCATTAACGGACAATTCTTACAAATTTTATCTACTATCACATACTGGCCTAGGGGGTTTGATACTTTAACCTCGAATTCAGTGGACTCAACAGGAAAATTTGTATTATTTACTAAATTAATGCAAATATATGAATGTGTTGAACCAGGATCAATTAAAGCAATTATATCACTATCAAGAAGAGAAAAAGTACTAGTAATAACGTCGGGTGTAGAAGCATCCTCACGTGCATGAATAGCATATGTACTTGCCAGTGCTCGTGCTTCAGATTTAAAAGTTGAATCTTTTTGTCGTACCTTGACTACCACTGACATTACTAGTAGCTATATTGCTTGGCTTTGAAGTTTGAACAATATCTCTTTCAACTTTCTCTGAACAATCTCTTAGATAATGGTTAAAGGAACCACATATGAAACATGCTCCACTTTTCATTCTACGCTCACCAAAATGCATTTTATTACAGTGCTTGCATCTGGGTTTGAAATTTCTAACACTGCCCGCATTTGCTACAGATGTAGCCTAAGATCTTGAACTGGAAAGTTGAATACCTCTATCTCTCCCAGAGTACCCCGTGGAGGTAGTAGAATGATCAAAATTTTTCTTTGATTTCTTTGAGATCGACTGATATAACTTTCCCGTAAATCTTTTATTTTAAGTTCTAGCTTTCATCTCAGCCTATCTTTTCTCTTTACTAAGCTCTTAAGCTTTATGTGCTCAGTCAACCAGTACCACAAATTCTTTTAATTGAAGAATCCCAACTAGTAATTTTATATATTCATTCAGACACTCTTCAAAATGCTTACACATTACGATTTTAGTCTGGATACATTCACTAGCATACTTACTCAGTCGGAAAAATTCCCTTTCATATTCAGATGCTGTCATATGCCCCATTTTAAGCTCTAAAAATTCCTTCTGTTTCTGATCTAGGAATCTCTGATTGATATACTTCTTTTTTAATTCAGTTTGGAAAAATTCCCATGCGACCACCTCTTTCGGTACAACAGAAATCAGTGTATTCCACCATTGGTAAGCTGAATCTTTTAACGAAGATAAATCACATTACAAACATTCTGACGGTGTGCAAGATAATTCGTCAAAAACCCTAATAGTATTTTCTAACTAGCATGCAGCCATTTTAGGATCATTTTTAGTTGTAGATCGAAATTCTTCTACCTCATATTTATGAATTTAATCATTTTCAGGATTATTCTGTACCTTATCGCATATCGGGAACCGGTTGAGAGATAGGAAGGGGTGGAGGTTGTTCTACAGCCGAGTTTGTTCTTACATATTTTGTAAACCACTCGTTCATCATTTGGAAGAAGGCTACTCTAGCCTCTCCTTCTCGACCCTCAGATACGAGCCTTCTACTACTAGATGCTGCTCTTTGAACCGGAGCTTCAACATTGCTCTCAGCTTCTTCGGTTTCAGCTTGGTTGGATGACATTACTATATAAAAAACATGTTTTAAAATGGTCAGGAGATATCACACTATCACAAGTTATATAATGACATGTATAGCTACATTAGTCTGGGAATCGACTAAACTATATCTTTGATGCCAAAAAGTGTAACACCCCTAACCTGTATTCGTCACTAGAACAGGGTTATGAAGTATTACCAGAATAAACAGATCAAATACATACATTTCATATTATTTAACATTCATGTAAGATATTATTCATAAGTCCCTTATATGAGCCCTCAAGGCCCAAAACATACATTAGAAACAAGTCAGGACTAAACAGGTATTCAGAGAATTTTTCGCGAAATTTCAAAATTTTTCCTAGGTGCAGGGTACACACTCCTTTGTGGTTAGGCCGTGTGGCTCACACGGCCAAGTGACACGTCTGCGTCTCAGGCCGTGTAAGTATTCGAAATAGGGACACACGACCTTGTTCCAGCCAGTGTCCTTACCTATATAACTCTTTGAATTGGTCACACGGCAAAGTCACATGCCCGTGTGCTAGGCCGTGTGAACATCATTAAATAGGTGCAGGGGTCACATAGCCAATCCATACCCCTGTGTGCCTGGCCGTGTGATCAATTTTGAGCATTTTGTTTTGAAATTTTAAAGATGCAGGGGACACATGGCAAAAACACATACCCATAAGTGTCACACACGGCTCAGACATACGCCCGTGTGGACAAAACAAGGCCATTTATAAGCCCTATTTCTCACCCAAACTTGTTTTCCACCTACATTAACACTTAAACACGTTTCTAATCCAATATAAAACATTTGAGTCAAACCATAACCAAGTCTTATGCATACCATATATCTTATATAATCAAGTATCCATGCTAACAATTTGATCACTTACATATAAATATTCATATCTATACCAACTATACCAACTCAAGCCATGTTACAATTTACCTATTAGTTAACCATCAATCAATTATACCAAAACACATATCAACATGATAAGGCCATATACATATATATATAAAATGTATCAAACATAAGCCATTCAAATGGCTAATCACAACAAAACATTTACATGCCATCAATGGCTAAATTAACCTATACATGCCATTATACCAAAGTTTATTTAATAAATATATCAAAATAGGGCAATTGATAATATGATATGGCTCCGACCAACTTCCGGGTTACTATAAAACAGAGGAAATAAAACAAAGTAAACATTTAATGCTTAGTAAGTTCGTATAACAGGAAGATTATCTTACCATTTATTTCACATTTAAGGTAAGTTAACTAAACATGTTCAAACCAATTTGGCCAATTGCCTAAACACATATCCTCATCAAGCATGCTAGTCATGTAATTCACATAAATACCAAGAAACATGAATGAGCTCATTAATATTCAATTTCCACATACATGTATTTATTACTTCAAGTAACTGTGAACATGTGCATATCATATCTTTGTACTTCAAATATTTCTCATAGTAATTCATCTTGAATTCATTTCATCTCATATCAAAACTTTACCTGTTGAATCATTTAAAATATCGATGGATACAAGGGTAGTACACATGAAGTGTACAAATCTAAAATCCGTCAATTCATATTTGGGAGTGCTCATTAGAGCACATAATCAGGAAGCCCTCTCTCGAGCCATATGATAGGAAGCTCTTGAGAGCCATTAACGGGAACCTTATTCGGACTGTATAATGGGGAGCTCAAAAGAGCCATAATCAAGAAGCTCATGTGAGCCAATAACGAGTAGCTCTGAAGAGCCATTAATCAAGAAGCTCCGGATAGCCATATATCGGGAAGTTCAAGCAAGCCATATCGGGAAGCTCCGAAGAGCCATTAATCAGGAAGCTCACAAAGAGCCTTTAATCGGGAAGCTCCAAAGAGCCATATATCGGGACACTCATAAGAGCTGCGGTGTGTCTATAACACATGCAGGATCACAACTGATCGGGATGCTCTGAAGAGCTATTAATGGGAAGCTCGCAAGAACCATATAATGGGAAGCTCGAGAGGGCTAATAACGGGACGTTCTTTCGAGCTATGGTGTATCCGCAACATATGAAGGACCACAACCAATTCGAGAACCTTGTATCCATCGAATTTTATTTATTCAATCGGTACTTAATACTTATCGAGCACTATCAGATATGTGACCGATTTTCATACATGTAAAGTGTACAATAAACATACATAACATGTAATTTAAACATATAAATATACACAATTTAGTTACACGAACTTACCTCAACAATTGTTTGTGTATTCAAAATTTACAAATCCAAAATTTTTTCATTTCCATGATCTAACTTTGTTTTTGATCTATCTAGATCTATACAAATGAATTTAACATCAATTCAACACAATTCACATTTTAGGCAAAATTATCATTTTGCCATTATACTTTTAATTAATGACGATTTCGTTCCTAGGCTTGGAAAATAAAATTCGTGCAATTAATCCTTATTCGAAGCCTAACCAATTTTTACATGTAACAAAATAGCCTACGTATTTCATAAAATTTAGAATTTTTCTAAGAATTTTACATCTTTACAATTTAGTCCCTAAATTACAATTTCATAAAAATTCACTTTACAAAAGCTGTTTATCTATCAACAACCTTTCATTTTCTGCCATAAATTTCATAATTCATGCATATTCATCCATGGAAAAATTTTAATACTTTGATAATTTTGCAAATTAATCCCTGAGATAGCTAAATTAAGCTATTACGATATCAGAAATATAAAAATTACTAAAAACAGGACAAGATTATTTACCCAATTAATCCAAGTAAGCTTTCTTGAGTCCTCGACTCTTAGCTAGGGTTTCCTTGTATTTAATTTTGGGAAAGATGATATAAATGATGATATTTTCTTTTATTTTATTATTTATCATTTTTATTTTTTCATCTTTCCAAATTTATCCTTTTCTTTATTTAATTTTCCATGGGTGAATCATCATACTTATCTACTAACCCTTGTTAATGGTCTATTTGCCATACAAGGACCTCCAATGTTGAATTCCATAGCTATTTGATACTTATAGCTACTAGAACTCAACTTTTGCATTTCATGCAATTTGGTCCTTCTATCAATTAAACATGTAATCGATAAAATTTTCCTAATGAAATTTTCATACGATATTTCCATCATAATTAAGACCATAAAATAATATTAAAATAATTTTTCTTACGGGCTCGGATTTGTGGTCTTGAAACCACTATTTTGATTTCACTGAAAACGGGCTACTAAAGCCATTATTTCCTTGTGTTTGACTAGTACAAGGATAAATTACCCCAGTTTAATTTCAAAGTGATTGAATTGCTCGTGGCCTAATAGCTTATTACTGTAAATAGTTAATTCCATCTTTAATACTCCTCTTTTGCTCACTTTCTAATAGTACATGGACTATATCGGTCATGACTCAATCATACTAGGACCTATTGGGACATTTTTCCCTACTTGTAAACTCCACTTACTAAAAGAAGTAACATAGGAATAATCATAACAATAAAACAAGAATAATAAAATAAAATAAGTCATGGGAATGATATGATCGAATAGGCTACTCGAATTAGGTCTTCAAGGCACGACATGAAAGAGATATTAAACACTGCAAAACTAGAATGACCAGGTTGAAGTAAAACAAATTCAATCTTCAACTAGGAAGGTTGAAGTAGAACACTAACGGACTTTGAAAAAAAATGGCGTTTATTATCCTTTCTTTTCACCAAACGTTGGAAAAAAATATTGTTTTCTTCCGATAACGTTCTGTTAGAATTAAGTGACCCGAATTCTTATTTAAATAAAATACGATGGAAAATAAAATAAAGTAAAATCCATATAGAACTAGACTTCTTTTATTTTATTTTGGAATAAGTTGTCGAGACCATTTTTAAATCGAGTTTTGGAAAATGGGAATCGACTTTAAGAAAAACGAAAACGGGAGCCGCCACCAATCTTTTTAGGTGTGATTGGATCACCTTATAAAATGTTTTGTTTTAAAACATTAATTTTGGTCTACGAAAGTCGAGAAAACGGATTCGGGAGTCGGTTACATACGAGGAAAGGTTAGCACCCTCGTAACGCCCAAAAATTAGTACCTAATTGATTATCAAGTGTCTTTAATGTCGGAAATTTGAAAGCTTTAAGATGCAAACCTCTTTTAATTAGAATGTTTAAAATTTTGAAAATTAAGGCTCACTTTTTTCAAACGAATCAAAACATCACATCCAGTAAGTTAGGACGCAACATTTTAAAACCTTCGAAACTAAGCTCGTCTTTCAAAAATTTCTATCTCGAAATAACAAAATGCCATATCCAGTAAGTTAGGACACTATGTTTTGAAATCTCGAAATAATTTTTTAAGTTTTCAAAACTCAAAATCACTTAGAAGGGTGCTTGACTATTCGAATTCAACGAGAAAAGTCGTAACCCAGTAAGTTAGGGCACTACCTTTCTCGAAGTTTCCAAACATCAAGCATTGCCTTTTAATTTTTTTTTAAAAAAACCTTGGAATATTATTTTTAAATGACATTTTAGGATGACATATTAAGGCATCATGAAGCATAGATGTACAAAATATTCTAACATTTCCATACAAACATAAATAATATCATTATGACAAAACTAAATAACATGAACATACGTTTAATGAAAAAAATCATACTAGGGTAAATATAAGATAATAAACAAATAAAAACATGAGTAAACTAAAAAAAACATAATACATGCAAAAATTATACAAGAATATATATCATAAAATAGCACATAAAAGAAATAATTAAACATAGAATATAAAAAAATGAAACTATGCACAAATAAGATAAATGACATACACAAAAAAATGAATAAATAGAACATTTACAAATTATAAAAATATAATGCAATAGTTCAAAATACATGAAATGATAATATAATATATATATATATGCATAGAAAATATATTTGAAAATAAACTATATAAAAAGATTAAATATTATAATATATAAAATACATAATCAAATGTATAAAAGATAGGAATAAATATACATATTTGAAAAATGAAGAAATTAAAATAAAAAAAAAGGTTGAAAAACTAAGATAGACGAAGAATAAAATAAGAACAAACCACAGAGAGTAAGAACGCAAGAGGGAGAGAAATTTGAGTGAATGCTTTCAAGAATTCTTATTGCTTCCCAAAACTCAAGTGATTTACAATGAAGGGAGAGGCCTCTATTTATAGTTGAGCCTCCCCAAATCCAACGGTACAGATCCATTACATCAACAATTAAGATTAAAGGATATCTACAAATTAAATCTCCAAGATTACAAAATCATATATTCAAGATTGCATATCATATCATATTATATCTAAGATTATATCATATCTAAGATTGCATATCATACCTAAGATTGCATATCCTTAAAGATTATATTTCCATATAAGTCAAGCTTGTAGATGGGCCTTAAATTTTTTCAAGTAATGGGCCATTCTGATCGAGCCAAATTATATTTGTAATTCTGGATTGAACTTGGACTTCATTTTTTGGGGGGTTTATTATATTTTTGTTTTTGGACTTATTTCTGGGCCCGTGCAAAATTGAGTGTCTACAGTTGCCCCTCTTTGCTCATTGCTGTGTAACAGGAATCGAGCAAAGACTCATAGAAAGACCAAATTTGCCCGGCCTTATCGGATCATGGTCCTCAATCTGCTCATTGCAAACTCAAGACTGTCATGTTTATATCTTCGATATGCTCTCTGCTGAACACAGAGACGCCAAATCTACTTCTTCGATTTGTTTTCTGACAATACAGAGATGCCAAATTATCTTAGATCTGCTTCAGCGTAAACACGTGAAAGCCAAATCTGCTGTGTCTTCGATTTGCTCCTTGTGAACAGAAGGATGTCAAATCATCTTGGATCTGCTTCAGTAAAATCATCTGAAGGTCAGATCTGCTATGTCTTTAATCTGCTTCTTGTAAACTTATGACTGTCCTGTTGATATCTTTGATCTGCTCTCCATCGAATACTGAGACGCCAAATCTATTTCTTCGATTTGTTCTCTAACAATACAGAGATGCCAAATCATCTTAGATTTGCTTCAGCGTAAGCACGCGAAAACCAAATCAGCTATGCCTTAGATTTGTTCCTTGTAAGCACAAGGATGCCAAACCATCTTGGATCTGCTTCAGTCATCTGAAGGTTAGATCTGCTATGTATCTGCTCTCCGTCGAAATGGAGATGCCAGACTTCGATTTGTTCTCTGACTATAAGAGATGCCAAATCATCTTAGATTTGCTTCATCGTAAGCACGTGAAAGCCAAATCAGCTATGTCTTTGATTTGTTCCTTGTAAGCACAAGGATGCCAAACCATCTTGGATCTGCTTCAGTATAAACATCTGAAGGTTAGATCTACTATGTATCCGCTCTCCGTCGAAATGGAGATACCAGACTTCGATTTGTTCTCTGACAATACAGAGATGCCAAATCATCTTAGATTTGCTTCATCGTAAGCACGTGAAAGCCAAATCAGCTATGTCTTCGATTTGTTCCTTGTAAGCACAAAAATGCCAAATCATCTTGGATTTGCTTCAGTATAAACATCTGAAGGTTAGATCTACTATGTGTCTGCTCTCCGTCGAATATGGAGACGCCAAACTTCGATTTGTTCTCTGACAATACAGAGATGCCAAATCATCTTAGATTTGCTTCATCGTAAGCACGTGAAAGCCAAATCAGCTATGTCTTCGATTTGTTCCTTGTAAGCACAAGGATGCCAAATCACCTTGGATCTGCTTCAGTATAAACATATGAAGGCCAGATCTGCTATGTGCCTGCTCTTCGTCGAATATGGAGACGCCAAACTTTGGTTTGTTCTCTAACAACACAGAGATGCCAAATCATCTTAGATTTGCTTCAGCGTAAACCGTGAAAGCCAAATCAGCTATGTCTTCGATTTGTTCCTTGTAAGCACAAGGATGCCAAATCTGCTATCTTCAACTTGTTCCCTATAAACACAGGGATGCCATGCTAAAATCTTCGATCTACTTCGCTGTAAGCACAGGAATGTCAGATCTGTTATCTTCGATTTGTTCCCTATAAACACAGGGATGCCAAATCTGCTATCTTCAACTTGTTCCCTATAAACACAGGGATGCCATGCTGAAATCTTTGATCTGCTTCGCTGTAAGCACAAGAATGTCAGATCTGCTATCTTCGATTTGTTCCCTATAAACACAGGGATGCCAAATCTTGTTTCTTTAATCTACATTGCCCCATAAAAGACATAACCTGTAGAATGCATATGAGTTCATGTCTAATAATTAGGATGCTATGACTGAAGTGAGTCAAATTCTCCTAATGCAAAATATTATGAATATGACCCCTATTTCAGACGTCATCACTTATTCCCTCATTGAAGTTTTATCTTGATGAATCAACTTAGTCCTATTGTACCATTCTCCAAACGTTGTGACCCGCTAGAGATGTTTATGGAATGATCCTTTCTTAAGATCAATATTGCTTAAAACGTCCAACCACCTTTTAGACTGAAGAAGAAATTTCCCCGAGTACATCTGACCCTCAAATATGGAAATTCTTTAAACAGTTGTCTTGTTTCAGTTTCTTGTATTATCTAGAAATTTCTAGAGTAATATGCAAAACTTCGTTTGTAAAGATATTTAGCTCATCTATCATTATTTTAATGCAACATACTTTAAAGATAATGGAAGATAAATTTAATCTTGAGAATAATTAGATTTGAATAAATTTGTCAAAAATACAAAGGAAATTAATCTGAAAGCCTATCTTTGAGAAGAAAAAGAATCTAAACATAGCAAACAGGACAAAAGTTAGATGCCCTAGATATCGCCGCTTGAGTGTTTATATGCCAGCTCCATGAAGACTTTCTTGAATTCAACATGTGTTTAAAAGATTCAAAGTACTTTGTTCATGCCCCAATGTGCAACGCGTTTCACTCTTCGTTGAATCGGATATAGCAAGATTATCGTGTGCTCTTCAAAATTTGAGCTGCCGTTTCGGGTTTTCAACTCAAAACCCCTTTGGTCTCAAGGCGCCCTTTGCGGGTTTTCACCTTGGCCTCTCCATTTTTCTTTTTTCATTTTTCTCTTTTTTCTTTTTATTATTTTTTTCTTTTTTTTCTTTTTTTTTGAAATAAAAGTCCCAAAATGCCCTTTGCGGGTTTTCACCTTGGCTTCCCTTCTCCTTCAGACAAAGTACTCCTTGACTGAGTCCAAATTCACTGGATCAGATAAATTCTTCCTATCCATTCTTGTCAAAATCAGTGCACCTCTAGAGAAAGCCCTCTTTGCAACATATGACCCTTCTCAATTCGGCATCCTTTTGCATGGGAAAGATCTCTTTCAGCACAAGGTTTCCTTTATGAAATTCTTTTGGATGAACCTTCTTTGTCATAAGTCTGTGTCATCCATTCTTGGTACATTTTCTTAGGATGAATACTTTCAAGTTAAATTTACTAGAGGTATTCAATTCTTGACTCCATCAAAGGTTGGAGGAAAAATCTTGATTCATAAACCCATGAGAAAGGGATTGCCCTAGCAGTAGTCCTGGTTGTTGTTTGTCAAACCCTACAAAAATGTGGTTCAATGATTCTCAGCAGACAAGAATGAAGTTGCAGACTTTATCCTTCAACCTGGAAAGCTGAGGTACAAGGATTACTCCCGGAACATACATCCCACCATGACTCGATGATGTTTCTGAAGCATCCCTAATCTTCATAAAATGCCTCAACTGTGAAGCTACCAAATGAACGTAGCAAATAGGAGCCACAACAAATATGGCTATGGTACTCCTTTGATACATATAGGATAGAGAATAAACAAACTCTTGTAGATCATCAGTCGAAAACCCAGCCTGGTCTAAGAGAACATGATAGTGGGTCTGCCTCGTGATTCCAATCATTCCAGCATGGGTACCAAGGTAAAAATCATTGTTCTTTGGATGGCATACTTTTTTGTCAATGACAGTACCATGTAGCACATTGTCAGGAGATTCCTGCTGAAAAAACTTGGTATGATGGTTTTTCGTACAACAATAACCACAATCTTTAGGGTTCCACTTCCCGTCAAGGAACTTGCAAGCCTCAATAACTTGCTCAAAACTTGATTGAATTGAGACTCGCTAACCCCATCCCTGAAAATAATGATTTGATCAGGTTTCCTCTTCCCTGAACTTGTATAGAAGTCTAAGAGAGCTTCCTTCATGATACCGTCATCCACTTTGTCAAAAACTAGTTTTGAAGAAAGAATCTATCATTTTAAGCTTCAGAGACTGTGTACGGCCTGATGCCCCATAGCTGGAAATCAATGGCCACCGCCTGGAGCTAACCATTGTAGCTATTGACAGCACATCAGACTGCTCAAGAAAGCCAAACAATGAACCCATTCCAAGGATGATGGTTGGAACCTTTGAAACAACTGGAATTGAAGGTGTTTTCCCCAGCGTAAGCATAGAGAGTAGGCAGTAGTTTCTTATGCCAATTTTTACCAGTCTCGGTCATCTTCTATAATTTGTTTTTTCTTTTTTTTCCTTTTCTTTTGGCAACATTTGTTGTACTGTGGTATGGCGCATTATCTTTGAAAAGACTGCAAACTTTTGGCATTGTGCAGTTATATATTTTTTTTTCTTTTTTTTTTCTTTTTGCTTTTTTATTTTTTATTTTTATTTTTGGAAATGGATGACTTTTGACTTTGTAATATTGGCATATGAAGCTATCTCCCCCTCTTAATGGAGTAGTTGACATCGACAAAGATGAGTCATTGTCAGCTTGAAAATTTTGACGAGCTCGGGCCCATAACATACATGCCCCATAAGTCTTGACTCCTTTAAATTTGGCATTCATTGTACAACTGATGCGATCCCTTTCCATAGTGGACCAACAGTGCCCCAAAACCTCATGTTTATCCTGGCAATTGCAAATCCTCCTGCATGCGTCTTTGGACCACATTTTTGAATTCCCATAATAGTCTCAACAAGGTCTTGTTTTGTCTCTTCAGCTAATTCCAATTTCGCAATCTTTCCTTCCTTTAAAACTATATTTCCTACCACCACTTCATGGGGTAAAAGCCATTTTCAACAAATTCAGAAACAAGTCACAATTTCTGTCACCTTCAAAGTACTGAGATTCCTCTAAACACATATCATACTCAAAAGGAACTCTGAATCTGTAGTATCGTTGCCCGTGTCATTGATATCTAGGGATCTATGATAGGTATCCAAAAGAATATACAAGGAATTCAAGAATGACTATTTACATGAAATGAAAATTTATAAAGAATGTCAAAGGTCAAAAGAATCAGAATGAAAGAATATTTACTCGGATAAATAATAAAAGTATGTTTTATTAAAAATAAAAATGCCTAAACATGAGCCCACTTCTCAAAAGAAATCTCATTACTCCTAAGCTTTAGAGCAACAAGAGTGTTCTGAATATTACTCCGTAAAATTCCTAAAGATTACATGAAGTTCTTCTGCAGTCCAATTGTTTAAAGAACTTTCCGGTTCATAAGGGCGAATGCCCTCAAGGTTTCTTTGTTCAGTCCCTTCCTCATGTATGACATTGATGGGATGATTTTTATTTCCAAACACCCCCTTCTCCAGGTAAGCTATCCCTCTTGACACAAAAGTCGGGGATATGTAAGGGAACGTCGTTAATTCCCATTCAACTTCTTTTTCACTCAGCTGTGACCCTCTTCTCTCTCTCTTTTTCTTTCTCTTTTTAATAACTTTAACTAATTAGGGTCTTTTTATAATTTTGAATGCAAATGATGCAATGAAATGCTATAAGATGCAAATGAATGCAAAAGGTATCGATCTCGATTCAATCTCATTTAGAAAACTTTATTTAGAAAAAGAATATCTTTACATATAAATGGATTATAAATACGCTTTTGCCCTAATGCCCAACGTTTTAACTCTATCTAATAAAAGGGCTAACTCTCATCCTATATTCGATGGTGATCCGTACATTAGACTCAATACATCAGCTCGTACTGCCAAATCTTGCACATATTCGGCAACCTCTCGAATCTGGGCTACAGCTTCACCAATGACGTGATCCCTTTCTCTGACCTGTCCTCTAGACTGATGAAGCTCTCCTTTTAGAAAATCTTCTCGTGCCTCGAGCTGCTCAATCCGAAGTTCACCATCATGCAATGCCACTTCCAAATCTTCCACCTTACTTTTTAGCTCCTTTAACTCGACCGTAGGATCATGATTTCGATGCCAACGGAGGGATCTTCCAAGCTCAGGTACTTTAGTCTTCAACCCTTTATTTTCTTCCTCTAATGCCAAATTCTGTGACTGCATCTCTTGAAACTTCCTCTCCCAATACTCGGCTTTAGCTTTTTCCTCTTGGACCTCTTTCTGCAACTGATCCGAAGACCCCCTATTCTCGCTCTCCTTAAGGATACTTGTGCCTTTTTGTAATGCTCTTTCAAATCATCTCGATCTTCCTCTTTTTTTTCCTCTCTTTCTCGACCTCCATCTTTTGAACGTCAACGTCTAAGCTCAAGTACATCTTTTATTCTTCAAGCTTTGTTATCCTTTTCTCAAGCTCTAAGTTCTTTTTCTCGAACTCTTGCTTCATAATTTCTAACTCCGAGGGCATCACTTGCAAATATTCCTCTATCGGTCGAGCTCCTTCCACGCTTTGCTTAGGGATGTTATCATTAATCCTTCTACCTCTCCACTCGACGTATTCCGGAGTCGTAGCAGGGCTAATAACTACTCCCTTTAATCGACAAGTCTTGTTCCAAGCACTAAAGATCTCAGTGACCTTCCTCTTGTAGTCAGCTCCTCTATACATGAACTCACTCTGAACCAAACCATAAATTGTCGGTATGAACTGTCTCAATCCATGTTTCCTCAACACAAGCAAAAGGGCATAACTAATGGCACCCCAAATTCCAAACAGAGGGACCTAATCAAAACTACTGCATCGGTAAAGAATCTCACCAAGAATCATCCATGGAGCCCTCCACTCTACATCCTTTGACTGCAGATTCTGAAGTAGCGCTATCCAACTTTTTTTAGGAACATCAACTTTCCTAGTTGAAGCTGCTATGTCCTTCAACGAGGGGTAATCCTCGAAGAAGACCCGACAAACCACCCTATCTATCAAACGGAAGTGACTGTAGAACCAAGCTAAAAGTAACTGAGCACAACCAACAAACCTGTCCGCACTGGCCCTTCTACATGCATTCAAGGACCTGAATATCTCCGTCAAAATTACAGGAACAGGAGTGAGCTGCTTGCTAAGTCGATGGAAGAGATCTGTGGTCGCCTCATCCACATATCCCAAGGCCTTGGGGAAAACCATCAATCCGTATAAGCTTAAGGCAAAAATGTCTACCCTCTTCACCTCGTCTAGATGTGTCTGGATCAGATCTTTTAAAGCTCCCCATGGAATGCACTTACTCTCACCCTTTTCCTTAATTCTAGCCATGATCCACTGCTCGCTCATCCCCGTAATGGTCATCAACTTCTTACCAAAGGTTGGGACACAAGCAGCTCGAGAATAAATCCTATCACACTGAAATTTAGGACACCGAAGTAAGGCTGTGTATTCCTCCACAGTAGGCACTAAATTTACCTCCCGAAAGGTAAAACAACTGTATGTTGGGTTCCAAAACTGAGCGAGAGCTCGAAACAAGTTCTCATCAACCTGAATATCAAACAAATAGGGCAAATTTCCGTACTTACCGTAGAATAATTGCTTGGTCTCATTGCCCCATTGATCCCAAATCGCCTTAAGCTCCTACAGATTATTCTGTGTGACACTGATACGAGTGTAGTCTGACAACTCCGACATATATCCCACAGTTATGCTATCCCTTTTTCCTAGCTGAGTTTGCTCAGACCATCTATGGACGTTAGCATTGCCCTCCACTCTATCAAGAAGTCCGTTCTCCATAATAAAATTTCTAACTTAGAAACTGACCGTGAATCGATACCTTTTAAATGCGAAATGACATGCAATGAAAAAAAGAAACAGTCAGTATCACATAATATTAATAAACTCAAGAACGATATGTGAAGGTAATATCTAAAGTATAATTCTAACTAAGTTGAGCTCTTACGATTTTTCTATATGAGGTTTTAGTTCTAAAGTTGAGGTACCTGAACCAGCAGATTCCTCGATTCTCACCCATTATAGGCTCATTTGAATCGAGTTCAGTTTAGGGGAATACATTTCCCTATGGCTACACGGAGATGAAAATCTCACGAAACCATAGGTACGGATGTATCCTGAAAGTGATCCACTATCCTGCACGGAGGCGAAAACCTCACGAATGCGTAGTTTCTCACTCCCACTTAAGGGTGTGACCACAACGGTCATGCAAATGCAATGCGTATCAGAATATATAACATATGCAATAATACAAACATGTGTAATGCAAAGAGGATTGAATTTTAAAATTTTTCAAATTTTCGACATTAAGACAAAAGGTAATCAATTATACGACTTGACTCTCTTATTAGTCCCCAGCGGAGTCGCCAAGCTGTCGAGACCATTTTTAAATCGAGTTTTGGAAAATGGGAATCGACTTTAAGAAAAACGAAAACGGGAGTTGCCACCAATCTTTTTAGGTGTGATTGGATCACCTTATAAAATGTTTTGTTTTAAAACATTAATTTTGGTCTACGAAAGTCGAGAAAATGGATTCGGGAGTCAGTTATGTACGAGGAAGGGTTAGCACCCTCGTAACACCCAAAAATTGGTACCTAATTGATTATCAAGTGTCTTAAATGTCAGAAATTTGAAAGTTTTAAGCTGCAAACATCTTTTAATTAGAATGTCTCAATTTTGAAAATTAAGGCTCACTTATTTCAAATGAATCAAAACATCACATCCAGTAAGTTAGGACGCAACATTTTAAAACCTTCGAAACTAAGCTAGGGCACTACCTTTCTCGAAGTTTCCAAACATCAAGCATTGCCTTTTAATTTTTTTAAAAAAAACCTTGGAATATTATTTTTAAATGACGTTTTAGGATGACATATTAATGCATCATGAAGCATAGATGTACAAAATATTCTAACATTTCCATACAAACATAAATAATATCATTATGACAAAACTAAATAACATGAACATACGTTTAATGAAAAAAATCATACTAGGGTAAATATAAGATAATAAACAAATAAAAACATGAGTAAACTAAAAAAACATAATACATGCAAAAATTATACAACAATATATATCATAAAATAGCACATAAAAGAAATAATTAAACATAGCATATAAAAAAATGAAACTATGCTCAAATAAGATAAATGACATACACAAAAAATGAATAAATAAAACATTTACAAATTATAAAAATATAATGCAATAGTTCAAAATACATGAAATGATAATATAATATATATATGCATAGAAAATATATATTTAAAAATAAACTATATAAAAAGATTAAATATTATAATATATAAAATACATAATCAAATGTATAAAATATAGGAATAAATATACATATTTGAAAAATGAAGAAATTAAAATAAAAAAAAAGGTTGAAAAACTAAGATAGACGAAGAATAAAATAAGAACAAACCACAGAGAGTAAGAACGCAAGAGGGAGAGAAATTTGAGTGAATGCTTTCAAGAATTCTTATTGCTTCCCAAAACTCAAGTGATTTACAATGAAGGGAGAGGCCTCTATTTATAGTTGAGCCTCTCCAAATCCAACGGTACAGATCAATTACATCAACGGTTAAGATTAAAGGATATCTACAAATTAAATCTCCAAGATTACAAAATCATATCTTCAAGATTGTATATCATATCATATCATATCTAAGATTATATCATATCTAAGATTACATATCATATCTAAGATTGCATATCCTTAAAGATTATATTTCCATATAAGTCAAGCTTGTAGATGGACCTTAAATTTTTTCAAGTAATGGGCCATTCTGATTGGGCCAAATTATATTTGTAATTCTGGACTGAACTTGGACTTCATTTTTTTTTGGGTTTATTATATTTTTGTTTTTGGACTTATTTCTGGGCCCGGGCAAAGGTTTTTTAAACCTTATTAAACTCCATCTATTTTATATTGATTAGGATAAGGTGTTTCAGTCCTACTAGAATATGGCTTTACAAGCCCATAAATAGATATAGTCTATTCCTCTTGTATTGATTGAAATTTTTGACATAGTTAATTTTCTTCTCCTCAGCCCGTGGTTTTTTCCCGAAAGTGTTTCCATGTAAAAATCTGTGTGTATTTTATTTTTATTTTTATTTTTATTTTTTTTACAAATTGGTATCAGAGCTTTCGGGTTGTTCATCTTGATGACGGTAATGACGTCTTTGAAGTATGAAATTTCGTTGTTGGATCGCAACACCAGATTTGCGTTGTGGCAAATTAAGATGCAAGCAGTTCTTGCACAGATGGATCTGGAAGATGCCCTGCTAGGGATAGATAAAATGCCTTCGACATTAACAGATGAAGAGAAGAAGCGTAAGGATCAAAAGGCGTTAACACAATTACATCTGCATTTGTCCAACGAAATTTTGCAGGATGTGATGAAAGATTAGACCGCCGCTGCATTATGGAAGAGGCTAGAACAATTATGTATGTCGAAAACTCTAACAAGCAAGTTGCTATGAAGCAACGTCTTTATGCTCATCGTTTGGAGGAAGGTGCGTCTGTACACGAACACTTAACAGTGTTTAAAGAAATTCTTTCAAACTTGGAGGCCATGGAGGTTCAGTATGATAAGGAAAATTTAGGGTTGATTCTACTTTGTTCGTTGCCCCTGTCTTATTCAACCTTTAGAGACACAATTTTATATAGCCGCGAGTCTCTCACAGTTGATGAGGTTTATAATTCTTTGACCTCGTATGATAAGATGAAACATCTTGTGGTTAAACCCGACTCTCAAGGAGAGGGTCTCATTGTTCGTGGGAGACAAGATCGGAATGCTGATGATGATCGTGGAAGGACACAGGAATGGAATCCTCACTGTAAATCTAAGGGTAGATCAAAGTCTTCAAACAGAGGTAAAACTTGGAACTTTTACAAAAAGAAAGGGCACATTAAATCTGAGTGCTACAAGCTACAGAATAAGATTAAAAGGGAGGCTGCAAATCAAAAAGGAAAACAACCAAAAAAATTCGGTGAAGCTGATGTTGTAGAAGACTACAGCGATGGTGAACTTCTAGTCGCTTCTGTTAATAATTCTAAAGTAAACAAGGAGTGGATACTTGATTCAGGCTGCACCTTCCACATGAGTCCCAATCGAGATTGGTTTACAACTTACGAAACAGTGTCTGAAGGTGTTGTTTTGATGGGAAATAATGCTTCGTGTAAAATCACAGGTGTTGGAACAATTAAAGTTAAAATGTTTGATGGAGTTGTCAGAACACTTAGTGGCATACGACGTGTTCCAGAATTGAAAATAAATTTAATTTCGTTAAGTATTCTTGATTCAAAAGGGTACAGATACACAGCTAAAAGTGGGATTTTAAAGATTTCCAAAGGGTCCCTTATTGTGATGAAAGGGCAGAGAAAGATTGCCAAGTTATATGTTATGCAAGGTTCTACTGTTACTGGTGATACAGCTGTCGCTTCCTCTTTCTTGTCAGATGATGATATTACTAAACTTTGACATACGCGCCTAGGGCATATGAGTGAGAATGGCATGGCAGAATTAAGCAAAAGAGGACTTCTTAATGGGCAAGGAATTTGCAAACTGAATTTTTGTGAGCAATGTGTTTTGGGGAGGCAAAAGAGAGTTTGATTCACTAGAGGAATCCATAACACGAAGGGAACGTTGGAGTATATTCATTCTGATCTGTGGGGGCCATCTAGAGTGCCTTTGAGAGGTGGAGCTAATTATATGCTAACCTTCATTGATGATTTTTCCAGAAAAGTTTAGGAGTTCTTCCTGAAGCAGAAAAGCGATGTGTTTTCTGCATTTAAGTCTTGGAAAATTATGATTGAAAAACAAACGGGAAAATAGATAAAATACCTCCACACAGACAATGGCTTAGAGTTCTATTCTGATGAGTTTAATAGATTGTGCAAGTCAGAAGGGATCATGAGACACTTGGCAGTTTGTCATACTCCATAGCAAAACGGTATTGCAGAACGAATGAACAGAACGATCATGAAAAAGGCTCGATGTATGTTGTCAAATGCCAACTTACCGAAGTCATTTTGGGCAGAAGCAGCCTCTACTATATGTTTTTTGATCAATCGATCTCCATCCGTTGCCATTGCGAAAAAGACTCCACAAGTGGTATGGTCTGGTAATCCTACTAATTATTCTAATCTAAATATCTTTGGGTGTCCTGTGTATGCTCATGTTGATAATGGAAAATTGGAACCGAGATCCATTAAATGCATTTTTCTTGGTTATAAAGCTAGAGTAAAAGGGTAAAAGTTATGGTGTCCTGAAAATAGAAAAGTTGTGATTAGCAGAGATATTGTTTTTGATGAAACTGCTATGCTACCTAAGTTATCTCTTAAAGACTCTTCCAATATGAAAATCAAAAGCAGGTGGAGTATCAGATTAATACAAAGTCAACTCCTCAAGCCAGTACAAAAATTGAGAATAGAGTTTCTTCTTCACCACAATACTCTATCGCCAAAAACAGAACTAGAAGAGAAATTAAACCTCCAAAGAAGTATGCCGAAGCTGATTTAGTTGCTTATGCTTTAAATGTGGCTGAAGATATAGATGCAAACTAAGAGCCATCTAATTATTCTGAGGTGGTTAGCTGTGAAGACTCAGAAAAATGGATGTTTGCTATGCAATAGGAGATGGAATCACTTTACAAAAACAAAACATGGGATCTTGTGAAACTTCCTAAAGGTAAGAAGACTGTTCATTGTAAATGGGTGTTTAAAAAGAAAGAAGGGACTCCAGGAGTTGAAGAACCAGATATAAAGCAAGGCTTGTTGCAAAGGGTTACAGTCAAATTCCAGGAGTGGACTTCACAGATGTGTTCTCCCCAGTTGTGAAGCATAGTTCGATTCGAGCTTTGCTTGGTATTGTGGCCATGCATGATTTGGAGCTTGAGCAGCTAGATGTAAAAACTGCATTTTTGCATGGAGAACTTGAAGAGGATATTTACATGCAACAACCAGAGGGTTTTACAGACTCAGAAAAAGAGGACTATGTTTGCTTGCTGAAAAAGTCCCTTTACGGTTTGAAACAGTCACCAAGGCAGTGGTACTAGAGGTTTGATTCCTTTATGACTTCTCATGATTTCAAAAGAAGTTGTTTTGATAGTTGTGTTTACTTTAAGAAAAATAGTGATGGTTCTTTTATGTATCTACTTCTTTATGTTGATGACATGTTGATAGCAGCAAAAGATAAAAGAGAGATAAGAAAGATCAAAGCCCAACTAAGTGAAGAATTTGAGATGAAAGATTTGGGACCAGCAAAGAAGATACTTGGTATGGAGATTCTCAGAGATAGAAAAGCAAGTAAATTATACCTAAGTCAGAAGGGGTACATTGAGAAAATTCTTTGCAGGTTCAATATGCAGAGTGCTAAGCCTGTTAGTGCTCCTTTAGCAGCCCATTTTAGACTTTCATCGGCTTTGTCTCCACAATCAGATGATGAGATTGAGTACATGTCAAACGTTCCATACTCTAGTGCAGTGGGATCTCTTATGTATGCTATGGTTTGTTCACATCCATATCTATCATATGCAGTCAGTACAGTTAGCAGATACATGGCGAATCCCGGTAAAGAACATTAGAAAGCAGTTCAGTGGATTTTAAGATACTTACGAGGCACTACTAATGTTTGCTTACAGTTTGGAAGAACTAAAGATGGAGTCATAGGGTATGTTGATGCTGATTTTGCTGGAGACCTTAATAGAAGAAGATCACTCACTGGTTACGTCTTTACAATCGGAGGTTGTGCAATTAGTTGGAAAGCCACTTTGCAAACTACAGTCGCTTTGTCTACCACTGAAGCTGAGTACATGGCAATTACTGAGGCTTGTAAAGAAGCTATTTGGTTGAAGGGACTATTTAGTGAACTCAATGAAGACCTTCAAATCAGTACAGTATTTTGTGACAGTCAGAGTGCCATATTCCTTACAAAAGATCAAAAGTTTCATGAGAGAACAAAACACATTGATGTTCGATATCATTTTGTTCGTGATATTATTGCTCGTGGTGATATTGTTGTGAGAAAAATTAGTACTCATGAAAATCCTGCAGATATGAGACTAAGTCACTTCCTATAACCAAGTTTGAGCATTGCTTAGACTTGGTTGGTGTTCATTGTTGAAGTTAAACCCTTAAGGGGTTTTATGAAAGAGGTGGAGAACTTGTTCATTGCAAGTTCGCGATGAAGAACTTGTTCATTGAGAATTTGTGTCAAGGTGGAGATTGTTAGAATTAATTGACCCGAATTCTTATTTAAATAAAATACGATGGAAAATAAAATAAAAGTAAAATCCATATAGAACTAGACTTCTTTTATTTTATTTTAGAATAAGGTTTTTTAAACCTTATTAAACTCCATCTATTTTATATTGATTAGGATAAGGTGTTTCAATCCTACTAGAATATGACTTTACAAGCCTATAAATAGACATAGTCTATTCCTCTTGTATTGATTCAAATTTTCAAAATAGTGAATTTTCTTCTCCTCTGCCCGCGGTTTTTTCCTGAAAGGGTTTCCACGTAAAAATCTGTGTGTATTTTATTTTTATTTTTATTTTTATTTTTATTTTTATTTTTTTCACACGTTCGCTCTATTTTCAACTTTTTTTTGGTAGTTGTCATATTAGGAAAACCATTTCTACGGTAAACCAATGATTCTCGATTCATTATGTTACATTTTATTGGCTAGTCTTTATCATTAATACATGAAAGGAACTGTCTTTAATTTTGAAATTGCACTTGCAACCTGTGGTTGAAGATCTATGGCAAAGTAGTAGGTGAAAATAAATCGTGGAAACTTGTCGAATCTAAAATAGAACCGATAATGAGTCGTTCATGCCCGGAGGATTACTTTGTCTATGCAAAATATATTAGGAAATTAATTGAGATAAGGAAGAAATTTTAAAGGAAACTAAAATTTACAGATTCATAGGTAGCTAAGAACGTTAGTAACAAATGAGAAATAAGTTAGAAACTTTTAACACATTCAAAAACTTCAAACAAGGTTTAAAGGTGACTCGTTTAAACCTTTTCTCTTTGTGACTCGTTTCTTCCCAGAAGAGCATTCAACCCGAATGTAACCTTTACTCTTCATAATGCTAGATTAATAAAGTCAGTATTTTTATTTTTTAGAAAAGAATGTGAAGGTTTAATTCCTTTCGAGAATAAACAGATATACCCACCCAATTTGATTGAAAAAGTTATTCAGTTTGTCCCATCTTTCCATGGGAAGGCACCCCTGAGAGAACCCAAATAAACTGCCTTCTTTTTTCATGAAATTGGGGCAATTCTTAACTTCTCCTACTCCGTACACCACTTGATCTTGCAACGACCCACCAACTTTGATTCTTAAAGAATTGAATGCTGAAAGTAATTATAAAAATTAGTCTGAAATGATTCTTACCAACATTTAACCAAGTTTAATCCCACTTGTTCTCACGACCACTCTTAAGAGATAGCTTTTAAAAGTATTCGAATCGCATTATTTGCAACTTCTTTTCCGATTCTCAGATTATAAACTACCTTGTACGAATTAATGATAGACACATTTAATTTTATACACGTAGAACTCACCTTTTATTGCATTTATTAGAACCTTCTTTTTCAAATCCTGCAAACAAATATAAAACAAAATAAAAAGACTCAATGTTTATTTAAAAGACATTTTTCATACACACACCCAAAAAATAAGCAATTCATACCAAATTTAAAAGTCCAGCCTTTCCCCAAGGGCATTGATTATAGTTGCATTTTTCAGTAGGTTTATATATTACGAAAGAGCAGGAAGAATTGATGTAATGGAATTTTAGTCGAGCATGTTTATATATATACACATTAAAAGTTTGTTACAATTAGATCTGAACATAAAACAGATTAGGAAATTTAATCGTGGTAAAACCATCATTATCATTTAGTTTTAAGGCTACAGTTTTGTAGGTGCAACTTCTTCCTTTTTAGTTACAATCGGAATAATGATTCCAACTCATTATTTGGCACCAAATTTTGATTTTAAAACCTCTTTCG
The DNA here is from genome assembly GCF_007990345.1 of Gossypium hirsutum. Lineage (NCBI taxonomy): Eukaryota > Viridiplantae > Streptophyta > Magnoliopsida > Malvales > Malvaceae > Gossypium > Gossypium hirsutum. The sequence goes on from NC_053432.1 coordinate 997,279, forward strand.
GTTCATCTACCATGTAAGTTCCAAAATAAGGGCATGTACTGTTGACATAGGTTTTATGTCTTGTTCCCTAAATTATTAAGGGAAAAACAATGTGCATTTTGTTAGAAGGAAGGCTGTAATTTAAAATTATTTTAACTAGTAATTATTGCAAGTTTACGGAGTTTGCAAAATTTATATATTGCAATAATTCAACCTGCCACTAATTTGTAAATAGTAGCAACTATTTAGAAAATTTTACCTCCTTTAGTGTCTCTGCAAATTTGTACAGGACGACCTATCGATTCTGCCTCCAAAAGCCTAAATCTCTTACACGGGTTTTCATAAACTCCTACATATCGTAAAAGTACTAGTGCAGATAAATGAACTTTCATATCTAACTTTAATTTACTCCATATTTAAAAATAATATATACTTATACTTTTTATTAATTCTCTAGTATATGGATCTTAATAGAAAGGTTTTTTTTATTCATTATTTTACGCAAAAGAGACACCACAATCTTGTTATAAGAAAAAGAATTGTTGGTTTTCAGAATTTAACTCCAGGCCTATAAAGAACACCTCTTAATGGTGATGACGTCAATTACCAAGACTGAGCACGGCTTACTTTCATTTTCTGTGTAATAAAATGTAAAAGAAAATCCTGTTAAAATCTAAAACCTCTCAGATAGTTTGCTTTTCTTGTATGAAGCTTTTTTCCTCCATTATTAAACAAATTCAAAACCAACTGGGGACGAACATTTGCAGCCCAAGTGCCCATATTTGAATTTTTATATAATAAAAGTCCAACAAGTAAGCCACCTACCAAGTGGACTCGGCACTTGACTGAGTTTCCCAAGTAATAAAGAATTCTTCATCTAAGTTCTTCGCAGTATTTTTTTCCGTAGAAATTCGTAGTCACTAGCACTCCAAGCTACTCACAGTTACTAATTTAATATATTTGAATGTTTATAAAATTTAGAATATAATATGAAATTGTTCGAATTTTTTACGTTTTCTAAAAATTTGAAATTCCACCAACTGACGATGAAGTTGTGTAGATATATTGTTCCACGGTGGCATTTTTCTTGTTGTTCTTTGAACCACTTCATTCTTCACAAGCATGATGAGTTAACCCCCCGTATTCAATCGTCATTGTTTCCTCGCGTTTGACTAGTACAAGGACAAAATTACCCCCGTTTCATTCCAAAGTGATTGAATTGCTCGTGGCCTAGTAGCTTATTACGGTAAATAGTTAATTCCATCCTTAATACTCCTATTTTGCTCACTTTCTAATAGTACATGGACTAAATCGGTCATGACTCAGTCGTATTCGGACCTATTGGGACATTTTTCCCTACTTGTAACCTCCACTAACTAAAAGAAGTAACCTAGGAATAATCATAACAATAAAACAAGAATAATAAAATAAAATAAGTCATGGGAATGTTATGATCAAATAGGCTACTCGAATTAGGTCTCCAAGGCACGACATGAAAGAATAATTAAACACTGCAAAACTGGAATGACCAGGTTGAAGTAGAACAAATTCAATCTTCAACTAGGAAGGTTGAAGTAGAACGATAACGGACCGTGACAAAACATGGCGTTTATAATCCTTTCTTTTCGCCAAACGTTGGAAAAGAATATTGTTTTCTTCCGATAGCGTTCGCTCTATTTTTAACTTTTTCTTTGGTACCTTATCATATTAGGAAAACCATTTCTACGGTAAACCAATGATTGTCGATTCATTATGTTACATTTTATTAGTTAGTCTTTATCATTAAAACATGCAGGGAACTGTCTTTAATTTTGAAATTGCACTTGCAACCTGTGGTTCAAGATCTATGGCAAAGTAGTAGGTGAAAACAAATAGTGGAAACATGTCGAATCTAAAATAGAACCGACAATGAGTCGTTCATGCCCGGAGGATTACTTTGTCTATGCAAAATATATTAGGAAATAAATTGAGATATGGAAGAAATTTTGAAGGAAACTAAAATTTACAGATTCATACGTAGCTAAGAACGGTAGTAACAAATGAGAAATAAGTTAGAAACTTTTAACACATTCTAAAAATTCGACCAAGGTTTAAAGGTATTACATTTTGGATAAGGAAATAATGCAGTTTAAACACAGACAGGGGCATGAAAGTCTCTGATGGTTACATAGACTATGGAATGAGCTGCAACCGAGATGGGTGTGGAAGCATTGACAAGCTTTGGATCCATCGCCGGAATGTCGAATGTATCTGTCGGAACCATTGGAACGTCATTCAGCAACACGATTTGACCTTGTATATCTCCACCTAATGCAGTCAGATGATACTCTTCCCTATTCAGGTGACTCGTAAATTCAAAATTGGGCTTCGCAACATCCGTGGATCTCAAATTACGACGATTATGTTCGTAACCTGAAAGGGTTACGTCGAACGAGCTATCTTTCGACAAGTTGATAAAAATGATAGAAACCCCAGGCTACAAAAGGAAAAAATTATCCAAATAATACCTGATAAAAACAAAGAATTTGAAAGATGAAAAGTTAGCTTTATCAAAGACAGCTTACCTTTTTCTTCGCACAATGAGCATATACACGCAAATTCGGGTTAGACACTTGAGTTACTGCAAGTACAATACTTCCCATAAGTCGGTGCCATAGAACCGCACTAGAAATGAAACAAGTTAAGAAGACGAAATTTCAGTAGCTATAGGGGAAAAAAGCAAGGATAAGGCTAACACTATTTTTGTGAAGATACTGACCCGTAGTAGTCGGGATTGGGAATAAATGTTGTAGTGTTAAGTAAAGCATAATTTCCACCGATGAGAGTTTGCCTGCAGAAAACCTTGTGATTGTAGGTTGAAGCCATTCCTAATTGATCAAAATACCTGTTTAAGGTGGAAATTTCAATTCCGTGTTGTATTATACACAAAAAAAGGTTAGAGGTAGAGGAAAATGAGAGAAAAATAATACCAAAATCCATCAGCAAAGGTTGGAGACACATCTTTAGCACCGCCCTGAAGAGCTCCACCAGATTCAGAAACCCAAGCTCCCGACTGCGGTTTAAACTTCTTGACAATATTAAAAACACCTCTATAGGTTTGGGCAACTTGATTCAAGTACGAAGGATCTTGAATCTCGGTAATCAAGTTTAGACCATCACCTGCACATGCATCAATCGAATTAAGAAATAGACCATACTAGTAACAAGTAGGCATCTAAAAGCTCTTCGGTAAACACTGGATCGAGATATATTTGGATACCAGGTCCAAGATTGTAGATGTGGTGCGTAACTCCGTCAACAACTCCTTGTCCCGAAACTTCTAGGAAGACATTAAACCATTTCTCGTCATAAAAGCCACTAGGACCTAAAACCTTTGGTTGAGTTTTGGGGTCTGAGTGTAAGTCTTTCACCATATTCTTAAGTACTATTACGTCTTTTCCATATTGTTCAGCCTCAACCCTTGCGCCCATCCCAGCTCCGGAGAGTTGATTTCCTGGCAAGATAAATTGATTAGAGCACGATCAAAAAATATAAAAGAAAACGATCCCATGCGGATCTTCGGGAAAACAATTTTAGTTACCAAATTCGTAAGAATCAACTTTGTCTCCCCTGGAAATAGTATACTTCATGAAATCCCTTGCATTTTGTGACTTCCAGTCGCCAGCCCAAAGACCCTTTTCGCTTTGTTACTCGTTTCTTCCCAGAAGAGCATTCAACCCGAATGTAACCTTTACTCTTCATAATGCCAGATTAATAAAGTCGGTATTTTTATTTTTTAGAAAAGAATGTGAAGGTTTAATTCATTTCGAGAATAGACAGATATACCCACCCAGTTTGATTGAAAAAGTTATTCAGTTTGTCCCATCTTTCTATGGGAAGGCACCCCTGAGAGAACCCAAATAAACTGCCTTCTTTTTTCATAAAATTGGGGCAATTCTTAACTTCTCCTACTCCGTACACCACTTGATCTTGCAACGACCCACCAACTTTGATTCTTAAAGAATTGAATGCTGAAAGTAATTTTAAAAATTAGTCTGAAATGATTCTTACCAACATTTAACCAAGTTTAGTCCCACTTGTTCTCACAACCACTCTTAAGAGATAGCTTTTAAAAGTATTTGAATCGCATTATTTGCAACTTCTTTTCCGATTCTCAGATTACGAACTACCTTGTACGAATTAATGATAGACACATTTAATTTTATACACGTAGAACTCACCTTTTATTGCATTTATTAGAACCTTCTTTTTCAAATCCTGCAAACAAATATAAAACAAAATAAAAAGACTCAATGTTTATTTAAAAGACATTTTTCATACACACACCCAAAAAATAAGCAATTCATACCAAATTTAAAAGTCCAGCCTTTCCCCAAGGGCATTGATTGTAGTTGCATTTTTCAGTAGGCCACCAATCCAGTGTAGCACATACGAAGTTATCATCTGTTTCAGCAATTGGTGTTGATCCTTGAATCACCACGTTCACATTTAGCGTAAAAGAAAGTGATATCCGAGAAACAATTATTACTAGGCCGAATATGCATTTCAAATCCATTTTCACAAAAACTGAATATTACGAAAGAGCAGGAAGAATTGATGTAATGGAATTTTAGTCAAGCATGTTTATATATATACATATTAAAAGTTTGTTACAATTAGATCTGAACATAAAACAGATTAGGAAATATAATCGTGGTAAAACCATCATTATCATTTAGTTTTAAGGCTACAGTTTTGTAAGTGCAACTTCTTCCTTTTTAGTTACAATCGGAATAATGATTCCAACTCATTATTTGGCACTAAATTTTGATTTTAAAACCTCTTTCGGTTTATCTACCATGTAAGTTCCAAAATAAGGGCATGTACTGTTGACATAGGTTTTATGTCTTGTTCCCTAAATTATTAAGGGAAAAACAATGTGCATTTTGTTAGAAGGAAGGCGGTAATTTAAAATTATTTTAACTAGTAATTATTGCAAGTTTACGGAGTTTGCAAAATTTATATATTGCAATAATTCAACCTGCCACTAATTTGTAAATAGTAGCAACTCTTTAGAAAATTTTACCTCCTTTAGTGTCTCTGCAAATTTGTACAAGTCGACCTATCGATTCTGCCTCCAAAAGCCTAAATCTCTTACACGGGTTTTCATAAACTCTTACATATCGTAAAAGTACTAGTGCAGATAAATGAACTTTCATATCTAACTTTAATTTACTCCATATTTAAAAATAATATATACTTATACTTTTTATTAATTCTCTAGTATATGGATCTTAATAGAAAGGTTTTTTTTATTCATTATTTTGACGCAAAAGAGACACCACAATCTTGTTATAAGAAAAAGAATTGCTGGTTTTGAGAATTTAACTCCAGGCCTATAAAGAACACCTCTTAATGGTGATGACGTCAATTACCAAGACTAAGCACGGCTTACTTTCGTTTTCTATGTAATAAAATGTAAAAGAAAATCCTGTTAAAATCTAAAACCTCTCAGATAGTTTGCTTTTCTTGTATGAAGCTTTCTTGCTCCATTATTCAACAAATTCAAAACCAACTGAGGACGAACATTTGCAGCCCAAGTGCCCATATTTGAATTTTTATATAATAAAAGCCCAACAGGTAAGCCCCCTACAAAGTGGACTCGGCACTTGACTGAGTTGCCCAAGTAATAAAGAATTCTTCATCTAAATTCTTCGTAGTATTTTTTTCCGTAGAAATTTGAAGTCACTAGCACTCCAAACTACTTACAGTTACTAATTTAATATATTTGAATGTTTATAAAATTTAGAATATAATATAAAATTGTTCGAATTTTTTACGTTTTTTAAAATTTTGAATTTCCACCAACTGACGCTGAAATTGTTTAGATATATTGTTCCACGGTGGCATTTTTCTTGTTGTTCTTTGAACCACATCATTCTTCACAAGCGTGATGAGTTAACCCCCCGTACTCAATAGTCATTGTTTCCTCGCGTTTGACTAGTACAAGGACTAAATTACCCCCGTTTAATTCCAAAGTGATTGAATTGCTTGTGGCCTAATAGCTTATTACGGTAAATAGTTAATTCCATCTTTAATACTCCTCTTTTGCTCACTTTTTAATAGTACATGGACTAAATCGGTCATGACTTAATCGTATTCGGACCTATTGGGACATTTTTCCCTACTTGTAACCTCCACTAACTAAAAGAAGTAACATAGGAATAATCATAACAATAAAACAAGAATAATAAAATAAAATAAGTCATGGGAATGTTATGATCGAATAGGCTACTCGAATTAGGTCTCCAAGGCACGACATGAAAGAGTAATTAAACACTTCAAAACTGGAATGACCAGGTTGAAGTAGAACAAATTCAATCTTCAACTAGAAAGGTTGAAGTAGAACGATAATGGACCGTGGCAAAACATGGCGTTTATTATCCTTTCTTTTCGCCAAACGTTGGAAAAGAATATTGTTTTCTTCCGATAGCGTTCGCTCTATTTTTAACTTTTTTTTTGGTACGTTGTCATATTAGGAAAACCATTTCTACGATAAACCAATGATTCTCGATTCATTATGTTACATTTTATTCGCTAGTCTTTATCATTAAGACATGCAGGGAACTGTCTTTAATTTTGAAATTGCACTTGCAACCTATGGTTGAAGATCTATGGCAAAGTAGTAGGTGAAAACAAATAGTGGAAACATGTCGAATCTAAAATAGAACCGACAATGAGTCGTTCATGCCCGGAGGATTACTTTGTCTATGCAAAATATATTAGGAAATTAATTGAGATAAGGAAGAAATATTGAAGGAAACTAAAATTTACAGATTCATACGTAGCTAAGAACGGTAGTAACAAATGAGAAATACGTTAGAAACTTTTAACACATTCTAAAACTTCGAACAAGGTTTAAAGGTATTACATTTTGGATAAGGAAATAATGCAGTTTAGACACAGACAGGGGCATGAAAGTCTCTGATGGTTACGTAGACTATGGAATGAGCTGCAACCGAGATGGGTGTGGAAGCATTGACAAGCTTTGGATCCATCGCCGGAATGTCGAATGTATCTGTCGGAACCATTGGAACGTCATTCAGCAACACGATTTGACCTTGTATATCTCCACCTAATGCAGTCAGATGATACTCTTCCCTATTCAGGTGACTCGTAAATTCAAAATTGGGCTTCGCAACATCCGTGGAACTCAAATTACGACGATGATGTTCATAACTTGAAAGGGTTACATCGAACGAGCTATCTTTCGACAAGTTGATAAAAATGATAGAAACCCCAGGCTACAAAAGGAAAAAATTATCCAAATAATACTTGATAAAAACAAAGAATTTGAAAGATGAAAAGTTAGCTTTATCAAAGACAGCTTACCTTTTCTTCGCACAATGAGCATATACACGCAAATTCGGGTTAGACACTTGAGTTACTGCAAGTACAATACTTCCCATAAGCCGGTGCCATAGAACCGCACTAGAAATGAAACAAGTTAAGAAGACGAAATTTCAGTAGCTATAGGGGAAAAAAGCAAGGATAAGGCTAACACTATTTTTGTGAAGATACTGACCCGTAGTAATCGGGATTGGGAATAAATGTTGTAGTATTAAGTAAAGCATAATTTCCACCGATGAGAGTTTGCCTGCAGAAAACCTTGTGATTGTAGGTTGAAGCCATTCCTAATTGATCAAAATACCTGTTTAAGGTGGAAATTTCAATTCCGTGTTGTATTATACACAAAAAAAGGTTAGAGGTAGAGGAAAATGAGAGAAAAATATTACCAAAATCCATCAGCGAAGGTTGGAGACACATCTATAGCACCGCCCTGAAGAGCTCCACCAGATTCAGAAACCCAAGCTCCCGACTGCGGTTTAAACTTGTTGACAATATTAAAAACACCTTTATAGGTTTGGGCAACTTGATTCAAGTACGAAGGATCTTGAATCTTGGTAATCAAGTTTAGACCATCACCTGCACATGCATCAATCGAATTAAGAAATAGACCATACTAATAAAAGTAAGCATCTAAAAGCTCTTCGGTAAACACTGGATCGAGATATATTTGGATACCAGGTCCAAGATTGTAGATGTGGTGCGTAACTCCGTCAACAACTCCTTGTCCCGAAACTTCTAGGAAGACATTAAACCATTTCTCGTCATAAAAGCCACTAGGACCTAGAAACTTTGGTTGAGTTTTGGGGTCTGGGTGTAAGTCTTTCACCATATTCTTAAGTACTATTACGTCTTTTCCATATTGTTTAGCCTCAACCCTTGCGCCCCTCCCAGCTCCGGAGAGTTGATTTACTGGCAAGATAATTTGATTAGAGCACGATCAAAAAATATAAAAGAAAACGATCCCATGCGGATCTTCGGGAAAACAATTTTAGTTACCAAATTCGTAAGAATCAACTTTGTATCCCCTGGAAATAGTATACTTCATGAAATCCCTTGCATTTTGTGAATTCCAGTCGCCAGCCCCTAAGACCCTTTTCGCTTTGTGACTTGTTTCTTCCCAGAAGAGCATTCAACCCGAATGTAACCTTTACTATTCATAATGCCAGATTAATAAAGTCAGTATTTTTATTTTTTAGAAAAGAATGTGAAGGTTTAATTCCTTTCGAGAATAGACAGATATACCCACCCAGTTTGATTGAAAAAGTTATTCAGTTTGTCCCATCTTTCCATGGGAAGGCACCCCTGAGAGAACCCAAACAGACTGCCTTCTTTTTTCATGAAATTGGGGCAATTCTTAACTTCTCCTACTCCGTACACCACTTGATCTTGCAACGACCCACCAACTTTGATTCTTAAAGAATTGAATGCTGAAAGTAATTTTAAAAATTAGTCTGAAATGATTCTTACCAACATTTAACCAAGTTTAGTCCCACTTGTTCTCACGACCACTCTTAAGAGATCGCTTTTAAAAGTATTCGAATCGCATTATTTGCAACTTCTTTTCCGATTCTCAGATTATGAACTACCTTGTACGAATTAATGGTAGACACATTTAATTTTATACACGTAGAACTCACCTTTTATTGCATTTATTAGAACCTTCTTTTTCAAATCCTGCAAACAAATATAAAACAAAATAAAAAGACTCAATGTTTATTTAATAGACATTTTTCATACACACACCCGAAAAATAAGCAATTCATACCAAATTTAAAAGTCCAGCCTTTCCCCAAGGGCATTGATTATAGTTGCATCTTTCAGTAGGCCACCAATCCAAAGTAGCACATACGAAGTTATCATCTGTTTCAGCAATTGGTGTTGATCCTTTAATCACCACGTTCACATTTAGCGTAAAAGAAAGCGATATCCGAGAAACAATTATTACTAGGCCGAATATGCATTTCAAATCCATTTTCACAAAAACTGAATATTACGAAAGAGCAGGAAGAATTGATGTAATGGAATTTTAGTCGAGCATGTTTATATATATACACATTAAAAGTTTGCTACAATTAGATCTGAACATAAAACAGATTAGGAAATTTAATCGTGGTAAAACCATCATTATCATTTAGTTTTAAGGCTACAGTTTTGTAGGTGCAACTTCTTCCTTTTTAGTTACAATCGGAATAATGATTCCAACTCATTATTTGGCACCAAATTTTGATTTTAAAACCTCTTTTGGTTCATCTACCATGTAAGTTCCAAAATAAGGGCATGTACTGTTGACATAGGTTTTATGTCTTGTTCCTAAATTATTAAGGGAAAAACAATGTGCATTTTGTTAGAAGGAAGGCGGTAATTTAAAATTATTTTAACTAGTAATTATTGCAAGTTTACGGAGTTTGCAAAATTTATATATTGCAATAATTCAACCTGCCACTAATTTGTAAATAGTAGCAACTATTTAGAAAATTTTACCTCCTTTAGTGCCTTTACAAATTTGTACAGGACGACCTATCGATTCTGCCTCCAATAGCCTAAATCTCTTACACGGGTTTTCATAAACTCCTACATATCGTAAAAGTACTAGTGCAGATAAATGAACTTTCATATCTAACTTTAATTTACTCCATATTTAAAAATAATATATACTTATACTTTTTATTAATTCTCTAGTATATGGATCTTAATAGAAAGGTTTTTTTTTTCATTATTTTACGCAAAAGAGACACCACAATCTTGTTATAAGAAAAAGAATTGTTGGTTTTGAGAATTTAACTCCAGGCCTATAAAGAACACCTCTTAATGGTGATGACGTCAATTACCAAGACTGAGCACCGCTTACTTTCGTTTTTTGTGTAATAAAATGTAAAAGAAAATCCTGTTAAAATCTAAAACCTCTCAGATAGTTTGCTTTTTTTGTATGAAGCTTTTTTCCTCCATTATTAAATAAATTCAAAACCAACTGGGGACGAACATTTGCAGCCCAAGTGCCCATATTTGAATTTTTATATAATAAAAGTCCAACAAGTAAGCAATCCACCTACCAAGTGGACTCGGCACTTGACTGAGTTTCCCAAGTAATAAAGAATTCTTCATCTAAATTCTTCGCAGTATTTTTTTCCGTAGAAATTCGTAGTCACTAGCACTCCAAGCTACTCACAGTTACTAATTTAATATATTTGGATGTTTATAAAATTTAGAATATAAAATGAAATTGTTCGAATTTTTTACATTTTCTAAAATTTGAAATTCCACCAACTGACGATGAAATTGTGTAGATATATTGTTCCACGGTGGCATTTTTCTTGTTGTTCTTTCAACCACTTCATTCTTCACAAGTGTGATGAGTTAACCCCCCGTATTCAATCGTCATTCTTTCCTCGCGTTTGACTAGTACAAGGACTAAATTACCCCCGTTTAATTCCAAAGTGATTGAATTGCTCGTGGCCTGATAGCTTATTACGGTAAATAGTTAATTCCATCTTTAATACTCCTATTTTGCTCACTTTCTAATAGTACATGGACTAAATCGGTCATGACTCAGTCGTATTCGGACCTATTGGGACATTTTTCCCTACTTGTAACCTCCACTAACTAAGGGCACGTTTGGTTCGCTGTATTGGATTAGAGGTGTATTGGATTAGAGGTGTAATGGATTAGAGGTGTATTGGAATAGAGGTGTAATAGCAAATCAATTGTTTGGTTGAATGTAATGGAATAAAGGCGTAATAGTAATCTTGTGTTTGGTTGAATGGAATAGAGGTGTAATAGCATAATGGAAAAAACTAAAATGACTAGAATACCCTTAGCATAAATTTGTTTTGGTAAATGATTATTGTTATTGTTATTTAAATTTTAATAAGATTATTAATATCAATAATAAATAATTTAATCATATTTAAACATAATTATTATTAAATATATTATAATTAAAATATATAATTTAATAAAATTCTTAATAATCAATATTCTTATATGAATTTACTCAAATCATAATATATGATACTATAAAATATAAATTAACATAATTATTATTAAATATATTAAAATTAAAATATATAATTTAATAAAATTCTTAATAATCAATATTCTTATATGAATTTACTCAAATCATAATATATGATACTATAATTTACTCAAATTCTTATATGAATTTAATAAAAGATCATTTGAAATAATTAATATTAAAATTAACATGTAACTGTTTGTTACTCATTCTTTGTTTCTTATTCTTTTTGTTTTGATCATGTATCAATCATTTAAACCAAATGCTTGGTTGTATTGGACAGTGTTTTATTACTTTATAAATGCATGATTTTATATACACAAATACATATGTATAGGAAAATTATCTGAATGAATGGTTAATATTTATTATCAGCAAAACTTAGTATATACACACATAAATTAAGGTAAGATAATTAACTCGATATCTAGCTTGAGCAGCTCGAGTTTGTCTAAACAATACATCAAAACTTTTTATTTTGAAGCTTATAAACTTAAACAGCTTAAGTGTCTTATTTTTCATTATGCTATAAAGGGAATATAAATAAATACCAGAATTTTGATACGAAAAATTGCAGCAAGCAAAGCAATATCCTGCTATTAAACTCACTATAAAATATGTAATATAGCAAACAAAGATCTCTCAACTGATCTTTAATCTTTTTAATCATTTGTAAATAAAAGAAAAAATTACAAAAAAGAACAACCTGCAGAATGTTTGATGACAAAAACTAACAAAAATCCATGATTCAATATCAAATTCAAGATGCATTCTCCTTTTTCAGCTTAGCAAGTTCTTGCTTGATGACTCCAGACCTCTGCAAAACCGTATTACAGCTCGTCAAGCTTCGATTGAAGTTTTGAGGAAGTGCTTTCAAGAAAAGAACTCTGGTATAAAACGGGTAGACATAGTAGGGGGTGTATCGGAAACTGACCTTGATCTTAGCCAACATAAGCTTGAACCTATCAAAGTCGTTGAGAGATGCTCTTCTCTTCTGGACAATCAACTTTCTACCCCACGAGCTACTTTCCCATTTGTTCTTAACATCTGTAAGTTAACATAAGAGTGATAAGAAAGAAAACATATCTTCAAGAAATAACATTACAAATGCTGGTGAAAGCTGTCGTCGTCCTTACCAGCCTTCTCCATAGCTTCGATCAACCCATTTGTTCTTGGGAACACGTGGAATGTCAATTGTGATATCTGTCAATGTAAGCCTCTTGAAGTTCATTTGGCCTCTTACCATATCCGGGGCATCAACAAGTGCCTGCCACATTAAAAATAGTCACTTCTTACACGCACATCTCCAAATAACACCTATAGGACTTCAACTAGACTAGTTGGCTGATAAAGGAACATTGATAATTGAGCAGACCATAATCCAAAGACTAAAACCAACAAGATGGGTTAGTAGAAAAATTATGCAGCCAAAATCTAATGGTCACATTAAAGACATGTTTAAACCCTTCATATGACATGTGATAAAGGAAAGGGCTTTCTTACATGACCACAGGTAAGTTTGCAGGCAATTGCATGACTTGCTTCATGCAAGAATACTGTAATGAGCTTAAAAGGCAGCAACAGCACTGTTCTCCATATCTACAACAATCAGGGGGAAACATTAGGTCAATCCATTTAAGCAAACAGAGGCAACCAGTTCAAATTCCAAAGAATGCTGTATCTTTTAACAGAAATTCAACTGCAGTGAATCCCCTTAGAAAACTCCTAAAACCTTGGCATCCTCATCCTTATGAACAACTTATGAAAATTGTTGTAAATGCCATAGCATTTATGAGTTCCTTATGAACAGATTTACAACAAGTATTACAAAAGTAAATCACAAATGCTCCAAGAAAAGAACCCAATTTCCTTCAACGTGCAAACCAAGAAACTATTTAAACTGAATCTATTTCGTAATTCAAATTACCATCAATTTTCTTGGAAGTAAGTGAATGCAAATGCATGCAGGAGATAATATCAATGGAGAAGCAGATCAAAGAAACATTCTAAAACAGAGGATTAATTTGCTTCCCTCGATTGAACTCCCTCAAATTGAAAGATCTTCAGAAACTCATTGGATTTTTCCATGAAGATTATACTGTTGACTTCCCAGCCTTAAAGATTCTTGAGATAGAAAACAGTCCAGACTTGAAGGCATTCATCCATAAATCTATCGACAAATATAACCCTACTGGTGGAGTTTTGTTCAACGAAAAGGTACTGTTTTTAACGCAGTGAATTGTACCTTATTTCCATTTCTCTTGTTATAATTAACTCTTCTAATCATTTCTTCCACAGACATGAATACTGACATCAACTATAGAATGAATACCAATGATCTACTAGATGAATAGGACAATTCTAAAATATGACACACGTCCGGCAAATCGAGTAGTGACATAAGTGGTACTATCCCACATTCTAAAAAGTATTAGGTTTCCTATGGTCCTATATTAAGTTTGGCCTTGCCAGTCATTGGAAATTGGATTTAAATCGGATGCTTTAATAGTCACCAAGGGCATTCATCAAGCAAAAGGGCTGACAAATCTAGTGGTAGGGGTAACGTGGAAAGGAGAGAGATTATTTTCAAATTAAACAATATTTCTCGAATAAAATAAAATGTACTGCAAGATCATTGTGCTAATTAGAAATAGAGCATACTAAATTCTTTGCACTCATATTTTGTGTCACTTATTATATGGTATGAAAAACATAAAACGTTTAGTAAATCTACATCAATTCGGTAAGACTTACCAATTCCTTGTTTAGGGTTAGGTTTGTCTGCAGGAGGCTTTTGGAAAGGAAAAGTAATGGGTACTTCCATAACCTCGTATCTAACTTTGAAGTGTCCGCCTGGGGCATCTGTTAGTGGGGCATATGAACCATATTAAATAACTGATGGGCTGCAATTCACGTATTGAAAATGACTGGAAAGGCAGGCATGCAACAGCATTTAAGCTTAATAAACTGTATACAAAAGAACAGAGCACTCAGGTCCTAAACAGTCGAGCACAATTTCAATCAAGCAGTACATCAAATTAATGAAAAGTCAATAATAAGAGATATAGAATCTCACTATCCTTACCAGAGCCTCCCATAAAGTCATCGTCCAAACATAATCCAGACATATCAAGTTGCAACGGCTCATCTACCTCCTGCCAACTCCGAGGTGGTCAGTATGTGACGGCTATCTGGGCTCCATCTTGCATAAGCAATACCAGCAGGACCTTCATCTATTTTGCATGTCCATTCGGGTTGGGTGAGTGACCATGCCTGTATCATGGGTCTTTTATAGAGACCACAAAGAATGTACTCAGAATCAAGTGCCCATTCAATATAGCTTATCTTGTCCACGCAAGAAAACAACTGCACAACCTGCAGCAATTTGAGTAAATTTACCGTTTGGAAATACAGGAAATGTAAGCTGTGAACCTCAAAAATGACCTTTGCATGACAATAAATGCTTAGGCAAATTCATAGTTAATTTGCAAGTTTTTTTCATTGAGAGGAGTGTTTCAATGCTAAAAGATAAATTTTGCTCAAATAGTTTGTGATTTCACAACAGACACAATGCCCAAAGAAACAGAACAAAGATCAAATCTATTAGCTTGGTCTAAAGAGTGAAGCAATACAAAGCAAATAGGAAGCATTAGTAATCGAATCTGACTAAAATGTTGTCTAAATAAGCACAAGAAGATCTAATCAGAAACTAAAATGAGGTGAATCTACATAACTAAAATTTGAATCAAGCATACAATTCATTCAAAAAAACCAAATCAAAACGCACCCAAAAGAAAAAGAGAAACGCATTTTATCATATCAGTCCTCTCCTTCCTCGCATTTCATCAGCAAACAAAGAAAGCAAATGAATTGGGAATTAGAAGAAAAAGAAGGAAAAATTGAAAATACTGTACCTTGAAGGAGAGTGTATCCCGAATCATAAGACGGTAATCGACAGCAACCGCAATGTAACGAGCATTCGGTGAAAAACAGCAAGGACCCGTTTGTTTATAAGCTTCAGTGAACTCCATTTTTACCAAAATAATCCTAGAATTTTTTCCAGATTTAGATTGAATGAAATTCAATGAAGACGAAATCCCTATTTCCTTGGTTTTTCCATCGCAAAAAAAAATAATCAGAAAAGGGAAACTGATTACATGCAGAATCAGCAGAGTGAAACAAATCTGGAGGGGATTAACTTGCCAACAACGAATTCGGCAGAGGTTAGAAGGAACAGAAGAGAAACGGGGAAGCAGATGGGAGGGTATAACAGGGATGGTAAACTTATGCGGAGCCTAATCTGAGCAAATGGGGTGTATTAGAAATCGGTGGATTTCACCGATTAAGTTAGTCCCGTATTACAGCCGTAATAGAAAAACCACGAACCAAACAATGGCATAGAGGCGTCTTAAGTAGGCCCCACCGATTAGGGGTGTATTGGCTATGCCAATACACCCAACCAAACATGCTGTAAAAGAAGTAACCTAGGAATAATCATAACAATAAAACAAGAATAATAAAATAAAAATAAGTCATGGGAATGTTATGATCAAATAGGCTACTCGAATTAGGTCTCCAAGGCACGACATGAAAGAATTGTTAAACACTGCAAAACTGGAATGACCAGGTTAAAGTAGAACAAATTCAATCTTCAACTAGGAAGGTTGAAGTAGAACGATAACGGACCGTGACAAAACATGGCATTTATTATCCTTTCTTTTCGCCAAACGTTGGAAAAGAATATTGTTTTCTTCCGATAGCGTTCGCTCTATTTTTAACTTTTTTTTTGATACCTTGTCATATTAGGAAAACCATTTCTACGGTAAACCAATGATTGTCGATTCATTATGTTACATTTTATGAGCTAGTCTTTAATTTTGAAATTGCACTTGCAACCTGTGGTTCAAGATCTATGGCAAAGTAGTAGGTGAAAACAAATAGTGGAAACATGTCGAATCTAAAATAGAACCGACAATGAGTCGTTCATGCCCGGAGGATTACTTTGTCTATGCAAAATATATTAGGAAATAAATTGAGATATGGAAGAAATTTTGAAGGAAACTAAAATTTACAGATTCATACGTAGCTAAGAACGGTAGTAACAAATGAGAAATAAGTTAGAAACTTTTAACACATTCTAAAAATTCGAATAAGGTTTAAAGGTATTACATTTTGGATAAGGAAATAATGCAGTTTAAACACAGACAGGGGCATGAAAGTCTCTGATGGTTACGTAGACTATGGAATGAGCTGCAACCGATATGGGTGTGGAAGCCTTGACAAGCTTTGGATCCATCGCCGGAATGTCGAATGTATCTGTCGAAACCATTGGAACGTCATTCAGCAACACGATTTGACCTTGTATATCTCCACCTAATGCAGTCAAATGATACTCTTCCCTATTCATGTAACTCGTAAATTCAAAATTGGGCTTCGCAGCATCCGTGGATCTCAAATTACGACGATGATGTTCGTAACTTGAAAGGGTAACATCAAACGAGCTATCTTTCGACAAGTTGATAAAACTGATAGAAACCCCAGGCTACAAAAGGAAAAAATTATCCAAATAATACCTGATAAAACAAAGAATTTGAAAGATGAAAAGTTAGCTTATCAAAGACAGCTTACCTTTTTCTTCGCACAATGAGCATATACACGCAAATTCGGGTTAGACACTTGAGTTACTGCAAGTACAATACTTCCCATAAGCCGGTGCCATAGAACCGCACTAGAAATGAAACAAGTTAAGAAGACAAAATTTCAGTGGCTATAGGGGAAAAAAGCAAGGATAAGGCTAACACTATTTTTGTGAAGATACTGACCCGTAGTAATCGGGATTGGGAATAAATGTTATAGTATTAAGTAAAGCATAATTTCCACCGATGAGAGTTTGCCTGCAGAAAACCTTGTGATTGTAGGTCGAAGCCATTCCTAATTGATCAAAATACCTGTTTAAGGTGGAAATTTCAATTTCATGTTGTATTATACACAAAAAAAAGGTTAGAGGTAGAGGAAATGAGAGAAAAATATTACCAAAATCCATCAGCAAAGGTTGGAGACACATCTTTAGCACCGCCATGAAGAGCTCCACCAGATTCAGAAACCCAAGCTCCCGACTGCGGTTTAAACTTGTTGACAATATTAAAAACACCTCTATAGGTTTGGGCAACTTGATTCAAGTACGAAGGATCTTGAATCTTGGTAATCAAGTTTAGATCATCACCTGCACATGCATCAATCAAATTAAGAAATAGACCATACTAGTAATAAGTAAGCATCTAAAAGCTCTTTGGTAAACACTGGATCGAGATGTATTTGGATACCAGGTCCAAGATTGTAGATGTGGTGCGTAACTCCGTCAACAACTCCTTGTCCTGAAACTTCTAGGAAGGCATTAAACCATTTCTCGTCATAAAAGCCACTAGGACCTAGAACCTTTGGTTGAGTTTTAGGGTCTGGGTGTAAGTCTTTCACCATATTCTTAAGTACTTTTACGCCTTTTCCATATTGTTCAGCCTCAACCCTTGTGCCCATCCCAGCTCCGGAAAGTTGATTTCCTGGCAAGATAAATTGATTAGAGCACGATCAAAAAATATAAAGGAAAACGATCCCATGCGGATCTTCGGGAAAACAATTTTAGTTACCAAATTCGTAAGAATCAACTTTGTATCCCCTGGAAATAGTATACTTCATGAAATCCCTTGTATTTTTTGAATTCCAATCGCCAACCCAAAGACCCTTTTCGTTTTGTGACACGTTTCTTCCCAGAAGAGCATTCAACCCGAATGTAACCTTTACTCTTCATAATGCTAGATTAATAAAGTCAATATTTTTATTTTTTAGAAAAGAATGTGAAGGTTTAATTCCTTTCGAGAATAGACAGATATACCCACCCAGTTTGATTGAAAAAGTTATTCAGTTTGTCCCATCTTTCCATGGGAAGGCACCCCTGAGAGAACCCAAATAAACTGTCTTCTTTTTTCATGAAATTGGGACAATTCTTAACTTCTCCTACTCCGTACACCACTTGATCTTGCAACGACCCACCAACTTTGATTCTTAAAGAATTGAATGCTGAAAGTAATTTTAAAAATTAGTCTGAAATGATTCTTACCAACATTTAACCAAGTTTAGTCTCACTCGTTCTCACGACCACTCTTAAAAGATAGCTTTTAAAAGTATTCGAATCGCATTATTTACAACTTCTTTTCCGATTCTTAGATTATGAACTACCTTGTACGAATTAATGAAAGACACATTTAATTTTATACACGTAGAACTCACCTTTTATTGCATTTATTAGAACCTTCTTTTTCAAATCCTGCAAACAAATATAAAACAAAATAAAAAGACTCAATGTTTATTTAAAAGACATTTTTCATACACACACCCAAAAAATAAGCAATTCATACCAAATTTAAAAGTCCAGCCTTTCCCCAAGGGCATTGATTATAGTTGCATTTTTCAGTAGGCCACCAATCCAGTGTAGCACATACGAAGTTATCATCTGTTTCAGCAATTGGTGTTGATCCTTGAATCACCACGTTCACATTTAGCGTAAAAGAAAGCGATATCTGAGAAACAATTATTACTAGGCCGAATATGCATTTCAAATCCATTTTCACAAAAATTGAATATTACGAAAAAGCAGGAAGAATTGATGTAATGGAATTTTAGTCGAGCATGTTTATATATATACACATTAAAAGTTTGTTACAATTAGATTTGAACATAAAACAGATTAGGAAATTTAATCGTGGTAAAACCATCATTATCATTTAGTTTTAAGGTTACAGTTTTGTAGGTGCAACTTCTTCCTTTTTAGTTACGATCGGAATAATGATTCCAACTCATTATTTGGCACCAAATTTTGATTTTAAAACCTCTTTCGATTCATCTACCATGTAAGTTCCAAAATAAAGGCATGTACTGTTGACATAGGTTTTATGTCTTGTTCCCTAAATTATTAAGGGAAAAACAATGTGCATTTTGTTACAAGGAAGGCGGTAATTTAAAATTATTTTAACTAGTAATTATTGCAAGTTTACGGAGTTTGTAAAAATTATATATTGCAATAATTCAACCTACCACTAATTTGTAAATAGTAGCAACTATTTAGAAAATTTTACCTCTTTTAGTGTCTCTACAAATTTGTACAGGACGACCTATCGATTCTGCCTCCAAAAGCCTAAATCTCTTACACGGGTTTTCATAAACTCTTACATATCGTAAAAGTACTAGTGTAGATAAATGAACTTTCATATCAAACTTTAATTTACTCGATATTTAAAAATAATATATACTTATACTTTTTTATTAATTCTCTAGTATATGGATCTTAATAGAAAGTTTTTTTTTCATTATTTTACGCAAAGGAGACACCACAATCTTGTTATAAGAAAACGAATTGTTGGTTTTGAGAATTTAACTCCAGGCCTATAAAGAACACCTCTTAATGGTGATGACGTGATTTACCAAGACTGAGCACGGCTTACTTTTGTTTTCAGTGTAATAAAATGTAAAAGAAAATCCTGTTAAAATCTAAAACCTCTCAGATAGTTTGCTTTTCTTGTATGAAGCTTTTTTGCTCCATTATTAAACAAATTCGAAACCATCTGCAGCCCAAGTGCCCATATTTGAATTAGTCCAAAACCGTTCTTATCAATTTTGAATCAAATTTAGTCCCACACATTCTCACAACCACTCTTAAGAGATTGCTTTTTACAATATTCGAATAGCAATATTTGAAACTTCTTTTTCGATTCTCAAATTTTGAACTACCTCATATGAATTAATGATAGACACATTTAACATTACATACACAGATGTCACCATTTGGTCTAGTTACATTACAATTTCTACAAATTAAGAATATGTTTAGACCTCATAGTATAATTAGATAGATGTGTAATTACTACATCTATTTGTATTTACAATAACTTCTAAATCCCTAAATGTGTTTGGCGAACATAACTTAATTACATTATAATTCTTTATATCATATGTGGTTGTGTAAATCATATTTATAGAACTACAAAATTTTTATTTCTAAAAAAACAAGATTATTATAAAAATTATCAATAAAACTTGAGAAAATTTCTATAAACAACAAAACTTAATATCAAATCATTTTATATAATATGGTAGTATAATAAAACATTTGACAATATGTTTATTAGCAAAAATTAATAAGGAAAATAGTTATTTTTACAATTTTATCTAATTACTCTAAATTTCATATTTGTTAGATTTTTTTTTCTTTAAGATTAAGCATATACTCATCGTTGTCAATTGTGAATTGGTCAAGTATAAATAATTAATAATAAAAATCATGCAATTTAATTAAAATAATATAAATAATTTATAATAAATACTATGTAAATTAATTAATTATTTAATAGGTGAAAATGTATGAAAATTTATCTGTAAATTTATTTAAACTAGATTAGTAGTATAATAAAATTATATATTAAAAATTAAATATGTCCTAAAATTAAATGCTACTATTACGAGATGAAAATAACTTTTAAACTTAAGGTAGAGATATGTTTGAAAAGTTATAAAATAATTAGATTTGAGTGTAATTATTCAAATTATAATGAAATCTATGAATTATAACTGTTACACAAACATGATAGATATGTATAATTACAAATAATTTCATTTAAATTAAATTATTATTAAACTTTATTACTTGAAAAGAGAAAGTGTAAACTATAATAGTACTCAAATATTCAATTTTGTGAATCCCATGTGATAATTTAATTATTAAGAGTGTTCATCGTTACAAGTATGATTTGAGTTTAAATTGTGCTAGTCACATTGCTTGTTTGGGTTTTATCATGTTATTAAAATTTACCAAAAAAAATATTCAATTTTTTAAATTATTATAAGGGTTTTTTTAACTCAATTATAAAAAATTATAAAATAGATACTTAACTATTAATAAATTTATTTTTATCGCTTCATAAAAAAATTTCTATAATAATTACTTAAATATTTAATTTTATCTTTTTTTATTATTAAATTATCATAACTTTTTTACTATTGATTAAAACAAAATCGAATAATTCGATAGCTAATTTGTAATTTTTCAGTGGGTAACTCTTAATATAGTCCAGAAGGAACCCTTGACGGGCAATGGCAATCTAGTAAAATTAGAAAAATTCAGTGTCAGAAACAAAGATGTGACCTCCAATTGGCTATTAAAGCACTCTCACGCATTTCAAGGTTGTTACAGCAAATTGCTCAACTGGATTGGATTCGATTAGCTTCCTCTTAGACATATATACCCTTACTCTTTTAATCTTATTTCATTTCGTTGATATAACCGAGAGAAATCCTCCGATTACGCCATTGTCACGCTTTTCTTCACTTTCTGTTTCAACTACGAGCTTCTTTGTTGGTGACTTAATGGCGATCCGAAGAGCTATGTCTGGTCGCATCATGGATCGGACGGCCGTCGTTGGTGCGCGATACATGTCATCGTGGTGGCGTAGCGTTCAACCCGCTCCCAAGGATCCTATTCTTGGTGTTACGGAGGCTTTTTTGGCCGATCAAAGTCCCGATAAAGTTAATGTTGGAGTCGTATGTTTCTTTTTTCTTTCTTTCCTCATACAGATTGGTTCTTAGACTTTTCTGTTTTTGATTTATCTTCTTTCGGTAGAGATTTTTTTTTTTGGCATTCTTAAAAATCTGTACAGTGTTTTGAGCTAATTACGTAAATCTCTTTTGTGTTGGATTACCTACCAAACAGAACAGAAAATTAATCGCTATTGCTTTTTTGTACTTGTTTTAAACTTTTGTTGGAACTTCCTTGAAAATGTAAAGGTGAAATAGTAACTGTTAAAGTGTATTAGAAAAAGGTAACTATTAGAGTAAAATCTGAGTATCTAATTAATAGTAAAAACATAATTTCTTTATTTTTAGTTTAAACTTTTTTTGTGAAGTTTTTAGTTTAAAGTTAAATTAGGTGAATAATTCGTAAAGAAAAAGATTAAAAAATTACATTTAATTATTCATAAACTAGTTTTTTTTCTATTTTTACTTAATAATTATTTAAATTGACTCTTTTTTGTTATATATTTTCGGGCCAAGAATATATATATTACTCTGTAAAGTAGTTAGTAGTAAAAAGATTTTATTTTTGTTGTTTTAGGCACAGAAATCTCTCCATGAGTAAAATTTATTTTTAGCGATGAAGTTGAATATTAGTATTGCTAAATACATGTATATATTTATTTATTGTTTTTATTGTGGTGGCATACGTTTACTGAGTCAAGGTGAGTGGACTAATTTTTTTTCCTCATACTTTCGAAGTATACAAACATGTGAAAGACAAGACTGTTTAGGTAAAATGAGGGTAAAAGTAATATAAAGGAATTATATTAAGAGATTATATTTTATTTTTAAATTAAAAAAAATAATTAGTTCTTGTACATTAGATTAAAGATTAAATTAAAGAGTAAATTAATCTTTTTTAAAAATTTTACTTATTTCTACTTTTAAAAATTAAAGGAGTTTTTTAATATAAAAAAATAATTTACTCTTTAATCTAATTTATAAAATTAATTTTACTAATTTTTTAGTAAATAAAATAAAATAAATAATTCTTAGGCCTCCAAGCTACTTTTTCCGAGCAGTTCGGCTAATATAGGTGTTGGCTTAGTTGTTAAGTTGAATTCCTTAAGACTAAAGTAAGCATAATTTTATAGTAATTGAGCAATTAAAGCTTGAATAAGATGATACGGACTATAAAAACCTGTTGACGGGCAATTTTCTTTTTGTTTCTTAAAATGTAAAGGCAATCGAGTTGTTAATGTTCAGGATTTGTTTACAGGGTGCTTACCGTGATGATAATGGAAAGCCAGTTGTTTTGGAATGTGTTAGAGAAGCCGAGCGAAGGATTGCTGGGAATTTGAACATGTAAGTCATTTAAACCCTAAACGCTGTTGTTCTAAGTATGGCATTAAACTAAAGTAGCTAGATATTTTGAAGTTGGTTCAAGTAAAGCCAAAGCTTAGGTAGGAAAATAATGGGAGGGTTTTTTGCAAAGTGCCTGAGAGAGCAAGCTCTAGTCTTGCAGGAACCCACCTCCTAACTCTAGCTGGATGAACCATTTGGCATAAGCACTTCAGTTGCTATTTTTACTAATTAGATTTGTATCTCCTTTGTTAATAAAAGATAAAACGATCGTGTAATTCAAAATATATCTTTTAAGGTATAATTTTAAAAAGAAACTAAATAAGAAGAAAATGAGGCATGTGGTAGTCTTTACTCCCACTTCTGGAGCGAAAATATTTTACTTCTATTGTATTAAATAAGATCCCATATAAGATATACCTTACAATTGTATTTGGATGAATGTCACGGTCACACATTGGCTTGCTTTGTAGGGATTAATGGAAATCCTAAGTAACAACTAAACGAATACTTAGTAATAATTTTCAATTATTTTTATATACTACAACCTGTCCTGTTAGAAGTTTTATTGAAATTAATATTGGTGGTTGGTGACATTTTTTATGGTACAATGGAATTGTCTTTTATTTCTTTTCATTTTCTACTTTCCATTTGATTCTTTTCACAATGTTGGCATTTCATGGTTGATATCATGGTTATAATGAGTCTTTCTCTGGCTCATCTCTAGTGGCTTGTTTTACGGAAAAAGATGGTTCCATTTGATAGTACTACTAAATTTTGTGAGTTCGCTTGGTAAAATTGGAAGTTCAGAAATTGATGAACGATGCAGTTTGGCTCCTGAAGTGGATTGTGTAGGGACCTTTGTAATTGTAAACGTATTTTTGATTAACTGATAATCGCATTGCTATTGTTATTATGGATTTCAAATGATGCATTTTTACTGCATCTGGTATTAGTCCGCCCTTGTGGATATGCCATTCAATTTACCTAAATGCAACCTATGTCCAAATGATTTAAGAGTGATTAAACTAGAAAGACTATTAAAAATGAAATTTTTGTCTTTGTTACATCTTACCCAAATTCAGAATCGTATCCTCAAGGAGTACACATAATCGATAATAATAATCTTAAAATATCTTATCTGTGACTCTGCCCTTGCTGTACTAAAAATAGTCCCTGGAGGAAAAAAAAAATCCAGGAGCTCTATGTTGTTGCTATTTCATTGCTTCTGCTACATTTATAATCAATAGACGGGGTAACATACTTGTTATCAAGGGCGCAAGGCACACTATAGGTGCTAGAACCTTCATGTTGTATTAGGCTCAAAGCACAAAAAAAGCACTCATCTGAGTGATGTATATGCGCATGTTTGTATCCCGTCTTTATGTTTGTGTGTGTATTAGCTTAAGATATATAATTATGATAACTAACTTTAAAGAGTGGTCTAGTTTAACATGCAAAAAAAAAAAATTGTTTGGCTAATATGCATGATTTTCTTATGCTCTGATATTTGTTGTTGAATACTCAAATATTGAAAAGTAGAGAGTGATATTGTCCTTTCTTGCTAGTAAAAGTACAATTAAGAAAAAAAGAATATAAAGTAAAGAGAACTTTTACCGTAAGGGCCTTTTTTGTGACTGCTGCCTTACAAAAAGACACTACTAGACATGCACTGGTCAAATGCACCTTGCTCAGTCAGGTCTGAGGTGCTTTTGTTGTCTGGCTCTCTTAGACACAAGCCTAACGACACTGGTAATGTAGGACTTTGTTTTTTCATTTTGAAGATGGTATAGAACTCGTAAGAATAGGAAAATTGTTTTCAATCTGTCTGTGCTTGACTATCTGTATATGATTTACACTCTATGGCACCAACTTTTCATTTGGTGATGTCTGGAATGCATGTGCATTTTCCCTACAGACTAGGCCAGAATTTTCTCAGATTATTCCTTTTCTTGTGCACGTAGTCCGTTCATATCTGATTCCTATGAGAGCCTGGTGCTCATGGCACATCTATTTGTTGGACTGTGTTTAAAGGACTTCCTCTGCATGTACTTTAACATCTTTTAAGAGGATTGTATTGGACCTCATGGATATTTAATTCATTTCAACAATCATATGAAATGTTGGAACCAATATCCTTAATCATTTCTGTATTCTTTTTTTCTTTTTTTTTTCTATGGAATTGACAGAAATGTACTCCATATTGTTTTCTTTTTATCAGGGAATATCTTCCTATGGGAGGAAGCGTGAAGATGGTGGAAGAAACACTGAAGTTGGCCTATGGTGAGAATTCTGAGTTGATAAAAGAAAAAAGGATAGCAGCAGTTCAAGCTCTGTCTGGGACTGGTGCATGCCGACTGTTTGCAGACTTTCAAAAGCGTTTTTGTCCTGACTCCCAAATCTATATACCAGTCCCTACTTGGGCCAAGTGAGTCTTCCTGCTATGTTGTCATAGATGCTAGCTTCTTTCGCTCTTAGCTCATTTTTTAGGATTGTACAAATTGAATTATCAGATTGAGAAATTATAATTTGGTCCTCTCTCTTTCTTTCGCTTAATTTATGTTGCTTGTAATGAGATATCAACAGCCACCACAACATTTGGAGAGATGCTCAGGTCCCTCAGAAAACCTACCATTATTATCACCCAGAGTCAAAGGGTCTAGATTTTGCAGCAATGATAGATGACATTAAGGTATGCAAGGATTAGTCGTTGTATCTGAACATCTTAAGTAATATTCCATCCTTAACTTCCATTCCTCTTAGTTTTTGAACTCCCCTTGATTCTATGTGTGTATCTAAAGGTTATGTCCCTCTTTTCTTCACAGAATGCTCCAAATGGTTCATTCTTTCTACTTCATGCATGTGCTCATAACCCCACTGGCGTGGATCCTTCAGAGGAGCAGTGGAGAGAAATCTCACACCACATCAAGGTAAATGCTTATTTGCACCCTTTTTCTTTCCCCAAATTCACTTCTTAAGACAATTTTGTTTCTTTATGTTCACATTACATTTTTTTTCTTACTAAGGCCTTCTCCTTGTTGAAACATTATAATCAATTTTTGTTAGGCGAAAGGTCATTTTGCCTTCTTTGACATGGCGTATCAAGGCTTTGCTAGCGGTGACCCAGAGAAAGATGCAAACGCCATCAGGATTTTTCTTGAGGATGGTCATCACATAGGAATTGCACAATCATATGCAAAAAACATGGGACTCTATGGCCAGAGGGTAGGATGCCTCAGGTAATTGTCTCTTATCATTGTCAAGAAATGCACAACATTTTGCCCATCATGTCTTAATTCTGATACTAATTCCGCAATAACCAACTGCAGTGTGCTTTGTGAAGATGAAAAACAAGCAGTAGCTGTAAAAAGTCAACTGCAACAGCTTGCGAGACCTATGTACAGCAACCCACCTGTTCATGGTGCTCTCATAGTTTCAACCATTCTTAGTGATCCAGACTTGAAGAAACAATGGCTGAAAGAAGTTAAGGTAATTGAATGGTTTCTTTCCGAAACTTTCGTATATAGGCTAATTACACAAAAAAGAATGCTGCTGCATGTATGTGACTGCCCACAGTGAAATGATGTCCTTGCTATTGCATGTTTTGGGGCTAGGACTGATGATATAAAACCCATGGAAGCAGACTTTGAAATAAAACCCTACAGGACTTCCTTAGAAGGACCAGTAAAGAAACTGAACCCTCTTTTAAGCTTTTACTTGGGGAGACAGTTGGGTAGCAAATTTTCTATAGTTTATACCATTACAATGCAACAGTGTAAGGGAGCAATAGTTGAATGTAATAAATTAACCACCTGAAATTCATTAAACATCAAAAAATCTCCAGGTCATGGCTGATCGCATAATTGGAATGCGAACTGCTTTACGAGGGAACCTTGAAAAGCTAGGTTCTCCATTATCATGGCAGCACATTACTAATCAGGTGCGTAAAGTTTCTCAATTACTTCTCTTAGTACAAGCTGACTTCTTTAGTTAAGTGGTATGGTTAGCAATGTTGTTACTTCTTGTACAGATAGGAATGTTTTGCTATAGTGGGTTGACACCAGAACAAGTGGATCGCTTGACGAACGAATTTCACATCTATATGACTCGCAATGGTCGAATCAGGTAAATTTTCTTTGAAAAATAGTTTCTTTTTGGGTTAATGTATACGGAGGTACTTGAATTTGACAACATGTACCTACTTGGTATATTAGTTGTCAGCACCATGTCAGCATATTTTAATAGTGTTAGTCAGATACTTAAAAAAAGTGCCAAGTTGGATTACAGTTCCCAAGTTTAGGTATTAAGTAGGCTTAAGTTGCCAAGTTAAATTACGTCCGTATATATTAACACTTTGTTTTTCTTTCTGGACTATGCTGATGTTGTAAACAAATACAGTATGGCTGGTGTTACAACGGGAAATGTTAAATATTTGGCAAATGCGATTCATGAAGTCACAAAATGAGGTTAGAATCATTGCTGATATTGTTCCTTCAAAAGATTTTTGGTGCGTTTGTAAGGACAATTAAATGAGCATTGATCGAAGCTGAACTTAAGGTTTCTGCATTGAATAATTACTATGACTGGAATAGGAAAGAGGTAAAGATTGGATCGGTATCTGATTTTGCCTACAAAGGATGGTTGGTTCATTCCAATAATATGATGAAGTCCTTACTAGTTAAATAATTCAAGCAACTCGTATGTATCTTTGCTTGAGAAACAAAACAATGTAACTAATTAATGCCAATTCCATTCATTTCTCTATGGTAGCAACATGATAGAAATTTTGTGTGTAGCCTTTGGGAACTAATGTTTCATAATTTAGTGTGATTTGGGTAGTAAACTTTTCACAAGTCTGTCTAATAATGAATTTGAAATCTTTAAAATATTTTTGGATTTGACAAATCTGAAATTCAAATCCAAATTTCCGAACCGAACATAACAGTACTTTTATGCATTTATGTGTGTATTTTTCGTCAATAATAAATAACTAGATTATAAAATGTGCATGGTTTGTAAGATAAATAAACCACTTTAAAGCCTAGGATAAATATGCCTTAGAATGTTGGTGACATTATTTTGTTATTACAATAACTTTATTTTATTTTATTACATGTTTTAAATTTTAAAATGTCAAACCATAGTAAACATATGTTAATGGTGAAAATAATTAGAATTTAAAAAATAATACATGAAGCATAGTTATTGTTAATATATATAGCTCAATAATGTTACGTTCAAAATCGCACGTTGCTTTGTTAAAATAAGGCCAAAGGTAATATACTAACTAATATTGGGTCCGGGGGGACGGATATTGTGCTCAATGGGAAATCGTTGGTCATTCTTGAATGGCTATCACAAATCCCTTTAATTCTTTTTATTGGATAAATTAGTGATTAAATTATGGTTTAGTTTTTGTTTTGGTTATTTAATTAAAAAAATTATAATTTAGTCATTGAACTATGTAAAAGTTTTTATCTAAATTACTAGGTTAATTTTAAAAATAATAAAAAAGTGTCGTCAATGAACTTCAAACGATGATTCAACAATGGATATGATAAATCAGTACCCATTAATAAGTAAAAGAACATACTTTATATCCAAATCAATCTAATGTTGAGTGTTGGAGATCGGAGATAAAAATTGTTTGAACTTTAGTTCACATATTTGTAACATCCAAAACTGTTTAATAAAAGAAATGGATTGTATAATAGAAGGGGAAAGAGAGCTTTTGATCCTTACAAGCAGTGTGAATAGAGAAAGCCATATAATATCGATTTTAACAACTTAGTGACTTAAATAAAAACTTGTGAATAGTTACGTGACCAAATTGTAACTTTTCTAATTACGTGATCAAAACAAAAACTTATGAATAATTTAATGACCAATAGTATAGTTTACCAGCTTTTTTTATTTTTTTTTATTTCAAGAGTGTCTTTCTTCAATCAATATCTTTTTATTCCAAAGTAGTCTTAAAAAAATTAGCATGTGTCTTTTTTGAAATATTTATTTTTAATATTTTATTATATCCCTACAAGGAATTTGCCAACCCCCTACATTATGGAATCTAAAAACTCCGCGTACCAAATAATTTCCCAAAAAAATAAAATAGCAATTATCTTTTCTCTAGCATTATTTATTCTTGTTTTCTTAAAAATATTATATAAGTTGAAAATATAATAAAGTAATAAAAAAATAATTCCAACTTCAGTTTTTCATAGTAAAATGTTGAGTAATTTTTCGCTGTGTCTTATTAAAGGGGATAATCGAATATTTACATACATGGTTACTGTTCATGGAATTGGCATTCTTAGTACACTCTATGCATGCAAGACACGTGTATTGTTCAGGGCTATCTACTAGACTTTGTGACCCCCCACATGCAAACTCCTTGAGTATATGCAAACTAGGACCACAAACTCCCCTTGCGAACACACCTTGGCATGTGTAAGCTGAGACCGCAAGCTCCCCTTGTTGATTTCTCATTGTAAGGCTTGCATGCATACATCTGGTAGGGCCTAGCCAGGTCGCAGGTAGGCGACCCGGACCTTATCTGATTTCCAGGTTGGTGATCATAAGCACATAACAATCTAGTCCCCCTATTAGGTCTAAGGGGGGTTATAAAGTGACGCTCTTTAGAACCATCACTTCGCATTTATATAGGTTGTTGAATACGTAGCGACCACTAAAACATGATGTTAACTTTGCCACATGTACAGATGGATCATGCCTGTCTATATTTGACCATTCGTGCTCCTCGATTATTTGAATCATTAAAACGTGGAAAAGAAAAACTTCTTTAAAATTGGAGATTTTGGAAACCCTAAACTTACAAATTTAACATTTTTGCAAGCAAGTTCGATTGAGGCTTTCTTCAAGGTAAATCTTGTTAACTTCCTTGTCTCAAGTTTTGTCTTTGTTATGTACTTATGATAACCAACCCGGAAACTAGATAAGGTCCAAGTCGTCTACCCATGACCCAACTAGGCCTTATCAGATAGATGCATGCAAGGCATATCTCTGGCAAGAGTCATATGTGCGAACCAACTGATGTACATCCTTTTGAACTGTAGGCCAGTAATACTCTTGTCTAAAAATTATTTGGGCAAGTAGCCTTCCTCCCAAATGATTACCACAAAAACATTCATGAATTTATCGCATCACATACTCAGTCTCAGATGGTGATAGACATTGTAGAAGTGGATGCGAAAACCATTTTATATAGAGTACACCCTCTAAAAGGGTGTACCTAAAAATTGTAGGACAAAATAAATTGTTTTAATTTATCATGTAATTGAATGATTTAATAACTAACTACACAGTGTAATGCTCAAACATTTAACTCATCCATTCGAGATTTTTCAGACAATTGTAGTTTGCGATAATGACATACCTCACAGCCTTGTATTGTAGCTTTGCGATCTCTTTCTTGTCCACCTTGTCATATGTGCTTGGTAGTGTACGAACTATGGGAGTCATCCATGTCTCTTCCTGGTCTATGCACATAACTTGTGGCACGCCATAACTCGGGGTATCACTGTACTCAAGCAGAACTTTCCCTCTTTGCTCAATAACAACAGAAATGCTAGTTTGGATAAAGCATCTATACGTGTGTTGTCACTCCTTGGAAGCTACTTTGTCTGCGCTTATCACATCCTGCGAGCAATTGAGTTGCAACTGAATGATATTTCTTCAACACTGCCTCATTTATCTCGTACTCACCATTCATTTATTTTGCCACCAATTGTGAATCTATATGGATGACTAGATCCTTCACTCCTAGTTGGCGTGCTAGCTACAATTCTGATATCAAAGCTTCATACTCGACAGTGTTGTTAGACATTTGAAACCCAAAAGATAATTCATACTATCATTCATTGCCACAAGATCGATCAGGAGTACTCTTGCTCCCGACCCCACTTTGGCTGTGGAGCTATCAACTGTGACAGCCCTATTCTGACCCTAGTCGGGAAGTGGTTTTGGGACCGCTAAACCGAGTCGCAGAAATAATTGAATATAATATTTTATGTCTAAAATATGTGATCATGCATGTGTGAAATTTGAATACTTTAATTTTTGTCAATTTGAATGTGTTTCTAAATAAAAAGGACTTATGTGAGAAGCTTTGAATATATGTGTGGCTTATTTTAAGTGATTAATTATTGAATGATGCAAATAAGTGGGTTAGCATGCCAATTTGCCACTTTTAATGCTAGTGGCCGGCCAAGCTCATAAGTATGGGCATTATATGCATGGTTTAATATTATTATATTTATTAGTGGTGAGAAATATGTAATAAAAAATGTATTAAATGAATTAAAGATGAATAAAAGAGTATGGGTAATAAAAATAATGTGTTAGTGGGAGGAGAAACCAAAGTTGGTTTATTCCTCCATTGCCGTAGTTAGGAAAGGGTGGAGAAGAAATTTCCTTTTGTTGTTAAAATTTTTGGCTAAGGAGATTGCTAGATTAAGCTCAAGAGCATAGAGGGACAAATTCGGATAAGGGAAAAGAGAAAGTAATCGAATAGCCGTTGTAATCGTTCGGCAACATTCGAGGTAAGTTTTTAAGTGTTTAAGCTTGATTCCTTTTTATATGCCTAAGAGTTAAATTAATATGGAAAAGAGAATGTAAATTTTATTTAGTTTAATGTGCCGAATATGTAATGATTTAAGGCTATAACCCGATTATGGCTATTATGCTTAAGTTGAATTGGATTTGGAAATTTGATGCACTAAATGAGTGTTACAATGAGTAAACTATGCCGTATATGTGTTGGTAGAGATATCACGATTTGTGATTATTAAATATCTAAAGGAAACCATGATGTGTATAAAATTATTATTATTAGTCCTTTGTGGTAGCCAAATATGTCTTGGCACTAAAGTGATTAAATGTGAACTTCGATGAGGTAAACTATTAAAAGTGTGGTTCTTTAAGACTATGGACTAATATGATATGTGGATTCGTTCCGTAAAGTAAATTATTCAGATACGAATAACCTAATTAAGTACATGTAAATTAAATGAATTTGATGATTGATGTGAATCGAAAATATAAGAAATGGTTTCATGTTTATGTTCAACTATGAAACCTTGTGTTAAATTGACAATCGATTTCGTTCAATACATTAAGTTGGTCTGGTATGCGATATGTACTTATGCATGTTAAATCGATTGGAATTGAATCATGAATGTGAATTGAGAAGAATAGGTAAAAATGCCTATGTCATATATGTGAGTAAGGGTAAAACCATCGTAAATTATCGATAAGAATGGGCTATGTGCGGAACCAACTTATAATTGCTAATTTGAAAGGTTGTGTGCGAATCAGTGAGCAATATGTATATATTAGGTGAATTGTGACATTTTGGTTCTACTTGAATTAAGTTGTGCGATAAATAATTTATGTATATGATTTATAGTCGAATGGTCACTGTGGGTTCAGTTTGAATGGTGAAATGGATATGTGATATTTATGTATGACTTTTGAACCGAAATGTAAATGATGGTGTTCATATGGAGCTTATATCCGAATGTAGCAAATGACTACTAATGTGATATGTTGAATGAGATGTGTTAATATATGATCAAATATGCATGATATTTGATGTGTATCCAGGCTTAAAGACCCGTAGGCTTTATGCTGGAATTATATCCGGGTTAAATCCCACAGGCCTAGTGCTGGTATTATATCTGAGTTTAAAGTTCCGTAGGCTTCGTGTTGGTGTTATGTTCGGGTTTTATACCTCGCAAGCCAAGTGTTAGTGAACTTGATAAAGTATATGACTACGAGATCCTATGCTAAAATGATAAATTGAACTCGTATTACACTTTAAGTGATTCAGGTATGTGATATATATATTATATGTGAGATTGATCTGACGAGAATTAAGAATGTGTATTGAGAAGCATATGAAAAGATGTTGTAAATTCATATGTATATTTGTATATGTGTGCATTCAGTTATTATGCAAAGTTAAAAGATAGTTTTCGATATGCTATTTAACTATGAATGTTGAAAGTAAGTGTGGGTAAGAAATGATACACTAGTGAAATTTGAAAGAATTAAAGTTAATCCGGAAGCTTGTAAATACTATATTTATATGAGTTTGAGTATAAACGGAGTAAAATGATATGTGTTGTGCATAATTGGCCAAATAGTATTGTACTCAGAAAGTGTTATGTGATTTCGAACATTTGGTTTGTTTTTAAGTTCAACTATTTAAATTGCTTAAGACTTACTAAGCTTATGAAAGCTTACTTTGAATGTTATGTTTCTCTGTTTATTTTTGTAGATCGTTGACTCTTACTATTAGCTCGGGGATCGTCAGCACTTAGTCACACTATCTGATATTGTAGTAATCATGTGATTTGGACTTAACTTATGGCATGTATAGGATAGACTATAAGTAGAATGATATTTTGACTATTGTATATAAGCCATGCGAATATGGCATCTTATGGAAGTTTACTTTTATAAGTTTTAAATTCGATCTTTGTTTGTGTCTATTAGTTATATAAATAAATAATCTTATATTTAAGAAAAAGTTCAAAATTTTACTGTTCTGATCCGATTCCTAATTTCTGGTAACGTCTCGTCCCATTCCGGTGACGGTTACAGGATAGGGGTGTTACATTTTTATTGGTATCAGAGCTATGGTTTAGTCAATTCTCGGACTAACCTAGCGTATGTGAGTCTAGCTATACATGCCATAAAGTGATAAAATGATAGTGTGATGATTTCTGACAGTTAAAATGTGTTTTTTGTAATATAATGAATTTCGATCCCGATCAAGCTGTAGCAGATCGTATTGAAAGGATTGAAATATGCTTATGATGTGTCAAAATTGAGAAAGGTATGAATAGAATTATGATATACATTTGAAGTATTAAAATGCAAAGTAATTTTGTTGAATGTGTTATGAAATAAGTATGGGCATTATATGCATGGTTTAATATTATTATATTTATTAGTGGTGAGAAATATGTAATAAAAAATGTATTAAATGAATTAAAGATGAATAAAAGAGTATGGGTAATAAAAATAATGTGTTAGTGGGAGGAGAAACCAAAGTTGGTTTATTCCTCCATTGCCGTAGTTAGGAAAGGGTGGAGAAGAAATTTCCTTTTGTTGTTAAAATTTTTGGCTAAGGAGATTGCTAGATTAAGCTCAAGAGCATAGAAGGACAAATTCGGATAAGGGAAAAGAGAAAGTAATCGAATAGCCGTTGTAATCGTTCGGCAACATTCGAGGTAAGTTCTTAAGTGTTTAAGCTTGATTCCTTTTTATATGCCTAAGAGTTAAATTAATATGGAAAAGAGAATGTAAATTTTATTTAGTTAATGTGCCGAATATGTAATGATTTAAGGCTATAACCCGATTATGGCTATTATGCTTAAGTTGAATTGGATTTGGAAATTTGATGCACTAAATAAGTGTTACAATGAGTAAACTATGCCGTATATGTGTTGGTAGAGATATCACGATTTGTGATTATTAAATATCTAAAGGAAACCATGATGTGTATAAAATTATTATTAGTCCTTTGTGGTAGCCAAATATGGCTTGGCACTAAAGTGATTAAATGTGAACTTCGATGAGGTAAACTATTAAAAGTGTGGTGCTTTAAAACTATGGGCTAATACGATATGTGGATTCGTTCCGTAAAGTAAATCATTCAGATACGAATAACCTAATTAAGTACATGTGAATTAAATGAATTTGATGATTGATGTGAATCGAAAATATAAGAAATGGTTTCATATTTATGTTCAACTATGAGACCTTGTGTTAAATTGACAATCGATTTTGTTCAATACATTAAGTTGGTCAGGTATGCGATATGTACTTATGCATGTTAAATCGATTGGAATTGAATCATGAATGTGAATTAAGAAGAATAGGTAAAAATGCCTATGTCATATATGTGAGTAAGGGTAAAACCATCATAAATTATTGATAAGAATGGGCTATGTGTGGAACCAACTTATAATTGCTAATTTGAAAGGTTGTGTGTGAATCGGTGAACAATATGTATATATTAGGTGACTTGTGACCTTTTGGTTCTACTTGAATTAAGTTGTGTGATAAATAATTTATGTATATGATTTATAGTCGAATGGTCACTGTGGGTTCAGTTTGAATGGTGAAATGGATATGTGATATTTATGTATGACTTTTGAACCGAAATGTAAATGATGGTGTTCGTATGGAGCTTATATCCGAATGTAGCAAATGACTACTAATGTGATATGTTGAATGAGATGTGTTAATATATGATCAAATATGCATGATATTTGATGTGTATCCGGGCTTAAAGACCCGTAGGCTTTATGCTGGAATTATATCCGGGTTAAATCCCGCAGGCTTCGTACTGGTATTATATCCGGGTTAAATCCCGCAAGCCTAGTGCTTATATTATATCTGAGTTTAAAGTCCCGTAGGTTTCGTGCTGGTGTTATGTTCGGGTTTTATACCTCGCAGGCCAAGTGTTAGTGGACTTGATAAAGTATATGACTACGAGATCCTATGCTAAGATGATAAATTGAACTCGTATTACATATTAAGTGATTCAGGTATGTGATATATATATTATATGTGAGATTGATCTGACGGGAATTAAGAATGTGTATTGAGAAGCATATGAAAAGATGTTGTAAATTCATATGTATATTTGTATATGTGTGCATTCAGTTATTATGCAAAGTTACAAGATAGTTTTCGATATGCTATTTAACTATGAATGTTGAAAGTAAGTGTGGGTAAGAAATGATACACTAGTGAAATTTGAAAGAATTAAAGTTAATCCGGAAGCTTGTAAATACTATGTTTATATGAGTTTGAGTATAAACGGAGTAAAATGATATGTGTTGTGCATAATCGGCCAAATAGTATTGTACTCAGAAAGTGTTATGTGATTTCGAACATTTGGTTTGTTTTTAAGTTCAACTATTTAAATTGCTTAAGACTTACTAAGCTTATGAAAGCTTACTTTGAATGTTATGTTTCTCTGTTTATTTTTGTAGATAGTTGACTCTTACTATTAGCTCGGGGATCGTCAGCACTTCGTCACGCTATCTAATATTGTAGTAATCATGTGATTTGGACTTAGCTTATCGCATGTATAGGATAGACTATAAGTAGAATGATATTTTGACTATTGTATATAAGCCATGCGAATATGGCATCTTATGGAAGTTTACTTTTATAAGTTTTAAATTCGATCTTTGTTTGTGTCTATTAGTTATATAAATAAATGATCTTATATTTAAGAAAAGGTTCAAAATTTTACTGTTCTAATCCGATTCCTAATTTCAGGTAACGTCTCGTCCTATTCTGGTGACGGTTACGGGATAAGGGTGTTACATCAACATAAACTAACCAGCTTTCTAAATTATCAGTTTTATGTACACCCTCCTGAGGTGGGCTAACTACTAGGTTGTGTACAACAAGTGGAAAAGAGATTTTAGAATAAAATACAAAATCATCATGTATTATTATAGAAATAACGAATTGAATTGTTGGTGTTCGCCAAATGTTCAAATGAAATTGTAAATAACATACACATTTAACTTCATAAAATGTTCATTATCCAATATTTCAAGTTATAAGTTGTATTACCTGTTGGGCCAACAGGCTTTTCGAAAGAACACTCAACCCTGAAGTCAGCTAATACCTGCTCTTTTATTATTGTTCTCGAGGCAAACTCCACTCCAAATTCAGCCAATCCAATGCTCCATTTTGTTACCCTTCCTAAGGTAGCAACTTTGGACAATACTTCTTTCATAGGTTTATTAGTTATGACAACAACTGGATGAGTCTGGAAATATGGACGCAATTTGCAAGCTACAACAATCAAAGCAAAGATACATTTTTCAATTTTTGAGTACCTCATTTCATCATTTTGGAGTACCTTGCTGATGTAGTACATTGGAAATTGGTGAACATCTTCTACTCTGACTAGTACTACTGTAATTGTCTCATCCAAGGTAGTCAGATACAAATAATGGGTTTCTTCCACCCGCGGTGACTTCAAAAGCGATGGGGAGGTAAGTTACAACTTCAATTCTTCAAAAGCTGTCTGACACTCTTTATTCCATAAAAAAGAGGTTCTCAAGGCCTTGAAGAAAGGGAGGCATTTATCCGCCATTCTAAAAATGAAACTGTTGAGTGCCACTACCCTATCTGTAAGACGTTAAATATTCTTTATTGTTCACGGAAGAGGCATTTCCAAGATAGCATGGATCTTTTTCGGGTTCACCTCTATTCCCCTTTCTGAGATCATGAACCCAAGAATCTGCCAACTCGCACACTAAAAGCACACTTCTCAATATTCAACTTCATGCTGTAGGCCCTTAAAACTGCAAACGCCTCCAATAAGTTTCGTACATGCTCCTCTATAGTCTCACTTTTCACCAGCAATCATCCACATGACCTCAAGTCTGCGTCCTATCTGCTCTCTGAAAATTCTCTTTACTAACCTCTGATAGGTTGCTCACACTTCTTAATACCAAAAGGCATTAACTGATAGCAAAAAAGTCCTTCTTCGGTGATGAAAGCTTTTTTTCCTGGTCATCACGATCCAACAAAATCTGGTTATAACCTGAAAATGCATCCATGAAGCTCGTGAACTTGTGACCTGCAGAAGCATCAACCAAACAGTCAATCGAAGGCAAAGGAAAATTGTCTTTAGGACACGCCTTGTTGAGGTTGGTAAATCCAATACACTTTCTCCACTTGACATTTGCTTTTTTCACTATAATCACATTCAAGACCCAATCTAGATACTCAACTTCCTTGATAAAACCTGTTGATAACAGTTTAGCTACCTCCTGCCTCACGGCTTCCACCACCTGTAGAGTGAACTTTCTCTTTTTTTGTTTAACTAGTTCCGCTTCAGGGAGGACATTCAACTTGTGAAAGATCACCTAGGGGTCTACCCCCAGTGTATCTACTACTAAACAGGCAAAAACGTCTAAGTTCACCTTCAAACACTGAACCAACATGTTCTTTTCTTCGGTTACTAATACTGATAAAATCTTTACAGTCCTTTCTTCATTGTCGTGGAATAGTTGCAAAGTCTCAGTGTACTCTGCTACTTCGGGCTTCTTACTTCTCTTTTCATCCCTCACATCTAGGCTGTCCAAGTTCAAGGCTTGACTCACTAACTCCACCCCCTGTGAACTCTACCCCTTAGTTGCGGGCTCTCGTGCTTGTTTAACAAATAACATATGACATTGCCTCACAGTTCACTAATCTGTTCGCAAGAACCTAACCCCTATCCTTGTTGGGAACTTGATCTTCATACAAAACGTTGCAACTACCATTTTTTCTATCCTCATTATTAGGCGTTCAAAGATGGTATTGTATGCTATGGGATGATTCATAATAAAAAACTGAACGTATTATGTAGTCGTATTCTCGTCATCCCCCAAGGTGACTGGTAAAGTGATAAAGCCCTTCACCTCAACTAGAGGCTCGCAAAACCATATTAATGAGCTTACTTTAGATAAAGATTGGCTTTTCAACCCTATTTTTTGATACACTTCCTAATATAACACCTCTACTATGCTCTCACTTTCAATAAGTATCTTTTTAACCTCAAAAGCCTGCGATCGTCGCAGAAACAACCATCGAATCATTTCCCTCTTCATCACAGACCAATTCTTCATCATCATTACCAAATTCAACGTTCCATCTTTCCTGATGACATGACCTCTTAAGGTCACTAACAGACATCACACTTCTTATGTTAGCTTTCCTCCTTGTATTAAAACCTACCGAGTCTTCATCTATACCTACAATCATATGATGGTTCTTTTGACCTTCTGTTTATCCTACCACGTGAATTCTAACCCTACTAGGAAATATTTTGATCAAAAAATTCAACAAGTTCGGCATTTCATATTACCTCTTCGATAACATCCTTTAGAATAAATTAGTTTTTAGTTTTGTGCCCAACGTCATTATGGAAATCACATCTGTCTCTTAAATTTGACCTTCTTGTGCTATGCCTCATCAAAGATGGTTTGGGCAAGATGCTAAGACTCTTTACCTAGTTTAGAATATAAGTATGGGTAGTATTTAAAAGAGTGTAAACTTTGAACCTGCCCTAGGGGATATACTTCCTCGTATGTTCTAGTTAAGACCTCTAAGGGGCCTTAAGAGAATCACATTGCATCTGTGCTCTTTGCTGCCTATCACCCTGTGTTCACAACAACTGGTCAAAGGGTCCTTTACTGCTGCAATCTCCATTTCGGTTCCTAAACCTTTTGTCTTTTCTTTGAAAGGTGTCATGTGATGCCCTTTTAATTTCCTCTGCCTCTGCAAACTTGTGGGCTTGCTCGTACAAGTCTACCAAACTCTGGGGCCTATTATCAGTAAAGGAATACTGCACATGGTCATTTTATACCCCATAATTCAAACGTTGATAGCCTACTGATCTTCTAAGTTCTTTGTGTTTAAAGTTGTCGCTTGGAACCGCTTCACATAGTCTGGAGAGACTCGCCTTCTCTCTATTTCACGGACATCAACCCCATAGGCGTGCTCATAATCACCTTATGAGCCCTGAATCTTCCCAGAAACATCTGACCCAGCTAGGAGAAAATTCAGATTGAGCCCTAAGGAAGAGACAAGTACCAATCCCACGTGCTTCTTTTAAGTGTTGTGGAAAAATCTTTGCATTTTACAGAATCCGTTGCTCCTAGGACATTCATATAATCATTGTACTGCATTAGGTGAGCTTATGGGTCCCTCATTCCTTTGAACATGTCCTTTGGGACTTTAAAATCACCCGGTAAGTTCATTGTTGCTATCTCTAGGGCCAATGGATTGTTAGAACAAAAAAGTAGATCTATGTCTTGAGACTCGGGGTGCAACACCCTCATATTCATCACAATTTATCCATCTCATTCTACCATTCTCTCACATGCATACTTAGACCTTCGTCCTGCATATTCACATTATCATGGAAATCAGAATTATCAGACTGTACCTTCCTTTTTAACTCCTCATTTTGCTTTAGTAACTCTTGCTAGAAAGTCTGTTGCTGCTCGAATTGTGCATCTTGTGCAGCCATTTGTTCTCTCATCAATTTCATCTGCTCCTGAAGAGCAAGAAATTGTTGTGGTGATGTTTCTTGGTTAGAAGGGAGTGGTAGCCCGTGACCAAAGGATAAGTTCAAGTCCAATGGACCAGAAACTCTCTAATAAGTCGCATTGTCAAAGTTTTCCAGTAGATGGCAAACTAACCGGCAAACAATTTTGTGTCATTGGATTGACTGCCAAAACTCGAGGCTCCAACTTGTCCATATGAAAGATTGAAGGGGAAATTGTCATTTGAATGAGCCACTGTAATTTTTTTCGAAATTTTTTTCTCAAACTGAAAGAAATCTATTGGTCAAAAATTTATCCACGCTCATTACACCAATTGTTGAGTAATTTTCCTTTGTGTCTCATTAAATAAGACAATTGAATATTTATATGCATGGTTACTATTCATGAAATTAACGTGCTTAGTAGATTTTATACATGCTGGACACGTGTATTGTTCTAGGTTGCCTGCTGGATTCTTCAGCCCCCCACATACGAACTCATTGGGTATATGTGAATTGGGACCACAAACTCCCCTTGCAAGCACACATTGGCATGTGCGAGCTGAGACCGTAAGCTCCCCTTATGAGCACTCCTTGGCATGTGCGAGCTGAGACCGCGAGCTCCCCTTGCTGACTTCTCACTAAAAGGCTTGCACGCATCCATCTGATAGGGCTTAGTTGGGCCGCAGGTAGACGACCCAAACCTTATCTAATTTTCAGGTTAGTGATCATAAGTACATAACATAAAGTGTTCGCTAAATTATTAGTTTCGTTCTATTTTGATCGTTGAACTTTTTTTATTTAATCATTAAACTTTTTAAAATTAAATATTTTTATGACTAAATTTTAATCTGTGTTTGAATTTTGATGGATTTATTAATGTGAATTTTCTAATCTTCCAACTAATTACTTAAAATTCCACCTGTGTAATAATAATTTAAGGTCATTAAATTAAAAAAATTAAGTGGCTTAAAAGTTAACCCTTCTTTTATGCATTATTTTTAAATTTCTCAACATTCCAACTGATTTCTCAAACATAGCTGTTATTTTAATTATTCAAATTTATTATATATATTTCACGAAATTGGACACATCTACTACAACACATTTTACGATTTTATTTTATTCAACCATAAGTAAATATAATATTGATTCAGAAAATATTTTTAAAATACACATACCAACCATGAAAGGTTAAAAAAAATTTTAATAAGTTCTTATTAATAATATTAACTTCGCATAATTTTAATTGAGAAAATATCCTTAATATGATAGAGTTATATTCGCTCATAATTTTAAAAATCTTACAACTTCATGTACATCCAATCACAACGAGCTTCGGACAGAATTATCATATTTCAATTTTCATATCTTTCTTTTAAATTATTCCATAATTGAAGTGGATATTTCACAGTCAAATATTTTACTTTCAACCCTCTATGAGAATGATAACAAAGGAAGATCATGACAAATGATCACAATCAATTCAATTTTAATATAAGATATGCCACAATTATCATTCTAACATGCATATTTACAAAATTTGGGACATTATAGTTTATATAGATGATATAATAGGATTTAAATATATATCAACCAATAAATTAAAGAAATCAAAAAATCCAATCTGCCATAAGATTATATATGGGTCAAGATTTGCAACCACATTTGGCAAGTAACATATGTCACAACAAATTCAAATAATAAAAAGTAATGATAATTACTATACAAAATAAAAATTGCATGGATATTAAACTTTATACTATTTTTTTTACCAATCAAATTTAATATTACAAATTAAAGTTTCAACCCAATATAAATAAAAAAAAAGGAAAGTTCAATTTTAATATTAATTCAATAGTCAAATCTTTACTCATCCAAATGCCATGCAAAATAATTGAATTTTTCTCTATTTCTATCAAAATCAAAATAGGAAAATATTTATAACAATAATGATTCATATCAAATATAATTAAAAAAATTGAAGGAAGAAGCATAAACACATACTAGGTATAGCGTAATTAGATATATTTGTGTAACAATTTTTTTTTAAGAAAGTGATCCCTTTGAATGGATAAAATCTTGTATTGTTTGCAAATGGTGCAAGTTTGAATCTTGCTTTTAGCAATTGGAGATTTAGTTTCTTCTCTTTAACCGTGATTGGTTTTATATATTTCTTTATGTGTCAAACTTAGAAATCTTAGAGTCGTCAAGTAGTTAAAGGAGAAAGCTTAGAAGAGATTAGGAGAAATCTTGGAGTACGCAAGTTTAGGAGAGATTTTTTTTTTCAGAAATTTTATGTGCAATTATCAATAACTTGGGAAGAAAAAATGTAAAACCCTCAACCTAATTTGATTCGCTGGATCCGAATTTTAGGTGTTACTACAAATAATACATAATCAAATATACAATACTCTAACAAACCACCACAATTTACAAACAAGCCTAGTTTAAAATTACAATCTAGAACTAAATTTCAACAGAACAAATAAAGTATTTAAACATATAATTATACAAAATTAATCGAGACTGACACAACTATTTTACATTTATAA
Organism: Gossypium hirsutum; assembly: GCF_007990345.1. NCBI lineage: Eukaryota > Viridiplantae > Streptophyta > Magnoliopsida > Malvales > Malvaceae > Gossypium > Gossypium hirsutum. The sequence continues at coordinate 1,040,231 of NC_053432.1, forward strand.
CTCGATATATTAACTCCTTTTTTAAACACCAAAAGAACAGCACTGCATGCATAATATTCCAATGCGCCCCATCTTCGGCGTACTCTTGGCATCATTCCTTCAGGCGTGTACCCAACAATAATACATGAAACATGAAGATAGAAATTGATAAGTTCTAAGGAACTTTGTGAGAAATGACATCGTTTACCTTAGTTAATACTCATACATATGCTAGTTGTTAGTTGTTTATGGCGATCTTGTTCTCAGTCATGTGGTTTTACTTCTGAAAAATACGTTCCCTAAACTCACTCCTTTATATACACGTTAACTACCCTACCTTGATCTGTTCCCGATTCTATTCTTTATCAACCTCAATCCTCAGATATTTCTTCAACTCTCATCATTCATAAATCTACACAAATATCATTCAAAAACGTATACATATCGATTATCACCTCACACGTATTCTTAATCCAGAACTAATATTTCTAAACACAATTCTTAGGCGAACACATACTCAGTTGGCAAAATCACAATACAACTTATCTATCATAGTTTACCCAATCAATAACAATCTAGCCCCACATTATTTCCTGCTTATACTAACATAGTACAAATAGAATTGGCAGATAACTTCTTCGAACATACAAATTCGAAATTTTGTTTAAAACATCTATTCAATACTAACCCATTACCTCTCAGTATCTCATCAAATCATTATTGTTAATCATATCTTAACCTTGTATAGTACTTTCCATACAGCTAATAGATACATTATACCATACTGATTTTACTAAGCACTTTATAGAAATATATTGAATTCTCCATATAGCTTTGTACAGAACACGCCACAAGGGCAATCTATTACAATACGCCACAAAGGCAATCCAAAACTGTTGTGTTTGCTATATGGATTTGCTTAAACTCACATTGCATAAGGTTTGCCCATCATCACCTCGGGACACGCAGAGAACCCCTTTTTGTAAATGTCGTTCAATAGTTCTTTTCCATAGGGTGTCATGACCATGGACTTTTTCTTCAAAATTTTATATCAAAGTTTGTGTTTACTGTCCCAACAAACTTCATCAGTTACCACTGCAGTGACTCGATTCACATTACCAACCCCTCAAACTCACACTTCCTAGACTCAGCATTTCGTATCACTCAACATACATCTAATAGACCTCACATTAAAGCAGACTAACTTATTTTCTTAACAAGAACATTATTCTTCACATGCATCTATCAAATCAACAAAGGCTCATCACCCAATATACATTTCAAGCATGCACACATATAGATATACTTCGGTGACCCGACCATTCATACACAATTCATCACATTTTTGGACTCACCAAATCCCATAACTATTACACGTACTATCTTTAGTAGTCATTCATGTACTCAACAAATTCCAACATAACTTTATTCCTATAATCGTATAAGTATCATATTTATACTATACTATCCATGATTTTCAATTCATAGTTTAATCTCTTTCATGTAGATATACTTTAGTATGAACAATATACATGAAAAAGTCAAAGTAGAAACTCATCTAATAACTCACCTAAAGCAGCTTGAATTCAAGATCCAAACATCCATCAAGATACAGTAGCATCCACTGCTTACAGAATATAGTGACATCATTAAAACTCATTCGTAAATGAAGTATCATCAACTCAAACACTGACAACCCTCATGCAAAACCTTATATTTACATCTTATTGTTCATGCACCTCTTTCAAACTTACTCTTTTAGAGTTTAACATGCAGGATTATAAAATAACCACTGATTAGATCCAAGTCCTTATATTTTCGTTTACATGGGAAGAAATAGTGTTGAATTGTAGTAGAGAAACTAGAGAATAGCATAATCAGGAAGAAAAAAAACTCCTCTCAAAAACTCTTCCACATACATAAATAACCTTAACTCTCTTACTGTAATTTGACAAGTGTCACTTGAATTCAAAGTTTGTCCTACTTAATGGTCTATAGATTCTGAGAAAAACATTAATGAGAATCCAAAATAATAAATATCATGTTAGTCGATCAAATTGATTCCTAATCAAAATACTTACAACGTAACTAGCAAAGTAACTCAGACAAACATGGCGTACAATACCCTTGGCGTTATCTCAATCATAATTGTCTCATTACACTTACCAAAAATCTTCATGTTTACATAACAACGCGTTCTGATATAAGTCTCTACTTTCAACCTTGACGACTACTATACGCCCTTTCTATATATCAATTGAAACAATTGAACGGATAACACTTCGCCAAACAAATTATTTGATACATCACAAAAAAAACATAGAATCCGCTTAATCTGAGGTGTTACAAGAAAACTTAGAAGTGAATCATATTGATAAGGTGTTATAAAATAAAAAATAAGAGAAATAGGAGAACAAAAGAGAAGTAATTATTTTATTCATCAATAGAAATATTTATAATATTTTTCCAAAATCTATATTTATAGACATAAGAAATATAAATAAAATAAAATTATATATTAGATTATTAAAATAAATTAAACTTCTTATTTTAATTTAAATCCACTTTATAATAAAATATTTATAACAATTTCAATATTAAATAATAATATGAAATTTTAATTGTTACTCAATGAGAACCATAAACTAAGAAACTGAATTTTTTTTTTATTTTTTGTTTAATAAGAATAATCAAATATTATCATTTGTTAATAATTTAAGTTATACTATCAAATTAAAGGAAATTATAGTAAAAAAAAAAACAAAAGACAAAAGAAAATATAAGACACGAGATGAGAGAATAGTTTTTCTTTCTCTTGGTTCATTTACGAGTTCCTTACATGACTTTTTTTTTTTTTATAAACACTTTTTTATAAACATTCTAACATAAAGTCCCACAAGTTATTAAATTAATGAGATAATAATTGTTTTTATGTAAAGAAAAGGCTTAAATGAAAATTGTCGTTTTAAATTAATCTGTTTTAGTTAGAAAAACTTTTAGCCAATCAAATTATGACATTAGTCAAAAAGATTGAAAATAATATTTTTTATTTTCCTTCTCTCGCTTTTCACCTCTTTTTTTTTCTTTTTCTCGCTATATTTTATATTTTCTCAAGTAAATTACACCATTGATCCCTCTAAAATAGCATTGTTCCTATTTTGATCACTCTAATTAAGATAATTGCTCTAATTGATCACTACCGTTAAAAACTATGTTAATTCATAGATGCATTGTTGACATGACACTTTTTTTTTTTACTTTTAACTAAAATTAGGGACTTTATATTAGTCCAAAATACTTTTTTGGTTTATTTACAACATAAGAACCACCAATCCTTGTCATTGCCCAATGCTCACCATAAAAGCCACCTATTCTCATCCCAAAATAAACTTAAATAATTAAAATATCTATTTTATACAAATTGAGATTCGCTATTCTCAACACTTTGACTCCCAATTTCCCACATTTTTGCTTAAAACTCGAGTTCCCAACTCTAAGTCCCCTAAAGGAGAAGACAATGACTGGTATTTGGTGTTGATGATTATTTGAATTATCAGTTCCATTCAACCCAAGCTCAGCTACATCAGAAGCTAAAAGAAGTGCCAAAGCACTTCCCATACTATGACTAGCCAAAGTTATACTCAATTCCTCACCTTTATACTTGTTTAATAGTCTGGAAGCCTCAGATAAGAGTTGTTGTTGACAACGTTCGAACCCAAACCTGCTTTCAGCTTCTTCATGTGTGCATAACTTTCACTTCGAGCCTCGGGTTGTGCGGGTCGACTCGTGCAAACGTGAGTGAGCTCATGAAATTGGCAACCCATTCATGGTTGGTAACCGTGCCTCGAAACATGATCAACAAATATCCCTTCTCCCGAGCCTTTTTTTCAGCTTCATCTGATGAAACCGTGAGACATCCAACCGCAAGAAGCATCGTTTTGGATGGGGATATTAGCCTAAGACTTAGTTTAGTATTATTTCTCAAAAAGTTAAAATTTTTTACTTTTACTTTTGACTAAAAAAAATTTTAAAAAATATTTTTTTGTCTGTACTTTTAAAAAATTTAAAAGCATTTTATCTAACAGTATTTTTATCTTAAAAATATTTTTTGTCACAGAAATAAATTTTAGAAGCAATATTAATCCGACACTAAACGTATTAGCCCACTTCATAGCTTCAGATTTCCATCCCAACCTCCTTCCACATACTCTTTTTCTGTACTTGCAGTTCAAGCATCTTTTGGAGCTTGAATCCATTTCAAAGTATTGGATAGTGTTACAGTGGGTATTATGCAATGATGAGATTAAGTGGTTTTTAGGTTATCAAACTAATAAAAATTAAACTAAAATGCTTAATATCCATCTAACATCTAACACTACAATCTTGAATTTTGTTGATAAATGGAGATTTGAAGACACTGACACATTTTTAAAGTGGAAAAAGAGTGAGAGAAATGGGATAACTTGGTTGGCTAAAGATTTCTTTTAATTAATTCAAAAAATATTACATAATCATGGTTTAGCAGCTAAAGAAAAGTGCAATTTTTCATTCAAGCCCAATGAAAACTTATTTCATTTATTTAATTGGAAAATTGTCAACATCCTCATTTGTATCAAAATATTATTACAACCTATAAAATATAAAACACAAATGTTGATATTCACTTTATTTTTTTATTTGATTTTATATATTATATATCATATTTAAATTTGATATAATTATATATAAAACTTTAATTTTAATTAAATTATATACATATTTATTTAATATTAGATTAATTTTTATATAATATATCAAAATAAACTAATTTGATAAGTAATTTATAAAAATTGAATTAAATTATAAAATTATAAAAAAAATGAAAGTTGAATTTCATTTAGATTTTATTGTGAATGAGAAATATCTGAGACTGATATTTGTATCTCATTTGTTAGATATTTGAATGAACAATGTCCCATCACCCAAAACAAAATATCTTTTTTCACTCAGATATTTGATTACTCACAGCTTAAAAATCGTCATCATTTGTAGAGAAACTGCAAAGCCATATCACCTCCATCTTTGAAAACAAGAAACGAAAATGGAAAGCGAAACAGCAAGACGCAGAATCAGCAACATTGCATCCCATTTTTCACCCTGTGATGATACTTTATCTGTTGCTCACCTTCTTCCCATGGTACTCTTTTTCATTTCCCAGTTATTGTCATCTCTGCATGTTTTTACTCCTTTTCCTATACTGAGTAGGGTTTAATATGTTACTTCTTCTTTTACAAGAACTAAACATGGTTCTTAGATGAAACTTGGTTGTAAGGCTCTACCTTGTGATGAATTTAGAGTTGACTTGATTCATATTTATTTCATCTTGGAAATATTTGAGACAGAAACCTTCATGCTTTTCCTATAGAAAAAGGTTTTTTTTTTTTGTTTTGTATGATTTCTGTTTAATTTTGCATCTCTTTCCTTTCTTGTTGTTGAATGGTGTTACAAAGTTAATTGAATTTTGCTGGGTACAGAACTGTAGTGGGAGATGTGATAATAGAATGTACTTTGCACGTCAAGGTTCAGCATATCAAGCTTACTTCATGAGACAAGTTTCAAGACCAGAGGTACTCACCTTTACCTTTGCAATAAATTGCTCCTTCTGTAATTTAGCTGCAACTCACTCAACCATTCTATGTTGGTTTGCCCCCAGAGAACTGCTTCTCAGTGTTCTGCACCTCCCAAATCCGTTCCCACTCCATTGGAGAGTTTTAATGCTATTGAAGCACCATTATTTTCTAGACCTACAATGATGGATTCAAACTTGTCAAATTTAGCAAAATTAGAACCTCTGGGACTAGATTGGAGATTATCCACGCCTGACCCTCCTAAGTTTGCTAGACCAAATAAAAATACAAGTGAAAAGATGCCATTGCAATCTAAGAAGAATACATGTTGGTCCAAATCTAATGGTAAGTCAATTTAGTTCCTGAACAAGATGTATTTGTTTCTATGCATTTAGTCTTACCTTGTTGATTTCAGTATATAGTTCTTACGTGTCAAGTTCCTAAAAATAAGCAAATTGTCTAGGCTAGATGGATTTCACAACGCTAAAAGTACTTTTTCTATTAAAAATTTCATCTATTTGTAGAAATGGATAGAAATTTTAACAAAAGAATCAGTTTGCTCTCTAGGACTAATTTGCTCATTTTTTGAGTAAAGGGGGCAAAATGTAATCCGACTCTTACTACAAGAGCTTCCATGGTACTTTTACCATTTCATAACCTAATGAGTGGTTGAATACTTAGCGATGCAATATTCGATCTGAATGTTGCGGAAGCGACGATAATATTAATAACAATATTATCAGAAATATTTAGATAATTATTATGCCAACAATTATACTAAGAAAATTCCCAGTTAAATTGGAGGGGTCACAATGGTCCCGCTTAAAACCCAACAACTAGACAGAACTCACTTAGATATTTATAGCAATAATAACTAAATAAATATAACCAACATAAAGCTATTAAATAAAAGCAAACAAATAAGAAATAAAATACCAGAGTTTTAACGAGGTTCGGCCAATTTAGCTTACGTCCTCGGACACTACCAAATTAATATTTCCTCTAGAAATATTACAAAGGAGAAGATTTTGGGATGATACAACCAAAGGGGGAGGGGTTCTATATATAACAAACCAAACCCCCTCCCTTTCTATCTTTTCCTAATGTGGGATATTGCCAATATTCAACAAATCTCCACCTTGGCGATATTCCACATCTTCGAACATCTTCTCATAACACTAACTTCAATAGTGTCTTCAAATTTGCAACCAATCGCCTTCTTCCCTTTTGGTAGTTGTGCCAGCTTCCACGTCTTGTTTTTCTCTAGAGATTGCATTTCCTCTTCCATTGCACCTAACCATCTATTATTCTCTAAACTCTGAATGGCTTCGGTGTAAGTGGATGGAATATTATCAACAACTGGAAGTGCATAAGCTACCATGTCAGTGAAACGAGCTGGTTTCTGAATTTCTCGTCTCTGCCTTCTGACTGCAATTGGCTCTGATTGCTGTTGAGGTTCTTGGGTAGAAACCTCTTCCTCATCTGACTCTGCATCTGCCAATGAAGAATCACTAGTGGTACCTTTTGCTGGAATTACCACACTCTGCTCAAACTCCACCTGCTGCGGAGTACACTCCACCTGCTGCGAAGTACTACTCACTCCTTCTGGATTTACCTTATTCAACATGGCAGATTCATGAAAGGTAACATCCCTACTGATTATCGTCTTCTTTGCCTCTAGACACCACAAACGATATCCCTTAACACCAGCATTGAAGCCCATGAATAGAGCCTTCTTTGCTCTTGGATCTAACTTTGATTCTTTCACATGACAATATGCAATAGAACCAAAAATGCGCAAGGTGTCATAATCAGTAGCAGGTTTTCCATACCATTTCTCCAAAGGAGTCTTGCCATTTATAGCAGATGATGGCAAATGATTGATGAGATGTTGAGCGTACATCACAGCCTCAGCCCAAAACTTTCTATCTAATCCAGCATTAGATAACATACATCGAACTTTCTCCACAAGCGTTCGATTCATACGCTCTGCCACCCCATTCTGTTGCGGTGTTCCACCTACGGTGAAGTGCCTTACTATGCCACAATCTTGGCATATCTTCAGGAAAGGATCGCTTTTATATTCTCCACCGTTGTCTGATCGGAGAACCTTAATCTTCCTTCCTGTCTGATTTTCAACTTTAGTTTTCCACTTAAGGAAAACTTCAAACACCTCATCTTTGTTCTTCATAGGAAACACCCAAACTCGTCTGGAAAAATCATCAATAAAGGTGACAAAATAACGTCTTCCTCCAAGTGATGGAGTCTTGGACGGTCCCCATACATCAGAATGCACATAATCCAGAATACCTTTAGTATTGTGAATCCCAGTGCCAAATTTCACCCTTCGTTGTTTTCCCAGAACACAATGCTCGCAAAATTCAAGTTTGCAAGTCTTTGTACCTTTCAATAATCCTTGCTTGGCTAGAGTTTGCAAGGATTTTTCACCAGCATGGCCCAAACGCATATGCCACAGCTGTGTTGCCTCAGCGTCCTTCTTGGTACTCGAAATTGCTGCTGCTGTTGTCCCGACCACTGTACTACCTTGGTAGTAATACAGATTGTTCTTTCTTATGCCTTTCAACATCACCAATGCTCCTGAAGTTGCTTTAAGAACTCCATCTCGTATTGTCACAACTAGGCCTTTAGATTCTAACGACCCCAAAGAGATGAGATTCTTCTTCAACTTTGGGACATATCGTACATCCCGCAAAATTCTAGTAGATCCATCATGACTCCTCAGTTTAATTGAACCTATCCCGGCTATTTTACACGTGTTATCATTACCCATGTAAACAACCCCTTCATCTAGTTTTTGAAATTCAAAGAACCATTCCCGAATGGGACACATATGATAGGAACAACCAGAATCCATGATCCACTCATCTGCATATAATGTTGAAGATGTCATACTAAGAGAAAAGTCTGACTCTGCTTCACTATTGCATTCTGCAACATTTGCATCTTGCGGAGTCTTCCCTTTTTTCTTCAATTTTGGACAATCTTTCTTCCAATGTCCTTTTTCTTTGCAAAAAAAACATTCATCTTTGGCAACAGCTCGACCTTTGGACTTTCTTCTCTTCCCCTTAGACTGACTTTGCTGACGACCTCTTGTTACCAATGCTTCCACTGCTGCTTCACCTGAACCTTTCAACTTATCCTTTCGGCGTAGTTCATAGCTATACAATGCAGCAGTTACTTCATTGAAAGTTACTTCCGATTTTCCATGAAGTAGAGTAGTTTCAAGGTACTCAAACTCCTCAGGAAGCGATCCCAACAACATTAACGCCAAGTCTTCGTCTTCAAAAGTCACATCCAAATTCAACAAATCAGCCACCAGCTGATTAAAATTGGTAATGTGCTCGTTCATCGTGGTACCAGGAACATAATTGAAACGAAACAGTCTTTTCTTCATATGCAACTTATTTTGACTGTTCTTCTTCAAGAATTTCTCCTCCAATGCTTTCCACAATTTACTTGCAGAAGTCTCTTTACTGAATGTATACTTCTGCTCTCTGGAAAGACATGATCGAATTGTACCACATGCCAATCGGTTGATGGTCTTCCATTCTTTATCATCAACCCCTTCTGGTTTTTCTTCCTCAATGGCAATATCTAGACCCTGTTGAAATAGGGCATCTAGAAGCTCACTTTGCCACATGCCAAAATGACCTGTTCCATCAAAAATTTCCACTGCAAATCTCGTATTTGCAGTTCCAATCCTCGGCAAAATGTACGAAGTGGAAGTTGTTGATATGGATGGTTTTTCTTCTGTCATTTTTGCCATAGCTTCTACTTAATAGCCACCAAATGCAGAATACCCACAAGCTTTCGGAAATGTTTCTGATGTGTAAGATCAGACTAAGCTGCAAACACAGAGCATACTACAAACCTTGGCTCGGATACCAATTGTTGCGGAAGCGACGATAATATTAATAACAATATTATCAGAAATATTTAGATAATTATTATGCCAACAATTATACTAAGAAAATTCCCAGTTAAATTGGAGGGGTCACAATGGTCCCGCTTAAAACCCAACAACTAGACAGAACTCACTTAGATATTTATAGCAATAATAACTAAATAAATATAACCAACATAAAGCTATTAAATAAAAGCAAACAAATAAGAAATAAAATACCAGAGTTTTAACGAGGTTCGGCCAATTTAGCTTACGTCCTCGGACACTACCAAATTAATATTTCCTCTAGAAATATTACAAAGGAGAAGATTTTGGGATGATACAACCAAAGGGGGAGGGGTTCTATATATAACAAACCAAACCCCCTCCCTTTCTATCTTTTCCTAATGTGGGATATTGCCAATATTCAACACTGAAAAGGAGTGCACGTAGGTGCAAATTGCAGTACCATGATTTACTTCTAATGACTTTTAAATTGTTATAAAGAAAAGTCAACCATCATCCTTTCTTAGAATGAGAAACATCATATCTCCTTGCCAATATTCGATGGTGAATGAGAATCTGGTCTAATTTTTTTATATTTCATGCAGGCACTAAATGGTCCCCTAAGATGGATGTTGCAGAATCTGGACACAATTATATTATGATGGTTGAAGTTCCGGGTGTCAGCATTGGTGACATTAGAGTGGAGGTTGATGACCAAAAGTAAGGCTAATCTATTCTTACTCTAAGCTCTTCCCATTTCATATATGTGATGAGTCATAAATAGGATATAAATAGCAGTCAAAACGCAATGTTACCATCACTATTTTTTCCGTAAAAGTTGTATGAAGGTTCTTGTATTAAAAGTTAGATTGCATTTTGTCTTTTTTATTCAAAAAATGAGTAAATTAATCCCTGTAAGTTAGATCAAAGAGCAAACTAGACCTTTCTATTAAAAATTTCATTCATTTCTTCTATTAAAAATTGACGTGGCTGATGAAATGGCTAGATAGTTATACTTGATGTGTCACGTGTATCTCGTGCTGACATATAGAGACTAGTTTTTAACAGTAAAAAATAGATGAAATTTTTAGTAGAAGAATCAGTTTGCTCTTTATTCTAATGTACAGGGATTAATTTGTCAATTTTTTAAGTAGAGGGGACAAAATACAATCTGATTTCCAGTACAAAGATTAATATTTGTTGCAAGTGACTGCAATTACCCGCAGAGAACGCAATTGATCTTCACATTTGATGTGATAAGAATTTTGTTTCCCAACAGTTTAACGGTGAGGGGTAAACGCTCTAGCCATTGTTGGAAACTAGCTGCTGATTGCTCTGATGGCTCAATCTCTGCATATCACAAAAGGAAGATATCACAAGGGCCTTACCAGGTTGTGTGGCCACTTCCCGCTAATGTAAACAGGGACAGTGTCTCAGCTGAGTTTCTGTAAGTTCTAAGCATCATGTATCTTGTTTTCTTCTCTGAGTTTTTGCTTTTGCTTTTGAATGTGTCATCTTAACACGTATTTCATCAAACAAAAAGTAACATTTCTTCCTGAGTTATAGCATCTTCACATCTGTTAGAACTTAGGTAATCTACACTCTTAGTGACTCTAAATAGGGGTCAGTTCTTATTTTAGTTGCCTTGATTTTTTTTAATTTGGTCACCCAAGAAAAGAAATTGGGTCACTACTCTGTTATGTGGCAACAAATGCTGATTGTACATTTTCACGTTAGTAACTCTAAAATTAGGGTAAGCTATTCATTAGGTATTTAAAATAAAAGTCGTTCCTGTTTTGATCACTTCAAAACTATATGTGAAAATGCACCGTTAATTTTTCCGTTACCATTTAACGGTGGAGTAACCAAATTAACAAAAAAAAAAGTTTGAAATGACTAAAATACAAACGACCACTACTTAAAGTGACTAATGGAAGGAATGAGGTACATAAAGTGGCACAAAGTTAAAACCAGTTTTTTTGGGGGGGGGGGTGGTTGGCACTCATGTGGTAGCTAAAACACATAGAAATAACAGTTTATACTCATGTTGATGGCTCCATTGATTCTAATGATGCAGAGATGGATTTTTACGTATTGTTATGCCTAAACTTTGAGATCAAACTGGTGGTGGAAGCATTCATGCACATATATGAAGACAAACTTATGTACTATATTGATATAAATGGAGGTAGCCATTAATGTTCGATGCCTACTCTCAGTATCTGTTGCTCTTATTAAATTGTTGGCAAGGACTTTGTAAATCCGTACTAAAATAAAATAGTTCATACGAATTTTGTGAATTTAGAACAAAATTACAAATTCGGAAATTGTTGGATTAGTTTAAAAAGCTATCTTCATTCGATTCCCTTAGAGCATATATGTCAATATGAATGCTATATAGGTGCTACTTCAGTATGAACTATTTAGTATCCTATTTACATTTATTAATAAATTCAACAACAAAACTTCTACTTAACGTAAATAACACAACTTTTGTCTAACATACATTTGATCTTATATAAACATTTGTATTGTAACACCTTTCACCTTTTCTGATATTCGGTATAAATGGAAGATGCCATTGGAATTCGTATGTTGGAAAAATCTTTTCTTTTTTTTTTAAGAAAAGCAAAGAGAGATTAAATTATAAAATGTGTAAATATTTAGGGTTATTTTTTTAGAATCAAGATTAATTTGACATAATTTATAAATGTTGAAGGATAAAGTTATTATTATGTCAATTTTAAAAGCTGTCACTATTAGCCAGTTAGTGATAAAAAAAATAAAATTGAATAATTGGGTGATTATTTTGTAACTTTTTATAGTTGAGTGATAAAAAAGAAATTTATTAATAGTTGAGTTGTCATTTTGTAACTTTTCATAGTTAGGGGATAAAAAAGAAATTTATTAATTTTTGGGTGATTGTTAGTGTAGTTTACCTCAAAAACAAAAAGATTAATACAACTTGTTTTAATTACAACATGACGTTTTTATAATTTTTCTAACCCAGTTGGTGCCCAATTGACTTGTAACATCAACTCAGTCAGAGACTTGTAATGGTATAGATGATACATATATTCTTTTATTTTTCTATATTAGTTTATATATTAATTAAATGGTGAGTATTTAGTACACTGGCAATATATTTTTTTATTCCATAAGTAGCATTAAAAAATTAAATTGTATCTATTTTTTAAAAATATTTTTAATATTTTACTACATCTTTATATGACACTTGTTAATCCCCTAATTCTACTTGTGGAGTTTGACTTCAATAACAGTATATCAAATAGTTTTTCTTAATTACATTTTTTTTAATTTTACAATAGTTGCATATTTATGTGATAACAATAATTTTTAACATGAATATAAATATATTTGGTATATACTAATATTAATTTATATGAAATTACATTAAAAAATTGAAATAAATACATACATAAACATTTATTTGTTAAATTAATATTGTATTTAAAAAAATTATATACCACTTTTACAATTATTATGAAGACTAAAAAATAAGCATTCATATTTATATAAATTTATTTTTAGTCATTTTATTTATCAAACAATACAAATCTTAAGAATTATTTTAAATTAATAAATGAACTTATTTTAATAGATATATAAAACAAATCTATGCATAACACAGCATAAGAAACTAGTTATTATATATTTGACATAAAATATATTTTTTTAAATATCTCTTAAATTTTAATGACACTAATTTTTTAAATAAAATATTATTTTTTAATATTTTTATGTTAAAAAATATGGAAATGGTGTTTGGGTGCCAATGGAGTGTTGACTCCTTTACCACTAGAGCTGTTTGAGATCGTTTTCATGTTTGAGATATTGACAATTTATTAAACTATATTTATGAGTTGTGTTGAATATATGGATGGTATCTAGTCCATCAATGAAGATCATATCACTTGGGAAATTATTTTTTAGAGATTGGATCGAATCGAAAATACCCTATTTAATCCTTTAGATCGTGAATATTGGATTGAGTCGAAACACTAATTGCTTGGCTATCAAGAGTCAATCTTTACCTTGTACTTATTATTTTATTGTATTCAACATATTTTATTGTTGTTTAATAGGGATTGATATAGATCATCTTATGTTAGCAAGTCTTAGAATATTCTATATAATGAAAAACTTGTATAGGTTATTGTACTCAGAGAACTAAACACTTAATTTCAAACCTCAAAATAAACATGCACATTAATTATGAGTATTCACGTTTCAAGCATATATTTTTACATCTTTTAATTGTTTAAAGCTCATATCTCCCCATAATCATTTTAATAGGCAATTATGCCAATCTTTCCTTTTTCTCATATCCAATAAATCACAATTTGTGTGAATAAAACATGCTATATCATAACACAATTTAGTCCGAAAGCCAATTACACGATTGTCGATCGAAATTTACCATGTATTTCTTACATCACAAGTATAGACCATTAATTCACAAGGCTTTCACAAAAACATTCTAATGGAAACCTTGAACTTCCAATATGATGAAGTCAATGCTTAAAAACTTTATGTACATACTTGTACACTTTCGTAATACTTACCTGCTCTTTCTCATCTTTGACATACTCGTTAAATTACCCGTTGAACCACTTGGAATACTAAAGGATACTCAGGAATCTCATACACACAGTACCGTACCAATGTCATATCTCAGATATGGTCTTACATGTAATCTCGTATCAATGCCAATAGCCCAATTATGGTCTTACACGAAGTCTCATATCGATGTCATATCTCAGATATGGTCTTACATGTAATCTCAGTAACCCTAATGTCATGACATTTGTATCCTATCTATTCCTAAGGTTCAACCGGGACTTTCGCTGTATTGAATCTCTATCGGTCGTTTCCGTAGTATCGTACTCAATAGCATTCACATTTCATTTCAATAATATAGAATTTACCACAATTATATCAATTAAGCATTTTATACATATATAATTTAATTCTTATTAAACATACGAACTTACCTCGACATAAAAATGGCGAAAAGGACCTAATCGTTAAATACTCGTTTTCCCCTGGTCTAATTTTGAACCTTGTTTTTCTCGATCTATAATATCACATTTAACTTATTTAATCATTATACTATTCAAATCAGCCCAAAATCATATTATGGCAAAAATTACATTTTTGCCCCTAAAGTTTGACATTTTTACATTTTAATCCCTAGGCTCGTAAAATGAAATGTACTTAATTTCTTCAATACCCATGCCTAGTCGAACCTTATACATGCTTATAGCAACCTATATTTTTATTTTGTTCGCATTTTAACACCAACTTTATAACTTTTTACAAATAAGTCCTTTTTAGGTATTTTCATCGAAAATCACTTAGCAAAAGTCATTTATCATACACCAAACATACATTTTCTACCATTAGACATCAAAATACACAAATATCCATGTTACAATGATTTCAAAAACATAAAAATCATTAAAAACAGGGCTAGAACGGACTTGCAATCGAGCTTAGAAGCTTGAAAAACCCTAGACGTGGTTTCTTCTTAGTACATTTAACCATGGGTGAGCAAAAATTGGCCTTTAATTTGGCTTTTTAATTCATTTAATTACCAAATTACTAAAATACCCTTAATAAAAAACTTTGGAAACATACCTAACCATATCCATTTTGTCCACCAATTTAACCAATGGTCTAATTACTATTTAAGGGCCTCCAATTTAAAATTTCATACCAATTAGACACCTCTAGCTTCTAGAACACACATTTTGCACTTATTACAATTTAGTCTTTTTGACTAAATTGAGTGCTCAAACATCAAATTTTTTGAATGAAATTTTCACGAAATCATTCCATAAAATTGTAGACCATAAAAATAAATTTTTCTACATCGAATTTGTGGTCCCAAAACCACTGTTCCGACTAGACCCAAAATCGGGTTGTTACAATATATGCTTTTTTTGACACAATGCTTAGAACTATCCATAATTCCTCGCAACCCATAAAAGGATAATGCACTTTAGCGCACTTGAACTCACATCCTCCTATATTGGCAACAATACACATGCCAATCAAGCTATAACTCAATTGATAATTAATTGATTATTTTTAAAAAAATTAAATAATATATAAATATTATAAGTGATAAGTTAAAATAACATAACTGAAAAATAATATATATACACAGTCAGTTTTCTCTATAACAACCACCCACTATAATAACATTTTACTATAACAACCGAGTTTCTAGTAGAACTGATTTCTTATATTTTATTTTAACCCTCTATTAACAGTTTTTTAACTTATAACAACAATATCCATAGTTATGATGTACATTCTTTATTAAATTATTTTTCTATAATTTTAAAAATTTAAGTGAAATTATAGCTATTTCATATAAACAAGCTTATAATAAAAATGATCTTAATTAAAATAGTTAATTTTCACATGAAAAATTCTATTAATCATATTTTATTAAATGAAAATAATTTTCAATAAGAGGTATTAAAGATATAAATTCAATAAACTATTAAGTTCCCTAATTAAAATTCCTACTATGAATTCAGAGCATCATAAACTTATAAATTGATTACTTGAATTTAATAACTCGTGATAAATTAATTAATTTAATTTGATAACTCATATTGATTAATTGTGCTTGTTAGATTTATGAACTTTATAATTAATCATGTGAAACAATGTAAAATAAAATATGCATAAAAACAATAATATAAACGCCTAAATACGCCTTTTAATTTTGTTGATTTGATTCTCACTTTATTTCTTTTTTTTAACATAATTCTCAATTTTTTTTATTTGATAGAAATTCACGATATAAATTCTATTGTAGACTTACAACAATTATCTCTATATAACAACATGTTATAAGCGTATAACATCTACCACTCTATAACAGGCAAAATCTTAACAAGCAAATAAGACAAATTCTTTATAATAATTTTTTTTATTTTCTTCCATAAAAAATTTATGCAAAATTTCAAAATTTATTTAACCCATTTAAATTCTACTTAAGATTTTAAATTTTATTTATTTAATTTTTAAAAAAAATAATAAATACCATCAATTAAGTAAGTTGTTCACGTCAATTTTAAGTCTTAGACCTTATAATATATATTATCTAATTTTATAAAAGAAATTATATTAGGGTTGAAATTTATATAAAAGCTTGACATTTTCTTTCTTTAGGGAATATTCTCTTTAAGCACTCAAATCGATTCGTAAATAAAATACATATATTTTTGTTCAATTTTGGGTTCACATAAAATAAAATAAAATTTAGACATTTATTTTAATTTATAATCTAACTTTAGAACTCAGTTTTCCTTAAAATACAATTTGTTTTATCATTATATCCAAAATTTATTGTAATAAAAAAAACAAAAAGCTGGCAAATCATGCACCCTGGCGCAAGTTAGCAAAGTTAATATAGTTAGACGGTCGGGTCATCGGTCTGGTTCAACAACTTGTTTAAAAAGTAAAAAAATTTGAGTAAAAATATAAATTTAGAAAATTTTATATAAAAAATTTTAATACTAGTGAATTGATTTAAACTTAAGTTTTAATATTTTTATTTGAGTTAAATTTAGATAAAATTTTAATTCATTTTTAAAGTCGAGATAAACCCAAACCAATTAAATCAACCTAAAATTTTATTAAGAGCCGACTCGGATTTTTCCCGGATAATCCCTCAAGATAAATACAAGAGTCTGCAAAGAATAGCATGACTCGTCATCATCTTCGAGTCGGCGCATGTTAGCACATGAACCGGAAATTTTTCGTATTGCCCAAAGAATTGTGATTATCGTCAGCAATCGTTGATCGATCTGGTTTTCCCCGTATCCAATTTCATCGAATCCCTTCGCTCCTTCTCGCAAATCAATAATCGGTAAGCTCTCTTCAGCTTAGTTTCAAATCCAATGACTCCGATCTTTTTTTTATTATTTTTCTTAATGTTTCTGATATGATGATATACATCTGTTTATCTTTTCGATTTTGTTTAGGTTGATTATTTATTATCTTACAATAATTTTATTTTTTTATAATGAAAAATACGGAAAAAATTTTCTTTGATTGTTGAAAGCTAGAATCCGAAAAGTTTTGGAGAATTGTAGATTTAATTACTGTTGGATGATATAAATCAGTTATTAGTTGAATTCTTTTTATACATCTAATCTGATCATAATTTTAATTTACTGAATTTTATCTGCAAATCCAAGACTGACCATTTGTAAAAAAGTGAGAAATAGAGATAGAGGTAAAAAGACATCTCTTGTCCTTTTCAATTTCAAAATTGAGCAAATTTGTTATTATATCAATCAAAATCATGTACAATTGATGGAAAACATTGGTGTGATTAATTATACTTAGTTGCTCACTTTCAAAATTGACTGATTAAATTGCTTTGATTTCGTTGGGATGGACTAATTTGCTCAATTTCGAAATTGAGAGGAGTGGAGAGGTCTTTTTTACCTAGAGATAGAGCTATGGCATAACAAAATAAATTATCTTAATTGCATTTTTTTCTCCTAGAGCAATATGTATGTGGAGAAGAGATCGAGAAACATAGCAGATAAAAGCGAAATGAGAAAAACTCCTTCACTGGTGGACCTTTGTGTTAGAACAGTGATAGATAATGTAAGGTACCTTGGAGATGTTGGTGAGACAGATTCACATCTTCTTGAACGTATTCTACCGCATTGTACAGTTGATCAATTATTGCATGTGGAAACGAGTACAAAGGTGAGTTGACTTGCATTGTTTATGCCGCAATTAGATGTTTTTCCTTCAATTTCTATATATATTTAATTGGGACTGATTAATTGATGTAGGGAAGGGATCTTAGTTCAGTAACTGATAAACTATGGAAGAATTTCTATGAGCTGCAGTTTGGCCGCGAGAGTATGAAAATAGTAATTGAGAGGATGAAGCTAAAGAAAGTATCGTTTAGATGGAGACAGTTGTATGAGGTAATCTTTTAACTTACTTAATAGCTAGGCTGTTGGTGAAATGCGTAGGAACCAGCAATATGCCTTTAATTAAATATCAGCACTGTTATAATACCAACTTCCCCACTAAAGTTCAATGATTTGTTGTATTAGGCAAAATTGAAGGATGTTCAGGAGGCCGAGAACAAAGCAATTGACCGGCTTAAACAATTATACAAGAAAGAAGATGCTCGTATGCTCCTTGTTCTTTGATTATTTCTTCTTCTTCTTTTTTTTTGAACATTAATCTCATTATAGGTTCTCATCATATCTACTCTTTTTGATACAATACTAGAACTAACCATAGCCCCTCCCCAACCGCTTTAACGCACTCAAACCCGCGTCATCCTGCACTGGCAACAATGCCGATGCCAATCGAGCTAAGACTCAATCAGCTTGTTTTTTGAATTCTTAATAACAATATAACCCATTGTTTTGACAAGTAGCTTGATCTTGTTACATGTGTGCTTCTATCTCTTAGACTCTTGTATTACTGGTTTGATCTGCATTTAGTGGTCATAACTTGTGCAATAGTCCCCAAGCTTTGCAAAAAAATAAAGGCAACTTTCTTCAGAAAGTGCTGAAAATTGGAACTATTTCTTGAATACTGTTCACAAGAACCTGTATTGGCCCAAACTTGCACTGAGACATGGCTTTAATTGTTTGCCTACATACTTAAAGTAATAGTGAGAAGTGGCCTTTAATTGATGAATAAGATCATGGATTTAAAACAAAGATGTGTGGAGCATTTAAAAGAACCTTTCATGTCAATACATTAATAGAATGAGTTTGTTGCAAGCAAGATCTTGCTATGTGTGTATCTGTGTGTTCCAACTTCTAACACACTCTGCTTTTTGGTTGTCAGAATTCTTACCTTGATTTCAATTTGATTAGGAAAACAAAGTCGGCAGGTTCAGCTTTGCACAAAGGTTCCACCTTCAAGCAAAAGAAGCTTTTTTGCTGGTAACATTCTTTGTTCCTCTAATGCTTGTTTGATCTAATTTATTGGTTTACTATTGGAAAATATGCGAATTTGATCTTTGTGGCTGTTAATAAAAAGGGTCTTGTGTGATCTGTTGGTTTTATTTGTAAAAATGTTATCTAGGAAGTGGACCTGGTTACAATATGTCCAATGTCAAGAGCAACATAATGAAGAAAGCGAAGATAGATCTTATGAAGAGGTAATCTTCTTCTTCTTCCTCTATTAAAAACTGTGTAGAAAAGGAAAAAGAGCACTGCAAATTTGTTGAATATTAGGAAAAGCATGCTAGCTCCTCCAAAAACTGGTAAAAGTAAGAACCCTTAGTTTACAAGGGCATGTTGCGTAGCCTCTTAGAATTTGAGTGGCAATAATACCGTAGCAGCTAAAATAGGAGTTGGAATCCATTAAAATGCCTTGAATTTATTATTTATCACTGCGATAGTGTCATTCTTGAAGTTTTTCCTAATTTTTTCTCCCTCAGACTGTTACCTTTTCCAGTTTATAGGTGAGTGCCTTATAAATAAGGTATAGCTTTTGAGACAACTGAATGCAGTCTACAATTTCTTATTGTAGAATTCAAATTTTAACGTCGATATGCTTGGTTGCTTTAAAGGAAATTTGCTAGTAAAGGAATCGAATTGCATTTTACCCCTATATTTAAAAAATAGATAAATTAATCCTTGAACATTAGATCAAAGAGCAAACCAGTCTTTCTATTAAAAATTTCAGTCATTTCTATCGTTAAAAATTGATCATTGTACATAACATGAGGTACACGTGGCACTGTTTGGTTATATTGTCTGTCACATCAATTTTTAACAATACAAATTAATTCAATTTTTAATAGAAATGACTAATTTGTTCTTTGATTTACAATATTGGAATTAATTTGCCCATTTTTTAGTAGAAGAGGCAAAATGCAATTTGACTTCAAGTAGAGTCTCCATGGTACTTTTACCGAAATTTGCTCTATTGTAGTTAAAAAACCATGTAAATACTGACAATCAGTCCTAAGATTATGAACTTGTATAATGGCCTAAGTTTATAAGAAAATGGCTCTACACCTACAATAAAATTGGCATCAAGACTCCACTTCATCCAGGTGGATATTTGAAGGAATTGATTGTTTATTTTCTTCTATCTTTAAACAGCCAGGAAGTGAAAAATCTCGCAGCCATGAAGAAAAAAGCAGTTCAAAGTCATCATAGGTAATATCTTTAGGTGTATATTATTCAATTTTACATCGAACAGCCATTGATTGATATGAATTGATTGCTCATCATATTGGCTTCTTGAAACGCAGTGGTACCACCATAACAAAGTCGAGTGGATTTTGCGGAAAGAATTCAGCTTCGACATCAAAGCATAGCAAACCATTAGAGAGGAGATTCTAGAAGAAGCAGTTTCTAAAAATTTAAGAACAAAGTCCCGAAAAAGGTTCTATTGCCTTCCTCCTCTTTTTTCACTGTAATATTTGGAAAGTAATAATGGATCAATCTGTAACTTTATAAAAATCTATTTTCATAATGCAATTGTTTTCAAGGTTTGCATTTCCATTGTCATAGCATTTACTTTTATGAAGCATCCTTTGCTACCCATTTCTCTGTTTCAATGATGAGTTCCTGCTTTTCAGAAGCACATGTAACACTATTAAAGGTGTTAGGATTGGTTATTTGCCTATGTTACTCACACAAATCATTATTTATGTTACTTTGACACCTCTCTTTTTGAAGCATCAATTTTTGAAACATATTCAGATAGGGTAAACTACATCTAAGGCCACTAGACTATTAATAAGTTTATGTTTTTAGTTGCATACCTTGGTCTACTACTGCTTGAATAGCATCCTCCGCTGCAGTTTGAGCAGCAAAAGGAGTCCCTTTCTTGTACCCTCAAATCCACAAGTGCCGGCGGAGGACCAAGAGATTACCCGACCTTGTACATTTGTAACCGTAACAATGGTATTGTTGAAACTTGCTTGAACATGAATAACTCCTTTTGGTATTCTTTGTGTAATTTTCCGTGCACTAGAAGATGGTCATTGAATTATTTAAAAGTTTTTATTTAAATCACTAGAATGTTAAAATCATTATTGTATGGCTTTCTCTATTCGTACTATTTTTACAAGCTTTCATTCATTTCTCTTTTACAATTCAGTTTTTTTCATGAAACAATTTTGAACATTATGAATCTACGAATTAAAATTCAAATAGTTTTCTTCTTCGATCTTCAATATTAATTGTCAGATGAGCTTGGGTTTAAGATATGTTCTACTTATCAATGAGTATTGATCTATTATACTAATCGTCGAATTATTACTTTAACAGTCTAATGACTTAAATAATAATTTTTGAATAATTCAATATTCTAAAATGAAAATTTTCAAATAATTTCGTGTTTATTTTGAAATTTGTAAATTTAACTTACCCACGGATATAATCTTAATATATGAAAAAAAATTAGACATATCTTTGTCAGACATGACTATATTCATCCGAGTAGCATAGCAATTTGCTGCTTTGGTAGAAAGATTTATTGAATGACCTGCAAAAATAAAAAGGCCTATTCCCTTACAGGGTTTAGCAATGTTAAAAGTAGTTGGATTTTGCTCAAAACGTTGTTTTAGTGTAGGTTTGGATGGGTGGTGCGTTTATCTGTTGTTAGTGTAAAAATAGTAGGGCGGTGAAATTAAATACTATAGTGTAAGATAAAAAGTAAGCTAAACGCACCGCACCGCACCCAATCGTCCATCCAAACCCACCTTAGTTCCATTCCTCTCCCAACTTTCAACCGCTAAACTTTTTTTTTGCATTTTAAAATTTGAAATTTTAATAAAATAATCTAAAAAATTCATATGGGCTGGATTGGGCTTAGTTATTTTAATTTGGGCTAGATTTGGATAAATTTTAGACTCATTTTTAGGTTAGGTTTTCGCCTAGAAAATAGGTCTAACATTTTGTTGAGGCTTGACCCATTCGGCCCATTATCACTTCTAGCATAGTGTCCTTAATTCAAATTTCATTATGGATATATATATATTTTTATGTATAAAAATATAAAAAAGACGAGAACACCCACAAAATCATATAACTTTGCAAATAAAATCATTTTTTGATAATTCTGTAATTGAGTTGAAACTTTGTTGATGGGTGATATCAACTCAGTAAAAAGTTTAATAAATAATCCAGATAACTAATATATTTATATAAGCTTTACAAAGATCAAAATATGTTCATCTTTTAATCATTGTATTATTTTTAACAATATTGTACGATTACTTAAATTATGATTTTAATTTTTTTATTTGTAATATATTATTTATTTTAAGATAAAATATTGGGTACATTGTAAGTAGAGTTTTTAGATTACAGAAGAATGGTCGGGGGATTGGCAAATATCCTATAGGTGTACAGCAAAATATTGTAAAAAAAAGACATGTCAATTTTTTAAGATTGTTTGTGAAATAAAAAAATATACTACTAGTTTACTAAATGTTTACCCTTATTTTGAATATTATTTACAACAAATATAATATATTATTTGTTTCTTTCTCTTTTATTCTAAAACATTAAACGCATGTATTCACATGCAACGTATGTGACAAGAAATCTAGAACATTAAAAGAAATTAGTAAACTTCCAGTCTTACAAGCAATGATTCATTACTTGGATGTTTCTTCCCATGATGTAATAGTGAAATGTTGCACATTCCATAATATTATTTTACATATTTTTTTCCATACAACCCAATCAAATTATTGTTACACTTATTCCATTCAATTAAATTAAAAGCAATATTTTATTTAGGCTAAGGGTCTGTTTGATAGGGGGAAAACCATTTCCGGAATTGGTTTTCCCCATTTTCCGGTGTTTGATTGGAGGAAAATGATTTCCTATTGTAAAATATTTTACAAAACACGGGAAAAGGAGTTCTTGTTTGAGGAAAATGTCTTACCGTTTTGAATTCGGTAAGACATTTTCCGGAAAATGACCCATTCTTCTCCCCTTTCCCCTTCTCCTTCCCTTTCCCCTTCTCCTTCCCTTTCCCGTTTCGAAGCCTACAATCGCCTCCAAGCCATGGCAGTGGCCTTCGGAGAGAAGTTGCTGATTCTCGAAAAGTGTAGCCCTCGGCAGTCAATCTGATGGAAAAAGCTCTCCTTGAAGCTTTGTTTGGATTCCATTTTGCTTTTGCCCAAAATCCATTCGATGCGTCGTTTCGCCCCCGCTATGGGAGAAGCTTTAGAGGGATCCCGGTTCTGGTAATGCCCGAGGCGTCGCAGCCTTAGTCTCTTAAGCCCAAGATGGTATCCATCCTCGTCCACTTCGTCAGTTCAGAGCGGGGCAGATCCGACTCGGCAATCAAGATCCAGAAGGGAGCAAGTGAATGACATCGAGCGTAGTGTTTCCAAGACAGAGACTGTGGAATTGATTCGGAATGACCCAAAGCAGAGATTGAAAGTGAACGAGAATCTGATGAGCTTGCTTTTCAAATTGACCCAAAGCAGCGATTGAAAATAATGCGGAAGTAATTGACCAAAATCAAGGTATTATCGATTCTTCAGATAAAAGCAATCAAATTTTAGAGTGGGAAGCAACAGAGGATGCTGAATGTGTGGCTAATTTGAGTGAATCGGAAGGAAGTTTTACTGTTGCAGTCGGAGGGAATGAGGAGAAGATATTGGAAAGCAGTGGGAATGAGAGTCAAAGCAATTGGTTAGGAGATGAAGAAGGTGAAAATAGAAGAAGGCAGTCTGATAATTGCTCTCTTTTGTTCTCTGATAATAGAAGAGGGCAGTCTGAAAATAGAAGTGGGAATGACAGTCAAAGCAATTCGTTAAGAGTCAAAGCAATTGCTCTCTTTTGTTCCAAAAATCAAGAACGAATCATTGTATACACACCCTAGAATATCATGTCTTATATCCAACATCATCTTTTGGCATCACATATCCCATGTCTTGAATACAAAATCATATCTTCAACCTCAAGTAAATTGGGCTTATTGGGATCCATCTAGAGTTTATAATTTCCCTTATTACTTTTATAAGTAATATATTTTAAGAAATAATATTTAACTTTTATAATTTCCCTTATATTAATATATTAAAAAATAACTTTTCCGAAAAATATTTTCGGGAAATCTGTCAAACAACAGAAAATATTTTACACAGATTCAATCAAACACCAGAAAACATTTTCCAGTAAGTCATTTTACAGAAATATAAAACATTTTCCAGAAATTATTTTACGGAAAACATTTTACTGCCAATCAAACAGACCCTAAATGTTCAAATAAAGCCTAATGTTTTGGATCTTGTGCAAGGGCTTATATGGACAGTTGTAGTGCACACATCAAATATTTCAAATGTCAATTTAGTTATATGGTTATAGGTTATCAATTCTGATATTCAAATGTTTTGATATAACAAAATAAATTCTAATTTCTCTTAATTAAATTTGGAAAAAATTAACTTGATCGCATCTACATTTACTTTCAAGTGTTGCAAACTCAAAAATATTTTTTTTGAATAACTTGTTCATTTTACAAAAGTTTTTGAGTGCCCCAAGTCTTTTAAAATTGTTTCTAAGCCTAAAAATTACACTTTTCCAACAATATCTCAAGAAATAGGACCATGTGTCTCGAGACATGAAACTTCAAATGTAAACTTTGCTTCAAGAAAGAAAAGTCTCAAACAATTCTTGAAACAACCAATCATGTCTCAAGACATAGGCCTGCTTGTCTCGAGACATAAAACATCGAAGCTAAAGTTTTGCTTCAAGGGTGAAATGTCTTGAGACAATATCCTCTAACTCTCAAGACATGTCCATGATGTCTCGAGACATTAGTCTTGTTGCCTCGAGACACTTTGCTCCAGCGGTCATACTTTTGTCTCGATGTCTCAAGACTTAGACATATAAATTGCATTAAATGCAAGAATTTAATGCTCTCAACGGCTAGAAACTCCTTTCAATGACTCCAAACATCCAAAAATAAATGAGAGGATATAAATATGATCTAAGGACGCTTAAATGAAGATAAGAAACAAGCTTACAATGATTAAGAACAAAAATCCAATCATTTCACCTTGTTATTATTATTTTCATTTATAATCACCTGTCGATTCAATTCCCATTCATTCTTTTAAGTGTTATTTTGTAGTTGTGAAAACTTAATCATTTTATATTTACCTTCTACATGTGATTATTTATTTCAATTGTATTTTTCAAATTCATGAGAGGTTAAGCAAAATTATTTTTAAGGTTAAGCAAAATTAGCTTTAAAATTATAATCAAACTTAGAATTTTTGAGACAAGAACTTAATCGAATAGACCTTATAAGTTTTGGGCTTAAATTTGAATTTCATAATTAAAACGGGATTGAATTTAAATTAACTTTAAATTTATTTTTGAAGTAATTTTTAAGTTTAATTTCAATTAAATTCTAGAAAAATCTGGCATGATGAGAGTTGATATCCACATGTGGTTTTTGGAGAAATTTTTTTATAAATAAAATCATTTTTATGTTGTAAATAATAGTTTTATTTTTAAATAATTTTGGAGTAAAAACTATTTTATGTTTGGTTTTTAAATAAATGTTTTATTAAAACTCATTTTATTTGAATTGGTCCCAATTAGGTTAAGCTTGAATCTATTTGCTTAAGCTTCAAATCGAGTCAAGTTTAAGTACAATTGTTTTGAGGCTCAAAAGGCACACATCTTTGTGAGATGTCAAGTTAGGGTTTGAAAATCTTAAGGATGTAATTGTCGTACATTGGGAATAAAGAGTCAAAGAGCATTAAATGGTGTAATTGCCATCCATTATATTATTTATTTTTATTTTATTCTCGAAATATTAATAAAAATACTAAAAAAATAAAAAAAAACAACACAAAATGGAAATACAAAAAATCCAAAAAATCAAGAAAAATGAAATCTTTGAAGATACTTTTAGATCAAGAACATGAACACAACATTTTTGCGTTTGTGATACAATACTAGAAATGCACAGGTAGACGAAGAAGAGAAAACGAGAGACAAAGAGAAAAGAGAAAAAGAAAACTGAATTTTGGCTGGGTTGTTACTTGAGGAACAAAGTCTTTTCCAATTGTTTTTAAAAGCCAATTAGAAATAGTAGTTACAATGGACTACCTGATTGTTACCAATGGTTGTTACTCAGCTAAGTGATACGCACCGTATCAATAACCTTTAACTCCCAACAAAAATGTCTCATTTCATTTTTCTTTTAAACTCATTGTTTCACTAATTCCCTAAAACTCTCCATTTTACTAGCTCATTACTAATTGATTCTTAAGTAAATTTTAGTTTATGTAACAATTCTCCTTCCCTTCCAACATCTTGTCATCAAGGATGAGAAGATAGAAGTTTCTTCTGCAACTCTAGCAAGTTCTTCCAAGTAGCATCTTCTGGAAAGGCGTTTATCCATTTGACTAAGACTTCAATGACTACCATGTTTCCTTTTTTCATCATTCGCCGATTGAGAATCTGAGCTAGCTTATTGACCATGGCATCATTCATACCGACAATAAGTAGGTCAGATTGCACCATCGAGTTGCCCACATGTTTCTTAAGTTGGCTAACATGGAAAATGGTGTGAATACATGATCTCAAAGGTAAGGTTAACCTCTAGGGCACCTTCCCTACTCTAGTTTCCACAGAAAAAGAACCAAAAAACTTGGAAGCAAGCTTTTGGTTCCAAGTTTTCCTCATAGTATGTTGTCTATAGGGATGAATCTTGATGTACACCATGTCTTCCACCTTAAAGTGCCTGTCACTACGTTTCTTATCAACCAAATGCTTCATTTGATCTTTGGCTTTTTGAAGATGAAATTTGAGCAATTGTTTGGCTGCTTCTCCATGTTGAAGGCTCATGTCCACAAAAGCTATAATGGACATTTTAGCCAAATAGGGAAAACAGAGATGAAGAGTTTGCCTATAGAGGGCCTCATACTGGGTAGTTCCAATTGTTGAATGGTAAGAAGTGTTATACCACCATTCAGCCAAGGGCAGCTATAAAGCCCAAGCTCTAGCTTTTCCTCTGACATTCATCACAAGTAGCTCTCTAAACATCAATTCAGCACCTCTATCTAACCATATGTCTTAAGGTGATAGGTTGTAGAGAGCTTCAACCAAGTTCCCAACCTCTTAAAAAGTCTATGCCAGAAGGTTAACATAAAAATCTTATCCCTATCGGAGACAATTGATTCTGGTGTTCCATGCAACTTGTAAATATGATTAAAGCACTCCTAAGGAACTATTATTGTTATAAAAAGGTACGAGAGGGCCACAAAGTGGCCATATTCGATCAATTTGTTCACAACCACCAAAATAGTGTCATTCCCTTTTAAAGTTAGTAGACCTTCTACAAAATCCATGCTGACCTCAACCCAAGCTTGATCAAGAATTGGTAAAGGCTAAAGTAGACCAGGTTTAGCAGCATGACCATATTTACGCATCTGACAGGTCACACAATCTCTTACCCATTGGTTATGTAATGACCCAAAATTCACAGGCACCGGAAAAAGTACATTATCGGGCCTCAGTCTTAGTAAATCGAGTTCGAAATAATTACTAAAAATATTTATGAGTCTAGAGATGTGTTTAATTAGGTTTAAATTAGGTGAATTTAGCTTAATTTAGAGTAATTAGTAAAAATGACTAAATTGAATAAAGGATGAAAGTTAAATTGTAGATTAAAAGAAAATGAAGAGGACCAAAATGGCAATTATGCCATTTGTCCTAAGTGAGGCGGCATAAGCATAAAAATCTGAGATTTTTATGTGTTAAAATATATATTAAATTATTATTATTAAAAGTAAAGTAAATAGAAAGAAAATAAAGTAAAGAACAAAGAAAAGAAACAGAATAGGCAAACGAAAAGCAGGGGAAGGAAAGAAAGAAAGAAGAAAGAAAAGAAAAAGGGAGAATTAGGGTTTGAAGGTTTGAAAGTTTAATAGGTAAGTTAATTTAGCCCTTTTTACTTAATTTTAATGTTTTAAAAGCTTTAGAACAAAGTTTTGATGAAATTAAATTAATATTTTGAAAGTTATTAGAATTCTAAATATTGTTCATGTTGAATAAAAAAAATGAAATAGGGGTTTAATTGAATGAAATTCAAGTTAAAATAGATATAAAGATTGAATTGCAAAGTAAGCTATAAGTTTTGTGTTTTAGGGACTAAATTGAGGAAAATTTCGGAATTAAGAAAATATGTTGAAAATTTAATAGTTAAATTTGAGTTTAAATGAAATTTGAATAGACATAAGGTGTGAATTGGTGTTATAAATTTGGTTATTAACATTTTACATCAAAACAGTTTTGGGAAGTAGCAATGGTCTAACTTTGAAAATTCACTAAAAATTGTATAAATTGAACTAGAGGATGAACAAAATATGTAATTAAATCTTATTGAGTCTAGTTTCTTATAGTATAAACAGTGTAAGCAATGAATTGATGAATCAAGAGATATTTGAAATTTTGTAAGACTGGTTTGGGGTGATTTCGAGATGCCCTGTTTTAAATTTGGAAAATCATTATAAATTGTACAAAAATTATTATGAAGTGTAATTTATATGTGTGAACTCCTTAATGAATCTAGTTTCAAAATAAGTAAACAAGAACTTTATTCGAGTTCTGTACAATGAGATAATTTATTTTTAGTAGAGAGAGGTCAGAATAAATTCGGGTTCCCCTATTCTGACTTTGGAAAATCACAAAAAATTGAAGAAAAATAATTAGAGGCTTAAAGTTATATGTTTAGAATCCTTAATGAGTCTATTTTTAGGAGAAATCAACGGGAATATTATCCGAGTTCTGTACTGTGATATAATTAATTTTTAGTGAAGAATGGTCGGAACTATTTGACAGCAGAACAGGGGCAACTTTAAAGAATAAACTGTACTTATTGGCTTAACCAAAAATTCTAAAAATTTTATGGTAAGAAGATATGTGAGTCTAGTTTCAGAGAAAATTAGTGGATCTTAATTTGGAGTTTCCTAGCTCAAGATATAAATGATTTAGTAACAATGACTCAAGTAGACAGCTTTGAATGAACATATAAGTAAATAGTGGAATTATGTGTATAAAAATGGTTAAATTTGCATGTTTAGGCTCATGGATTAAATTGAATTGTGTTATATTGATGATTACAAATTATTATTATTTTCGTAGTTAACAAAGAACCCAAGACATCGGCGCACAAAGGAAAGGAGAAAGCTATCGAGGATTAAAACAAGAAATTCACGGTTTGTATTACTATAATTCAAATTACTTTTTATTAAATGCTATATATCAATTCTATATTTAATAAGTGAATTATAAGGTAAGTATTGATATTTGAGTTGAATGAGAATTGAATTGAATGGTGAATGTGTATGTATAATTGAATTGTAAATTGATTTGAATGTGAAAATTTTAATTGAAAAGTAATCTTGGAATGGAAATGAAAGTGAATTGAGAATTGAAATACCCTATTAACTAGTCGGGCTAATTCGGATATAATTGGCATGCCATAGGATATGGAAGTGTACGGGATTTGCCGGCTTTATCGATCAGGCACTTTATGTGTCGTATTTCAGGCACCTCGTGTGTCGTATCAGGCACCTCGTGTGTCGTTTTAGGCACTTTATGTACTGATCAGGTACTATGTACCGTTTTAGGCACAATGTGCCGTACTGGTGTGTTTGGGTTGGAATCCGTGTATCCGTTAAAGTTCGAAATGTTAATAGGGTGAATAATTGAAATGAGAAGTTCAAATGAATTTGATCAACTGTACTAGTGAATATGAAAGAAATTAAAATTGTGGACTGAAAATTTAGATTGGAAATGAAATGCATGGATTTAAAATGATTGTGGTGATTAAAACCTGGTAAATGTGATTTGTAACTAAAATTGAATAATAGCTAAAGATTGTTTATTTATTGTTATTTAATGATAACTTAAAAAAAGAATTGTTATTTGATGCTGAGTTCTTATTTTATTTTTTTAATTGTTATTGCAATTTGAATTATGGTAATACCACTGAGTATGAAATACTCAGCGTACGGTTGTTTCCGTGCGCAGGTTAATAAAAGTCTGGTGTCCTGGTCCAGCATCCAGTGATCCCGACTTCAGCGAAAGGATTTTGAGTGATGTTTTCTTTCTTAAGTGAAAGTGGCATGTACTAGGTGTTGTATAAGTTATATAGATATACTTGTAAAGTTAGTTATAAGAATGGTATACCATATTTTGTTATTAGTTTGATAAAATGGTAAATATTATATTATATAATTTGGTATAAGTTGGAATGAAAAAAATGAATGAAGTTATTAGTTAATTTGGATTAATATTATGAATGTTTAGTTATTAAATAACTATGTTAATGAATTGGTTATGATTTAGATATATTTAGGTTTAAATTGTTTTTTATTGTGCCATTGGTTTTGGATTAGGTGGTTTTTGGTTTGAATTTGGAGGGGGTTTTATGTAAAAATTAAGAAGAAATGCTGTCGAAATTTTTGTAAAAAAATATATATATATATTTCCCTGAATACTCGAACAAGTCCCGTTTCATTCCACTTTAATACTTGTGTTGGGCTTGAAAGTCCATTATAGGGACATAATTCTTCAATTATACTATGAATGTTATAATAATTGTAAAATATCCATAAGTTGTCTGATATATCCGGTAATGCCTCGTAGCCCTGTTCCGGCGACGGTTTGGGGTTAGGGGGTGTTACAGGTTAACATAATTAATTCAACAATTAATTTAATTCATGTAACAACTAAATACAATACCAAATGTATTTGGATTTTGTTGGTTTCAACTATAAAGTGTGACTTTATAGGCTCTTGTAACGTTGGTAGTAATACTATAACGTTTATAACATTACAAGTAATGAGTGACATCTTAGTCAAGCAATGAGTGACATTTTAGCAATGTATCATTGCCACCCAAGTTAGAAGAAGTCGTGATTCAACATAATCTTTCTATGATAATATTTTCATGTATTATATCATATTATCTATAATATCTACATTGGACACAAGTCATGGAATAGTCACACTTGTATAGTCCAATATCATATTTCTTAATGTTCTGAGCATACTACAATAAACAAATAAGTGTGATATCTTATATCAACTTGTTCGGCTATGGCCATGCATTTCTAGCCTCACTCCATCAATAGGCCAAAGATATTACTCCCATTATGTAGGAGAGATAAATCCTATCTTGATCAACCATATCCCACTACATGGATCATGGTGTATCCAACATTAGTCTTTATAGTACAACCTGTTACGGTAGACGTTTTGACTGTATCAAAATATACAATTCAAATTGTTGGAACAATGATAATATCAAGTCTGAGGATCATATACATAGTTAACATTATGAGTAATATTGTGACTATTACATAATAATACAAGAAACATATTCATAGCAGTTCAATCCAATATGTTGTTCTCTAACACATACTCATGTATTGATTTTGACATCCCTATGTTAATGACAACTATTTGTTATCAATCAACTACACATTAGTCTCAATTCATTATTGTTATCCAAGCCCACAATAATACTTGACTAATGACCTTTGTCGAAAGCATTTTTAAATCGAGTTTTGGAAAATGGGAATCGACTTTAAGAAAAACGAGAACGGGAGTCGCCACCAATCTTTTAGGTGTGATTGGATCACCTTTAAAACATTTTGTTTTAAAATCATTAGTTTTGGTCTACGAAAGTCGAGAAAACGGATTCGGGAATCAGTTACATACGAGGAAGGGTTAGCACCCTCGTAACGCCCAAAAATTGGTACCTAATTGATTATCAAGTGTCTTTAATGTCGGAAATTTGAAAGTTTTAAGATGTAATCCCCTTAAAAAAAATTACAGTTCACTTGTATCAAATAAATCAAAATATCACATCCAATAAGTTAGGATGCAATATTTTTAAGACATTTGAAACTCAGCTTGTAATGGCCTAAATTCAAGGTTATCGGAACAATGGTTTCGTAACCATAGATCCAATTGAAAGAGAAATTTATTTCAATATTTTTGCTTGAAAGTTGATATGATAGGAAAATCGTATGAAAATATTGATAGGAAAATTTTATCGATTTAGTGATTAGTTAGAAAAAGAAATTATTGAAGAAATTGGGTAAAATAAGGTCTAGTAAAACCGAGTCGAAAATAATTTTATAAATATTTATGAAATGTTATTAATGTGGTATTAAAATTTCGTTAGGAAATTTTAATGTTTGGGTAGTCAATTAAATGAAAAGGACTAAATTGTAATAGGTGTAAAAGTTGCTAGAGTGATTAAATAGCTTAAGAGTCTAATGAGAAAGGATTTAAAAGGAAATTAGACCCAAAAGTTATTTGGGCTGGACGGAAAGGGTATGAAATCAGCAAAAAAATTGATAAATTAAGGGTAAAATTGGAATATTGCAAAATTAAGTAAATAAAACGAGGACTAAATAGGAAATATCTAGATTTCTCTTCATTTCTCTTCAATTCCAGCAGCTAAAAACGCCATAGGAGGGTTCTCTAAGCTGGTATTTCATAATTTTTGCACCAAGTGAGTTAATCCTTGCCTTTTTCTTGTAATTTTTGTGTTTCTAAGACTTTTACAACTAGGTCCTACTATTAAATTCATTAGTTTTTGATTTCATGGATGAAATTGAAAGTCACCATGGTTGAGTGCTGTAAGTTTATGATGAAATAGAATGAAATTAAAGCTTTAATTTTTTTATGAGATGATTTTATTAGGCAATTTCAATGGAAATTGATTTTTAGGACCTAATTGTGAAAATGTTTGGAATTAAAGTCTATTGCTGAAATTCTGATTCCTAAAGGTTGTAAACTAGTTTAAGGTGATAGAATAAAATGTTAATTGAGAAAAATCAGCTCAATTGAGAGGCTAATTGAGTAGGGACGAAATTATCATTTATTAAAAGCTTAGGGGAAAAATGGTAATAAACAGCTTGCACTAAAACAGTTTGGACAGCAGCAGTAGACTAACTTTGAAAAATCACCAAAAATTGTAGAAATCGAATTAGAAGATGAACAAAATATAGAATTAAAGCTTATTGAGTCTAATTTCTCATAGAAGAAATATTGTAAGTAATGGATTCGTAAATTTTGAGATATAATGAATTTTGTGACACAAGGTCAGAATGAATTTGGGTTCCCCTGTTCTAACTTTAAAAAATTATAAAAAATTGAATAAAAATAATTAGGGACTTAAATTTATATGTCTAGAATTATGAATGAGTCTATTTTTAATATAAACAAACAATAATATCATTTGAATTCTGTATAAAGAGATAATTTATTTTTAGTGAAGAAGGGTCAGAACTATTAGACAACAGAACAGGGGTGACTTTGAAGAATAAACTGTACTTATTGGCTAAACCAAAAATTCTGAAAATTTTATGGTAAAAATATATATGAGTCTAGTTTCAGGTAAAATTAACGGATCTTAATTTGGAGTTCCGTAGCTCAATTTATAAATAATTTAGTGACTATGACACAAGTAGACAGCTTTGAATGAACTATAAATAATAGTTGAATTATAGAGAATGTTGCATATGAACATGAAATGTATTAAATTGATAATTAAATTTATTTATTTAGATCCAGAAGATTCAAATACGAAGCTAGATTGAGGAAAGGAAAAAGTTCGGGATTAGTAGATTTTTACTGTTTACAAACAAGTATCAAGGTAAGTTCATGTAACTTGAATTATATTCTTAAATGCTTGAGATTGTATGTTATTGATGTGAATATGATTTGAATGTTTATTGTATGAAAATTAATGAAACATTGATATATTTGATAAAATGGGAAGAAATCCCAGTTGAATGAAAGGAAAATTCGATGGATCTCTGAAAAGGAATTGACGGTAAAAAGGATCTAGCCCG
This sequence comes from Gossypium hirsutum, assembly GCF_007990345.1. Lineage (NCBI taxonomy): Eukaryota > Viridiplantae > Streptophyta > Magnoliopsida > Malvales > Malvaceae > Gossypium > Gossypium hirsutum. Next base: position 1,074,636 of record NC_053432.1, read on the forward strand.
GACGGGTGATCCTATCTTGATATAGCCCTCCCGAAGAATATGTGTAAAATAGATTTAGCCCGGACGGGTAATCCGAATTAGGGTCTGAATTTAGCCTGGACTGGTAATTCAGATCCAAGCTCATTAGAGTAATCGTCGTTGCAGGGGATTTAGCCTGGACTGGCAATCCCGACAATACTCTATGAGTTTATATTGCAGGAGATTTAGCCTGGACTGGTAATCCCCCTGCAAGGTTGAGGTTCGCGGGAGTGTGCTCTCTGAAATGGAAATGTGCGCACATGAATATGAATTGACAGACCCGGAATTGTACACTAAAAGTGTACCTCTGAAAATCCATCGAAAATTCCAAGAAATTCAACGGGATAAATATGGAAAAATAAAAAGGAAATGGAAATCATGGTATTGACGAGCTCATCAATCATAGTATATATTATTGGTACATGGAAATTATTGTACTAACTTGAATGTTGAGTTTGTGCATATTAGGGTAATAATGCATTGAATGGATATATGGATGTTTATTGTACTGTATTGAAAATATTAGGTAAGTATAATTCTTGTTACATGAGCTTACTAAGCACAAAGTGCTTATCCCGTTTCCTTTTTCCCTGTTTTGTAGTGTTAAGAGCTCGGAGGTCGAATTTGGTCGGAGACACATCACACTGTCAACCTCAAGATTTCGGTATATAAAGAAACTTTATTTTGGAAATCAATGGCATGTATAAGCTAACAAAGTAAATGTTAACGTGAAATGAATGTAAAGTTAGCCATTAGTATGGTTAACAAACCTGGTTATAGATATGTGCTGACGTTATCTTATATAAATGTATGAATCTATCATGAAAATATGTTGAATTGATTTGGTTGATGTGGATTGGTCTCGATTTAATATTACAGGGAAGGTTAGATATTTATAAAAGGGCTATATTGAATATAAAAAAAATAATTCGTAAACTCCGGTAATGCCTCATACCCAATTCCGACAATGAATACGGGTAGGGGTATTACACAGCTAGCCTTTTTTGAAAATCCCTATCTTGAAACAACAAAACGCCATATCCACTAAGTTAGGACACAACGCTTTGAAATTCCAAGACAGTTGCTCGTATTTTGAAAACCTTAAAAACTTAGAAAGGTGCTTGATTATTCGAACTCAACGAGAAAAGCTGCAACCCAGTAAGTTAGGGCACCACCTGTCTCGGAGCTTCCAAATACCAAGCATTGTCTTTTTTATTTGAAAACTTTGGAATCTCTTTTTTATTGATATGTAAAGAATCATACACATTGTAACATATAAAAAAGAATATTGCAATAATAAAACATGCATCTAAACAATATGTTAGCAATAACATAAAAATCATACGTTAGATACATACATACAATAAATATAGCAAATCTTAACAATATACGTACAAAGCTATACATAGCATATATTGAAAATGAATAAACAAAACATACAAACATACAAAGTAATAATTAATTTAAAAAATGATGCATGATATATAAAAAAAATAGTAATATAATATCAATGTACATGTTCATAAAATACAACATCACATAATAATTGTAAAATAACATTTAATACATAAATGATATATACAATATAAAAATATATAAAAGAATTAGTATTTATAAAAAAATATAAAATAAAGTGAGTAATTGTTAACAAAATATACATACAATACAAAAAATATGATATTTAATAATGATAATTTACAAATTTTAGAATTATAAATAATAGAATGAATAATGTGAAACATAAATAATATAATAGATGATATATGATATACATGATATATAATATAATATATATACATGCATAGAAAATATATATTTGAAAATAAACTATATAAAAAGGTTAAATATTATAATATATAAAATACATAATCAAATGTATAAAAGATAGGAATAAATATACATATTTGAAAAATAAAGAAATTAAAATAAAAAATATTGAAAAACTAAGATAGACGAAGAATAAAATAAGAACAAACCACAGAGAGTAAGAACGCAAGAGGGAGAGAAATTTGAGTGAATGCTCTCAAGAATTCTTATTGCTTCCCAAAACTCAAGTGATTTACAATGAATGGAGAGGCCTCTATTTATAGTTGAGCCTCCCCAAATCCAACGGTATAGATCAATTACATCAACGGTTAAGATTAAAGGATATCTACAAATTAAATCTCCAAGATTACAAGATCATATCTTCAAGATTGCATATCATATCTAAGATTGTATCATATCTAAGATTGCATATCCTTAAAGATTATATTTCCATATGAGTCAAGCTTATAGATGGACCTTAAATCTTTTCAAGTAATGGGCCATTCTAATTGGGCCAAATTATATGTTTGTAATTTTGTACTGGACTTGGACTTTGTTTTATTTTTATTTTTTGGGGTTTATTATTTTAAATACTGAAATGGGCCGGGCAAAATTGAGTGTCTACAGCTGCCCCTCTTTGCTCATTGCTGTGTAACAGGAATAGAGCAAAGACTATAAAAGGACCAATTTTGCCCGGGCTCGCCGAGTCTTGAGTTCTTGATCCTTGATCTTCTTTAAATGGCCTCTTGATGGCTTTAATCTGCTTCACTGCAACTCAGGAAGGCGATATCTGCTATCTTTGATCTGCTCCCCGTCTAATACAGAGACGCCAAATTTGTTATTTTCGATCTGCTCCCCGTCTAATACAGAGACGCCAAATTTGCTTCTTCAATCTGCTGCTTGCAAACTCATGACTGTCATGTTGATATCTTCGATCTGCTCTCCGTCGAACACAGAGACGCCAAATCTGCTTCTTCGATTTGTTCCCTAACAATACAGAGATGCCAAATCATCTTAGATTTGCTTTAACGTAAGCACGTGAAAGCCAAATCAGCTATGTCTTCGATTTGCTCCTTGTAAGCACAAGGATGCCAAACCATCTTGGATCTGCTTCAGTATAAACATCTGAAGGTTGGATCTGCTATGTGTCTGCCCTCCGTCGAAGTGGAGATGCTAGACTTCGATTTGTTCTCTGACAATACAGAGATGCCAAATCATCTTAGATTTGCTTCAACGTAAACACGTGAAAGCCAAATCAGCTATGTCTTTGATCTGCTCTCCGCCAATACAGAGATGCCAAATCTGGTATCTTCGATCTGCTCTCTGACAATACAGAGATGCCAAATCTGCTATCTTCGATCTGTTCCCTATAAACACAGGGAAGCCATGCTGAAATCCTCGATCTGCTTCGCTGCAAGCACAGGAGTGTCAGATCTGTTATCTTCGATCTGTTCCCTATAAACACAGGGATGCCAAATCTGCTATCTTCAACTTGTTCCCTATAAACACAGGGATGTCATACTGAAATCTTTGATCTGCTTCACTGTAAGCACAGGAATGTCAGATCTTCTATCTTCGATCTGTTCCCTATAAACACAGGGATGTCAAATCTGCTATCTTCAACTTGTTCCCTATAAACACAGGGATGCCATGCTGAAATCTTCGATCTGCTTCGCTGTAAGCACATGAATGTCAGATCTGCTATCTTCGATCTGTTTCCTATAAACACAGGGATGCCAAATCTTGTTTCTTTGATCTACATTGTCCTGTAAAAGACATAACCTGTAGAATGCGTATGAGTTCATGCCTAATAATTAGGATGCTATGATCGAAGTGAGTCAAATTCTCCTAATTAGACATGTTATAATGCAAAATGTTATGAAAATGATTCCTATTTAGGATGTCTCACTCATTCCTTCATCGAAGTTTATCCTTACTTCTCTCGAAGTCTCATTCCAACTCAACTTGTGGGTTTGTACCATTCTTCAAATGCTATGACCCACTGAAAATGTCTGTAAGATGATCATCTCCTAGGATCGAATCGTTTGATTTGTTCAATCATCATTTAGACTGAAGAAGAAATTTCAGTTTCCCCGAGTACATCCGACCCTCACATATGGGAAAACAATTGTCTTGTTTCAGTTTCTTGTATTATCTAGAAATTTCCAGAATAATATGCAAAACTTTATTTGTAAAGATATTTTAGTTCATCTATCATTATTTCAATGCAACATGCTTTATGAATAATAGGAGACAAACAAATTGATCCTGAGGATAATTAGATTTGGACAAATTATTGGAAGGAATACAAAAAGATTAACTTGAGAACATATCTTTGCGAAGAAAAAGAATCCAAAGATAGTAAATAGGACAGAAATCAGATGCCCCAGATATCGTCGCTTGAGCGTCTATACACCAGCTCCATGAAGACTTTCTTGAGTTCAACATGTGTTTAAAAGATCCAAAGTAATTCGTTGATGCCTCGATATGTAACATACTTCACTTCTCTTCGAATCTGGTATAGCAAGGTCACTGCATGACTTTCCAAATTTGAGCTGCCCTTTCGGGTTTTCAACTCAAAACCCCTTTGGTCTCAATGCGCCCTTTGCGGGTTTTCACCTTGGCCTCTCCATTTTTTCTTTTTTCTTTTTTTTTTCTCTTTTTCTTTTCTTTTTTCCTTTTTTTGAAATAGAAGTCCCGAAGTGCCCTTTGCGGGTTTTCACCTTGGCTTCTCTTCTCCTTCAGACAAAGTACTCCTTAACCGAGTCCGAATTCACTGGATCAGATAAATTCTTCCTATCCATTTCTTGTCAAAATCAGTGCACCTCTAGAGAAAGCCCTCTTCGCAACATATGGCCCTTCCCAATTCAGCATCCTTTTGCATGGGAAGGATCCCTTTCAGCACAAGGTTTCCTTTATGAAATTTTTATGGACGAACCTTCTTTGTCATAAGTCTATGTCATCTATTCTTGGTACATTTGCTTAGGATGAATACTTTCAAGTTAAGTTTACTAGAGGTATTCAATTCTTGACTCCATCAAAGCTCGGAGGAAAAATCTTGATTCATAAGCCCATGAGAAAGGGATTGCCCCAGCAGCAATCCTGGCTGTTGTTTGTCAAACCCTACAAAAAATGGTTCAATGATTCTCAGCAGACAAGAATGAAGTTGCTGACTTTATCCTTCAACCTGGAGAGCTGAGGTACAGAGATTACTCCCGGAGCATACATCCCACCATGACTCGATGATGTTTCTGAAGCATCCCTAATCTTCATAAAATGCTCCCAACTGTGAAGCTGCCAAATGAACGTAGCAAATAGAAGCCACAACAAATATGGCTGTGGTGCTCTTTTGATACATATAGGATAGAGAATGAACAAACTCTTGCAGATCATCAGCCGAAAACCCAGTCTGGTCTAAGAGAACATGATAGTGGGTCTGCCTCGTGATTCCAATCATTCTAGCATGGGTACCAAGGTAAAAATCATTATTCTTTGGATGGCATACTTTGTTTTCAATGACAGTACCATGTAGCACATTGTCAGGAGATCCCTGCTGAAAAAACTTGGTATGATGGTTTTTCGTACAATAATAACCACAATCTTTAGGGTTTCACTTCTCGTCAAGGAACTTGCAAGCCTCAATAACTTGATCAAAACTTGATTGAATTGAGACTCATTAACCCCATCCCTAAAAATAATGATTTGATCAGGTTTCCTCTTCCCTGAACTTGTATAGAAGTCTAAGAGAGCTTCCTTCATGATACCGTCATCCACTTTGTCAAAAACTGGTTTTGAAGAAAGAATCTATCATTTTAAGCTTCAGAGACTATGTACGGCCTAATACCCCATCGCCTAGAGCTAACCATTGCACCTATTGACGGTACATCAGACTGCTCAGGAAAGCCAAACAATGTACCCATTCCAAGGATGATGGTTGGAACCTTTGAAACAACTGGAATTGAAGGTGTTTGCCCCACCGTAAGCATAGAGAATATGCGGTAGTTTCTTATGCCAATTTTTACCAGTCTCGGTCATCTTCTGTAATTTGTTTTTTTCTTCTTTTTCTTTTCTTTTGGCAACCTTTGTTGTACTGTGGTATGGTGCATTATCTTTGAAAAGACTGTAAACTTTTGGCATTGTGCAGTTATATATAATCTTTTTTTCTTTTTTTTTTTGGAAATGGATGACTTTTGACTTTGTAGTATTGGCATATGAAGCTATCTCCCCCTCTTAATGGAGTAGTTGACGTCCACAAAGATGAGTCATTGTTAGCTTGAAACTTTTGACGAGCTCGGGCCTATAACATACATGCCCCATAAGTCTTGACTCCTTTAAATTTGGCATTCATTGTACAACTGATGCGATCCCTTTCCATAGTGGACCAACAGTGGCCCAAAACCTCATGTTTATCCTGGCAATTGCAAATCCTCCTGCATGCATCTTTGGACCACATTTTTGAATTCCCATAATAGTCTCAACAAGGTCTTGTTTTGTCTCCTCAGTTAATTCCAATTTCGCAATCTTTCCTTCCTATAAAGTTATATTCCTACCACCACTTCATGGGGTAAAAGCCATTTTCAACAAATTCAGAAACAAGTCACAATTTCTGTCACCTTCAAAGTACTGAGATTCCTCTAAACACATATCGCACTCAAAAGGAACTCTGAATCTGTAGTATCGTTGCCCGTGTCATTGATATCTAGGAATCTATGATAGGCACACAAAAGAATATACAATGAATTCAAGAATGACTATTTACATGAAATGAAAATTTATAAAGAATATTAAAGGTCAAAGGAATCAGAATGAAAGAATATTTACTCGGATAAATAATAAAAGTATGTTTTATTAAAAATAAAAATGTCTGAACATGAGCCCACTTCTCAAAAGAAATCTCATTACTCCTAGGCTTTAGAGTAACAAGAGTGTTCTGAATATTACTCCGTAAAATTCCTAAAGATTACAGGAAGTTCTTCTGCAGTCCAATTGTTTAAAGAACTTCCCGGTTCGTAAGGGCGAATGCCCTCAAGGTTTCTTTGTTCAGTCCCTTCCTCATGTATGACATTGATGGGATGATTTTCATTTCCAAACACCCTCTTCTCCGGGTAAGCTATCCCTCCTGACACAAAAGTCGGGGATATGTAAGGGAACGTCATTAATTCCCATTCAACTTCTTTTTTACTCTGCCGTGACCCTCTTCTCTCTCTCTCTCTTTTTCTTTCTCTTTTTAATAACTTTAACTAATTAGGGTCTTTTTATAATTTTGAATGCAAATGATGCAATGAAATGCTATAAGATGCAAATGAATGCAAAAGGTATCGATCTCGATTCAATCTCATTTAGAAAACTTTATTTAGAAAAAGAATATCTTTACATATAAATGGATTACAAATACGCTTTCGCCCTAATGCCCAAAGTTTTAACTCTATCTAATAAAAGGGCTAACTCTCAACCTACATTCGATGATAACTCATGCATCATACTCAATACGTCAGCTCGTACTGCCAAGTCTCGAACGTGTTCAGTTACCTCTCGGATCTGAATTATGGCTTCTCCAATAAGGTAATCTCTATCTCTGACTTGTTTTTTAGACTGGCGCAGTTCTCCCTTTAAATGATCCTCTTGTGCCTCAAGCTGCTCGATAAAAAGCTTACTATCTTGCAATGCTGATTCCAACTCCTCAACTTTTCCTTTTAGCTTCTTTACCTCTACCGTAGAATTACTACTTCGTTGCAAACGAAGGGATCGCTCAAGCTCAGTCACCCTAATTTTTAACCCTTGATTTCTTTCTCTAAGGTTAAATTCTGTAATTGCATCTCTTGGAACCTCCTCTCCCAATATTCGGCTTTGGACTTTTCCTCTCGGACCTCTTTCTGCAACTGATTTGAAAACCTTCCTAGTCTTGCTCTCTTCCAAGCTACTTGTGCCCTTTTGTAGTGCTCCTTTAAATCATCTCGATCTTCCTCTATCTTTCTCTTTTCCTTCTTTACCTTCTCGACCTCCATCTTTTACATATCGACGTCTAGGCTCAAGTATATCTTTTCTTCCTCGAGCTTTGCTACCCTCTTCTCGAGCTCCAAGTTCTTTCTCTCAAACTCTTGCTTTATAATTTCTAACTCCGAGGGCGTCACTTGCAAATATTCCTCCATCAGTCGAGCTTCTTCCACGCTTAGCTTAGGAATGTTATCATTAATCCTTCTACCTCTCCACTCGACGTACTCCGGAGTCGTAGCAGAGCTAATAACTACTCCCTTTAATCGACAAGTCTTGTTCTGAGCATTAGAGATCTCACTGACCTCCCTCTTGTAGTCAGCTCCTCTATACATGAACTTACTCTGAACCAAACCGTAAGTTGTCGGTATGAACTGTCTCAATCCATGTTGCCTCAGCATAAGCAAGGGGCATAACCAATAGCACCCCAAATTCCCAACAGAGGGACCCAATCAAAACTGCCGCATCGGTAAAGAATCTCACCAGGAATCATCTATGGAGCCCTCCACTCTACGTCCTTTGACTGCAGATTCTGAAGTAGTGGTATCCAACTTTTTCAGGAACATCAACTTTCCTAGTTGAATCTGCTATATCCTTCAACGGGGAGTAATCCTCGAAGACCCGACAAACCACCCTATCTATCAAACGGAAGTGACTGTAGAACCAAGCTAAAAGTAATTGAGCACAACCAACAAACCTGCCCGTACTGGCCCTCCTACATGCATTCAAGGACCTGAATGTCTCCGCCAAAATCGCAGGAACAGGAGTGACCCGCTTGCTAAGTCGATGGAAGAGATCATTGGTCGCCTCATCCACATATCCCAAGGCATTGGGGAAAACCATCAATCCGTATAAGCTTAAGGCAAAAATGTCTACCCTCTTCGCCTCGTCTAGATGTGTCTGGATCAGATCTTTTAAAGCTCCCCACGAAATGCACTTACTCTCACCCTTTTCCTTAATTCTAGCCATGGTCCACTGCTCGCTCATCCCCGTAATGGTCATCAACTTCTTACCAAAGGTTGGGACACAAGCAGCTCGAGAATAAATCCTATCACACTGAAATCTAGGACACTGAAGTAAGACTGTGTATTCCTCCACAGTAGGCACTAAATCTACCTCCCCAAAGGTAAAACAACTGTATGCTGGGTTCCAAAACTGAGCGAGAGCTTGAAACAAGTTCTCATCAACCTGAATATCAAACAAATAGGGCAAATCTCTGCACTTACCGTAGAATGATTGCTTGGTCTCATTGCCCCATTTATCCTAAATCGCCTTAAGCTCCTACAGATTATTCTGTGTGACACTGATGCGAGTGTAGTCTGACAACTCCGACATATATCCCACAGTTATGCTATCCCCTTTTCCTAGCTGAGTTTGCTCAGACCATCTATGGACGTTAGCGTTGCCCTCCACTCTATCAAGAAGTCTGTTCTCTATAATAAAACTTTCTAACTTAGAAACTGACCGTGAATCGATACCTTTTAAATGCAAAATGACATGTAATGAAAAAAAGAAACAGTCAGTATCACATAATATTAATAAACTCAAGAATGATATGTGAAGGTAATATCTAAAGTATAATTCTAACTAAGTTGAGCTCTTACGATTTTTCTATATGAGGTTTTAGTTCTAAAGTTGAGGTACCTGAACCAGCAGATTCCTCAATTCTCACCCATTATAAGCTCATTTGAATCGAGTTCAGTTCAGGGGAATACATTTCCCTATGGCTACACGGAGATGAAAATCTCACGAAACCATAGGTACGGAGGTATCGCGAAAGTGATCCACTATCCTGCACGGAGGCAAAAACCTCACGAAGGCTTAGTTTCTCACTCCCACTTAAGGGTGTGACCACAACGGTCATGCAAATGCAATGCGTATCAGAATATATAACATATGCAATAATACAAACACATGTAATGCAAAGAAGATTGAATTTTAAAATTTTTCAAATTTTCGACATTAAGAAAAAAGGTAATCAATTATACGGCTTGACTTTCTTATTAGTCCCCAGTGGAGTCGCCAAGCTGTCGAAACCATTTTTAAATTGAGTTTTGAAAAATGGGAATCGACTTTAAGAAAAACGAGAACGGGAGTCACCACCAATCTTTTAGGTGTGATTGGATCACCTTTAAAACATTTTGTTTTAAAATCATTAGTTTTGGTCTACGAAAGTCGAGAAAACGGATTCGGGAGTCGGTTATGTACGAGGAAGGGTTAGCACCCTCGTAACGCCCAAAATTGGTACCTAATTGATTATCAAGTGTCTTTAATGTCAGAAATTTGAAAGTTTTAAGATGTAATCCCCTTAAAAAAATTACAGTTCACTTGTATCAAATGAATCAAAATATCACATCCAATAAGTTAGGATGCAATATTTTTAAGACATTCGAAACTCAGCTAGCCTTTTTTGAAAATCCCTATCTTGAAACAACAAAACGCCATATCCACTAAGTTAGGACACAACGCTTTGAAATTCCAAGACAGTTGCTCGTATTTTGAAAACCTTAAAAACTTAGAAGGGTGCTTGACTATTCGAACTCAACGAGAAAAGCTGCAACCCAGTAAGTTAGGGCACCACCTTTCTCGAAGCTTCCAAATACCAAGCATTGCCTTTTTTATTTGAAAACTTTGGAATCTATTTTTTATTGATATGTAAAGGATCATACACATTGTAACATATAAGAAAGAATATTGCAATAATATAACATGCATCTAAACAATATGTTAGCAATAACATAAAAATCATACGTTAGATACATACATATAATAAATATAGCAAATCTTAACAATATACGTACAAAGCTATACATAGCATATATTGAAGATGAATAAGCAAAACATACAAACATACAAAGTAATAATTAATTTAAAAAATGATGCATGATATATAAAAAATAGTAATATAATATCAATGTACATGTTCATAAAATACAACATCACATAATAATTGTAAAATAACATTTAATACATAAATGATATACACAATATAAAAATATATAAAAGAATTAGTATATATAAAAAATATAAAATAAAGTGAGTAATTGTTAACAAAATATACATACAATACAAAAAAAATATGATATTTAATAATGAGAATTTACAAATTTTAGAATTATAAATAATAGAATGAATAATGTGAAACATAAATAATATAATAGATGATATACGGTATACATGATATATAATATAATATATATACATGCATAGAAAATATATATTTGAAAATAAACTATATAAAAAGGTTAAATATTATAATATATAAAATACATAATCGAATGCATAAAAGATAGGAATAAATATACATATTTGAAAAATAAAGAAATTAAAATAAAAATGTTGAAAAACTAAGATAGACGAAGAATAAAATAAGAACAAACCACAGAGAGTAAGAACGCAAGAGGGAGAGAAATTTGAGTGAATGCTCTCAAGAATTCTTATTGCTTCCCAAAACTCAAGTGATTTACAATAAATGGAGAGGCCTCTATTTATAGTTGAGCCTCCCCAAATCCAACGGTACAGATCAATTACATCAACGGTTAAGATTAAAGGATATCTACAAATTAAATCTCCAAGATTACAAGATCATATCTTCAAGATTGCATATCATATCTAAGATTGCATATCATATCTAAGATTGTATCATATCTAAGATTGCATATCCTTAAAGATTATATTTCCATATGAGTCAAGCTTATAGATGGACCTTAAATCTTTTCAAGTAATGGGCAATTCTGATTGGGCCAAATTATATGTTTGTAATTTTGTACTGGACTTGGAATTTATTTTATTTTTATTTTTTGGGGTTTATTATTTTAAATACTGAAATGGGCCAGGCAAAATTGAGTGTCAACAACCTTTTAAGAATAATAATATTTTCTTAGGACTTTATTACAATTCAATTTATATATGCAAAAAACGAAACTGAAATAATAATGGCAATGTTTTATGATAATAAATAAGGTAAAACAAGTATGTGATTACAATAATCTGATGATTGGTTTTTGGGTATACTCTAACAGAGCATACATTAGACTCCCTACTCTTAAGACGTAAGGAATCTTATGCATTTCCTTAATCTCAAAATCATGCTTGGGGTAACCAAATATAGATCCTTACTCCCATTGAACATATGGTATATACAATTATCAACCAAATTTATCTCTAAACCGAATAAGATAATCATTTGGTAAAATTTGTAATATTATTGACAAGAAGTCTACTTAAGCCCATAGATAGAGTTATTTAAATTGCAAATCATTAACTTTGCATTATTAGAGACAATGTTTTTTAATTGCACCATATAAATGTATGATCAATGTTACCATTGAGAAACCATTAACTTAACATTCATATGATGCAGCTTAAGGTCAAAATATTCCACTAAAGTCATTATAATCTTTTCTTTAATGGAACTTTTTAATGACATTCGTTCTTGAAGTTGTTGATTTTGTTATTCGGGAACAATCACATCATCTTGAATAGGGAGTTATTCAACATTGCCTTGTTGAGGTTTTGGATTTACTTCTTAATCAATGATAGGTATGAGAACTTGAACATCGTCAAAAGTAATAGCAAGAACTGAGTTATAATCCAATTCCTCCTCAAAAACAATGTCTCTAACCTTAATTCTCCCTCCAAACTCAACATCCTGAAAAAAATATTGTAGTTCCCGTCTCAAAAATATTTCCAATTATGGGATCATAAAACTCATAGCCCCTAGATCGATGAAAATAACTAATAAAGTAGTTGTTCACTAGTTTAGAGTCTAATTTTTTTATGTGGCCTACAAGGCGTTGCCTCAACTAGACATCCCAAAATGTGAAAATGCTTTAGACTAAGATTTCAACCTGTCTAAAGCTTGTAAGGTGTTTTTGCAGCTACTTTAGTGGGTATTCTCTTTAGAATGTAAGTTGTTGTCTTTAGAGGCACTAACCAAATAAGCACTTTTATAAGTTGTTGTCTTTAGAGGCACTAACAAAATGAGCACTTTTAGACTTATAATGTTTCAAACCTTTCTTTCTCTTACAAACATTGAGAAATGAGTTCATTTGACAGTTGTAACTAATTTTAAACCGGTTAAACTATGCAAGAAGTGATACTGAAACCATAAGAATAAACAATTCCTCAAAAAAATTGATCTTAAGTGTCTTAAGTCTTGAAACAACATGGAACATTTTCATAATGTATTCTCTCATGTTTCCTTGACCCTTATACTTCATAGACATCAAAGAAGTCAAAGTAATGTCATTTCAACCTTATCATTTTTGGCAAAACGTTTCTTAATTTCGTCAAGGAAACCTTGGTCTGAGTAATCTCTTCAGATTATATTCCCCTAAAGGCTTCTGGAATGTTGCACTCAGTGATTATTAGATTCATGCGATTTGAACGATCCTACCTCTCAAAATCTTTTTTAGCTTCAGGGTTGCTTTCCATAGTGAAAGGTGCTGGTTGTTTTTCCCTTAGTGTGAGATCTATGTCTATACAACTAAACACTATAAGTAAGTGCCTTTTCTATTCCTTGAAATTAGTCTCATTAAGCATGGGTATAGAATTTATATTAGTAGATATTGTGGTAGCAGAAGATGAACTAGCTAAATATAGAACATAATAGATAAAAACAAGTTTACATGAATATTCACAAGTAAATAATAAATTAAAAATAGTGGTTAATCCCATCTCAAGATACCAAACACAACATTAATATCAAGTTTTTGGATAGTAATATTAACAGTAAGTGATAATCTTGTTGTAGCAATCAAACATTGATAATAAATTATGTCAAACAATGAATCAATCTTTGGGCTAACTTATTGCTCCCATAAAGTACATTATAATTGTCACACATTTATCACTATGTCGTTGAAATTCTGTCAAATATTAATTTACCTGGGTCAATTAATAAATGCATGAATCACAAAAACATATAATCATCTTAATAAACTAATCTACGCAAAAGAGATCACTTTGGTGACATTTTGTTTCAACTAATGTATTTAAAATATTAAACATCCTTAATTAAAACCCAAAGCCAAAATCTGAATTTATTTGTTTCAGAATATTTCTCTTAATTTCATCTTTCAACCAAATTAAAGATAATAGTATATATGTATATATATTTATCCCAAAATATCATACATTGATGTTGGCAAATATAATAATAGTTAAATAAATAAATAAAACAACTTCATATAAGACTTCAAATTTAAACCAAAATAATTAGAATAAAGGCAAACCCTATCTCAAGATATTTGATACTCCATCAATATTTCATCTTTGGACAAAATATTAACTTGTAAGTGATATTTTAGTGTAGTAATCAAACAATGGCAATAAAAACATGTTGAGCAATAAATCTTTCTTTGGGTTGATTTATTACTCACATGTAAAATCGAATAGTCGACACATGTTTATTACTATAGTTGCACATGTAATTTTGTTAAATATTAACCTTCCTTCAGGCCAATCAATATTAACGTAGCTTAAGTTACATGCACACAATATTTTATATTTTAAAACAAAATAATTTCAATAACAGAGGTCACTTTGAAAACTTATTATTTCAATTAAGTTATTTAAAAAAAAATATAAACATACTAATATTCAAATTTAAAATGTTCATAATAATAACCCAAAATAAGATTGTCTCATTGTTGAATGAGAAAATTGTTTCCAATACTAGTTACTCCCAACATGACGTTGTTCTAAAAGATAGTCATTCTCAACATAGTGTTGCTCCCAAGATTAGTTGTTTCCAACATGATGTTACTCCCAAAGGTAGTTATTCCCAAACATGCTTTTGCAAAGAACGATATTTCCCCAAACTATTATTGTTAAAAGCCTCTGTAACAAAAAATAAACATCTACAATTACTAAAAGGTTTAGAGATATGATAAATAGTTGGATTTAGAGTGTTTTTAGGGAAAAAACATAAAAAGTTGAAAATATAATTGTGCTTTTGCAAAATGTCTTCCTCAACCCTTTGTCACATCCCATTTTTTTTCTATTATTGTAATATAGTGAAATTGCCATCTCTTATGCCTTAAATTATTTGCACAAAAATGAACACAAGAAAGTGTTGTGGCTTAGTCGAATGAAGCTCATTAACTACCCTAGAAATTCCTAGTTTGAACCCCTCATGTTCTCATTTTTTTAATTAGATTTTTGCATACAATTGGCATGTGCATTCAAGCCTTGCCGTCCACCCTTTTGTTGCCATATGTGGAGGATTCTTTTCCTCCTTTAGCAAGTCAAACTTGCCTTATGTTGTGAGACACATCCTCTTTTTCATTCCTTGTTTCACTCCCTTGCCAAAATCTCCTCTCTTGCCATAAGTTTGTGATATAATGAACCTGGTTATGGTTAACCAAGCTACACACACCCACTATGTCGTCCACCACCCTTATTTGCACCCTAATCTCCATTTTTTCATTTTCTTCATATTTTTTATCCCTCAAATTAACATAGAACCACCA
The DNA here is from genome assembly GCF_007990345.1 of Gossypium hirsutum. Lineage (NCBI taxonomy): Eukaryota > Viridiplantae > Streptophyta > Magnoliopsida > Malvales > Malvaceae > Gossypium > Gossypium hirsutum. The sequence goes on from NC_053432.1 coordinate 1,089,926, forward strand.
CCACCACCTCTTTCTAACTTTTGTTCTCCAACCACCCCAACTGAGCCTTCCGCCATCATCAAAGACCTCCTAACCACTATAGAAGCCGCATTTTTTCACTCATTCTCCCTTCCACCGTCATGAGCTATCATGACCGCCACAGCAAACCACCACGGCTCTCCTTCTCCTCCACCTATTTTCTCTTTTCTCCTTTCTTCCAATTGTAGTGACCGAAACCTCCTCCTTTTAATATTTTCTCACCACTGTCGAACCGCCGCTCCTCCATAGCCAAACTACCGCTGAGCTGTCGCCAGTGACCAAATTTTTTCCTTTTTGCTTCCTCTTTCTTTTACCGATTGCTTAGTGACTAAAACTCATATTTTTCTTTCACTTATTCGATTATTTATTTCTAGATCACTTAAACATTTGATCCCATTCCATTCTCGATCCTTTGATCTTCTTGTATTAAATTAAAATTTAGTAAGGTTGTTTGATTCGTAAAATTCATCATTTTAGTAATACCATGGGTTGGCTGAATGGTTTAGGGTGATAATATCATCAAATTATTTTATTATTTGTTTAACATAAATACTAATGTGATTTTGTATCAACTTGAAGGACCAAATGGCGCTGATCAAAGAGATCCTTAGTGTGATAACGAAGACAATTAATCTAAGTCTCGATTTAAGAATAAGTGATGGTGAGAACTATTTCGAATGATTAAAACTTTAAGTGTTAAAAAATCAAATCTGATAGATCTAACTAAAATACATGTTTGATGTGATAGATTCATCTACCGGCTTAGGTCCAAGTGAAATCTCCTCTAATAGGATTGTGGCAATTGGATCTATAATTTAAGTCGTGGGATCTAACTCTCGTTTTAAGTGAAATATAATATTATTTATTTTAATAAAATGTTATTTAATTAATTAATTTGTGAGTACATTAAGTACTCGAGTGGAGTTGAAAAACTTAATCAAAGAGGAATCTAAGTGTCCTAAACTATTAAGTGTTGTGAAAATCCATGATTTGTGATGCATATATATATTAAACCATTCTAAAGTGAAAACTATGTGATATGTGAAAATGTGAGCATGATATATGGATATGTGTAAAAACCGAGAAATATGAGTTATGAGCATAAATATGTGGAAAATGTGAAAAGTGAAACATATTTGTTAAAATGGTCATATCACATGCATGGGGTGGGATTGTGAAAGGAGGAAGCTATGTGGCAGTTTAACTGTGATTATGTGGTAATTATCGGCAATTATGTATGGTGGCTTGTCCACGATGTATTATGTGATCGTTTATCGGTATCTATGTGATGTTGTCCATAAATAGTGTGTTATCGGATGGAGAAGTTTTGGAAACTCGATATTAGCGTGTAGCGGAGATGAATAGTAAATCCTCAGAAATGTGCATAAGCATAACTTGTTATGTTCATTAAATCTGATGATATGTGAAAGATATATTTATGATGATTTGGATGTGTTATGCTATGTGTTAAATATATATTTGTAACAATCTCATACCGAGTCTTTTAAAATTCAACTATGTTATGCGTGTATCTCAAATAATTCTCGTAATTGAGGCTCAAATTCGGATATTCGAGGGGGCTTTCAGATTTCATTTTGGATTTTTTTTTTCAAGCGAGCTGATTTTGGGAAAAAAAAGCCCATATTCCGAGTCACCAGAACCTAAAAATTAAATCTAAAATTTTTCATTCATCCGGCTCCAACCCATGATGAGCAAAACCTCTCATGATTTATTTGATAAAGCATAAAAAAATGGATAGCCCTGCATTAATACGAAGAGTTTTCTCATTTGTAAGTTTGATTTTGTAAAAAGAAAAAGAAATTAAAAACTCGAAAAGAGAAGCAACTGTTGTTTCAATTGACCAAAATTCAAAAATTCAACACAAAAGCGGGAAAAGGAGTGACGCCCTTTAATTTTTCTCTATATATAATCTTTCCAAATGTTGAGTTTTAGCCTTTAGGAGATACATTTTCAATGGCGGACAAAGAGGAGAGCAACATTCGAAAGGCTGTAAGCTTAAACGACAGCCATTACCGTTTCCTTCACGATCTTTCTGCACCTCCCAAACCCAAACCCACCAGTACAATCGCTTCTCTTTTCCTTTCTATTGCCTCCCCCTCCCCCAAATAGGGTTTTTTTCTTTTTTCTTTTTTGGGCTATGTCGTGATTATTGGTTCGATTGTTGTGGCTTTTGCAGAAGAAGAGTCTGAAGAGGAGGAATTCCAAGTTCGGCGTCGTCTTTGCAAACAATCCCATACAGATGATTCTATTCCTGGCTTCTCTGAAATCACCGATTTTGATTCTCCTCTTGGTATAAGAAGTCTTTTTTTTTCTTACTGCTTAGATGCCAGTTTCTTGTTTGTTTGTTTTTTTATTACATATTTGGTGGGCTTTGGTTTTCTTTACTAAAAAGCATAGTGATGTTACATCTCTTCATTTTTTAAATGGGTTTCAGTGTCAATCAAGTTCAAATTTTTGGAACGGAGATTGGAACCGAGTTCTTTGAGTAGGGATATAAGTACTTATATAATTTCGATTGAGCTAAAGTGTGGGTTTTGATTTTCTCTTCTACAATATATTGTGCTTCTTTTTTTTTTTCTCCTGTTAGATGTTTTTCTTTCTGCTTTATTCAATCGGTTATTATATATTTTATTTGTGCACTTGGTTTTTTTTTTTTGGTTTTCTTTTTGTTTATAGGTCTTAATTCTCTTATCTGAAAGATTTTATCCTTTATATGTTTAGAGTCTATCGTTACCCCCTTTTTTTTCTCATTTGTTTTTGCTTTCAGAAGGACGATCTACTTGTTTTTCTTTTCTCCTCCCTTTTCCTTTTACTTTATTTTCTGCAATTAACGTGCTTGTTTTTTTTTTTTGAATGAATGAATGAATTTCAGAAGATGAAGCAAAGCCTGTAAAGGTGAAGATTGAGGGTAGGCGTCGTTTGTGCAAAGTCTCATCTCGAGATGGCGGGGGTGCTGATAAAACCTCTATTGCCAATGAACCTAAACTTTCTGGAATTTGTGATTTTGATTCACCTTTGCAAACGAAGAATGTTTGTGAGGGTGGAAGTCAAATTAGAGATATTTTAAATGACTTGAGCTCTAAGCTTGAGCTTATGTCTATAGAGAAAAAGACAGCTCCTAAAAGGAATATTCCAGAATATGCTAGTGCCGAGTCTTCATTTTCCAGTATGTCTGATCCATCTGATACCTCATCAGGTTCGAGTAAGAATGTTGGAGGTGGTGTTCAGGATGTAGTTGATTTGTGTGAAGATGATGTTTATGAAGAAGAGTCAAAAAAACTTAATGTCAAATTGGTGTCTGCAAGGCAGGTTTTTGATTCAAATGTTGAAGAAAAAGAAGAAAAGAGTGAATCACAGAGTGACTTTGGGAATGCCACTTTTGTTACTAGGGTACATGAATCTAAGAAAAACTTCCAAAGGCTTAAGAAGAATGAACCTAAGAATGCATATGAGCGATTGATGTCTGTGGGTAGGTCATTTGCATCAAAACATGGAGAAAAAGAGGATGACAATGATTGTGCAGTATTGAGTTCAAAGCAAGGATTTAATGAAGCTGTTAAATGTGGTGGTAACTTGAAGAAGTCTGATCAGTCCGAGGAAGCTGATGAGCTTGATGATTCATACTCATCAGAAGCTGACCAGCCTTTTATTTTGAGTGGCCCAAATTCAACCTTTAAGCTTCCAACTAAAGTTGCAAAAATGTTGTATCTGCATCAGCGCGAGGGCTTGAAATGGCTTTGGTCTTTGCATTGTCAGGGTAAGGGTGGAATCTTAGGGGATGATATGGGCCTGGGAAAAACAATGCAGGTAAGGAAATGTGTGTGTGTGTGTTTGTGTCATATATATTCATATGGAAACTTTTTTATTTGTTATTTGGGCAGATTTGTGGCTTTCTAGCAGGATTGTTTCATTCAAAGTTGATTAAAAGAGCTTTAATAGTTGCCCCGAAAACATTGCTCTCTCATTGGATCAAAGAACTCTCGGTTGTAGGGCTTTCTGGGAAGACCAGAGAGTGAGGCTACTTGACTAAAAATTTCACAGTATTTCTGATGTTAAGATGCTGAATTAGTATGAATAATCATTATTTCGGCTTCTGCACAGGTACTTTGCGACTTCTGCTAAAACTCGGCAATATGAGCTCGAAGATGTGCTTCAGGTCATGGTTGTTGATTTAACACCCCATAATAATGCTAAATATAAACAAATACTTCATATTCTGCAAGTGAATAAGAGACAATAACTGCACCTTTAGGATCCGGTTCAATTTTCAGGAAGTTATCTTTTTGCAAGTTTCAAGGTTTCAGGCTATTTCAACTTTGGCTAACATGAAATTCTATTTGATTTTTGAAGTTTCTGGATATTTGACATTATTTATTCATTTATGGTGTTGTTTGCTGTTTAATTTGTGCATATAGCATTCACACAAAAATGCTTGTAATTCCTCCTTGGCTTGTTATTCTGTTCCACATTAGTGTTTTCATGTTTGTTGAATTTTCTTATTTCTTGTAGAACCAAGGGATTCTTCTTACAACATATGATATTGTACGAAACAATTCTAAAGCTTTGAAAGGAGAAAGCTACTACCGTGATGATGATGAGGATGAGGATGATATCATATGGGACTATATGATTCTTGATGAGGTAGACAATGTTGCTATGCTGCCTGTAATTCAAAATTTATAGGCTTTGGTTGCCAATGAATTTTTGCAATTTCTATTTTTTTAATGGCAGTGTTTTGGTTTATATTTTTTTTGTGGGCTTTATGTTCAAAAGCTGTTGAATATGCAGAATAGGAAAAATCTGATGTATTTACATTAAGTATGATTTGTTTTAACTGATTCTTAATGTAGCTCCATCGGAGCATCCTATCACCAGATCTTTGAATGGGGAGGAGGGTGCTGATATAGTTTATCTTTGTTGGCTATAATATGCAACCCTCAGATGTTTCAGATTTGCTATCTAGATGAGCACTAGACAGTGAACCTCTCTTTAAACCTTCATCCTCTGTCCAACACCCTATTTTTAGCTTTAATATGTCTTTTTTGGGGGCCAAACTTTAATCTCTATCTACTCTACTATTCTTTCCTGCTTTTAATTTTTTTTTTCTCCTTTATGGTCAGTTGATTTTAAAGTTTACTTTGTTGTTTAAAAATAGAGGAAATGTTGCTCAGCGTTAAAAAACAGAGCTCTGTTTTTGGCTTTGTAGTTTGTATTGTAAATTCTTTTTTTTCTTCATATTTTACCTTACTAGTTATTCTTTATTCTAATCTACATGTATTACATAATTATATATTATATTTATTTATATGTATGTGTCTTATTTTAATCGGGCATTGTCGTAGCACCTTGAGTGCGCCTGACACCCTTGACAGTGCTGAAACGGCTAACTAAATAAATGTTGTACTTCTAATGAGTGTATTCATGCATTCATGTATGTATATTGGATTTGGGGTCTTTTGTTTTTTTTCCTTATTAGCATTTATTTTAAATTTTAAAGGTTAAAGAATCCATCCAATATAAAAGGCAAAGTATTGATCTAAATTCTGAGCAGTGGTAAATAACATTTTCAAATTTTCTTGATTCTACTATAGGGATAAATATATTTTTCTCCTTTTGTTTCTTCTTGATTCTATTGGCATAATAAAAGTATTTTGTACTGCCAAGTATTTTTAGATGTATTTTATCACGTAAAGCTGGTAATAAGATATTTATTGTACTATGTGAGGGGCAAAAGATGGCCTAAGATCTAATCTTCTGGCGTAGTTAGAACTTATTATTTGCAGGTAAAGTCATATGAGCTTTAAGATACCTTATAAATGATTTACTATTGAAGCATGATGAGCTTCAAAAATAAAGTGGGGCCATTAAATGATGGAGTTTTAGGATAATTAAATGATATATGATTACTATTGATGAATTTTCTTCAGATAATGGTTGCCTGCTGAAGATGACAGCACTAGGATGGCAACTCACTCAACATATATCTTTTATGTTTTGCATTTGCATAAAATCTTGTCTCCTTTTGAATGTGTCATTTTTCTTGTAAGTGCTTCATGTTCCTTTGCTTGACTTTCATACTGCATTACTGTTCCAGGGCCATCTCATAAAAAATCCTAGCACACAAAGGGCAAAGAGTTTACTTGATATACCAAGTGCTCATCGTATAGTCATAAGTGGCACACCAATTCAGAATAATCTAAAGGTAACATCTTTCACATTTATCTTCATTTTTCTTTGACTCCAAAAATGCACTATATTTTTGTTTTATCTTGAAATCAAACTTTGGATTATCGTATTCTACTTTGTTTTTGTCTTTTATTGATTTGTATTAGGAACTGTGGGCCTTGTTCAACTTCTGTTGTCCTGAGCTACTCGGTGATAATAAATGGTAATTGTTTTTGCTCAACTGGTGTTTGTTATGCTCCTGCAGCATGTAACAGAATTGGATATTTTCTCAGGTTCAAGGAAAGATATGAGCATGCTATTTTATGTGGAAATGACAAAAATGCTTCTGAGAGGGAAAAGCGTGTTGGCTCAATGGTTGCCAAGGTGTTGTTTTAATAAGTATTACTTGATAAGAATGCGCTTTGATGATTCAATCCTGGGCATCATTCAATTATTCTAATGTTAAAAGTCAAATTGCTTTTCGTGAAGATGCAGTGTTGCAGAAACTATTCTTATCTTTCTTTATATTCCTTACCATGGGCATTGTTATTTGCCATTTGCTTTAGCACACATCAATCTTTTCTACTCCTAGTCTCATAGGATTACTTTGTAAAAATTGATTTTGATCTCAAACTGCTTTTCAAATGCGATGTTTTAGAGACTTCAATCTATAATCTCTCTTGATTCCTGACCATCCATGGCTATAGTAATTTTATTTTGTTTTAGACTTGGTACAAATCAATCTTTGCTGCATCCCATATGACTTTGTAAAAACTTGATTTAAGAGGCACTATCATATGTCTATTTGCTTAAATATCCTCAACAAAAATATAAGTATTCAAGTTCACCATGTAAGATCTTGGTAAAATCTGACTGCATATAAATGCTGAGGTTTTTGGTGATGTTACAAGTAAATGCATTCTGGTAAAATTTATTAGTGAAAAATTTCAATTCAGGGGAGCCAATTTTTTATTTTTTAATGTTCAATTATTTGTACTTTGCTATCCATCTTAAATTATATCATATAATTGTCCTTTATGTTTTGGAGCCATAATGCCTACTTGTTGCCTTTTCTTTTTTCTCTGTTATGGCCATTTAATGTGTCTTGAAATGAAAGAACATAACTTTTTATCTTTTTTCCTTCCCCCCGTGTAGGAGCTAAGAGAACGTATTCAACCTTACTTTTTGCGCCGGTTAAAGAAAGAGGTATTTGGTGAAGATGATACGTCAACTGCCAAGCTTTCTAAGAAAAATGAGATCATTGTGTGGTTAAAGTTGACTGCTTGCCAGGTGCAAACTCGTTAGCATTACTTTTCTGAATGTTACTCTTGATTGTGGATTTATTAGTTTTTTTTATTGCTCATGGTTATTCGTGTCTCCCCTTTTAGCGACGGTTGTACGAAGCTTTTTTGAATAGTGAGATAGTTCTTTCAGCTTTTGATGGCTCGCCTCTAGCTGCATTGACGGTACCATTTTCTGTTCAATTTTTCCCATCTCTGTTTTTCCTCCAGTTTACACACGCATTTGATTTTTTGTATGTTTAGTCGTTTCTTCATGTGCTGATGTGCACAACCATCAATTGTTCTTTAAGATTTGGAGGTTTTAGCTATAAGGAACATTCTTCAGGTATTTTGGTTGTCAATCAACACAAGAGTTGTGTGCTTCCAGTCTGTTTAAAATCTCTAGGGATTGTTGGCCAAAAGAATCCAATGATGGCACCAGCTTTTTGATAATTATTTGTTGTTATACTGAAAGTTTAGTTGTGAACATATTCCATTCTATTTATGAAAATGTTTTTCTTCTCTGAATCTGTCATAAGATGTGCATTCTGTATCTCCTTTTTGAAGAGATATGTCTCTTTTGCAGTGCTTCAATTGGAGGAATTATCTTTCATTGTAGTTGCTTGCTTGGAATATTTATTTTAGGTTATCTAGGTGGTTAGAATATATTATTTCACAGATTTTGTCAGGATAAAGTTACACTTTTAAAGTAACCTGTCTCTTTTATCAATCTTTAGTATCCAAACTTTTCTGGTTATATTTAACTTGCGTATGATCTGTTATTCTTTATAATTAGCTGTTAATTTATGTGGACTAGCTGAAACAGTTTGTGTGCTGGATTATACAGTTTTGACATAGTTAGCTAGTTCCTTTTAATCTTATTGAGGTAATAAGAAAAAGTGCCCATTCTTTGAAACAGATTCTTAAAAAAATATGTGATCATCCACTTCTCTTGACAAAGAGAGCTGCTGAGGATGTACTAGAAGGGATGGATTCAATGCTAAATCCAGAAGATGCTAGTGTCGCTGAAAAATTGGCAATGCATGTTGCTGATGTTGCTGAAACGAATGACTTTCAAGATAATCACAACAATCTCTCATGCAAAATATCCTTTTTACTTTCACTTTTGGTAAGGGGCTCTGCTTATGTATAGATTTATTCCAAGGTATAAATAATCTTCTTAAGTCAAATGCATTTTATGGTTTTTTCAGGACACTTTAATTCCAGAGGGCCACCATGTTCTTATATTTTCTCAAACTCGTAAAATGCTCAATCATATTCAGGTTTGTTTTAGATCTTGACTTGCTAGCTCATTTACCTTTCATGGTAGCATGCTGTCTAATTTTTCAAGCTTCTGAGTTTTAGTTGCCAGTATGAGCAACTTGGTAGGAAATTATGGACTAAGTTTTACCTCAAGGGAAGCAACTTTTTGCCATTTCTAAAATTTGACCCCTAGTAATACAATGGACTCTCCAAATAAGCCATCCAGCCCCTTCTTTTTTTGTTGTTTATCCTTCCCTCTTGATCCTCCTTTTCTCTGGGGTATTACTTTATGCTTTTGTTCATGGTAGCATTAGCTGAGTTATTGCTTAGACTGCTGAGATTGCTCTATAACATCTGCCAATTTTGTGAGGCAGCTGTACCATATATTTATATAATTGTTTTCCCAACAATTAAACAGACACTACCTTTTGATGTCTATTTCTCACTCATTTTGCCTGAAGAGAAGAAAGTGAAGTTTCTTAATAGTGATAGGTAATAAATTGGGTAACATGGCGTGTCTTCTTGGTTGCTTACTTGTGGTGAGCTAAAAATCCTAGCTCCATTTGAGGTTGCAACATATACTTTTGATCCATTAAATTATCCTGAATGGAGTCTATCCCATTTTGACATGAGATATGAAACAAATTTCTTTATCATATTATGTATTGCAATATAGTGTGATTAGCATATAAAATTTGCGTTAGTATTTGGTACACAAGCAGTGTAACTTTTTAACTCCACAAGCAGAGTTAAAAATTTGCCATGGTTTCCTTTTCTTTTATATATTTATTTTTTAAAATATTTTACTATATCTATAGGACACATGTCATCACTCCAACCATGCTTGTGGAGTTTAAAATTTCTACTAGTAGTGTATCAAATATTTTCCCATAAAATTCATCAACCTTTTTAATCATTATCTGAACTTGAAATTTTAAGGGTTTCACAATTGTCTTCATTCATGATTAAGAAAAAAAAATCTTTTTTTATTTTTCTCTTGAATACATCAAAGGTCTGGCTTTCATTTGCTTTTCTGTATGGTGAAACCTATGAAGCATGGACATGCTTGAACCTTGGTTGTAGTGGTATTTTATTGGTTTTTGACATGGACATAGAATGTGTACCTGACTGGAACACAAGAAAAAACAAACAACAAAAAAAAAAATTGCTACGGTTAGGACGCGGTCAAATTTGTTTGGACATGGTAAAGCTTAAAGAGATTGAGAAGGTTGGGCTGTTGAAATTAAGAAAAAGATTAATTTGAATTTTAATAAATTATAACTATTTAATCTTAAAATATATATCATAAAAAGATTATTAATACTTTAAAATTTAAGAAAATTAATACTCATAAAAAAAATATTGCTCAAAAGTACTTGAAAAGAATTTTGATATGGAAAAAAAAATAAAAATTATTTTTATATATGAAACTAAATTAATTAAAATATATCGAATACATTTTAATTATTGTATTTTTGCCATGTTTTGTCTTGTTGAAAATTGTCATGTCCTGGTGTCTGTGCCATATCGTACCAATGTCTTGTCTATGTCCATCTTTCATAAGGTGAAACTATATGCTTAACTCTTTTGTATATAATTCTCGAACAGAATTCACTTGTTTTATAACATAATTGTCCAAGAACTTCAAATAGGGGGAATTTTCCATATATAGAATTTTATAAATTCTTGGTTTTGACTTGTTTTTAAATGCTTGAATGCAAACTTGAGAACCAAGAGTTCCTTGAATGAGAAACTATCTAATACGTTGCCAATGGAGCTTTTTTAGACTCCACGAGCATGTTGGAATGGTGACATATATGTGTTAGGGTATAGTGAAAAGGAGAATTAAAAAGAGAAATAGGGCATGTGGTAGCCTTGCTTGCAACCCAACTTGTGGATTCACTGATTTACCCTGTAACATAAAAAATCTCTGCAATATATCAAAGATGAATCTTCTTTGAATTGTGTTTTGTTTTTTATTTGGAATTTCTAATTTGTTAGACTTTGTGCCCAAGGCAATTTGTGATCACGTTTTATTATTGATCACAGGAGTCTCTAGTGTTAAACGACTACAAATTTTTACGTATTGATGGTACCACGAAAGCAAGTGATAGAGTGAAGATTGTTAATGTAAGTGCTTCTTTAACATTAAATTGATTTAAATTTTCTCTTGGTGTTATATTTTCATCTCTTCTATTTTCAGGATTTTCAAGAAGGTAATGGGGCTCCTATATTTCTTCTGACATCCCAAGTTGGTGGTCTAGGCCTTACACTTACAAAAGCAGATCGTGTCATTGTGGTCGATCCTGCTTGGAACCCAAGGTTCTTTTTTTCTCCTCAGTTCTTCAGTTTGTTTCTAGTATAATTTGATTAATACTCCCTTTTAAGAAATGAAGAATTTGGTAAAATAGTTAGCCTTTGATATTAGTTTATTCAATATCTTTGTTTTTTTTTTTTGGGCCATCAGTTTATCTAATATCTAACAATGTAATGGTGGATTTTTCTCTACATCTTGGCCGCGTGGTTTCAAATACCCGATTGAGTTAAAAACTGTGAGGGCTCATGTTCTCTTTCGGACCTTCCTCACCCAAAAATTAGTTTTATTCCAAATTGGATTGCCCATATCGATTATCTGAAGCATTTATTAACAAAATACTCACTTGGGGCTTCTATTAGACCTATAGTTTCAGGTTGTTAAATAAGAAGATTGATATTCAAGTAATAGAACAGAGTTTGAACAAAATTATTTGGTTCAGTAGGATTCTTTCTGTGTATGTCTGCATGCACCCCACATTGGGAGGTGGATGGGATTTTATTACTAATAAGTAACAGCTTTTTCTTGCCCAGCAGCTGTAGTCATTAGCAAAATTTTCCATTAAAGGTGGATGAAAGAGTTGCCAAGTGGTACTCGCATAAATTTTGCCTGCTGAATATTATCTGTATCCAAAGTCCTGAAAGAAATACATTCAGCAATTTTTATTATTTTTTGATAAAATTATTTAATTTTATCACTTCTTTTTGAGACAATATGGTGAAATACTTGAAACATCTTGAGGCATACACGAGGTTGGTGGACGTGAGACAGGATTGGGCATGTTAAGAACAATTGTTGAAATGATAAAAAGTTCTGCAATTGTATTTTCCTAATCCTATTTTTTTCTACTATGAACTAACTCTGCTGCTATGCTTTTGAAAAATGTGCTTTCTTAACCTAAACTGATTTTGCTTTTCTGGGAAGGGTATATCCTGTTTCAGGGTTAATAAGCTAATTAATAATTTTGCAGCACGGATAATCAAAGTGTTGATCGGGCATATCGAATTGGGCAAACGAAGGATGTCCTTGTGTACAGGTTGATGACCTGTGGAACTGTTGAAGAAAAGATATACAGAAAGCAGGTTGATGAAATCTCAGAAGTTTCTTGTTATCCGTGTTGATTCATTTACAGTACCTATATGTTAACCTGCTGGGACTCCCAGGTGGTTGACATTGCCGTAATTATTGTAGCTGTGCATAAAGAGAATGATAAATTTTATCTGGCAACAATAACTATTTTGTGATAACATATGGGAACTTTGGATTCTAGTTTACATGTAGGATTCCTTGCCTCCAGCCTTACAGCCGTGGTCTCATTTTTCCTTAATTTCTTTACTGATGTGTTTATTTTCACTACTTTGCCTAAAAATTGTGATCTAGATATACAAGGGGGGGTTATTTAAGACGGCAACTGAGCACAAAGAACAGATTCGCTACTTCAGCCAGCAGGTATTCTTTAATTAAAACTTGTCCTGTTTATTTTAAGCATTTAGTACTTTGTTGTGTGTGATAGACATACTTAGCTTTTTTATATTTCTTTCAGGATCTTCGAGAACTTTTTAGTCTTCCGAAACAGGGGTTTGACATTTCACTCACCCAAAAGCAATTACATGAAGAGCATGATAGTCAACATAAAATGTACTGTTCTATCTATAGTAGTATGATACCATGATTTACTTTTATTGCACTGTTTATTAGAACTTCTTTTCCTACTATGATAACACTGCTATTAATACCTTATTTTAATGGAAGTGAAATAACTTAAATTGTAAAGGATAATGAAGCCAGCAGTATGGTGAAATTTATCTTTCTTTGGGAGTATTAACAAAAACTACTCTCTGTTTGAACGTGCTATAGTTTTCTTGAATATAGACACCTGTGCCAAATTGCTTATTTTCCTGTTGGGATGAGTAATGCTGTATTTTCTTTTTAAACTGTTATCTATATTTATGTAATATGTTTACTTCTCTTTTTTGTCTAAGTTGCTTCTCTTTTTGTCTAGTTCTCTCCCTTGTTTTTTTTAGTGTCTTGAATATCCCCACTCTTGGTTCTAATATCCACATCTATGAATTAAAATGTCCAACCGATAAATTCTGCTTTCATTTAGAATCTAGGTCTTCAATAATTTATTTGAAAAATTGAAACCTTTCTTTTGGTTGATCATAATACTTCTGAAAAACCTAAGTGAGTAAACAATGTTATCATTTTTGTTCACTAGATACATTTTTATGAAGCAACATAATATTTGCTTGTTTGCAGGAGCATATCGAAATTTTAGACTTTTCTGGAACTGTTTATGACATTCATTTATTATGCATTCATGTATTTCTATGTTCTGATTTTTGTAATTTGTCTTACAGGGATGAGTTATTGGAAACCCACATAAAATTCCTGGAAACACTGGGAATAGCAGGAGTTAGTCATCACAGTCTACTTTTCTCTAAAACAGCACCTGTACAAGTTGTAGAGGAAGAAGATGAAGACATACGGTAAAAACTCTGCCTCTTGCTTTCCCCCTATTGTCTTTTGATCCAAATTGTGTACTTAGCTTCCTGTATTATAGTATGTTCATTTTTTTCTGTCAAAGCTCTAACCATTCCAAACATTAACGGAATCAGGAAAAAAGAAAATATGGTCGTGCGACATTCATCTTCAAGTTCTTCTGTTGAACAGAAACCTGATGGGTATTTCTTATGACCATCCACTATTTTATTGATATAATCTTTACATATCTGTGTGGAACATGATAGTTATATCTGAAATGTTTGACAGGGCTGTATATGCTTTCAAGCCAAAGGATATCATGATGAGCAGGAAAAGCTTGTCGCCTATTGAAGTAGCTAAATTAACTGAGAGTGAAATTAAACAAAGAATTAACCGTCTGTCCCAAATATATGCTAATAAGGTACGGTTTTGAATCAAATTTCTTTCTTGACAGTGTTGTGCATGGCAAATCTTGTGTGCATTTCTTTCTTGAAATGGTTAAATAATGGTAAACTAAATTACGTAACCGAAGTTTTTTGTATGGCTGAGTTATCTTCCCTCAAGATCAGGCTGGTGGCTGCATTTTACTTTATTTAATTTTTAACCTTATTTTCTCTGGTTGGGCTTGTTTGTAAAATTATATTCTGATCCTACTATTGAAAGAAAGGATATGGATTTCAAAATTACTATAAAATGTATGATAAAGCCAGTCTAAATATGCATGATTGTCTTTTTATACTCTTTCAACTATAGGGTATATATTGAATCTTAATTCAATTTTTTCCTCACAATTTATACAACAAACTGTATTCAAATTCACTCTTTGAAATTCAATTTTCCAAATATAGCATGTTTTCTTGCATTTCATTCATCTTGTTTGTGTAGTCTTGCCTGTGTTCGACTATTAAGTGTATGCAAGCAATGAAATTATATGGTTCTTTTCATTAGCCTACAGTTTCATTTTGTAGAAGTATCATGGAGGCTCTTGTATTAAGAGCCAAATTATATTTTGCCTCTTTTACACAAAATATAGTTAAATTAATTATTGTTCGTTAGATTTAAGAACAAATATTTTTACTATTAAAAATTGGTCATTGTATGTTAGCATAAGTTGTAATTGTTTGATTATTTTGTTAGCGACATTTGTTTTTAACAGTAAAAATGGATGAAATTGTTAACAAAAAGGACCATTTTGCTCTTTGATTTAACATATAGAAACTAATTTGCCTATTTTTGAGTAAAAAGGGCAAAATGTAATAAGACTCCTAGTATGGGGGTCTCCATGGTACTCTTGCTGTTTCATAGTCAATTTTTGAAGATACCACCTTGGGTACACCAGGAAATCTGTTTTTGCATAACTCTTCTAAATCTTGTGTTATAATCTTCTGAATTTGTTGTGCCAGATTACGATTTCGAGGTTGCCTGATAAGGGAGCCAAGATAGAAAAGCAGATTGCTGAACTGAATGCAGAGCTCCAAAAGATGAAGACAGCAGAGGTAACTCAAAAAGAAACTGAAGTAGGTGTAGATGATATAACTGGACAACTCCAGAAAGTGTTAAATGTATAGATAAGGTCTTTGGTTATATCTGTATTTTGCTCACCTGAATCTAGGCTTGTCCCACCTGACACAATAGAAAACTGCCTAGCAATTGGACTCGAATTTTCGAACAAGTGTTTGATGGTCCCTCTAGATTTTGTGGTGGAAATGCATAATTTTGTGGGTGGTAACTGTTCTAAACACAGCTCTTTTGTACACAAGAAATCTAGGATTTCAAAAGTACATGTTGATATGTCTTATTTTAATTTTGCTTTTACTCTCAATGAGAGATTGAAATTGAGGATTTGAGTTTGAGTACTAAGGATTGTGTTTTAGCATGCGTATGGTTAGTTGTTTTATTGTGTTATCATGTACAGATTTTAATTCGGTTGGTTAATTTTAGTTCAATTTTTAATTTATTTTTGTTTCATTATGATTTGATTTGATTTTATAATTGTTGGAGCATGTATTTATATTTCTTAACTATAAATAAAAATTGTTTTTACTTAATGCTATTATGTATCACTTTGGCTCCATTTTGGTTACAATATTGCATAAATTGTTTTTACCTCCTCTATTTATGCTTGTTTTTGTAATGCTACCCAATTATTTATTCAATTAATTTGAATTTAGATTTGGCCATTAAAATCAATAATTTAAACTTGCCTAACCTAAATTTAAAATTGTTGAAGTGATTTGAATTTAAGTATAATTTTAAAAACAATTAATTAAAATAATACTTGTGTAACTTAAATTATTTATTTATTTAAGTATAATGATAAATTTATAAGTAAATTATACTAATAGTTATTTAACTTTATAATGATAGATATAACAGTCATTTAAGTTTTAATTTAATTATTCAACTTTTAAAAAATAATAAATTAATCTTTTTAATTATTCTTCGACTTAACGAAAAAGGAACGTGGTATTTAATGGTGACATTTAATGGTGGGTCTAGTTGTCATTTAAACAATTCCATTTAAGAGCCTTGGGCAATAGAAAAAGAAGAATAAGAGATGAAATGGTGAAGAAGAGGAGAAAATTGAAGTAGCTTTGTACCAGCGATTCTCAAAAGTCAAAATTTTGGAACTTAAAGACGATAACTACTTCCACGATACCGATGCCTCCATGGTCAACGCCCTCCGTTGCATCAAGATCACCGAGGTTCCCACCATACCATCGGTCTCGTCGAAATCGAAGTTAAATCTTCTGTCCTCAACGACAAGTTTATCGTCCATCGACTCGATCTAATCTCTCTCACTAGCCAATGCACCATGTCTGGTCTGTATTAACTTTCTTCTTGGAAAAAGATTAATTGCATTCATGGGTTGTTTTTGCTTGAAGAAAGTTAGAAACAAATCTGGGTATAAAGATCCATTTTCTTTGACTTGAAATGTTAGAAATCTGGGTATAAAGTTAGAAATTTTTATTTTTTCTATTTAAATAGAAGAAATTCCAACATGCAGTTTTTAGAAACAACAGCAAGCAAAATCTTTTTACAGATAGAGGGAGTAAGAAAATGCAGTTTTTCTTTGACTTGTGTTGATTTATCATTGAAACCTTTTATGCTAACACTATTTTTCTTGTTATTATATTTGCTTGAAATGTCAGTTTTCACATTCAGTTGAAGCATAAGGAAAGTGAAGCATAAGTAGGAAAAACAATGGAGAAGACCAAATTAATGAGAAGGAAAAGCCGAAGCATAAGGAGGATAAAGGGGAGAAACATAAAGAGAATGATAAGAAAAAACAGAGGATAGTGAAATTGGAGAAATAAAGAAGAGAAAAAGAAAGAGAAGAAGGAGAAGATGCACAAAGATGAAGAAGATGATGAGAACATAGAGAAAAAAAAGAAGGAAAAAAGACAAGGAGGTAGAGACGAAGAAAGAGCACACGAGGATAAAGAAGTGGTAAAAGAAGATGAAAAGAAGATGAAGAAGAAAAGAAGCATAAGGAGAAAAAGATGAAGAGAAAGATGAGAAGGAAAAAAGTAAAACCCAATTATATTTTCTTTTCTTTTTGAAGGTAACTTGCCACGTCAACTATACTATTAAACTTGTGTGACGAAAAATGTTAATAATGAGTGATTGATTTGTCACTTTTTAATAATGTTAGTGACTAATTTGTTATTTATTAAAAGTTGAGTGACTGAATTGAAACTTTAGTGACTGTTTTACCAGTTACCCTAAAGTTGAGCGATTGTTGGTATAATTTAACCTAAATTTATCTCTTAAAGTTTAATTTTTTACTATTTTAATCATTTTTTATTAATTTAGTCTTCAATTTTAAAATTTAGTTAAATTACTTATTTTAGATAAGAAAGCTAATTGGACTATTTAAATTACTTTAAACTTTCTTAACAATTCATGTACACATTTCATAAAATATAATAAAAGTTCAAAAATATTCAACTTAAAATTGATGTGAACTTGATGACACTAAATGGTTTGAACAAATAACTTGAAGTGATTTGATTTTAAATCACGACTTTTTAAAAATTAATGAAAATAATACTTATAACCTAAATTATTAGATTGTTTTAGTTTACGTATAATGATAAATTTATTTCCTAACGTTTTTTTCATATAAATTTTTTTATCATTTTGATCCTCAACTTTAAAATTTAGTTAAATTATTATTTTTATATAAAAAAAAGTTAATTGGATTATTAAAACTTCAATGACACTAAATGTCTACTCTCATGACAATCCATGTACACATTTTATAAAAATTCAATAAATAAAAAAAATTATAAAAAATTTCATAAAATTTTTTGGAAAAATTGTTCATATTAGCAATTGTAAAAGGTTCAATACATTATTTATATTATTTTCCCAACTTGAATTGAAAAACAACCTAATTTAAAATTTAGGTGAACTCGAATTTGAATCGAATTCGAAATAAACATAACTCTAAATTGCTTGAACAAGTAATTCAAAGTGATTTGAATCCCTAAATAGAATATAATTTTTAATAAATTAATATAAAATAATATTTATAACCTAAATTATTAATTTATTTTAGTTTAGGTATAATAATAAATTTATCTCCTAAACTTGTTTTTTTTTGTTTGTCGTTTTGACCATGAACTTTAAAATTTAGTCAAATTACTATTTTTAGATTAGAAAAGTTATTTGAACTGTTAAAACTTTAATGACACTAATGTGATTACTCTCGTGGCAATATATGAATTTGAATTAAACTTGAAATAAATAGAACCCTAAATGACTTGAACAAGTAACTCTATGTGATTTGAACCCCTAAATTAAGTATAATATTTTAAAAAAATTAATAAAAATAATACTTATAACCTAAATTATTAATTTGTTCTAGTTTAGTTATAATAATAAATTTATCTCTTAATGTTTATTTTTGTTATTTTGATCACAATTTTTTTATTATTTTGGCCCTCAACTTTAAAATTTAGTCAATTTACTTTTTTTTTAGATTTAAAAAGTTAATTGGACAATTAAAAATTAATGACTTCGATGTGACTACTCTCGTAGTAATCCATGTACACATTTCATAAAAAATTTAAAAAAATTCAACAAAATTTAAAAACTTTCATAAAGATTTTTAGAAAAATTATTCATATTAGCAATTGTAAAGGTCCTTTGCATTATTTACAGTAGTTGCATGACTCGAATTCAAAATCGACCCAACTTAAAATTAACATGAACTCGAATTTGAATCGAACTCCAAATGAACATAAACCTAAATGGCTTGAACAAGTAACTCAAAATGAGCTCGATCCCTAAATTAAGTATATATTCTTAAAAAAATTAGTAAAAACAATACTTATAACCTAAATTACTAATTTGTTTTAATTTAGGTATAATTAGAGCTGGTCATCGGCCGGGTCGGGTTCGGGATCAAACAAAATTTTAGGCCCATTTTCTAGGCCGGAGCTTGTCTCTAAATGGGGGCCTAAAAAATTGTCCAAGCCCGACCTAAAATAAAATTGCTAAGCCCTAGCCCGACCTGGCCCGACCCATATTAAATTTTTTTAGCTTATTTTATTAAATAAAAAATTTTAAAATATAATAAATAAAATACGTTTAAAAACATAAAAACAAATATTAAAACAAATAAAAAATAATATTAAAACAATTCTTAAAACAATACACAAATTGAAAATATAATAAAAAGTGATTATATTAAAAATTTAAAATGATTAAAAATAAAATATAAATTATTATATAATTTGGGTCGGGCCGAGATGGGCCCAGGCCAAAAACTCTTGCCCGAGGCTCGACCCGTTTTCTAAACGAGCCACTTTTTTTTATCCAAGCCCATTTTTTGGGCCTATATTTTTGCCCAAACCCTTCCATTCTCGTTTGAAGGGAGAAAGTTTTTCTTTTGTTCGTTTGAGAAGTTTTTAACTATCTGTTAATGTCGAATTTTTAAGGCAGCAGCGAATCGTGGAAGTCATGACCCTCATCTTACGGATTCATAGTTAAGGATTTCCCGGAATTAGGAGGTAAGTGATGAGTAGACGATATATCGCGTTTGGTTTCGTAGTTATGGTTTAGTCGCATGTTAAATCTGAATTTGGGCTTTAAATTATCGATTGTTAGGTTCTGGAGTGCTCGGGATTACGTTTGCTATGAATTGTATCAAGTGTATACTCGAAACGCAGAAATCAAGTTGTTGGCAAAAGCTAAAAAAGGCTATAATCGTCGCTACACGGGCGTGTGATCACCTGTGTGGTAGGCCGTGTGAATGACGAAGGCTAGGTCGTGTGATGGCTGGGGTGTAACCTTATGGACCACATGGGCACGCCACACGGACGTGTGATATCTGGGTCAAACGGTGTGATCCACATAGGCAAGGCCAATCTGGGCGTATAGGCCACATGGGTGTGTGGACATGCTCAAATATGGGTATGTTAGACTGTTGTACTGTTTTGAGCATGCCCATATTTTTTATTTTTTATCCGTTTCTAAAAGCATGATTTATTAGTTAAATCTATATGCATGCCTGTTAATGTGATTGGGGTGGGATGATTGATTATTGGAGGAAGTGTACTGAAAGGCTTTCATGTCTATTATCTAGCAGCTCAGCTGCAGTATTACTGATATGTGCCGCATTCGGTACGACTTGGTGTGTAAGGCTTAGTGGGTGTTTTAAACTCCACATGATGTGCAGGGATGGTCGGAGATGGTGTGTAGAGGCTAGTGGGTAGGATACTGATTTTTGTTACTATATCCATTCTGTATCTGAGATGGGCTAAGGTCTTAATTTATATCTGTATTTGAATCTGTAATGGGCTTAGGCCACAGACCGCATTTGACTGATAACTGTTGTTTGACTGTATGCATGTCTTCTGTGGGGATTACACACTGAGTTTACGTAAACCCACCCCTTTCAATCATATCTGTATAGGTAATCCCCAGACTTAGATGGATCGGTATGGTAGATGACTCAACAATGACCACATGTCTATTGAACTACTTTAATTTCATTTACGATTTATTTCCTTTTTTTGGGGTATTTTTGTTTTAATTTCGGACTATTTGTCTTTATTTTGAATTTTAATTGTGTTCATGGACTTTTAAACTGCAAAACTCAACGAAAATTCGGTTTAACTAAAAATAACATTTTTTCTAAACCCAAACAATTTCCTTTAAATATCACGGTTTTAAAAGCTTCCGCTACAGAATATGTTTTTAAACGAATCAAATTAATGAGAAAATAATTTTGAAATTGACGAGAGATAAATAAAAGCTAATAAACAGAAATGGTTTTAACTCGATAAATTTGATTTTAAAACCCATTCCATGTGACATCGCTAGATTCAGCCATAACGTCTAAACCGGGTATGGGGTGTTATATTTAGTGGTATCAGAGCCAGGTTTCAAAACTCGACTGTGGATTTTGTGCTTCAAAATATGTTTTAAAGAATTGGTTTACAAATGGTTTAAAATACTTTGATTGAGAATGTGGTTTACCGAGTCTCTAGCTCCGATCCTATAAGTATTTTTGTAGTGGTTCACCGAGTCTCTAGGATCGATCCTGTAAGTATTTTTGTACTTAGTTAAACTATTTTGAAATACTATAGTTAATACCTTTTGAAACTGTACTGAGTTAGTTAGAAGACTAAAATTTTTGAAGACAACTCTGAATTTATGATACTTTATACATAAAACACCTATTAATAAAAACTGAAATTGATGCATAAAATTCTTAATGTAGATAAACTCTGAAATTACAATAAGTGCACGAGGTATCCGTGGATATGGTATTCAAGGCCGTGGTAGAGGCTGTAGGGGGCTCGAGCTGAGTCTTTCTCTGTAGGCAGTATGCTAAATTTAGACACGAGTGAGACACAGATTTCGCTCGCTACTGAGACTGGGTCTCAGAGTCGATCAGCTGGGACAATGCACTTTTCCAAGCCATGTTGAGGATATTGGAGAGGGTCGCTGGACCTAATTTTGGATATGGGGCCGAGGGTCAGTGACTGAGCGACTCCAGTCTAATATAGCTTAGTTATTCAAAGGTATCACAAGAGTCGCCCCTAATATGGCTGAGTACTGGTTGGAGGCCACAGTGAGGATTATGGACGATTTGGATTGTACCTCTGAACAGAAATTGAAGGGTGCAGTCTCATTGCTTTGTGATGAGGCTTACCAATGGTGGTTGATTGTTAAGGAAGACAATCAGCTTGACCATCTGACTTGGGAGTTCCTTAAGACTACGTTTTAAAGTAAATATATGGGAGCCAACTATGTTGATTTTATCAAACGTGAGTTTTTGAACCTCATGCAAAATAATCGATCTGTGGTCAAGTATGAGGTCGAATTTCTGAGGTTGAGCCACTATGCTCGAGGCATGGTGGCAGGTGAGTATGAGAGGTGTGTTTGATTTGATGATGGCTTAATGGATAATTTGAAGGTACTGATAGGTCCGCAGAGGGAGCGCGGGTTTTCTGTCCTGGTAGAAAAAGCGAAGAATGTTGAGGAGGCTAAGCGCGCTGAGCGCCAGAATAGAGACATGGAGAGAGGTAAGAACAAATGAGATTCAGACCCTTCAAGTTCTGTGCAAAGGCCTAAGAAACAGGCTAAATATGATGGGCTAGTTAGAGTGGAAGCCCTGTTCCTCTTGTTGCTTCTACTGGGATACTACATTATGAAGATTGTGGTAGGAGCCATCCGAGCGAGTGTTGGAGGAGGATCGGAGCTTGTTTGAGGTGTGGGTCTTTTGAGCACCGCATTCGGGAATATCCATTGAGGGCTGATTAGGTGCAAGCTCTAGCATCGGGTCCTGCACAGCCGCAGAGAGTAGTTTAGCAGCCACCTAGGGGCCGTGACAGGCTAGGGGCGTTAATGGTATGGGCCGAGGGTAGAAAGCACCCGATAGAGGTGCTGGTCAGACCGAGACGAGTCAGCCTGCTTTGGTTTACACTGCTCATCACCGAGAGGACAAAGATGCTCTTGACGTCATCATCGGTATGTTCTTTATTTTTGATATACCATATCTTGCTCTGATAGACATAGGATCTACTCATTCCTACTTAGCCTATTCTGTTTCTGAAAATCTGAGGTTATCGATTGAGAGCACTACGAGTGAGGTCACAGTACTGAGTCTGTTGGGGCAATCTATTCGGGTTAGTAAACTCTATAGGGATATACCCTTAGGGGTGCAATGAACTATTTTTCTGGCGGACCTGATGGAACTTCCGTTTGGAGAGTTCAACTCAATTCTGGGAATAGACTGGTTGGTCAAGCACCGGGTTAGTTTGAATTGTGTGACTAAGAGGGCCGTTCTGAGAATCGAGAAAGATGAAGATGTGGTTATTATCGGAGACCGTTGGAATTATTTGACGAATGTGATTTCAGCACTGATAGTTGAAAAACTAGTCCAAAAAGGGGTACGAGGCGTATTTGGCTTACGTCAGTACTACTGCTTCTGAGAACTCTTCAGTTGGGGATATCAGAATTGTGAGAGATTTTTTGAATATTTTTCCTGAAGAGCTACAGGGATTGCCTCCGAACCGAGAGGTTGAATTTGGGATCGAGCTTCTTCTAGGTACAGCTCTGATGTCTATCGCCCCTTATCGAATGACACCGAATGAGCTTATGGAGCTTAAGGTTCAATTACAGGAGTTGTTCAACCGTGGCTTTATTCGTCCCAATGTGTCTCCGTGGGGAGTACCGGTATTGTTTGTTAAAAAGAAGCACGAGACCATGAAGATATGCATAGATTATCGACAGTTGATCAAGCTGACTATTAAGAATAAGTATCCACTTCCGAAGATCAACGACTTATTTGAATAGTTTCAAAGGGCTTCTGTGTTCTCTAAGATCGATCACCATTCTGGGTATCATCAGTTGAGGGTCAAAGAGGTTGATGTACATAAGACTACATTTAAGACTCAGTATAGGCATTATAAGTTTCTAGTTATGCCTTTTGGATTGTCGA
This sequence comes from Gossypium hirsutum, assembly GCF_007990345.1. NCBI lineage: Eukaryota > Viridiplantae > Streptophyta > Magnoliopsida > Malvales > Malvaceae > Gossypium > Gossypium hirsutum. Next base: position 1,113,432 of record NC_053432.1, read on the forward strand.
ATGCACCGACTGCATTCATGAATATGATGAATCGAGTGTTTCAGCCCTATTTGGATCAGCTCATTGTAGTTTTCATCGAAGACATTTTAGTATACTTTGAGACTGAGGACGAGCATGATGAGCATCTTAGAGTAGTGCTTCAAATTCTGCATGAGAAACAGCTTCAAGCTAAGCTAAGAAAGTGTGAATTTTGGTTACGTGAAGTAACTTTTTGGGGGTATGTGGTTTCTGTTGAGGGGATTTGAGTTGATCCTAGGAAGGTTAAGACTGTACTGGATTGAAAACAACCTAAAAATGTGTCTGAGATTCGCAGTTTTCTATATTTGGTGGGTTATTATCGGTGGTTTGTGGAAGGTTTCTCATTGATTACAGTGCCATTAACTAAGCTGCTACGTAAGGGTGTTCTGTTTGTCTAGACTGATGTACAGCTGGAGAGCTTCTAGAAGCTCAAGACTATTCTGATTGAGGCTCCTGTTCTGATACAGTCTGAACCTAAAAAGGAGTTTGTGATTTATAGTGACGTGTCGAATATGGGTTTGGGTTGTGTTCTGATGCAGGATAGTAAGGTTGTGGCATATGCGTCTCGTCAACTCAAGACGCATGAGGCAATCTATCCGATGCATAATTTGGAATTGGCTGCCGTAGTTTTTGATTTAAAAACTAGAGGCACTATCTGTACGGTGATAGGTGTATTATCTACACTAATCACAAAAGCCTCAAGTACCTCCTCACTCAGAAGGAGTTGAATCTTAGATAGCTTTGATAGATTGAGTTGCTCAAGGATTATGACAGTATGATTGAGTATCATCCTAGTAAGGCCAATGTGGTGGCCGACGCTCTAAGTCGTAGGGTGATGTCTGATTTGATGGTGATGTTTGCACGCCTTAGTCTATTTGAGTATGGGAGTCTGTTGGTCGAGTTGCAAGTTAAGCTGGCTTGGATTGAGCAACTTTGAGATAAGCAGTTGGGGGATAAGTCTTTGAGTTTACGGTTTTGTCAGGTTGAGAGTGACAACACTTCAGATTTTGGACTAAATAATGATAGGATACTTTGTTTCTGTGGTCGGATTTATGTATCGAACGATGTGGATCTGAGGCAGTCGATCCTAAGGCAGGCACACAGTTGCCCTTATGCTATGCATCTCGACGGTAATAAGATGTATCGTGACCTTTGTGAGTTATACTGGTGGCCAGGTTTGAACCATAAGGTTACTGACTTTGTGGCTCGATGTCTGACGTGCCAGCAAGTTAAAGCTGAGCACTAGTTACCTTCAGGTTTATTGCAGCCAGTCAAGATTCCTTTATGGAAATGGGAATGAGTGACTATAGACTTCGTTAGTGGGTTGCCCTTGACACCTGCTAAGAAGGATTCTGTTTGGGTCATCGTGGATCGATTGACCAAATCTGCTCACTTCATTCTGGTTCAAAGTAATTATTCTCTGCAGAGGTTGGCGAAGCTCTACATTTTTGAGATAGTGAAACTGCATGGGGTACCGATCTTAATCATTTCTGATAGGGATCCTTGCTTCACGGCTCAATTTTGAAAAAAGTTACATGAGGTTTTAGGTTTGAGATTGGACTTCAATACTGCGTTCCATCCTCAGACTGATGTTGAGAAGTTGAGAAGTTACATGAGGATTATCTGCCATTAGCCGAGTTTGCCTACAATAACAGTTTCCAGTCAAGTATTCAGATGGCACTTTACAAGACTGTATGGTTGTAAGTGTCGTACTCCTTTGTGTTGGACAGAGTTAGGTGAACGTCGAGTTTTGGGTCCTGAGTTGGTTTTTGAGATTGAGGATAAGGTATGACTGATTCAGGATCGTTTGAAGGTAGCTTCTGATAGAAAAAAGTTTTCTACAAATTTAAAAAGGCGTGAGATTGAGTACTCTGTGGAGTACTTTATGTTTCTTAAGGTTTCTCCGTGGAAGAAAGTTCTGAGATTCGGTCAGAAGGGCAAGCTAAGCCCTAAGTTTATTGGGTCGTATCGAATTTTGAAACGTGTGGGACCAGTTACCTATTAGTTGGAGTTACCCTCTGAACTGGACCATATTCATGATGTGTTCCACGTCTCGATTTTGAGGCGATATCGATCTGATCCATCTCACATTATCTCTGTTGAGAAGATCGAGGTTAGACTGGACTTAACTTTTGAGAAAGAGCAGGTTCAGATCCTAGATCGAGATGTTAAGGTTCTTTGGAAAAAGTCCATTCCTCTAGTGAAGGTGCTGTGATAGAATCATATCACTGAGGTGGCTACGTGGGAGCCTGAAAACTAGATGCGTCAGCAGTATCCTCATCTGTTTTGATCAGGTAAATTTCGAGGTCGAAATTTCTTTTAAAGGGGTAGAGTTGTAACACTCCAAAATTTCTTATTTCTGTTTCTGGATAATTTTGACACAAATATCTGTCTACTTTAATGGTTAAGTGTTTTGGGTGTGTGTAGGAGGTTCCAAGTTCAAGCCTTATATTGGGTGAATTTTTGTCTTTTTTCTGAGTATAGCTTTAACCTTTCTCAAAGGGTTTAAGTTTAATTGTTTGTAGGTATTTAATAGAATGGGCCTGTTGGTCTAGAAGTTAAGATATGTGTTGGAGGTCTAGAGTTCGAATCCCTGCTTGAGCATAAGTGTTATTTTTGTACGGTAATGGACAAGAATTTAGGCTGAGTGGGGATTCTGGAGTAATTGTAGGTTAGTGGGATTAGGGGGAGTAAATTTAGGGATTGTAGAGATAGTTAAGGGATTTAGTGTATCATTAGTTTTATTTTTTTAAAAGAATTCGGTTTGCTTTCCCTAATTTTTGACGTATCTTTCCTCCCATCCCCTTTTTCTAAATTTTGACTCTTTCACATCCTTTTTTTTATTTCTTCCTCTAATTTGTCTTCTTTCAGTCCAACGTTGGCTGCGTTCGGTTGGTAAGTTTGTAAGTAAGAGGGTTGTGCCTTCTTTGAAGGGGGAAAGTTTTTTTTTTGTTCGTTTGAGAAGTTTTTAACTCTACGTTAATGTCAAATTTTTAATTTGGCAGTAGCGAATTGTGGAAGTCGTGACCTTCCTCTTACGGATTCGTAGATAGGGATTGCCCGGAATTGAGAGGTAAGTGATGAGTAGTCGATATATCTCATTTGGTTTCGTAGTTACGGTTTAATTGCATGTTAAATATGAATTTGGGCTTTGGATTATCAATTGTTAGGTTTTGAAGTGCTCAGGATTACGTTTGCTATGAAATCGTATCAGGTGTGCAGAAATCGCGCTGTCGGTAAAAGCCGAAAAAAACCACTATCATCACCATGCAGACGTGTGGTTACCTGTGTGGTAGGCTGTGTGTGACAACACAGCCGTGTGAATGAAAAAAGCTAGGCCGTACGTAGGACACAGCCGTGTGATGTCCGGGGTGTGGCCATATGCCACACCGACGTGTGGGCCCACATGGGTAGGCCACACGGACATGTGGGCTGATTATACTGTGATTTTTCGTAGGGTCGCATGGGTCGTCCTAATTTACTGTGGACCTACCGTAAGGTCGGTAAAGGCTTACTAAAACCTAAACCTTTGTGTTCTGTTAGACTGTTGTATTGTTTTGAGCATGCCTATATTTGTTATCTGTTATCCGTTTGTAAAAGCATGATTTATTATTTAAATCTATATGCATGCCTGTTAATGTGATTAGAGTGGGATGATTGATTATTGGAAGAAGTATTCTGAAAGGCTTTCATGATTATTATCTGGCAGCTCAGCTGCAATATTACTGATATGTGCCGCATTCGGTATGACTTGGTGTGTAGGGCTGGGTAGGTGTTTTAAACCCCATATGATGTGTAGGGATGGTCGAAGATGGTGTATAGAGGCTGGTAGGTACGATACTGATTTCTGTTACTGTATGCATTTTGTATCTGAGACGGGCTAAGGTCCTAATTTATATCTATATCTGAATCTGTAATGGATTTAGGCCCCAGACTGCATTTGACTGATAACTCTTTTTTGACTGTATGCATGTCTTCTGTGGGGATTACACATCGAGTTTAGGTAAACTCACCCCTTTCTATCTTATCTGTATAGGTAATCCCCAAACTTAGACAGACCGGTGTGGCGGAGGACTCAATGGTGACCACATGTCTATTGAACTACTTTAATTTCATTTACGGTTTTTTTGGGTATTTTTGTTTTAATTTTGGACTTTTGGACTGTTTGTCTTTATTTTGAATTTTAACTGTGTTCATGGACTTTTAAACTGCAAAACTCAATAAAAACTCGGTTTAATTAAAAACAACGGTTTTCCTAAACGCGAACGGTTTCCTTTAAATATCACTGTTTTAAAAGCTTCTGCTACAAAATATGTTTTTAAACAAATCAAATTAACGAGAAAATAATTTTGAAATTGACGAGAGATAAATAGAAGTTAATAAACAAAAACGGTTTTAACTCGATAAGCTTGATTTCAAAACCCATTCCATGTGACATTGCCAGATTCGGCCATAACGTCTAGGCCGGGTATGGGGTGTTACATTTAGTATTAGCTAAACATTAGACAACCAATGAGCAAGATTTGCTTCTATTTTGTTTTGTGTGCAAAAACTATGTGAGGACAATTATACAAAGTACATTAATGTAAATGTAATCAAAGAATTTGTTTTATTAATCAATTAGTTTGAAAAAATTACAAGTGTATATTGACGAAAATACTACACTTAGGGCACTAGATCTAACATCACCTTCCTTCGAAACCCAAATCTGAAAGATCATAATCTTAAAGAACAGCGCGGAAAGCCTCCACATAGCGTTCATTCCTCAATCGGCCTTCCTATTTTTCCTGGGAAAGGGGAATCTCATTAAAATCTCCCATCACAAACCAATGAGTATGATCCCCATCCCAAAGACTTAGTAGCAACTCCCAAGACAGCGATCAGTTAAATTTTTTTGGCTGACCATAGAACCTCATGAATCTCTAGGAGTGACCATCAGGATCATATTCAATCAAAGCATCAATTTGATTTCCTGAAAAGGAACGCAGAGTAACAAGACATCATTCTCTCCAACAAAGTGAAATTCCTCTTCTAATACCAATACTGCTAACTTTCAAACCGTGGACATATCCCCAACTTCGTCAAACTTTCTCCATCTGTGAATTTTGTAGTTTTGCTTGCATCAGAAAAACTACAATGGGGTTTTGTCTTCTTCAATATGTGCCGAAGGTGTTGAATTGCTTAGGATTCCCCGAACCCTGGACATTCCAACTAAGGATTTTCATGGTGACTAGTTGCCCTGCAAGAAAGGGCCAGTCGATGAATCAAAAGCTTGAACAGTATCATGCTCAGTCAAGGTTATTGTTGAATCTGGTAGCATAGAAACCGAAGAAAATCGCGAAGTACGCAATCGTTTTTTCCCTTCTCCAATCTCTATGAGAAAATCTTCCACAGTTATCAGAGCAGTAACAACCCTAAGCTCTCCAAACGACTTATCTCCTGCCACCGTCCCATCCATATTTATCCCCAGAATTGCACCTGCCCAGTCATGAATACCTACATCTCGAAAAAAGCCCTAAATTTTTGCTTGACCAATCAAACCCTCATGTGCCTTAAAGTTGTCTCTTTTTTCAGGCCATGTGACATCTCCCTTATTTTTTAGCGAAAATCTAGTTGCCACCATTGACTATTTCGACAAAGCCTTTAATGACATATCCACTCAAAAGAGATCTTCTTTTTCCTATGAAACATGAATATAAAAGTTTGAAGTAATTACAAATTTCTATGTAATACTGAAAATATTGATAGGGTAAAAGTTATTAATTTACACTATTTATCATGTGTATGTGATAAAGATAAATAATAGATGGAAATAATTATAACTATTGGTGCATACTTTCCCATTGTGAGAGCAAATACTAGGTATATTGGTGGGCATATATATATTTGCAATTTTTTTTGTATAAAATATATACATGCAAAAGTTATTTTTATAAATATATTATTGAATACTTTTAATAGTATAATTCAGTTAACATACAATAACTTTAAATAAATGTATGATAATATAATTGGAGATAAGTATTAGAAATTGATTAGAAATAGAATAAGATAGAACTATTCATGGGTTGGACCCCCTAAAAAGTGAGAGAGTCTGGGTAAAAAAATAAGAAACAAGAAGGCCTTAAGTAAGTGTTTTTTGGCCTGGATCTAACCCAAATTTATAAAAAAAAATTATTGTTTTGTTACAATTTCACTATTATGTTGTTAGTATTTTATTGTTATTATTTGAATATTATATAAATATTATTTTATTATTAATTTTGCTATTATTTTAGAGTATTTGCTGATAAAAAAATATTTTCAATTTATTAAGAAATATTTATTTTAATGTTTTTAGTGTTTTTTAAGTATTGTATTTTTTTATTTTTTATATAAAAATAAAATAAAAAATTTAATATAGGTTGGACTAGATATTCGACTTTAACATCTATAATTCAAACTGAATCGGGTTTAGTATTTATAATCTAAGTTAGATTTGATAAAAAAAGTTAAGCCTATTTGGGTTGGGGTGGAATAGGGTGTTGGGAGAAAGAGTGAAAGAAAAAAAAAACACGTGGTTTGTTTCCTTGAGCGATTTTCCACGTTATGGCGTGCATTTAGGAAGGGGACATTTCCAAGTCAAAATGAAGGAAATTAATTGAAGTAACCAAGTAAAGGATTAATAAACAGTGGGATCAATTTTCGTCCTGTATCAAGCTAAACAACAAATAACCAAGTAGAAATATACAAAGCAAACACACTTAAATGATCAAAGAATATTCTCTTTTTAAGACCTTTTTGGTCCAAGTCGTACAGTTGGGGAGTTGCCTCCGTATTCATGGAGTTGAGGTATTCAACCTAAAAATAAATCCTATTCATAGATGGAGTCAATCAGTTGGGGTGTGTAAAGGACAATTGTCCAGTTCTATAATTTATGGGGAAACACATTATATGCATACGCTATCCATCTAAACGATTCAAACCTAAATGTTTATAAGCAAACATTGATAATGAAACAAAAATAAATATTCAATTGAAATGTTTGTCGTCATGATGTGGTTTTTTTATCAGGACTGTCCATTCTACCTTGTTCCACCATCGCCATTGGCATTAAGCTCGGATCATAATAATCACAAAAATTATCGTCCAGCAACAAGGAAGGATTATGGTCAAACATCAGATATTCACAATAAAGATTATCATCCATTTCTCCAAATTCATCACTTCCATACTCAAAACTCACGACTCCATGTGAATTATCTGATATTAAAGCTGAATTTTTCGATGATTTATCACTCTTTTTATAAATTTTGCATAATATCCAATCATCTAACTGCAAACAAAAACAAATTCGAGTGATTAGTTTGAGGTATAAAAAAACCATAATAATATCTGTTGAGTGGAAGACATTATCTGAGTCAGTCTTGAACTTTAAATGGTGAATGTATTGTGTTTGGAGTGTCTATGCTCGGAGTTGTATCTTTACTTCGGGGAGAGCTCAACAGTATTCAAGGAGTTTGGTGCCAATGCCTGATCCAACAAGAAATGTTTTTAGCATTTTTGGCCTTGGTAGGGTTCCAACCTATGCTCTTATATGGCATTGTTGGGTTCAAACCTCAATAAAGCCAAATGTTGATGCTTAGGTGTTTCCTAAATTCCGTAAACCTCTTTTTAGAGTACGGGAGACAAAATCCAAAGCATATTCGAGCATAGACATCCCAAGCATAATATTTCTAAAGGTACAATATCTAATCATAATTAAAAGTTTTGAGTTAAAACGGATACCCGCATTTCATCTTGAGAAAGCTTAGCGGGAGGATCTTTGAGTCTAAATTCATGCATCATCCAATCTGTTTTTTCACCTTTAGGGGGCTTTCCTTTGTAGAAAACCAAAGCCTTTCTATATCCAATTTCATGGCTTTCAGATTTAAGGATCTTATCAGCTCCGGTGGCTTTCCAGTATCCATCACCCGCTGCTCGGTTCGGTCTCAATCCGTTTCGGTATTTTTTATCTCTTGGTGTAAAAAAATACCATTCTTCTTCTCCATATGATTCATACTTTTCTATATCAATCAATATTACAACTTACATTAAACAAGGACAAAGCCAGAAATTTGTTTTTGAAGTCAGATATGAATCATAAATTATTATAATTTTACTATTATACAACATATAATTTCATGAAAAGTTAAAGGGCTAAATAACAAATCTACCATTTTGGGACCATGTACCCTTTCTTAGCTATATATATATATGAACTAAAATAGGAAAACAATTGAAGAAACACTATATTTTTTTAATCTGCCCATGTCAATAGGAAATACACACATGCATTAAATACACATTCAGCTACAAATCTCACTATTACCACATACATTTCAACCACTTAGTTTGAAATATGAATATAAAAGTTCAAAGTAATTACAAATTTCAATCTAATACAAAAATATTAGTAGAGCATAAGTTAATTACATTATTTATCATGAGTATGTGACAAAAATAATTATAATTATTGGTATTTGTTAGTACAAATTAAAGTATACAAAATCAAAATCTTATAATACAAGTAACACTAAACATATTTTAGATGGGAATTCTAAATCGTTTACTTTAGTTATTTTCTAGGTTATGATGTAATTTTCTTTTAGCCAAAAAAATCAAGATCTCTCACTTCATGGAGATATTTTTAAGTTAAAATCAAGAAAAATTTGGAGAAAAAATTAATTTAGCTAACTAAATCTCTCTTAAACTAAGAAATTAAAAATCTTGAAGCTTGTAAATTAACAATGATGCTTTTGCCCTAATAATTTGGTATCTAAATTTTAAATCCTGTTTCATGAGTTCTTGTAATTCTATCATGGAGTGTGTAAAATTAACAATAATTTACTGTGTTTCCACACAAAAATAATCTTTTTCCATATTTAAAGAAAAAAAAAACAAAATAACATTTAACAATAATTTTGAATCTCATGAACAAAAATAAATCGAAATTACAATTGATATATCAATTAAAAAATGGAATTGTAAAAAAGAAAGAAAATTAATCAAAATAAAACTAATCGAAGCCTAAAAGTTCGAAGTAATTAACATGGTGTTTATATTCATTAGGGTTTATAACGCAGAAAAAAAGAAGAAGCAAAATTCAATAGAACTGATTAACATACTACATTAAGCATCTTCAATATACTTAAATGAAAGTAGAAAAAGGGATTATTAAATCATACCTATAAGCTGCTGTGGATTGTACTGGTACAATTCGACATCCCTGATTCTATTGGGAGGTAATCGTAAATTCAGTAGCTTGGGCTTCAAGTAAAAAAGGACGAGTTCGTCGTCGCGTGGCTTGAACCGATAACCCGCCGGAAATGAGTTCAACAGCTCTTCATCATCTTCCTCATAGTTGTTAATATTTTCCATTGTACCCAATCCGAAATTATTCGACATTTTTACAGAACTCGATTTCTTCAAAAGAATTCAGTGCTATTGAAAGGAAGATGATAATATATATGAAAAAGAGTCCAACTCACACTAAAATTACAGCTCCTTTTTATCTTTTTTAGTCAAAGTTTATCTAATTATTTCAACGGAAAAAGTGAAATATTTAATTTAAGATTCGGGCCATATTATTTTGTATAGGATTATTAAGGTAAAAATTACTATAAAGGTCCCTGTACTTTGCACTTTCTACCTAAAAATGATAAATTAGTCCTTGTACAATAGGTAAAAGAGCAAATTGTCTTATTTATTTATTAAAAATAGGGATAAATCTCAAAATTATACATGAACTTTAATTTAATGTGCAATTGTATACATGAACTTTAATTTAATGCAATTATACACGTGAAATTCTAATTGTGATTCAATTGTATAGTAGAAGATTTAATTTTGATTTAATCATACACATTTAAATAAAAAATACATCAATTTATTTTTATATTGGATAAATATAATTATTTATGCATGCAATATATAAACATAAAATGATGTTATATAAAAAATTGTGTTAATAATTTACAAGAATTGGAACAAATCAAAATTTCATGTACAAAATTGCACAAAATCAAAGCTCATGTATACAATTGCACATTAAACCATAGTTCATGTATAGTTTTGGGATTTATCCCTTAAAAATTGATAGTGACATTTAGTATGCTACGTGTACCTCATGCTAACGAACAATAATCGGTTTTTAATAGCAAAAATGGATGGAAATTTTAAACAACAATGACCAATTTTGTAACACTCCTTACCCGAGACTGTTGCCAGAATCGAGCACGAGGCATTACTAAACTTAATCTATCACTTAAATAGTTTTAAATTGTTTATTTAAGCTTTTCGGAATGTGCTGCCATTCTGCGTCGTAATCGCCTAAAAATTCATATCTTGAGTTCCAAAACTCAAAATTAAGATCCGTAAATTTTTCCTGAAACTAGACTCATATATCTATCTACTAATTTTTTTCATAGATTTTTGACTTGGCCAATTAGTACAGTTTATTAGTTAAAGTTTCCCTTGTTTCAAAACTCGACTGCACTAACCTCTTCTTGCTACGAACCATGTTTCTTCCTGTACAAAATTCATATCACTAAGCCGTTTGTTTCTCTTAAAACTAGACTCAACAAGGATTATAACCATATAAAGTAAACCTTCTAATTAGTTTTGTACAATTTATGGTGAATTTCCAAAGTTGAAACAGGGGATCCAGAAATCGCTCTGACCCTGTTTCACTAAAACTCAGATATATCATATAATATAATACCTTTGCCTGTTTTTCTTATTCCATAAGAAAATACACATAATAAGATTTAATTTAATATATTATTCATCTTCAAACTATGTTTCTATAATTTTTAGTGATTTTTCAAAGTTACGTCATTTCTGTTACTTGAATCTGTTTTTAGGTTACTTTCACATTTTTCATAATTTTCATGTGATAATCACCATTCAATCATACATATTAATAAACATGCATATCATCTGTCATTTTTATTAGCTAATCACTAGCAAGTATTTACACATCATTCATTGTTCATATTATACCAAAAGTAGCTAAGTTTCTATACATGCCATACACAAAAAAAACGTCTAATTATACCGAGTTATTTCTTTGATAGTGTGATCGGCCTCCGACGTTTCCTTCAATCCCCGAGTGGCTAGATAAGGACTATAAGAAGAAGAAAATAAAGAGATTAAGCACTAGGCTTAGTAAGCTTACAAGCAAATAAATCACAACATTCAACATAATGGATAATTATGCATAATATCATCTAACATCATAAATTTCTTTACTTCTCAATTTCTATCTTCTTCTTTATTCCCTTACCTTCTTTCTTACCTGGCCTTTCCTTTTTCATAAATATAATCTATTTTTCCTTTGCTGTTAATTCACTGTAATTTAACTCGTATTCTGACCCGTTGAACCACTCGGAATACTAAGGATACTAGGGTCATTCCTGTCTATCAATACCCTGCCAATGCCATGTCTTTGACATGGACTTACATGAATTATTCCTGTCTCCAATGCCATATATAATATGGACTTACATGGCTCAATCCTGTCTCCAAAGCCATATTTCTAATATGGACTTACATGGCTCATTTCTGTTCTGTCCTGTCAACCCTAATATCCTAACATTCCTAGGGTTCAACCGGGGCTTTCTAACACTTTTCCTCTATCACTTCACCTTAAATTCGACTTTAAATATTTTCATAACATAAATATATAAATGCTGGAAATTGACAATAATAATGTAAAATAAAGAATATTGCATTTATTTACTGTAAACTTACCTCGATACAAAATGTGACTAAAGTTTACAATTTAGTCCTTTACTTTTTCTTTTCCTCGATCTACTCCCGAATTTCGCTCTTCTTGATCTATAATAGCAAATTTAGCTTATTTAATATCAACATTTATCAAAACAACCCTTTACTCAAACTTTGGAAAAATCACATTTTTGCCCCTAAACTTTCACATATTTGCACTTTTGCCCCAAGGCTCGTAAATTAAACTTCATCCTATTTTCTTATGTTTTATGACATACTGATCATTTTTCCCTTCTATGACAACATCAGCTTCACACACTAACATGTACTTATGACTATTAGGTATTTTTACCGATTAAGCCTTTTTACTCGTTTTCACTTAAAACCAAGTAGTACAAGTTGTCTAACATAATTTAAAGCCTCATATTCCATCATAAAACATCAAAATACACAAATTTCACCTATGGGTATTTTTCCAAATTTGATTCCTAACTTAAATTATTGCTAGCATAAGCTTTATCGGCTACCAGGACTTAAAAAACGTAAAGATCATTAAAAACAGGGCTTGGAATCACTTACTATAAAGCTTGAAAGTTGAAGAAACCCCAGCTATGGAGAGAGGTAAGGTTCGGCTGGTAACTTGAAGAAGATGATACAATTTTATCATCTTTTTACCTTTTTATTAATGTTAATAACCAAATGACCAAAATACCCCTCCTTACTAAACTTTCAAAAATTCCTTCCATGTCCTAATTTTGTCCATGAACTTAAAATTGGTCAAATTACCATTTAAGATCTCCTAATTAATATTCCAAAATAATTTCATACTAAAAACTTCTAGAATGCAAGTTTTGTAAATTATTCGATTTAGTCCCTAACCTCAACTTAAGCACTTTATGCATAGAATTTTATCACGAAATTTTCGCACAATCATGTAATCATACCATGAATCTCAAAATAATAATAAAATATTTTTTTTTCTACCTCGGATTTGTGGCTTCGCAACCACTGTTCCGTTTAGGCCCTATTTCGGAATGTTACAAATTTGATCTTTGATCTAATGTATAGGGACTATTTGCCCATTTTTTTAGTAGATAGGGCAAAATACATTCCGGCTCCTAGTACAAGGTCCTTTATGATACTTTTACAAGATTATTTACTTATTCACTTCCAATTATAATTTTTTTTTGGGTAAAAGTATCATGGAAACCCTATACTAGGAGTCAAATTGTTGCATTTTGGCCTCTTTACTTAAAAGATGGATAAACTAGTTATTTTATGTTAGATCGAATAGTAAACTAGTCATTTCTGTTAAAATATTCATCCATTTCTATTGTTAAAAACTGACGGGGTTGACAAAATAACCCGACAGTTACTTGTGGCGTATCACATGTTCCTCATTCTGATGTACAGGGCCTAGATTTTAATAGTAAAAATTGATGAAATTTTTAATAAAAAGGACCCATTTGCTCTTTGATCTAACATATAAGGACTTATTTACCTATTTTCTGAGTAAATGGGCAAATTGTTATTCAACTCTTAATATAAGAGCTTCTATGATATTTACCTAATTTTTTGCTATTTGTTTCTGAAATGAAAATTTATAATACAAAACAATACCCTAATTAAATCAAAGACGAAAATTAAACCTTAGAACTCGGGCTTTTGTTAGGAAAGGTACCAATTACTTAAAAAGTTTAAGTTGATTTCGACAAAAATGATCTTTTAGATTTTACTAATAGGATTGATATTTTATATAGGACCTAGCATGGGGCAATATTTTTTAATGTTATATATAACTGTACGTAGGTAAAAGTATTATAAAGTTTCTTGTATTAAGAGTTAGAATATATTTTCCTTGTACATCAGATCAAATAGAAAATTGGTCCTCTCTGTTAAAAATTTCATCCATTTTTACTGTTAAAAATGGGTATGGCTAAGATGAAATAACCAGATAGTTACATGTGGTGTGTCATGTGTACCTCATGATGACGTACATGGATTAGTTTTTAATAGTAAAAATGAAAGGAATTTTTAACAGAAGGACCAATTTACTCTTTTACCTAACGTACAATAATCAATTTACCCATTTTTTAATATATAAGATAAAATATAATTCGATTCTTAATATAATGACCTCTATAATACTTTTACCGTATTTAATAATAATGTAGAAATTATATGCGATATTAGCACCTTTATAAGCGAATAATAATAGTTAAGGTTTATCTTGTCACTCCAAATTTTAGAATTCAAACTATATTTTTACAATTACCCCCTAATTTGTTAAATAAAGTAAATAGTTCTATGCGGTAATGATCTTAGATTATCGATAATGATCACAATCACATCACCTCATTGAGAGAGAATCAATTTTGAAAGGTGGTCTAAATTATTTTTAAGTAACGTATCAAAATGGTGACTTTGATTTACTTCATATTACATTTTAATTATTTACGTTTATAATATTACGTTTTAGTCACTTATATTAACGTGTAGTAATATTTTAGTCACTGAGCCGTTAATTGTCGTTAATGGTGCAATAATAAGCTGACGTGGCACGTTAAATCATCATTTCAAACAAAAATTTTAGATTAAATTATACAATTGATCCCTATATATATATATTTTTGTTTTGAGCAATTTAATTTTTTTCTTTTATGATCTTTTAACTTTTTTTTTTTCCTTTTTTTTCATTCTTTTCTATTTCTCCTTCTGTTTTCCTCCCTTCTTTATCTCTTTTAAAGTAGTTTTTTCTATGTTTTCCATTTGTTAAAACTAGTCCCTATACTTTTATTATTTATTATTTCTTTATTTTCCTTTCCTTCTTCCCCTTTAGTTTTAACAAATGATAAATATAAAAAAACTACGTTAAAATAAATGGTGAATAGAGGGAGAAGCAAAAGAGAATGGAAAATAAAGGGGAAAAATAAAAGTTAAAAGAACATAAAAGAAAAAAAATTAAATTGCTCAAAATGAAAAAATATGGAGACCAATTGTATAATTTAACCTAAAATTTTTGTTTGAAATGATGATTTAATGTGCAACTTCATCTTACCGTTACACTATCAATGTCAATTAACGACTCAGTGACTAAAATGTTACCACACATTAACGTAGGTGACTAAAACATAATATTTCAAACATAAATGACAAAAATATAAGGTGAGGTAACAAAAGTGATTATTTTAGTAGTTTACTCTTATTTTTAAGACAAATATACTATAAAAATATGTTTCTGAACAATTTTTTTAACAACTTTCCACTTTTAAATTATCTTATGAGAAATAACTTATGTCACCATGAGTTATTAGAACTTTTATTGAAATATTTTTACTCGATTCAACAATCGGTGTAATTGAAAAATGTTACAGACGTATTTTATGCATATATAAAATTTCTTTTAACAAAGGATATATTTGCTTACACTATAAAAACCTTTAAAGCAAAATTTTCATTATCTTAATACGTTTACTACAAGCTTCAATATTACTTTGAATTATTTTTCGTCCATGTAGACATGATCCCTAACAACAGCATCAAAATTTGATAGGTGTCGAATCCGCAAAAAATAATATTATTTTGCCTAAATAGTAAATAAATAGCGGTTCAGAGAGTAGGATAAATCCCGCAGAGATTGATATATGTAAAATTGTAGTTCGGTTCAACTAGGTTTCGCGCCTAAGTAGCTATTGTGCCCATGATGCATGACGATTTGTGCAAAAATTTTAAAAAAAAAGAGAAATGAAATTTGATAAAAGTAAAAAAATAATAAAGATAAATGAAATCGAAATAACAACAAAAATAAGCAGAAACAAAATTTAATTAAATAAACCGATATGATGGAATTCTAGCTTTAGGCTCAACTTTTGCCCCAGTTTTAAATCAATCATTGATAACAAATTTTCTCCTTCAATCAATAAGCCAGTTATAATGGTCGAAGACACCTCAAACCACCAACCTTTTCGTGTGTAAATTAATTGCGTGAACACCCAACAACTAACCTTTACCGAATGAACAACCATGAAACACACATTCACAATTTAGCTCTCTTATAGCCTTGCATACTAGAAGGACCCAACTTGAACCAATGGCCTCAACCACACGGGTCGTTTAGATCCAATTGCTATTTCCCTTGACAGATCCAACCAACTATTTAATTGGACATGCCAATGTGTTTTTCAGTAGACCAAATATGACAGACAATCAATTCGTACTTCCAATTGTGTGCCTATCAATACCGAATCAATGAGCTCTTTTTGACTTAATGTCAGTACAACTTTATGAGAAAACGGTGTCTATACAACTTTATGAGAAAACGGTGTCTATCTCTTGAATTGGAGAAACAACAAATATTGGAATGGAAATTTTTAAGTGTGAGTTTGGATCTCACGACTCCTTTGCAAATTGACTGTCGACCAAAATCTATATGAAACTAATTTATAAAATTAAATAACAATCAAAGAAAATATGAAAAGGATAAATTTTATTTAAAGAAAAGAAAAAAGAAAAAAAGAAAACAACAATGGTTTTGGTTTTGCGCAAATGCGCCTCACTCTTCATTATCTCTATCTTAGTGTGGGTTTGGATGGGCGGTGTGGTATAGTGCGGTGTATTTAGCTTACTTTTTGTCTCACGTTACAATATCACTATAGTATCTAATCCCATCACCATCACTGTTTATACTAATCGCAGGTTAATGCACCGCTTATCCAAACCCACCCTTAATGTATATATTAAATAAAATAAACCCTAAAAATAAAATAAAGGTGGTTGTCACCTGCCTAACTTATTTTATAAACTATCTAGGGTGAGTAAAACTGATTTGATTCGATTTTTTTAAAAATTTTTAGTTAATCTAATCGAGTTATTTGAGTTTTGAGTTCGAACCGAGTTAAATTTTATAATTCGAATAACTGAAATAATTCAAATAACAGATTGATGTAAATACCCCTTTATTTCTATTAATTTCAAAATTGAATAAATTGATCTCTCAGTCAACAAAAATTGCAAAAAAAAATTAAAATAATTTTAAAAAGTTCAAAATATTTATAAAAATTCTAAAATTTATGTAACACCGCAAATCTAACCTGAAAGTTATGGTCAAATTTGGAGAGTTACACTAACTAATTCTGAAGGCAACCATTTTAAATAATAAAATCTTAAAAGTTTTTAAACCATTAGAACAACATAAACAACCTAGTCAAACAGTCCTTAAAAGCAGTAGGCAATCTAAGTAAAACATACGTAATAGCATAACTTCAAATAAAACATTAAAATATTCCAAACAAGAATGACCGAGCTCCCACTACGCCTAACCTTTTAAGTTGGTGAGTTACTTGGAATTCAATCAACAAACAAAATGAGTTTACAGACATAGTGCGTAGCTTATAATTTTTATTAAGCATAAATTACCGAACAGATATTCAATTTCTCATTATTCAAACAGTTCTCAGCATTGGATATAGAAGCATAACAGAATGTATCAGTTATAGATATAAATATAAATTTCCTACCCCATTCGCTACACAGCATCTCCGTCCCATCCCTACACACCAAAAAGAGTATCAAGTACCCATCCATCCCTACACATCACATAGTGATTGTATGTCACCTTCAAAATGTCGCAAGCTAGCTACCAGAACAAAGTGCGATAAGCTGTCAGAATTATATACATATACGTGGCTTAGCCACCAGTCTTGGCAGACTATTAAACTGCTCATGCTTCCTGCTTTATTCAATCTCAGTCCCCAATACAGATGCAGATTTAACAGATATAAGATATAAGCATGTAGTGTTACAGATTCAAATTAAACTCATCTAGTACAAAATATAGTTACTCACCAGTTTACATATCGAATGTATATATATAATTAACAACTTGTATAGAAGCAAATTATCAGTTAATGGTTTTATAACCCAAATCATATCGAACAGACCCTATGGTAATTGTCTACGTTTTATTAGAATGACGTTTATGGCCCCAAAGAAAAATCCCAGTTTTTGGCCCACATGCTTGTGTGGATCCACACGGCTTGGATGGCTAGCCCGTGTTGTCCACACGGCTTAGCATACGCCTGTGTGGCCTACCTCAATGTCACACATAGCCTAGCACATGACCGTGTTGCTCAAAACAGTGAGTTTCACGGCCTATTGCACGTCCTATTGCATGGCCTAGCAAACGGCCGTGTGGCGTCAACAACCATGTTTTTTGGCTTTCGTCGAACGCAAAAATTGAGGTTTTCGTTACGCACCTGACGCAGAGTTGACATAAAAGCAACAAGAATAATTTCGGAACCTAACAATGAACAACCAATGATTGATTCAACAGTTAATTCCCAAATGAACGCTCGAAAATTCGAACAAAACAGAGTTATGTCGAAAGCTTTGACGAGTAAACCCAAATCTTAAAAATTTACACACTCACCCTGCGCTTACGCAGAAACTTGAATACAAGACCAAAGATTATACAGAAGCTTAACCATTGAACTATCAGACTCATTCTTAACACAAGTTAACGCAAAAATAAACTTGAGTCAAGAGTTCAATGATATGGGTTGAACCAAAATAAACAGTAAAAATTTAAAAAAGAAGACTTGAACCCCTGATCTTAAATATATAAACAAAACATTTAACCACTATAACAAATACTTAATTATTAATAAAATTTATCAAATAGATTTTCAAAATTTGGGACGTTACAAATTATGTTTTTTAAAAAATTATAAAAGAAATTAAAAAATTCTTAAAAAATATATAAAAAAGTTAAAAATTTTAAAAAAATAAAATAATAATTTTGGCGAACTAAATAAGTTAATTAACAATTCAAGTTTATTATACTAAAATATATTATTTTATTATTATTTTACTTTGAAAAGTTTTCAAATATATATGGTTTCAATTTTATGTGCTCTAACTTGGAATTAGTTATACTGTAACAATATTTTAATTTGACATGTTTATTTTTTTTAATTTAACTCGAATAATTTCACTCGATTCAAAAAAATTTTAAATCGAGTTAGGATGATAAAATAAGACTCGTTAACTTAATTAACTCTAAATTTTTTCACTCGATTTGGTCAAATGCTTACTCCTATATATATAATTATAATAAAACCTAAAGCTAAAAGAATGGTGAAGACAAGGGCAAGTTTAAAATTAAAAAAGTGTTAATAAAGATAATATTAATAAAATAATTTTAAATTTTTTTGTCTTGTGTGTCAACTTGAGTTCTTTTGTCAAATCTTTTATGTAATTTGTATATTCATTTGTTTCCTGACACGTTAGACAATAATTATATCTATATAGAAATTGATTGATTAAGTGCCAAATTAGGAAAAATTAATGTCCAAAATTAATTAAAATAAATAATAAAAATGTTAATTACGTGTGTTTTCAAATATAAAAAATCATCAACTCAATTTTCAACTAAAGAAAGAATAGATTTTTTTGGGTATTGTTTGGTCAATCTAGTGTTAAAAAAAAGAGAAGCTTATAAAGAGCGGAAGAATATATTGAAATTTGAAGATAATTTGACAGTGAAAAACACCTAGATTTGGTGTTGAAATTCGAAATTTATTTGTATATATACAAAAATTTAGTGTTCTTTTAAAAAAATAAATACTTTTTTTTTTATTTTTACAGAAAGAAGAATAAAATAAATGCTGAAAATGAAAATAGGGGATTAAAAACAAGAAAATGATGAAATTTGGGCTCAAACAATTACAGTAAGTAGCGACCGATGGTGGCCGTTGACGTTAGAATCTAGAAATTTTCTAAATTTAGTTTAGTTTCAGTTTTGAAACTTTTATGATTTGGATTTTAAATTAAATAAAGTAAATGTAGTTAAACACAATTTTAGTTAAAGGAGATTCCAAACAATTTTGGGTTTGTTTTTGGTTAAATTACTATGAATAAAAATAAAAAGAATCTAATTCTTCTCTTTTTTCACATGAAGAGCATGATGAACAGGAAGAAGAATACCAAAAATATTTTTAGACTTTTTTGGGTTAAAAACATTTAATTATTTTATGTTAATGGATTTTTATTTTTATTTATAAATTTCGTCTTTTTTTACTTTATTATTATATATTTTTCTGAATTTTTTATATTTATATTTTTATAATTTATAATTTTTTAAAATTGATATATAAATATATGATAAAAATATATGTATTTTTTAATTAAAAACATCACGTGGTATGTTTTGATTGATCATCTATTTTTTAAAAACAGCATTAAAAAATTGGATGGAATAATATTTTGAGTATTAAATTGAGAAAAAAAATTAAATATCAAAAAAAAAAAAATACTTTAGAGATTGAGAGGTGGTACATAGAGAAAGGAAATCGGGTAACGTAGCAGGAGTGTAACTTGAACATGCATGTATTTAGTTCTCCGAGCATTGTTAGAATGATGATGCGTTATTTATTGTATTTTCGTTTTGAGTATAGAGCAGTTTTAAAATGATAGATGCTTTGGAAAAAAAAACCGTTAAAACCGTTGGCAGGTGTTAAGATTTAACGTGAATGATGAGGGGATATGAAGTAAACCACCGGTATTACATAATAAATCGTGAAGGATGGATATGAAGGGAGTTTAAGCATAAATTTGTTTGTGGCTCTAATTTAATAATAAAAACCTACAAAAACGCCAACCGCCCAAAATTGGACAAGAAAAGAGAAAGAGAGCAGAGGCAGCAATGGGTGCACACAAAGCACCAATTTCCCATTTCCTTTCTTCACCCAATCCCAACCATAAAACCCTGAGAACCCCATTTTTGAACCTTGGAACTACCAGCAGGCGCTTCCTTTTGTTCTTCCTTTCCTCTCCTATCCTTCCCAGCAGTAACAGTCTTGCCCTTGACAATGCTAAATTACTTCAGTCCAATATCATGGATGCTCTAGCTTCGAGTTTTGACCCAGTGAGTCAAGCTGAGAAAGACGCCAGTTCCCTCATTAGTCGCAGAGTAACTGAAGCTGTGGAGTTGTTGGAGAGAGGGAAGGAATTGCAGGCTCAGGGTGATTTCCCCAAAGCTCTTCACTTCTTTACTTTGGTATATTAATTCATCCCCCACTCTTTAAAACCAAAAAATGCTAGCTTGGGTTCGTTTTGTTGTGCTTAGTTTACATATTTCTAGCTGCATTTGGTATAATTGCAATATCTTGTGCCATGTTTCGATTCTACCTGTTGTCTATAAACTCCCAATAGTGATTTCTTTTTCTTGCTAATAGTTCAATTCACTGAATTAAAAATGATTATATATATATATCCTTAGCAATTAACATCATGATTCTTTATTTACCATAAAACATCTATGCTTCAATTTTCTTCTCTATGAAAGAGAGTTCATTTGTACCCGAGATCAAGGTTGGATCCGCAGATTCCCCTGTGTGTAGGGGTGTGGATGTGTTTGAGATGATTGGATTGTATTAAAAACAATACTTCTCAGAAGCTACGTTCCATCTAACCATATCTGAGCCAGGAATTTGGATAAAGTTAAGAGAAAGTAATATGCAGAACATAAATGTTCATAAGAGGAGAGTTTTAAGGTTAATATTGCTGTTATTTATAGCAGTTTGGCTTGCAGGAGGGAGAGAGGATTCCCTTTTTAATAGGGGCTAAGTGTTTATATACCCGCGCGTCATGCCCTCATAGGCGAGTAAAGGGCAAGGGCAAGTGGCCAAGTGGTCTGTCACCATTGGTTTAGGTAGAGTGACGACGGGATGTGCTTTCAATCACATTGGATAGGACGTAATAGTTGAAATCAGGAGAGACTGTTAATAAGTGAGGTCCACATATGCTCGTGTGGATGTTAAGTCAAGGAGGTATGCTTCCAAGGAGTATGCTTCCAAAGAGTAAGTGGGGCACTCGTGAGGAGTAGAAGCGAGGTGCTTTCTCGAAAAGTTGTCTCCAAGGGGTGGAGGTATAACAGGATTTATAGCAATTTGCTTGTGAATTTTGAATTCTACTGTCTAATATATAGTAATATATGAAGGTATAATGTGTGCCCTTTTCAGACCTTATTTCGTTGCAAGAGGATTATTATGACCATAGCATATTACATATATACAAGAATTCTTATTATTTTTAATGCACCTCTGATGCCTATGAACTTAGACCAGCTTGTGAAGCTGTGATGCAGCAATGTATGTGAATAAGTTTTCATCACTTGCTTTCAGGTGGTTGAAAATTATAAAGATTTTGCATTCTCAGACTATGCAAGAGTTGGTAGGGCATTGGCCTTATACGAGGTTGGAGACAAAGAAGAAGCTTTTGCAGAGATGGAAGATGTTTCAATATCTTTAAAGGGATATCCAGGTACTATATTAGAGTTCAAATTTATTGAACATTGAAGATTAAGAAGCTTTTGTTTTAAAAAATAGTGGGACAAGAAACAAACTTATAATGCAAGAAATAATCAAAATAGACTTTGAGGCGTAACACACTTTTGCCTCCAGAATACAACAAAGTCTCAAAACATCCAAAATAAAAATAGTAAAATGGCTGATAATGCAACATACTATTATTGCTAATAAGCACTTAATTATTGCCATGAATTGTGTCATTACATGACATTGTTATTCATTAAATGTCATGTCTTTTTAAAGCACAATTATTGACATAAATTGTATGGTTACATTACATGACACAACTTTTTAAGGTGTTGTATCATTTTAACATAACTACTCTAATGCACCGACCCATCAAATATCCTCCCTTATATTATTTATTTATTTTGAACTTCTCTAAGCAACTAACACCTTTTGGGCTTCCATGTTTTATGATTTTGTGCAGAAGTACATGCAGCTCTTGCTGCAGTTTTATATGCAGACAAACATGCACCATTGCTAGCTGAAAATCAATTCGCAATTGCAACTCTACTTGATCCTCATTTTACAGATCTCTCATACGTGATTGAAACCAAGCATTGGCCTCCTAGTTTGGTTAGTTCCTTGCAACATTTTATCACACTTTCTTAGAGATTTGTGTTTGAATATTATAATACATTGGCAAACTCTTGTCAACCTTTATCATAGATTTGTAATATTTCATCGCCTTGGGACAAAATAATTATATTCATATATACATTCTTTTCTCTATAAGCCATAATGTTTTATTGGGATTGTAACTTTGTTTGATAGATGCCAAGCAAATTTATGGCTTTATTTCTGTAAGATAGTTTGATTGCTGCAAAGCTCTACCATCACCATCACCATCACCAACATCAACTATTTTATTTTAGTTACAGCTGGTATTTAGGATGAGCAAAATTCGATTAAAATTGAATTATTATGTAATCTACATTTGAACTAATTTAATTAACTTGATATTGTATCTATACTATTATTGACTTCTTAGTTGATATTAAGGGTAATTATTACGAGGATATTCTTTTCTTTTTTATATTTTTATATAAAATCTATAAAAATAATTTAAAATTTTAAAACTCCATATAAAATAGAACTTGAATCTATAACATTAATGTGTGTAAAGTTTTCACTTCGACTCTCTTTGGATGAGTGGTAACTGGTGAGATGGAAAATAATAGTGGCTGTGGGATTAGTTAATAACAGTGAGAATGAATCATGACAATTAATGATATAAAGCTAAATTTTAGGTATATATAAAATAAATAATTAAGAGTATATTTTTAAAATGAAATATGCTAAATAATAATTAAATTATCAAATTTATTAAAATAAAAAATTAAAATCATATTTTTATGTTAAATTATGAAATATATATTAAAACTTTATTTATAATTTTAGTTTAAATTTTTACTCACTTATAATGGCACATGCATGTGATTTTATGTGTTTAATATTTAATTAATTTTTTAAATATAATATTTTTATTTACAATAATTAGCATAGAATAATATTTCTTATTTGAATTACTAAATATAATTAAAATATATTAACGTATTAATTCAAATATTATAATATAAAAATAAAATAATAAGTAAAGCATTTTTAATATATTCAATCTACAATATAATTTTATTTTAGGTAATTAATACAAAGTAACATTATTAAAAATAATAATCAATTAACATAATTAACTTTAGCATTAATTAAGTGATTAGAATTCTATTAAAGTATTAGCACAATTTTTGTTTATGTGAATTTTTTAACTAATAGTTGCAAATTATAATTATAATCATCACAACTTTTTTCCCTTATAGTTCTATTTAAGTAGTACTTCTATTTTAAAATTAGCTTAACCTTCTTTTCTTTTCTTTTCTTTTTTTCAGTTTAAATTATAATTATTTTAAATGTATAATTATCACAATTTTTATTAAATTATAATTATTTTTAAATGTATAATTATCACAACATCAATTTTATTTTAAAATTTTTAACTAATAATTCTAAATTAAATATTATAAATACGGGCAAATTATAAAAATAGTCATTTTTATTTGCCTCATATTACATATTAGCCACTTATGTTTGAAATGTTATGTTTTAGTCACGTTATTATTTTGTTACGAAGTGGTCACTCTACTATTAAACTCCGTTACCTCCCTGACAACAATCCTACGTGGAAATCCAAATGAGTTTTAAATGCCAACTTGGATGTTCGGTTGCTGGGATGAAAATACGTTTTTAATGAAATAAATTTAATTTGGACTGTCACGTAGAACATCCAAGTTGACATTTAAAACCCATTTGGATTGCCACGTAGAACCGCCATTAAGGAGGTAATAGAGCTTAACAATAGAGTGACTATTCGTAATAAAACAATAACGTAAGTGACTAATGTTGAATATTGGCAATATCCCACATTAGGAAAAGATAGAAAGGGAGGGGGTTTGGTTTGTTATATATAGAACCCCTCCCCCTTTGGTTGTATCAGCCCAAAATCTTCTCCTTTGTAATATTTCTAGAGGAAATATTAATTTGGTAGTGTCCGAGGACGTAAGCTAAATTGGCCGAACCTCGTTAAAACTCTGGTATTTTATTTCTTATTTGTTTGCTTTTATTTAATAGCTTTATGTTGGTTATATTTATTTAGTTATTATTGCTATAAATATCTAAGTGAGTTCTGTCTAGTTGTTGGGTTTTAAGCGGGACCATTGTGACCCCTCCAATTTAACTGGGAATTTTCTTAGTATAATTGTTGGCATAATAATTATCTAAATATTTCTGATAATATTGTTATTAATATTATCGTCGCTTCCGCAACAATTGGTATCAGAGCCAAGGTTTTGTAGTATGCTCTGTGTTTGCAGCTTAGTCTGATCTTACACATCAGAAACATTTCCTAAAGCTTGTGGGTATTCTGCATTTGGTGGCTATTAAGTAGAAGCTATGGCAAAAATGACAGAAGAAAAACCATCCATATCAACAACTTCCACTTCGTACATTTTGCCGAGGATTGGAACTGCAAATACGAGATTTGTAGTGGAAATTTTTGATGGAACAGGTCATTTCGGCATGTGGCAAAGTGAGCTTCTAGATGCCCTCTTTCAACAGGGTCTAGATATTGCCATTGAGGAAGAAAAACCAGAAGGGGTTGATGATAAAGAATGGAAGACCATCAACCGATTGGCATGTGGTACAATTCGATCATGTCTTTCCAGAGAGCAGAAGTATGCATTCAGTAAAGAGACTTCTGCAAGTAAATTGTGGAAAGCATTGGAGGAGAAATTTCTGAAGAAGAACAGTCAAAATAAGTTACATATGAAGAAAAGACTGTTTCGTTTCAGTTATGTTCCTGGTACCACGATGAACGAGCACATTACCAATTTTAATCAGCTGGTGGCTGATTTGTTGAATTTGGATGTGACTTTTGAAGACGAAGACTTGGCGTTAATGTTGTTGGGATCGCTTCCTGAGGAGTTTGAGTACCTTGAAACTACTCTACTTCATGGAAAATCGGAAGTAACTTTCAATGAAGTAACTGCTGCATTGTATAGCTATGAACTACGCCGAAAGGATAAGTTGAAAGGTTCAGGTGAAGCAGCAGTGGAAGCATTGGTAACAAGAGGTCGTCAGCAAAGTCAGTCTAAGGGGAAGAGAAGAAAGTCCAAAGGTCGAGCTGTTGCCAAAGATGAATGTTCTTTTTGCAAAGAAAAAGGACATTGGAAGAAAGATTGTCCAAAATTGAAGAAAAAAGGGAAGACTCCGCAAGATGCAAATGTTGCAGAATGCAATAGTGAAGCAGAGTCAGACTTTTCTCTTAGTATGACATCTTCAACATTATATGCAGATGAGTGGATCATGGATTCTGGTTGTTCCTATCATATGTGTCCCATTCGGGAATGGTTCTTTGAATTTCAAAAACTAGATGAAGGGGTTGTTTACATGGGTAATGATAACACATGTAAAATAGCCGGGATAGGTTCAATTAAACTGAGGAGTCATGATGGATCTACTAGAATTTTGCGGGATGTACGATATGTCCCAAAGTTGAAGAAGAATCTCATCTCTTTGGGGTCGTTAGAATCTAAAGGCCTAGTTGTGACAATACGAGATGGAGTTCTTAAAGCAACTTCAGGAGCATTGGTGATGTTGAAAGGCATAAGAAAGAACAATCTGTATTACTACCAAGGTAGTACAGTGGTCGGGACAACAGCAGCAGCAATTACGAGTACCAAGAAGGACGCTGAGGCAACACAGCTGTGGCATATGCGTTTGGGCCATGCTGGTGAAAAATCCTTGCAAACTCTAGCCAAGCAAGGATTATTGAAAGGTACAAAGACTTGCAAACTTGAATTTTGCGAGCATTGTGTTCTGGGAAAACAACGAAGGGTGAAATTTGGCACTGGGATTCACAATACTAAAGGTATTCTGGATTATGTGCATTCTGATGTATGGGGACCGTCCAAGACTCCATCACTTGGAGGAAGACGTTATTTTGTCACCTTTATTGATGATTTTTCCAGACGAGTTTGGGTGTTTCCTATGAAGAACAAAGATGAGGTGCTTGAAGTTTTCCTTAAGTGGAAAACTAAAGTTGAAAATCAGACAGGAAGGAAGATTAAGGTTCTCCGATCAGACAACGGTGGAGAATATAAAAGCGATCCTTTCCTAAAGATATGCCAAGATTGTGGCATAGTAAGGCACTTCACCGTAGGTGGAACACCGCAACAGAATGGGGTGGCAGAGCGTATGAATCGAACGCTTGTGGAGAAAGTTCGATGTATGTTATCTAATGCTGGATTAGATAGAAAGTTTTGGACTGAGGCTGTGACGTACGCTCAACATCTCATCAATCATTTGCCATCATCTGCTATAAATGGCAAGACTCCTTTGGAGAAATGGTATGGAAAACCTGCTACTGATTATGACACCTTGTGCATTTTTGGTTCTATTGCATATTATCATGTGAAAGAATCAAAGTTAGATCCAAGAGCAAAGAAGGCTCTATTCATGGGCTTCAATGCTGGTGTTAAGGGATATCGTTTGTGGTGTCTAGAGGCAAAGAAGATGATAATCAGTAGGGATGTTACCTTTCATGAATCTGCCATGTTGAATAAGGTAAATCCAGAAGGAGTGAGTAGTACTTCACAGCAGGTGGAGTGTACTCCGCAGCAGGTGGAGTTTGAGCAGAGTGTGGTAATTCCAGCAAAAGGTACCACTAGTGATTCTTCATTGGCAGATGCAGAGTCAGATGAGGAAGAGGTTTCTACCCAAGAACCTCAACAGCAATCAGAGCCAATTGCAGTCAGAAGGCAGAGACGAGAAATTCAGAAACCTGCTCGTTTCACTGACATGGTAGCTTATGCACTTCCAGTTGTTGATAATATTCCATCCACTTACACCGAAGCCATTCAGAGTTTAGAGAATAATAGATGGTTAGGTGCAATGGAAGAGGAAATGCAATCTCTAGAGAAAAACAAGACGTGGAAGCTGGCACAACTACCAAAAGGGAAGAAGGCGATTGGTTGCAAATTTGAAGACACTATTGAAGTTTGTGTTATGAGAAGATGTTCGAAGATGTGGAATATCGCCAAGGTGGAGATTTGTTGAATATTGGCAATATCCCACATTAGGAAAAGATAGAAAGGGAGGGGGTTTGGTTTGTTATATATAGAACCCCTCCCCCTTTGGTTGTATCAGCCCAAAATCTTCTCCTTTGTAATATTTCTAGAGGAAATATTAATTTGGTAGTGTCCGAGGACGTAAGCTAAATTGGCCGAACCTCGTTAAAACTCTGGTATTTTATTTCTTATTTGTTTGCTTTTATTTAATAGCTTTATGTTGGTTATATTTATTTAGTTATTATTGCTATAAATATCTAAGTGAGTTCTGTCTAGTTGTTGGGTTTTAAGCGGGACCATTGTGACCCCTCCAATTTAACTGGGAATTTTCTTAGTATAATTGTTGGCATAATAATTATCTAAATATTTCTGATAATATTGTTATTAATATTATCGTCGCTTCCGCAACAACTAAAACGTAAAATTTTAAACATAAGTGACTAAAATGTAATATGAGGCAAACGAAAGTAACTATTGTTGTAGTTTTCCCTATAGAATTGTTAAATGTGAATTTAGTAATATGATGAAAAATAAAGGACATTTATATATAAAAATTATATTTATTTAATTAAAAATTTTAGATTTTTATTATTTTTAATTTATCGAATTATATTCAATGATTTTATAAATTTATAATTTTAACAATTAACAATATATTATGTTATTTTTGAAGTAGAACGTTTAAAAGATATAACCAAATTAATTAATTTCAGTTAATTAACACATTATCAATTAATTAATATTACTTTTATTATTATAATTACATAATAATACTAATAAATTATTATTCTAATGTAGATTTAGTAATATAATTAATAATAATAAAGTATTATTGTAAATTTAAAAGTTTTTCTAAACTCATGCTTATATTAAAATTTTGTAAAAGAAATTATTATTCATATTTGTATTATTCATATAAAAATATTTAATTATAATAATTTTTTATTCTTATAAATTTTATAATAATAAATTTTATATATTTATTAAATTACTATAGAAATCAAAGTCATATATATTTCAGAGCCTCATGTGATGGCCTGATGGCCATAAGATATTCATTGTTCCAAGTGTGGCATGGGTTCTAGTCACGTTGGTTGTTCTGGCTTTGCCTTGTTATTGTAATTCACAAAAAATATAGTTTTTATATAATTCTATGAAGCCTATAACTTAATATAAAATATATAATAAATAGACTTTTTTGTTAAAAAAATATAAAAAACATATTTGTTTTATATAATATGAATTACTTCAATATATTAACAATGTTGTTTTTTTACGAGGTAATAAAAATAATTAATGTATGATGAGCATGTGGTAAATGAAATGCTGGTTCATTTTTGTATTTTAAATGTTCAATTACTTTTAGTTAATTTATTTATTTTACTTTATTAATTTAAAGTGATGAACTTTTTTTTATTTTGGGTTTTAAAATTCTTGTTTTCTTTTTCAAAATTAATTCATTAAGCATTGTTCAATGCATAGTTTTTTAACACGAATTTCCTCTAATACCGATGATAATTTTGTAGCATATCACAAATTTTTTTTAACACCATTAGTGTTTTGGGTAATTTGTACAACAGTTAACAAGTTTAAGTATCAAATTGAACTTAAAAAACTTTAGGTACCAAATTAAGAATGAAGTGTCAAGTTTAGATACTAAATTGGACAAAAGAAAACTTAGGTATCAAATTAGTAAAATGTATTAAATTCAGGTACTAATTTAAACAAAAGAAATCTAAATACTAAATTAAGAAAAAAATGTTAAGTCCAAATACCGTCATAAATTTATGCTTGGCACGACTAAAAAATTAATTTACCACTCATCGAACTTTTACAAACACACATGGTTGTAGGTACACTAAAAGGCAGAAAATTAGAAGAATGATTTTTTTTTTGTAAATTATACTCAAGATTACTAAATTATTAGTAAATTTACATTTTGATTATTTAATTTTAAAAAATTACAAAATGATCATTGAACTATTAAAAATTTTCATTGAAAGCTTTTATTTAAGTGGGTTATTAAGTATTTTATTTTAAAAAGTTCAGCTAGCGAGCTTCAAGCGACAATTTGATAATAGGTATGATGGATCAGTACTTATCGATGAGTAGAAGAAAATACCCTAGATCTAAGTTGATCTGAAAATCAGTATCAGAGATCGGAGACGAAAGTTATTTGAATTTTAGTTCGCAAATTTATAGCATTCAGAATTGTTTCATGGAATAAAAAAATTTGAATTGTAAAAAAGAAGGAAAAAGAGAGTTCTTGATTGGTGCAAACAATGTGAACAGAGAAGGCCATACAACAACGGTGTAACAGTCTAATGACTTAAATGAAAATTTTGAAATAGTTCAATGATTATAATATTTTAAAATTTAGTGGCCAAAATATAAAATATTGTATGTAAGTTTATCCTTTTTCTCTGAGTTCAACAATTAAAAACTGAATTAACGGAAGGGAAAGATTATGTGCTCATAGATGAACGGCCAATCAATCTAAACCGGGTAGCATTAAGTAAATTGTAACACCCCGAACCCGAGGCCGTCGCCGGAGTCGAACACGAGGTGTTAACAGACTTCAAACCACTTAAAAAAAAATTTCTCAGACAAGCTGCCAGTCTGCGTACTAGTCGCTTAAAAAATCATATCTTGAGTTCTGAAACTCGAAATCCAGTTCCGTAAATTTTCCCTGAAACTAGACTCAAATGCCCATCTACATATTTTTTTCTATAATTTTTGGTCGAGCCAATCAGTACAGTTTATTAGTCAAAGTCTCCCATGTTACAGGGATCGACTACACTGACCTTTGTGCATTACAACTTGGATATCTCCCTGCACAGAGCTTCAATACTGATGCCGTTTGTTTCTATAGAAACTAGACTCAGAGAGGAATCTATACATATATGGAATGACTCCTAATTATCTCTGGTTAATTTATAATGAATTTCCAAAGTCGGAACAGGGAATCCAGTAACTGTTCTGGCCCTGTCTCACGAGAACCTGAATATCTCTTAACATACTGTCCATATGATAGTTTCGTTACTTTCCTATGAAAATAGATTCATCAAGGTTCGTTTACATAATTTATTCATTATTTAATTTAAATCCTAATATTTTTAGTGATTTTCCAAATCTACATCACTGCTGCTGCTAGCATCTGCCTTTAAGGTAGACTTTACCTATTTCATAGTTTCCATGATTCAACTAGCTCTTTTAGCATAAATAGCACAAATTATGATAGTGATTAACCATTCCATACCAAATGATTATAACATTATGCTCAAATATATATAAGCCATTTTCGCATGGCTATATACATTAACCAAAATATTCTTCCGCCACTAGTCTATTTTATACATGCCATAAGACAATCCGAAACGTAGCAGTACCAAACAGTGGATAGTGATAGTGTGACTAGTTGCTGACGATCCCCGAGCCTGTAGCTTCGCAATGAGATCTATAAAACAGAGGAAACAGAGTAAACGGAGTAAGCATTACAATGCTTAGTAAGTTTTAAGAAGTGTCAACAGATAACAATCAAATTATAACATAGTTGTTCGTATTTTTATTTCACTCTTCCTTCAGGCATACCATCCCTTTACCGAATATGCACATCTCATCATATACAATAAGCAGATAAACTTTCACATAAAAGTGAGCTCATGTGACATAGATATATCGTATGATTTCACATCACCTCTCACACTGATCCGATGTCACATAATCATAGGAATAGTCTCATAGATTGCTCTCGTATGCATCACATAACTACCTTATGATTTAGTGCAAATCAAGCTCACATATAAACTTGGAGTACATACCTGTTTAACCTTTCGCATTGAATATATTTATAAGCAATTCTTATTACGAAGTCTTACCCGGACATAATCCCCACACGTAGTCATCGGGTCTTTAGAGCTCGGATATAGTACAAGCACGAAGCTTAAGGACACTAATCAGTGATAATATTCTCGCATAAAGCCTGCGGGGTTTTAACCCGGATATAGTGCTGACACAAATGCCCTTCGGGACTTATCACATTTATGCACTTTCACATCCATCACGTTGGCCACTCGGCCCTGTCACATATATACACTTTCACATTCACACATCGGCCATTAGGCCTTATCACACATATACACTTTCACATTCATCACATCGGCCATTAGGCCTTATCACATATATACACTTTCACATTCATCACATCGGCTATTAGGCCTTATCACCTATATACACTTTCACATTCATCACATCGGCTATTAGGCCTTATCACATATATACACTTTCACATTCATCACATTGGCTATTAGGCCTTATCACACATATACACTTTTAGGCCTTATCACACATATACACTTTCACATTCATCACATCGGCCATTAGGCCTTATCACATATATACACTTTCACATTCATCACATCGGCTATTAGGCCTTATCACCTATATACACTTTCACATTCATCACATCGGCTATTAGGCCTTATCACATATATACACTTTCACATTCATCACATCGGCCATTAGGCCTTACTATCATTTCATATTCGAATACTCATAACTTACAATATCACGATTTAGAATTCAAGTATGGGTTTAATCAATAGCTTATGAGCAACTAAAACAAGTTTATCAAGGTTCACAACATAATCTCAAATTCAGCACAAGCTGTTTTTCCTGAGCAATAGTCACTAAATTATTTATAACTGGAGCTACAAAACTCCAAATCACTTTCCGTTAATTTTCCCTGAATATAGACTCGTATATCTTCCATCCATATAATTTCCAGAATTTTAGGTTTGGCCAATCAATACCAGATTTTTCTTAAAGTTTCCCCTGTTTCACTGTTTGACTAATCTGACCACTCTTCACTAAGAATCAAATTTCTCATTTTACAGAATTTAAAATGTGTTGTATTTGATTTCATTTGAAACTAGACTCATTAAGGAGTCTAAGCATATAAATTTTATCTTATAACCATTTTTGTACAATTTATAATGATTTTCTAAAAACCGAACAGGGGATTTCGGAGTCATTCTGACACCGTCTCACACAACTTTAAATATCTCATTATCGGAAATTCCTTTGCTTACACGGTTTCTTTTATAAGAAACTAGACTCATTAAGCTTTAATTTCATGTCTCATTCAGCCTCTAATTCAAAGCCATAAATTTATGGTGATTTTCTAAAGTCACGTTACTGCTGCTGTCCTAAGCAGACTATTTCAAATTACCCTTGAATTCCCAAGCTCAAACACTTAAGAACTTACCATTTGAGCTTAGAACATATCATGGCCACATCATATCTTATTAAATCAACTCATCATGTCCTATTATAATTGAATTTACTCAACGTTTAATCGCTTAAAACTTACCTCGGATGTGGTCGATCAATTTCGGCGGCTATTCAATGACCTTCGATTTTCCCTTGTTGGACGCCTCTCCTTTAGAGTCTTGAGCTTAAACAAATAAATTAACTCACTTAACCGCTTTGCTACATATATTGGTATCCACATTTTAATGATTTTATGACATACGAAATGACATGGTAAAATTTTCATCTTGCTACTTTATGTTCTTAGCTATTCGGCTAATAACCTCATGCAATTACCATACTATCAATAATCTAATCACACATGCATATGCATACTTGGACATTCGGTAATCACCTTTGCTAATTTTAAACTCAACATCACATAAGCTCCCAAGTGATGGCCGAATGCTTCATTTGTTACCCAACTAACCATTCAACAACCTCAACCTCATTACCACCCTTTTATGCCTAATTATCTAAGTCAAGATAAGATCATCAACATGCCTAACTATAGCCGAATGTGCAACATTAATCTATCATCTCCATTTCATTTAACACTTAACATTTACCACATATCAATTCACCAAACTCTCCATCTATTCATGCTCTCATATTCGGTCACCCATACCCATACTAACCATATAACTAATTAATCCTAGGGTTAAACACAAGTGCAATATTGAAGCACCATGGCCGAACCTTTATGAAGTTGCTAAGACCCCTCATTTCTACTCCTCACACACTCTCACATCCAAACCTTTTTATTAAACACTCAAGCTCAATCATCTTCATGCCTCATCACCACAACATCAAAACACCAACCAAGAAAGACAACACCCATGGCCGAATATCATCTCCATCACATAGCAAGATTTAGACCATGGGCTAGGTAGAACTCAAACTAACAACTAAAACATGCATGCATCTCATGGAACATCATCAAACATACCTTAGCCTAGTTACATGCATGGCCGAATCTCTTCAACCTTTCTTCTTCCTTCCTCCTTCAAATTTTCAGCCAAGGTGTTAAAGGATGAACACCCTTTCTCTTTTTTTTTCTTTTCTTTGTCTAGTTACGGCAAAATGGAGGGGGAGGGATGGATGAGACAACTTTGTTTTCATCACCCCTCCCTTTTCATTACTTAATTACTAACCCTTTTATTTATTGTTTCTAACATAACACACTAAGCCAACATGTTCCCAACATGTTTCCACCCATAGCATGGCCAGCCACTAGCTCAAATTTTGGGTAATTTGACATGCAAACCCATCATTTTCATAACATGCATTAATAGGCCACTTCTCATTTGCCTAGCACATTTCTAAATTTTCTCACATAAGTCCTATTTAATAAAATTCACTTACAATTAACAAAATTCAAGCATGAAATTTTCACACATGCATATATACATATAATAAGCATCAAATATGATGGCTAATTATTAGTATGACTCGGTTTTGTGGTCCCGAAACCACTTCCCGACTAGGGTCAATTTTGGGCTGTCACATAAATGGTCTAATTCTGCTCTCAGTTCCTATATTTTTTCTAACTTTTAAAATTTAGTACTTCTAACTTTTTTTACCAATGTACTTCTATTGTTAATTTATTTTCAATTGATAACACCATTATATATAAATACAATTTAATTTTAAGATCAATACTTTCAATATTAAAATATCATATATTCGAATTTAATGAAAATATATTAACAATAGTATTAATTAGGTTTTAATTTTCAGAGATAAATTTATGAAATAAAGGGTAAATTACATTAGTAGTCATTTAATTATATTTTTTTAATCACTTAACTATGAAAAAATATAAAATGGTCACCCAATTATTAGTAAATTTTTTTTAGTTACCTAATTATAAATATTTACAAAATGGTCACTCAAGTATCTTGAATTTTTAGATGTTACATTAGCCAGTTGGTGACAAACAAAACAAAAGTAAACAGTTGGGTGGCCATTTTGAAACTTTCCATAGTTAGGTGACTAAAAAAGAAATTTACTAATATTTGGGTGACATTTTGTAGCTTTTCATAGTTGGGTGATCACTAATGCAGTTTACCCAAAAAAAAGATTGGACTAAACATACAATCTTGAAAAGTACAGGGACTAAAAGAAAATTTAAACCAAAGTAAATATCTATATTCCATTAACAAATGATTAAAAAGCACGTGAATGTGAGTGAGTGATGAATATGATTGATTCTGCTCTGAAAAACAAGAAACCAAAATAAAGGAATTTTCATACGAATTTATTGAATTGAAAATTTAATAAATGTCTATAAATTGGTTGAGATTTGTTTCCCCCTCTCTTAAAAAGCCCTCTCTTTTTCATCTCTGTCACTTGCCTCCTCCTCCTTCTTCTTCTTCTTCAGCTGTGATTGTGGCAATGTCTTATGATAAAGAATTGGCTGCTGCAAAGAAAGCAGCCTCTCTCGCTGCTCGTCTCTGTCAGGTTTCTCTTTTCATCCAAAAACTCATTTTTTCTCTGTATTATGTGTTTTGGGTTTTCAATAATTTCCTCATATCCTTTTTCTTTGGAATTATCGACTGTTCTAATATTAGGGGTATTGAAGTCACTGAATTGAGTCTCGTTTATTTTTTTCAAATAAATTTATGCTTTTCGTTGAGAATTAAGATATGTGAAGCTGTGTATATATAGAATTTGAATTTGAATTTTGGGTGTTTGTTTTAATTTCCAGAAAGTACAAAAGGCTTTGCTGCAATCCGATGTTCAATCAAAGAATGATAAAAGTCCTGTAACTGTTGCTGATTATGGTTTGTTTCTAAATTGCTCCTTCCTCTTTGGTTCTTTCACGTAACATTACCAGTTTCTTTATTTAAAGTAATATGCATCTTGGATTTGAAATGGTTCCTATCCGGTAAAAGTATCATTGAAGCATTGCATTTTGACCCTTTTGCTCCAAAAAGAAAAACAAATTAATGTCTTGTAGTAAGATTAAAGAAAAAATTGGTCCTTTCTAGTAAAAGTTTTATCCATTTCTATAGTTAAAAATTGGTCCGTATACGTTATGTTACATGGCACATCACATGTAATTGTCTGGTTATTTTTGAAGAGTAAAGCTGGATGAAGTTTTTAATAGAAGGACCAATTTGCTCTTTGATCTAATGTATAAGGGCTAATTTGTTCATTTTTTAAGTAGAGGGGTAAAAAGCAATCAGACTCCTAATACAAGGAATTTGCTCTTTCTACATGTTAGCATGTTACTAGGAATTTAGTTGTTTCCTGCTTTTATTAATTTTTTATACTAGGAAATTATGAGCCGTATGAACAAAATTTTCTATGAGATGCAATGTTATTGTTCTGGTGAAAACAAAATGGCATAATTGTGATATTTTAGTTTTTCTGTTTGATGAGCATATCTCAAGTGTGAACTGATCACCTTGCCCTTTAATGCATTTGCTTGTTTGAGTGTTGCCTCTACTTTTACATCCTCTATGCTCCTCTGCGCTATCCGTACAAATCAAATTTTAGGCTGAAATAGATAAAAGTACCATGGAGGCCTTTATATTAGGAGTCGGATTGCATTTTGTCTTCTCTACTAAAAAAATGGCAAATTAGTCCTTATACGTTAGATCAGAGAGTAAATTGGTCATTCTGTTAAAAATTTCTTTCATTTCTACTAATAAAAACTGGTCCCTATATGAGGTACATATGGCACGCCACGTGTCACTGTTTAGTTATTTTGTTAGTCATGCCAGTTTTTAATAGTAGAAATGGATGAAAGTTTTAATAGAAATTACCACTTTGCTCTTTGACCAAACATACAAAGACTAATTAGCTCATTTTCTGAGTAAATGGTGTAAAATGCAATATGACACCTAATACAAGGGCCTCCATGGTTATTTTTACCGGGGGAAATATGATCACAGCTTGTATTTATTATTTAATGTTCAACTTGTTAGTCAATGCACCTATCATATGCAAAATTCGCAGGCATTATCTAATTTTATGAAATTTGCTTTTTTTTTTTTACATTGATTATCCCTAAGAAATTTCTGTTTTAAGTATATATGCTGTTCTTGGTCCCATCATCTTTCAACTTAAGGGTTGACAGAAAAGAATCCTTAACTAATTACTAACATGTTTTCATGACATTTTTATATTTTAAAATTTTCATCAGGCTCACAAGCACTGGTTAGTTTTGTGCTGCAGCAGGAATTTCCTGATAACTTCTCATTAGTTGCTGAGGAGGTGAATCTCTGTACTTGTGAATAATAGTTTCAGCAGCATGCATCAGCCATCTTTTTTTTTTACATCATAGAATTCTTCTTTCCTTCTAAATAATGTTTTGGTTTCTCTTTAGGATTCTAAAGATCTTCGCAAGGATGGTGGCCAGGAAATAGTAGAGCGCATTACAAAACTTGTGAACGATTCTCTAACTAGTGATGGATCATACAATGTTACTTTATCCACAGAAGGTGTTCTCAAGGCCATTGACAATGGCAGATCTGAAGGTGGTTCCCAAGGTCGACACTGGGTTTTGGATCCTATAGATGGTACTAAAGGGTGAGCTCTGAAACTTTATATTTGACATAAGTGATTTTGCTTTAGTCATAAAGAAGTTGATGTCTGCTATAATAATTATTCATGTGCACTGAGTGCATGTTTATGATATGCCTTATCCAACATGAGGTAGTAACTTTCCTTTTCACTCCTTAACTCAGCAATGACTACTGCAGGGGGATGTTTAGGGGCATACCTTAACAGTACTATATGCAAGACAAACCATAATTCTGTCTTGGTCTTGCATGGCCAGGCCTTTTAATTTAGTGCCTTAGAATTAAATGACCGATCATCAACGAACTCTCTCATGTATATAACTTTTGTTTTATCTTTGTTATACATGTTATGTTTGGATTGCTTTGCAATTTAGTGTGAAAGAAATGGCTAATCTTTTTATTTTTGCATAATAATGATCTCTACCTTTTTCCAATTATAAGAAATGATACTTTTTCTCATTGTATGTTCTTTTAGATCAACTTGATGACTTAGTCTATGTTTTTTTGATATTTTACATTGTAGTTTTCTGAGAGGAGATCAATATGCAATAGCATTGGCTTTGCTAGAAGGAGGAAAAGTTGTCCTGGGTGTGCTGGCTTGTCCAAATCTTCCACTAACTTCCCTCAGTGATGCTGGTCAGCATTCTCCAAATAATAAAGTTGGCTGCCTTTTCTTTGCTGTAGTAGGTGGTGGAACTTATATGCAGCCACTTGATGGTTCTTCGGCAGTAAAGGTTATAACGACTTATTATAATTTTTTGCTATTAATCTCAGTATGTATCTGCAACTTATACAATTATATGGGATCTCCAGGTGCAAGTAAGTGCTGTTGAAAATCCTGAAGAAGCATCATTCTTTGAGTCTTATGAAGCAGCACACTCCATGCATGATTTATCTAGCTTGATTGCCCAGGTACTCTCCCTCTTGCTTTCTCTACATAGATATAAATAGGTAAAAGTATCATGGAGGTCCCTGTATTAGGAGTCAGATTGTATTTTGCCCCCTCTACTCTAAAAATGGGCAAATTAATCCCTATGCGTTAGATCAAAGAGCAAACTAGTCTTTTTAGTTAAAAATTTCATCCATTTGTATTATTAAAAAGTGGTGTGGTTGATAGAATAATTAGATAGTGACACATGGCATGTCACATATACATCATACTGAAGTATATGGATAAGTTTTTAACAGTAAAAATGAATGGAATTTATAACAGAAAGACCAATTTGCTTTTTGATCTAACATATATAGACTAATTTGCCCATTTTTTGAGTAAAGGGAGCAAAATACAATCCAACACCTAATACATGGCCTCCATGGTACTTTTACCAATATAAATTTAATACATGTATATATACACACACTAACGCTTTTGGATAATGTATTGAAAACGTTGAGATGTAAACAGAAACTCGGCGTCAAAGCACCACCGGTTAGAATTGATAGCCAGGCAAAGTATGGTGCTCTATCCAGAGGAGACGGAGCCATATATCTGCGTCTTCCGCACAAAGGGTATCGAGAAAAAATATGGGATCATGCTGCTGGGTGTATTGTTGTGACTGGTACGTACCAATTCCACTCCATCATCTGCTACTATCTCTCTCAAAGTTAAAATGCGAAGGATTAGTTGGCTGACATTGGTTTATTATTCTGCCCTTTCAGTGTTGGAACCTTTCGGTAAAAATACCATAGAGGTTCTTGTATTAGGAGATAGATTGCATTTTGCCTCCTCTACTAAAAAAATGAGCAAATTGGTCGTTGTACATTAGACTAAAGAGCAAATTAGTCTTTTTTGTTAAAAATTTTATCCATTTCTAATGTTAAAAATTGGCATAACTGACAGAATAACCAGACATTGACATGTGACATGCCACTCATGTTGATGCATAGGGTTTGGTTTTTAATAGTAGAAATGAATGAAATTTTTATAGGATAATCAGTTTGCTCATTGATCTAACATCCAGTGATTCATTTGCCCACTTTTTTAGAGGGGGCAAAATGCAATCGGACTCCTAGTACAAGGGCCTCCATGATACTTTTACCAAACCTTCAACCACTCACCCATCCACTAATCCACCATCTGTTTTCTAACATATCTGTTTGCAACTCATGATTTTCAGAAGCTGGGGGTGTGGTCACAGATGCTGCAGGGCAGCCATTGGATTTTTCAAAGGGAAAGTATCTTGATCTGGACACAGGCATCATTGTCACCAACCAGAAGTTGATGCCATTACTGTTTAATGCAGTTAGAAAATCTATCCAGGAGAAAGCTTCATCTTTGTGATTCATTTTAGAGGCAGGCTTCATCCTTTCCTCCTAACTTGCTCTGTTAAGCTGGTTGAAACTTGATTATTTTTGCCTTCAATGCTTGAACTTTTATCATTCTTCTCCCCAATGCTCATAGGAAGATTTACATTTAGCATGCATGAACAAGAATGGGACCAATAAATCTCATCTCTACAATTATGACAATGTAATTTTAGACTAGGAACTTGAAAGCATGGTCCTAGGCTTTGAGCCCTTCTCTTTGTCCAACCTGGCAATTGGGTTTAGGTGTAATTAATTAGATAAAGTAACAGTGTTGTTGAATACAAACGTATTACATTATTACTGAACTTATTTCATGGTAAAACAAGTGTGAAGTCCTCTCTTTGCCACCGTTTACCTTACATGGTTTAATAAGTAAGTGTTAATTTTGTACTTTGCCACTTACCCTTCCATTATTCTCTTACCAATTTTGCAAATGTTATGTGCCATCAACCGCTATTGTCAATGCAAGGTATAGCATGATCTGTTGCCACCATTTTTCCAAAAATAAAAAAAAATAATCCTTTAGCGTATTGGCCTAATTACACTTTAAGCCCTCCAACTTCAACTTAGATTTTAAATTACTCCATCTTCTACCTTTCACAAGTTATTTACATGCAAATCTCTTTAGTTTTAATCATAAAAATACTATTCACAAGGCGTGAACTACATCGTTGTATCCACAAAGTTTATTATTTATTCCGAAAATGATGGTTCATGTCTTTGATTAGTATCATTTCAGACATCGAAAATTTGAGATTATTATAAAAGTAAATTTGTAAAAGATTCAGCAATTTTGTAAGATGTTCAACAATTTGAGAAGTTGTAAGAAGTAGGTAAATTTTAATAAATTTGTAAGAGATTTAATAATTTTACATGAAAATTAGTAATTTGGTGAGAGATTTGGTAACTTTCAAAGAAATTTAGAAAATTTTAAGAAATCTTAATAATTTTGTAAAAAAAATAGTAATTTATAATTTGTAGAAATTAGATGAACATTACAACATTATAAGAAATTTAGTAATTCTTAAACTTGACAACTACTCTCATGTTCGACTCTAAAATATATATAAAAGTGTTGTTTCTTTATGGAGTTAATACACTTTTTGGAGTCTAAACTTGGAAACTACTCCCACATGAACTAATTTTTTTTTGTCCAAATTAGTCTCTGAACTTGATAATTATTCCCATAGAGTCTGAACTTTTTTTATTATCCAAATAAACCTTTGATATTTATTTGAAAACCCTAAAAATTAGACATCAATGTAAGAATAACAGTCAAATTCAAGGACTAACTTAAACAAAAAAAAAAAGTTCAAACCCAAATGTAGGAACAATTGCTAAAATCATAGACAAACTTAAAAAAAAATAGACACTAATATAGGAGTGATTACCAAATTTAGGGTCGAAGTAGTGATTTAACTCTTGTTTATAATACTTTTTAAGTGTAAGGAGGAATAAATGAATTTTGTTAGAAGTAGATGTGAATATAGCACTCACCTCATCTTAAAATAGAAATGGTTTGGTGTAACTAGGATAGTGAATGTGATAAATAAACAAGTTAATGATTAGGTCATAGGAGGAGCGAGTCCCGGGGAGTCATTTGGTTAAGAAACAAGAGGAGTTTTAGTTTCCCTTTCAACAGCCTACATTTAAGCAATTGTTTCCATCTAATTCACCATAATAAAAATCTCAAAACATCAAAAAAACTCAAAAACTTGTCACCTATAGTCTCTCTCAATTCTCAAACATTGTGAGAGATATTTAGTAGTAAGTTTTATAAAAAAAAATGGAAGATGAAAATGCGGCACATGAACATAACAAAGGAAGCCCCGAAAGCCCATGTGCCAAAAGTGGTGGTAGCAGCAACAACAACAATAATAAAGAGCAAGATCGTTTCCTCCCCATAGCAAACGTGGGGAGAATTATGAAAAAAGTGATTCCAAGCAATGGGAAGATATCTAAAGATGCAAAAGAAACTGTTCAAGAATGTGTGTCAGAGTTCATTAGCTTTGTCACTGGGGAAGCCTCAGATAAATGCCAAAGAGAGAAGAGAAAGACCATTAATGGAGATGATATCATTTGGGCAATCACTACTTTAGGATTTGAGGAATATGTAGGACCTTTAAAATTGTACCTAACCAAATATAGAGAGATTGAAGGAGAGAAGCTTAATCTTCCTAAGCAACAAAGATCTGAGCAAAAGCAGCATCAACAATCAAAACATGAACAAAATATAGCCTTCAACACCAATGTATACTCTTCAACAAATTTATTGTCTCGTCACACATCCTTTGTCCCTTCTGATCAACCTTTTTCGTTGCCTTTCTCTTCCAATAACATTCAAAAGCAATTACAGCAACAAGACCAAATTGATTCAGTGGGGTACTGGTAAGAACAACTGGAAATATGTTTTTCCAACTTTTTCCCTTCTTTTTTTTTTCCTTCTTAAATGCAAGTTTTTGCATTGCAATGTCAATTAATTTCATATACACACTTGGATATGTACTGTATTGTTATGTAATATTAGGGCATATATACTCTCATTCAATCAATAGAAATATATAATTATCTTGAAATGATTTGAGTATAATGTCTGCATATATGATTGTAAAGAATAAGCAATTCAATATCATGCATCCCAACGTTTGTTTCGCTAGAAATTAGCTTTGGTAAAATTGCTTTTTAGCTCCTTAAAATTTATGTTTTCACAATTCAATCCCACCCTTCTACTTTAAAAACTTCCACGTTTCCCTTGTGAACTAATATTTAGTTTACTTGTGGATTGATTTCTTAAATACTCAATGCATTTTCGATTTTTCTTGTGACTTTACATGAAGTTAAAGAAAGATAGCTGATGCTACGTTCGGTAAGGGTATTATTGCTTTTTTCACTATGTTTTAGTATATCAATTACCAATACATTAATTTTAATTGGTAATTTTTACCCCACTCGTATGGCTTATTTTTGGAAAAGAGATGGAACATCTTTTGCTTATTTTGAAGAGGTTTTTTTTTACAAGAGTTTTTACTTATATTTCTAATTTCAAGTTTAAATTTGTACTAACTATTTTTTTATGTCTAACTATTGTAATATATGTGTATTAAATTAGGTTTTTCCTCATATTATTACAATACTAATCAAACGTGGCATAAGATTTCATTCTTAGTACTATTAGTTTTTTTTCTCTGTCACTTTAGGATTTGGCCTTAATGTCGAAGGAAGATTATCATTATAACAATTAATGAATAAAAATAAATGTGAAATGCCAATGAGGCCTAGGCACAGTTGGTAAAGACACAGGCTCTAGGTTTTGAGTGCGCAGGTTTGAGACCTATTATGTGTAATTAAAGGTGTGGGTCTCCGAATCCCACCATGAGCTATTGCTATGT
Organism: Gossypium hirsutum; assembly: GCF_007990345.1. Lineage (NCBI taxonomy): Eukaryota > Viridiplantae > Streptophyta > Magnoliopsida > Malvales > Malvaceae > Gossypium > Gossypium hirsutum. The sequence continues at coordinate 1,156,727 of NC_053432.1, forward strand.
GTGGGTTTTAGTGTAATCAGTTAGTTTGTACTCTGGATTATTTCAATTCGTAGTTTGTGTGTTGTTTTATGTTTTCCTTGGTAGGAATTGAATTGGAGTGTGCTTAAAGTGTTTTAAACTTGAATTTTTGGTCCCTACACAAAGGTTTCTAAGCCTTGGTTAAATGTACCAGAACTTTACAAGCCAGTGACCAAAATTTGGTCTCAAGGATATAAGTTCCGAAACATATGCTTTATGTGTTGGAACCTTAGTTGACAATAGCTAAACAAGTTCCGAAACATATGCTTTATGTGTCGGAACCTTAGTTGACAATAGCTAAACGCCTACAATACGGGGCATATATTTTGATATATTGCCTCAATGTATTGATACATAGACCTACGTAGCCTTGGACCAAAGTCACTGCACTGATTTGTGTGTTTTGAGTTCTCTGAAATTTGTATTTGGTCTTGAACACCCCCAATTACTCACGAAATGTTTTTAGGATAATTCTAAATCCTCCAAATGATTTTATCTCAAATTTACAATTTTATTAAATTGTTGCAAACTTTGAATTCCTAAATATTTTTTAGATTTTTGTTATATATGTACTTCGATGCCATCTTCCATTTGTATCGAACGTCAGAACGGGTGAAAGATATTACACTCACTCTAGGCACCCGAACCCTAGATTGTGGTGACAGAAAAGATGAAGAGAAAAGCTTAAATGAAGTGATCTGAAAGTGAGTTTTGAAGAGAATTAAAGAAAATGGTGGAAAATTGAGTAGGAAATGGAGAAAAATGGCAAAGGAAATGAAAAGAGAGCTTCATCTCTTGCAACACAAGAAATGAATGGGCACTCAAATTTTATTGATGGTATCAAAAATGAAATTTAATGGTGAAAATGCATCTCATCACCACATTTACTCATTAATTCTAATATTTTAACATTTACATGATAAAATTACTATTTTACCACTCACTTTAAGATCAATACTCTAAAAATATCCTTATTCTAACAAATTTGAAATAATTGAAATTCTCAAGACAAAACCAATTGATTTAACTTTATTTATTTTCATCCAACAATTACATGTATCGCGGCCCAATTGACACAATATATAGAGGTTAAAATATCCTTCAACTCTTTTTTACTTTTTGTATATTCAAAATTTAGTCCTTCTACTTTTATTTCAAGTAATTTAGTCCCTCTACTTTCGGATTTAGAAATTCAAGTCCAATTGTTAATACAATTAAAAGACAGTTAAAATATGCCATAAGTCCCTGCACTCTTGGTAAATTTAGAATTTAGTCTCTATACGTTTATTTCTAAGAATTTAGTCTCTCTAATTTTCAGATTTCAAAATTTAGATCCAGTTGTTAAAATTACTTTATTAAATTCAGGTTTATTAGTTCATCATTTTTTAGTTTTATTGCTACCAAGTGAGTTTTTTTTAATTTCAAAATATTTAAGAAAAAAAAACTTAATAGTGCTAACAGTTGGATCTGAATTTTAAAATCTGAAAAGTAGAAGAATTAAATTCTTGGAAATAAAAGTACAGAGGCTAAATTCTAAATTTACAAAGAGTACAAGGACCTATTGCATATTTTAATCTTAAAAGTCTTTTGTTAAATTCAAGTCCATAATAACGTTATTTCTTTTGTTATTTTAATTATTTCAAAATGTCACACTAATGTATTGAACAAAATAATTTTAACGATTCTAAAAATTGTGCCAGAATTTTTAAAAAAATAATAAAAGGACTAAATTCTAAATATATAAAAAAATACAAAGACATGTAGCATACTATAATCTAATATATAGTGTACAAAGTAGACAGATATAAAGTCCAAACTATCATATTTATATGAAAAGACATGAAATTATTGGAAAAAAACATACAAGGTTAATAAAGTCTATTAACAGTTTATTTAAAAGTGTTTAGTAAAACTTAATTGATAGTTGAAAGCTGATATATATATAAAATGACAAATGAGGGCATGACACATTTTATTATTACGTATTTATTTGTTTGTAATACTTTAGCCGTTATTGGGTGAAATTATTGAAATAAAACACTATTACCAATGAATTAAAACAACCATTATGGAAACTAATTAGTGAATATTTTTGAAAATTTAAATAAACAAAATTAGTGATAATTATGTCATACTCTAAATAAATTTGTCAAGTAGCATATTTCAATTAATATAAAGTTGCATATAAAATCATTTTACACAAGTAAATTGAAAATAAATTAAGAATACATAAATATTCAAGGATGAATGGGGTTGATTGAAAATTTCTCGTGACAATGTTGATTTTTATAGATTTACCGTGGAGTTTTTTTTTTTGTTAAATTTACTTTGGACTTTGAACTTTAAAGTGAAAATGAGAAAATAGAGGCTATTAATATTTTGGCATATTAAGTTTGAGACATGTGACAATGGGAGTAATTTTTTAGCAAGCACGGACAGATATGTCATTCTACATATCTTATTCCCAATCACCTGTTGAAAAAAGTTGTTCATCTCAGCGTTTTTTGTTTTGGAGGTTTTAGCTCAACAAGCTATTGCAAAACCCCATTCACCAAACACTACAATTAGAGGATTTGACTATTCAATTCTCTATTTGTGCCCAAATCAACTAAAAAAGACTCAAAACTCTGTTTATCAAACACCCCTGAAGTCTTTTGTTAAATTGAAGTCCATTACAATGTCATTTGTATCGTTACATGATTACTAGGTGAAAATTTTTATCATTTCCAAATGTCACACTAACTAGGAGTGAAGTTGGGAAATTAATTTAGGGACCAAAATATGAATAAAAATTTTGGAAAGTCAAAGTGTAAATTTACCATTATACTAACTTGTGATTTCCTAGAGATGATATAAACAATTTTTCATGTTTTAGGAGTGACCAAGATCACTACCTGCCCCTCTCTTTCTCCATCCTTGACACCAAAACATTGAATAGAATGGTTTTAATGATTTTAATAATTATACTTAAATTTTTAAAATCGAAAAATAGAAAAACTCAAATTCAAATATACATAGACTTAAAACATATTATAATCTATAGTAGATAGATACAAAGTGGAAACCAAGATATTTATATGAAAAGATAGGGAGTAGAGAACTAGAAGTTGGAAGTAGGGTTAGAAGAAAGGAGCCAAGGGAAGAAGCTTTGGAGTGTAGCAACGTCAGCTCTATAGTGATTTTGAGTGAATTCCAACAAATCAGACCATGTGAAATCAGGATACACTCTTGGCCCTCCTGATCTGCACATTAGATCTTGTGGGGGTCTCACTATTTTGTCTTCTTTTGGGCACACAAAGTATACCAATGATCTCCTCTCCCTCTCCTTGTTCACCACTGCTCTATGCAGGCAACTCTTGTATCTTCCGTTACATAATGCCTACAGTACACACCACTTTTTCAATCATACATATTTTATCTATTTTTTATTCAATTTAGTCCTTATACATTAGATGAAACAATAAAAAAATTAATTTTTATACACCAGCATATGCTACTACACCACATACTGACTATTTATTTTGTTAAACACGTCAATTTTGAATTGTAAATACATGGGGACAAACATATATATTTCTCTAACTTTAGCTTTGGAATTACGTTATTTTCTTTATCTTCATTCTACAACCTTATATGTCATTCCACAAGCTATTAGGTCCCACAAAGGTTTAAAAAAATCTTAATTTTGGTCGGGTAGAGTAGAGCAGGACTGAAATTCAAAATCAAGATTTTACTCATGAAAATTCTTCTTCTTTTACGTGTTCTTTTCAGGGGGGAAATAAAGCAACTGTTAATGTACGAAAGTTGGATTACAGTACTAATGAGCTACTAGTATCTTCAATTCCTCGACTAAAATAGTACGGGGTAGTCGTTACCCTAAAATAGGTTAAATGATTTAGGAGGTCCTTATATTATAGGGATTAGATCAATTTAATCCTTATATTATTAAAAAGAATCAAATAAATTCAAATTATAATATTTATTTGAAAAAAAATTCAATTGTAGTTAAGTTCTAAACAAAAAAAATTTTCATTTACAAAACCACAAAAAATTTAAAATATTAATTTTGTTAAACTGTAAATATTAATTCTTTTTCAATTGGATTTTATTTTATTTTTTAATAGTAAAGAATTTAATTAATCCATTTAATAGTAGAGAAACTAATTTGATCTAACCCCAATAATACAAGGAACATTCCCGTACATTCACCCCTAAAATATATCAATTAAATTAATAAAGTGGATTAACGTCTTAATTAAAGTCATGTATAGTAAGCAATTAATTGATGCCATTAATTACATACCTCTTTCCCTAAAGTCACCAACTTTAGGAAGTAAAAGTACTATAGAGGCCCTTATATTAATAGTTAAATTGTATTTTGTCTCTTTTATTAAAAAATGAGTAAATTAGCCCCTAAACATTAGATCGAAGAGTAATTTTGTTCTTTTTGTAAAAATTTAATTCATTCGTATTATTAAAAACTGGCATAGCTAATTGAAGAATATGCTAGTGACACATGTACCTCATGTAGATGTATAGTGACAAATTCTTAACAGCAGAAATTGATGAAATTTTTAACAGAAAAATTAATTTTCTTTTTTACTAAACATATAAAAACTAATTTACCCATGTTTCGAATAGAGGATAATCTAATAGCTTTTTACCGGGTTAAATTAGTAGTGGAAATTAGAAATGCAGCAAAATGGACTTACCATGAAAGTATCACCAATGTTAATGACAAAGGCATCTTGTCGAGGTCGAACAGCATACCATTTGTTATTGTTGAAAACTTCGAGCCCTCCCACTTGATCTTGGTGAAGAATTGTTAAGGAAGTAGGATCAGAGTGAGGGCCAGTGCCAAGGGTGAGGCCAGAATTATTGCATGGGGGATAGTAATTACACCTCATTATTGAATTCCCATCTTCGAAAAATTTTCTGTAGTGTAAACGATCTATCCCCAAGCTGATTGCCAACAGTTCGAATATCAGTAGCGACAGCTCCCTCATCTTTTCACAATACTTTTGGTAAATCCACCTTCACATCCATATACAACCTTATTATTTATCAAGGAACTCAACTATTTTGCTTTGTTAGTAAAAGTATCATAGAGATTTATGTATTAGGAGTCGGATCGTATTTTGCTCATTTTACTTAAATGGGTAAATTAGTCCCTGTAAGTTAAGTTAAAGAGCAGACTGATATTTTTTTAAAAAAAATTATCTATTTCTACTATTAAAAACTGTTGTGGCTAACAGAATAACTAGACACACTTATTGGCATATAGGGATAAGTTTTTAACAGTAAAAATAATTAGAATTTTGAATAGACTAATTTGACAATTTTTTAATAAAAGAAACAAATTGCAACCCAAATCTTATTATATAATACTTTTACCTCACTTCGTTTTCTATATATATAACTCGTTTCACTCACTATTTTTACAGTCATATTTTAAAAAATATAATGAGTTATTTGGTCATCCAACTTTTCAAAAAAGTTGTTATCCTACATTTAATTTCTCCATCTTTTTTCATTTTTCAACTTGTATTATTTGTCAAATCACCATTAATTGGTTAACTTATTGTCTTAAATATAATATATATATACATATATTCGTCAATAAAATAAGCTAAAAGTATCACAGAGACCCTTGTATTAGGAGTTATATTACATTTTACTCTCTACATAGAAATGGGCAAATTAGTCCATGTATATTAGACCAAAGAGTAAACTAGTCATTTTATTAAAATTTGGTTTATGTATGTCAGCATGAGGTACACGTGGTGTGTTTGGTTATTCCATAATAGTACAAATGGATAGAATTTTTTAACAAAAAAATAATTTACTCTTTGATGTAATGTATAATGATTAATTTACCCCTTTTTAAATAAAAAAAGGAAAAAAATGCAATTCACTCTTATACTAAGTGTGATTTTACCATAAAATAATGCAGCTTATTAAATCATTTATAAAGGCTTACCCGGTTTGCTCAAAATCTTCCCCCAAGGCAGAGCTGAAATAATGAACCACAGAAGGATCGGAGTTAAGTCCTTGGTAGCCAAAAGAAAATGTTTCCTTCCATGGCAACTTAGCGGAAAACCGGTCAGCATGGGCAGCAGAATAGCCTGAAAAACCACCAGGCTTTCTTTGGAAACTTAGCTTCTTGTTAAGGGGTAACTTAAACACAGCATCAATCTCTTGGTAAGCAGCTTGGATAAGGTTTGAATCAACACCATGGTTTGTAACTTGGAAGAAACCATGTTTAGAACAGGCAGTCTTAACAAGGCCCACTGCATGTGCAGTAGCTTCTTCGTCTCCTTTGATGAACCCGCCCAAGTCTATCAATGGTTCGTTAAGCTCTTCTTGGGTGTGAACCAAGTCCCCACATGGCCATATGAACTCTGAGGGTAAACTTGATTGGTTTTGCAACTTGGATGGGTCAAAAAGGACACCACCCGTCTCATCTCTTGGTTCTATGGATGGATGTAAAAGAATGGTTGGAGAACCTGAATCCATTAAGACAGAGAGAGACATTTGGAATAGAGTGTTTCCAATAACTTAAAAATGAATGTCTTAAGCTAAAGTGAAAGTGAGTAGTACTAGGGAACAAGTGCACAACATCATATATTTATATATATAGATAGAGTGATAGAAAGACAAAGGAAAACAAAATGATAACATATATAATTTAAGGGTAAACTACACCATTAGTTACTAGATTATGGGCATGTTTTCGTTTCAATCACTTAATTAAAAAAAGTTACAATTTGGTCACTGAACTATTCAAAAGTTTTCATTTAAGTTACCGGACTGTTAAAATGGTTGCTATATAGTTTCTTTGTTTACACTGCCTGCACTAATCGAAAGCTATTTTTCCCCTTCTCTTCTACAGTTTAATTTTTTTCATAAAACAATTTTGGACTTTACAAATCTACGAACCAAAATTTAAACAACTTTTTTCTCCGACCACTGACACTGACCGTCAGATCAACTTGGATCTAAGGTATGTTCTTCTACTCATTAATTGGTACTGATCCACCTACAGATTACCGAATCGTCACTTATAACTTATTGGCGGAACTTTTTTTAAATAAAACGTAATAGTCTAATGACTTGAATAAAAATCTTTGAATAATTCAATAACTTAAATGAAATTTTCAAATAGAAGTGACTAAATTGTAACTTTTTTTAGTTAAGTGACCAAAACGAAAACGTATCCATAATTTAGTGATGAATCATACAGTTTACCCTTTTTTAAAAAAAAGTAACAGTCTAATAACTTAAATAAAACCATCTAAATAGTTCAGTGATTTAAATAAAAACTTTCAAATAATTTAATTTAAATAAAAACTTTCAAATAATTTAATGATTAAATTATAATTTTTTTTTAATTCAGTGATCAAATACAAATGGTATAATTTACCTATAACTTAACAAGAGGATAATTACAAAGGTAGTAAAAAAAATAATTTAATAAGAATAATAATTGTACTTAAAACTCAGAGAAGAAATCTAATATTAAATAAAATTCAAGAAAGAGATGTGAGATAATTTGATTTGACATTGAAAATTTCTAGATCTTATATAATAAAACAACAAGACATTTAACATAATCAACTTAGAAAAAAGGACAAACAACCAAATAAGCATGTTTTCTCATTTTAATATTAAACATGAAATTGAATTTTAATTAAAATTGTTTTGTTTTTAAAATTAAAAAATCGTGAGTAAAAATATTATGGAAGCCTTTATATTAAAAATTAGATTAAAAATTTTTTTTTATTTAAAAATAGATAAATTAGTCACTATATGTTAAATTAAAGGGAAAATTATTTCAATCTATTAAAAATTTTATTAATTTGTACTATTAAAACTGGCTTTACTGATGGAACAACTAGAAAGTAGCCACACATACTTTATGTTGATATATAAGGACCAAAAAGAGGCACGAGTCAAATTGCATTTTGCCACTTCTACTTAAAAAAAAAGTAAACTAGTCTTTTTTATTATAAATTTCATTCATTTGTATTGTTAAAAACTGGTGTAACTGACGGAATAATTAGAAAGTGGCCACGTGTACTTTATGATGATGTATAATGACCCGTTTTTAACAGTAAAATTAGATAGATTTTTTTTATAGAAAGATCAACTTACTTTTTATATAATACACATAAATTAATTTAACCGCCTTTTTAATAAAAAAGATAAAATACAATCTGATTTTTGATACAGATCTTTACTATAGTTTAATCCAAAATGTGAGATGAAAATAATGAAGAAAGGGGATAGTGAGAAAGGCCAAGGGCCGTCCATCTATTGGTAAGGTCGTAGGTGAAAGTTGGAAGATTGTTAGTTAAAGAGCGAACAACTTATGAGACGAGTGGACGTACGCCCTTTAAGCCCTTTTGGTCACATTGTTAAGATGACAACAAAAAAACATACAAACACCAACCATGCAGCTGCTGCTGCTTGCCTCCCGTCACTATCTCTTTATTTATTTTCCTCCTACCCCTCTTTGTCTCTTCTTCTCATTCATTTTTGCTTCTTCCCAAGGTCCCCCATCTTTATTTATTTTCCTATATCTATCCACTATTTCAATTAATTATATCCATATTCCCAATGGAGGGTATCTGTATTTTATTCGTAAGAGTTCTTCTATTAAATATCAGATTATATTTTATTTTTTCTATTAAAAAATAGGTAAATTAATCCCAATAAATTAAATTAAAGAGTAAGCGGATCTTTTCTATTAAAAATTTCAATTTAGTTCCACTATTAAAAGCTGACATGGTTGTGAACAATGATCTCGTGTTCATATATATAGACCAATTTTTAACACTAAAAATAAACAAAATACTTTCAACAGAATGACTAATTTATTTTTTTAGTAAAAAAAATAAAAATGCATTTTATATAGAAAGAATGACATTTTTTATATTATTGTTTGAAATCTTGTATAGAAAGATAATGTTTAAAAATTTTAATTTAAGTTCACTTGAATATGACTTAGTGTAAAATATAAAAAAAAAAGTGTGATGTGACAATGTAATTGAATTAAAGTTTAGTGTGAAAATATTAAAATAAAACAAAAATTTATCCATTTATTTTGTTACGGAGTTGGAGTCTTGGTCATCACAATATCATTCACTGCTTAGCAAAGTTCTATAAAGACTTTCCATTCAACAGTCATTCTCATGGTAAGGTTGGTCATATCGTCCGCTAATCTGTTCTTCTGCCTTAATACATGTATCACTCGAAATTCTTCCATCCGTTCTAATAAATCCTTTACTCTCTCCCCTAACAAGTTCTAATATCAAGTATGACCACTCAACAGGTTAATTATCTTTATACAATTCATGTCTAAGACAATTTTCTTAACTCCCTGAAAGCTCCCTATAACTCAGCTTTCAACACTGGGCAAATTTCTATTTTACGGGAAGACCCCAATAGCCAATGTCCCCCGTTTGTCTCTGGCCACTCCCCCTACTACAGCAACGAACGAATTCACTCCCACAGTTGCATCAGTATTTAGTATATTGATTTCATTATTAATAATTATGTAATTAATAAATGAAAAATTGAAATTAATTTTATATGTTTACATTAAGAAATAATGTAGATTGAAAAAGTAAATAGATATGTACACCATCAATCATCAAGCATATAACATTTTTAATTAATTTGAAATCCTGCCATCAATGCATACAGATGCATGAAAGGTGACACATTTGCATAAAGACAAATTCTAATTAATTCTTACATTGTTATATATATGGCTAAAATTGGCCCTCCAATCCCTACAACACTATTTTCCTTGTTATACAAAAAATGATATGTTTGTTTTTTCTTTTATTATTAATTAATTGTTGCTTAATTATTTTTATCAATAATTTTAAATGTTAAAATATGTTTTAAGTTGCCGATTGAGTCTTAGTTCGATTGGCATGAGTATTATTACTAGTGTAGGAGGATGTGAGTTCGAGTGTGCATTAAAGCGTATTATCTTCCTATTTATGAGTTGGGGAGGGGTTATGGATAATTCTAAATATTCTGTTAAAAGCAATAGATATGATCAAAACTTATTATAAACTGTTATAACGTAATTGAAATAATTAAAAAGTATTATCTATTTAAATTAATTAATGACATTATAAAAATAAATAAATCGAATTAGGTAAAAAATTAAAGTAAATATGAGTTAAAAACCAATTTTTAACATAGTACATGCTCAAAAAAAAAAACGAAAAAGCATGTCAATCTCCAAAATTATTTTTCAATGTGAATTTGTTACTTTAATTCGAATCCATATAAATATAATTTATTTTATTTTTATTTTTCATATTTTTATTATAAAAAATAGTTATCAACCATGTTTTTATATTTTCATTATTAAAAATATTTTTTTATTCAATATAATTTTAAAATTTTAAAAAATAAAAATAAAAGCTAATTAAGTTTAAGTTCAATTGGTATAGACATTATTGTCAATGTAGAATGACGTGGGTTTGAGTGTGTTAAAGCGCATTATCCTTCTATTTATGGGTTGGGGAAGTGTTATGGGTAGTTCTAAGCATTGTATATATAAAAAAAACAGATATGATCAGAATTTACAATGAGATTATTCAAATATAAAAAAAATAAAATTGATTTTTAAAAATTGACTGACTTTTTTTATTTATACAATATAATCTTCTCTTTCAGACTATTAAAATTTTTTATCATTTTATATATATTTATAACTATTAAAAATGTAAAGATGTATTATAGAAAAAACCATATATTTTATTTTTAAATATTTATTCTAATTTAAAAATGTTTTTAAAGATAAATAAAATAAATAAATAAAATCGAAGCAGAGTGGAACGGAACGAGACGGGAATGGATGCATACAACATCAATGGCAAAGGTAGTGATCTTCAAGACTATACATTCATAGTGAAATGGGGCGAATAGTAGAGCAGAGCAAAGCATACCAACTGTGAAGTAGTAGTGAATTTAACAACATTCACCCTCGCGTCACTTCATTATGATCCTAATCTTATTCTAACTAACTAATCCTAATATTTGTAAACAGATGTATGATTTTGAAGATAATTGAGAATGAAATTCCGAAATGGAGAATTGGTTAGGGTTGGGTTGGTGTTGTACATAGCAAAAAGAGGTAGGCATGGCACACACAACACCAAGTTGACATAGGAAGGATGTCTTCCTTAATCACACTAACACCAGTACTGCCATAATTTCTAGATTTAAAAAGGCCCCACTCTTTCCAAATGTTAAAGAATAAAGGTCGGAAACCCCTAAATTAATCTACTTATTTCAACCTTCAATTTTTAGATTTTTAAACTTACATTCAAAACGGATAGAAAAATTAACATGTATTAACCTTGTTGCCGTAGCAATTAGTTTTTTAGTTTGTTACACATGAATTGTCATGTCAACAATTAGTTTGTTAATTTAAAAAAATTAATTAATTGTTAATATGACTTGCACATAGAGTTCTCTATAGGCCAGACCACCCGACCAAACCTAAAGGGAGGATTTGGACAAAAAACGAGGCTTATTTTTTAAATGGGTCGGGCTTTAGGTAAGTTTTTTTAGCTTGACCCTGGTCCGGATATATGTCTTTTTAAAATTTATTAGAAACATTTATTTTAATGTTTTTAATATTTTTAATATATTATATTTTTTAAATTTGTTTTATATGCCAACAAGTAACTGGGTACAATGATAAGACATATTACATTCCAAAAGGAGAATATAGGTTCGAACCTTTAAAATGACATTGTTAGGAGGGGTAGCTAGAAACCTCAAACATGAACGGTAAAATAGACTTGAAGAAAAATTAATATGAATTTAACATCTATAATTTGAGTCGAGCTTACACAAAAATTTAACATCAACAAAATTAACAGGCCCTACTCTGTGTTCACAAAGAAAAACATAAAAGGCCCCTTCTCTGTTTGTGATGCTCTTATAAAGTAAGACTATATCAAATTAGTGCTATCCACGAAATAATTATTTTTTTAAAAAAAAATTGCACATTTATCTATAATCTAAAATAAATTTATTTATAACAAGAATTATTATATTTATAAATAAAAATCAAATGGATTTATATAATAAGAATTTAACTTAAATTATGATAATTCACTTAATAATAACTTTTATTACTATTTTTCAATCTAAAATTAATTTATTTTGTATATAAAATTTTAAAAAAATATTATTAAAATTAAATCAGACAAACTAATCGAATCAGTTAAAGGAAAATAATAAGCTAGGGCTTTTTTTATATTTAATTTTTATTATGGGCCTAATAATAATTGGGCTTAATATTTACCAAAAACAATTGTGCTTTATAATGATCTGTATATTTTAAAAGTCCAACATTTAATTAAAATTTTTTAAATAAATATTATTTTATATGATAAATCGATTAAATTAGGATTGAATCAGTTGAATCAAGAATTAATAATTTGACTGATTCGATTACTGATTTAATTTTAAAATCATTGCTTTAGACCCTTTTAGATCCTAAATCTTAATCTAACTCTTTCCTTTAAAATTATAAAATTTTAAATTTTAAATCCTAATCCACCGAATCATAAATCTAATTGAAAAAAAAACATAACGTTACTATTACTTATTACTAATTATTAATTTTATTTGATTAATTTATACTAATTAAGATTAAAATATTATTAAGGAGAATTTATGTAATGTTAATAAGTATTTGATATTAATTAGAAAGTCTTTTAAAAATATAAAGTGACACATTTTTATGAGTAAATTACTAAAATTGTCACTTTTGTTTATTTTAGATTACATTTTGTAACTTATGTTTGAAATGTTACGTTTTAATCACTTATGTTAACGTGTTGTAACATTTTATTCACTGAACTGTTAATTATCGTTAACGGTGTAAAGGTAAGTTGACGTGACACGTTAAATCATCATTTCAAATAAAAAAATTAGATTAAATTATACAATTGGTCCCCATATTTTTTCGTTTTGAGAAATTTTTTTTCTTTTATATTCTTTTAACTTTCCTTTTTTCTTTCTTTATTTATCATTCTCTCTTGCTTCTCTCTTTGTTTTCCTCCTTCTCAATCTCTTTTAATGTAATTTTTCTATATTTTTCATCTATTAAAACTAAAGGGGAAGAAGAAAAGGAAAATAAAGAAATAAAAAGAAAAATTGAATTGTTCGAAAAAATAAAAGTATAGGGACTAGTTTTTAACAAATGGAAAACATAAAAAAACTACATTAAAAGAGATGGGGAAGGGAAAAAAACAAAGGGAGAAGAAGAAGAGAATAATAATAAAAAAAGAGTTAAAAAAACATAAAAGAAAAAAAATTTCTCAAAATGAAAAAATATGGGGACCAATTGTATAATTTAACCTAAAATTTTTGTTTGAAATGATGATTTAACGTGTCATGTCAGCTTACTGTCATATCGTTAGCGACAATTAACAGCTCAGTAATTAAAATGTTACAACACATTAACGTAAGTGACTAAAATGTAATATGAGGTAAAAAAAGTGACTATTTTGATAGTTTACCTCATTTTTATTGGATGCCTAAAAAGTTACTTTTTAGTATATCCTAATATAATTAAACTCTAATAATAAATAAAATATTGAATTACTTTATATCAAATTATTATGTTTTAATTTTTAAAAAATTAAAATGAAAAAAACGCTTTAGTATTAAATAGAAAATTTTACTTATTTATATAATAAATAATTTAACATTTCATATAACAAAGTTCATAAATAATACTATTATATCTACAAGCTATTGTTATGAAATTATTAGTTATTAAGAAAAGAAAAAAAATGAAAATGAAAAGTTTAATTTACCATATATAAAAAATATGTATGGTTTGTACAAAAGTTTTAATAATTGTCATAATGTGTTAGATCGAGGGCTTAACAAGTTAGACATAGAACCCATATGAGTAGAGTCGCCGCTAATAATTTGAGTTAGGTTGGTTAGTCGCTTATTGCCTAAAGTCTCAAAAACAAATTAAGATATTCCTTAAGCTAGACATAGAATCCATATGAGTAGAGTCGCCACTAATCATTTGAGTTAGGTTGGTTAGTCGTTATTGCCTAAAGTCTCAAAAATAAATTAAGATATTCCTTAAGCTAGACATAGAACCCATATGAGTAGAGTTGCCACTAATCATTTAAGTTAGGTTGGTTAGTTACTTATTGCCTAAAGTCTCAAAACTAAAATTAAGATGTATCTAAGGAATAATATTAAAACTATGACTTGTTCTCGTTACTAAATATGGATTCGGGAATATGATTATGTGTAGGGAAGATTATAGCATCATACAATGCTTATCTGAAGATAGTCCTACATAATAGTTTTTTTTTTTTTTTGCCAATGTTGTGGTTCTTAGGAAATAAACCATAGACTATCATCTTCATTTAGGACTATTTTTTTAATTTATAAAATTCTTGTGAGCTGAAAACATAAATAAGACTTAAATGTAACTTTTTCAAGAGGAGTTCATGACGAGGAGAAGATGGAGCGATGGTGGTTGAAGATCCAATGAATGTCTTATGGCGAAAAACTATGTAATTTTTTTCATTTAGTTTCTATAAATAAAACCATGGAAACCTTGGCTGACAATTTTATTTTAATTACCTCTCTCCTTATATATCTGTTTTGTAATTGTTTATAATACTTATATTATGTAATGTTATAATTGTGATATATATATATGAGATGATCCATAGTTGATCAATTAAAAAATAAAAATTGTGGTAATGAGAAAATACATGTGTTGTATTGTTTTATTCACTTCTTTAAGTTATTCGATTACTGTGAGAAATATGGTAATGAGAATGTGCATGTCTAGGATTGGCTTTGGCTAGGAAATACTTGATTTTTAATTGGTAAAATTTGACTCACCTCCCTTTTCTAGAATCCTACATGATGCAGGGTTCACATTCACCTCTTCGGTTTTTACATCAAAAGGAAAATTGTGGAGAATTAAAATTGTTCATTTTATAATTGATTGATTCTTGTGAATAAATGAATGTGAATATTATAAAATTACCATAGCATGCCATGCATATATTGGAAGTATTTCATTTAGATTAGGTAAGAATGCCATTAAGACTATTGTATGATCATTCTTGAAAATAGGATAAAAAACCTTGCATGTTGTTTTAAAATTTGAGTGGGAGAAGGTTCTTAAACAAGACCTACGACCTTCATTGATGGTCTCTAAGTAATAGCATGATAAAGTTTCGAGTCGACTCCTATCCTGACGATACCCCAAGGTAAACTTTATCATGTGGGTTCACTAAATGAGATTTCCTTTTAAGGATAATTAGTCATGCATGACTCTCAATGAGATTATCCCAAGATACTCACAAATGAAAGCATGTTCATAATGGGTGTTGAGTCAGTGGTTACACATTCAAGATCTTCTCTTATTAATTAGTTTCCCAAGAAACGCTATTTAAGCTAGAGATGATGGCTAAACATTAAAACGGTCATTGGCCCATGTGGAGTCTTAAGAATTAAGATTCATGAATTGATTGGATGTAATCCATGTTCTTGCTAGTTAATCACGGGACATTAAGTCGACATGATTGATGGGTGTGAGAATGATCGTAGCAAAGGAAAAATATTTTTTCAAGGTTTTAATACAAGATGCATGCATTATACTGCATTCTTGATATGTTGCTGAAATGAAAATATTTGCTCAATACAAAGATAGTAATTAGTGAATATTTATTTATTTTAGTTCAAATATGTCTTGTTATAGGCCAATTTTGGGCCATTTTTTAAGATAACTCGGGCCCAGTTACATTTACAAATTAAACCCAATACAAAGTGGTCCACAATAGCCCAATACATTACCCAAAACAACAAAAACCCATCAGACCAAATACAACTAACCCCTACCCAATACCATTAACCCATTTAAACCCTTAAACCTATTAAACCCTAACCCAACATCAGACCCAATACAAAACAGCCCAAATTGAACCCAAACTAACCTAAACCCAAAAGCCGACAAGCTCACTAACCCAATAACCCCAAATCCCATCAGCTAACCTTAACCCTAACCTGCAACGCCGCAACCACCCCCACTTGCCCCTGATTAACCGGCCACCTACCCTCTGACAGCGCCACTCCCTGCACCATCGGTCATCTCCATCGCCGTTCACCTACAAGGAAGAGACAGAAACAATATTATAATGAATGTAAAGGGTTATAAAACCCGAATGAAATTTGTAAAAGGGGGTTCTTTTTTTCGAATATTCAAAAAAAAAACCTAAATAATACAAACACAAATCTATATTGAGAAGCAATCTAATCAATATCCAAGCAAAAGAATAGAACAAGATCAAACACAATATCAAGAAATCGAAGAGCAAAAAAATAGAAGAGGTTGATCTATTCTCTTTTTCTTTCGATTTTGTTTCTTTTATTTTTCATATTACAAATTTATTAATTTCAAGCAACAAATAATAAAAGAAAAGGGACTCACCTGAACCCCGAAGACGCGAGGATTGAACTCTTGCTCCGTCGTGGGAATTGTCCCCAAAGGGGAAGACGGGGTTCCTTCTTTCACGCTCTTGAGGTTAAAAGAGCATTGTATTTGGATGTTCTAATGACCAGGATTAAAAACCCCTCTTCGAGCAACTCCGATCGCCCCTTACGGCGACGTGACGGCGGTGGCAACGCTGGGTTCTCTAACCCTAGCAGAGAAAGAATATGAAAAGGGGGGAGGGGTGTTCTGTTTAGGAAAATGAAATAAAAAGAATAAAAAACTGGTTTAAAGGATGCAGTAAAACAGTGCCGTGCTGGCACTAAGGCCACCAGCGATTGAAACGGCATCGTTTGTTCGCATGACCCGATCCATACCCGGGAAATCCGCGCGTTTCCCATTATTGGGATATTCACGCGCGAGGTCCCTCAGTTCTGTGGAGCGCTATAAATTGGTTTTTTTTAATTTGTTAAATTGGGCCACAAAATTTTCTAAACTTTTCAAATTAATCCCAATATACTAGAACTTGGGTACGCGCCCAGGAATGGTTTTTTTTTACATGGTCCTCCTATTTCGTTTGCGCGTGCAAGTTAGCCCATGTCTCTTTTGTTTGTTATTTTTTTTTTACTTTGGGTTCACCCCAAATATTTTGTTTTAGTTCAATCTAATCCCCCTTTTAGTTATTTTTACTACTTTATGGTTAAAATTAATTGATCATGATTAATATCAATGTATAATTGTATTATATATATGTAAGCATATTTAATGTATGTATGTGTATTTATTTATATAGTATATTTAATAATCATTTTGTTGTATTGTTATTATCTCTAATGAGTACATATTTCATACATATATTTTAATACTATATTTCGTATACATTTTTATATATATACTACGTACATATGTTTTCTAACAATTTTTTTATTATATATATTATCATGTATATATTTTGATATTATTAGTTATATATAATTTTCATATACTATTTCGTGGATATATACTTATATTATCCTTATTATTATTATTAATATATATTTTATTGTATAGACATGCTTTTTACTATTGTACATGATTATAATTTATTTTTAACATATTATTGTTTTATTTTCTTTATGTCATTATTATTTTTAATACATGCGTATATATATATTACGTGTATATTCTTTTAATAGATAATATATATATTTCATATATTATTCTTAACTTTGCATTATGTATGTATTTTTTTATATACTACTATGTAAATGTTTTTAATACTCTTATATTCTTATACTATGTGTACTATATGTATTATTATTTTATTATATGTATTACGTATATGTTTTTTTTATATATCATATTATTCATGTATTTTATCATACATGTATTTATCTTTAATATATATATTTAGGTATATCTTTATATTAGTATTATTATTAATATCATTATGTTTTCTTTCAACATTATAATTATGCATGTATATATTATATGAGTGTTTTAACATTGTATTGTATACGTATTTTCATATATTATGTGTATATATACCTTCTAAATATTGTATTTTTATACAAATCATGTACCTATTTCGAATATTATATAGCATATTTCTAATACTATTATTATTTACATATATATATTCTACGTACATATTCTTAATATTATTATCATATATATGTATTCGTTGTTTCCATTTCATGTTTAATTCTAGTATTACATTTAATATTGCGTGTATCTTTATTGTTTTTAGTATGTTTGTCGCACTTACATTTGCCTCAATGTGTTTCTAGTTATGTTATTTATTTATTTTTATCAATTTGCTTTGCATTACCTCAAAAATCATATTCTTGTTTCCTAATTAATAATCAAGGTAACGAACCGATTTAACACAAAGTCACTGATTTCATTGCTATGTTGGGTGAACATCAATCGACTCGTGTTGAAACGGTACGTCCTTCTAAAAAAAAGAAAAAATCAAAAAGATTGAAACATCTTGTCTTTTCAAACGGATCACGATTAAATCTTATATTGAACTCGTATTTTTGAAAATCAAGACAACACGTGTTTATAAGATACCAATTTTGGGCGTCGTGAGGGTGCTAATACCTTCCTCGTGCGTAACCGACTCCCGAACCCTAATTTTTCTCTGGATTTTAACGTAGACCCAAACTCAGCCTTTTATTTGTTTTAGTAAGAGATCTAATAGGTGTCTGATCACACCTAAAAAAAAAGGATCGGTAGCTACTTCTTGTTTATTTTAAAATCAAACTTCAGTTTTCAAGTTTTCAATAGATCGCCACAATTAGCGACCAAGCTAAAATTTTCACGTCGCTACAGCTGGCGACTCCGCTGGGGACCCGCATTTTTGAGAGTCAAGTCGAATTAAACGTGTGTTGTCAAAATTTTCAAAATTCCTTGCTCAAATTAATATTTAGTCGTGATCCTAAAATTGTGTTTTTGAAAAATCATGCATTTGCATTGTGTTGTATATATTCTTCTAACTTGTTTTGTCCGGTTGTTTTAAAGCTTTAAATTCTTATGATTTTAGTTTTGGTTTAGTTTTTAAATAAAACGTAAAGGTTTGTGAGTTTCTCCCCACACACCGTGCACGTGCATTCTTGCATAACATGAGTTCTATACCCGGGCTCCATCCGTTTAAGTGAAAGTAAACGCTATGCCTTCGTGAGTTAACTCGTCCCTCTGCACAGGCTAGTGAATACTTTCGGATTACATATGACTTATGCTTTCGTGAGTTAACTTGTCCCTCCGTATAGGCATAAGTAAATGTAATCCCTTGAATTGAACTCGTGAGCCTATGATGGGCTACGACCGAGGTTACATACTAATCTTAGTAGATGACAGTACGGACAATTCGAGTACCTATCTAGAACCGAAACTGCATATAGTGAACCGTACGAGCCACCTAATTAGAGCCATACCGAACCTCCGTCCGTTAATTGTCACCAAAATAAATACACAGGAGAAACGCCTCTTGTCTCTCATTTTCTTTACATTTACACTGTTTATGCAAAAGAACTGAATCGGATAGCTTAATTTGTTTCTCAATGTATAATTGTTGTGGTTACTAACCAAGTTTGTTTGTTTTCATTCTTATTTTACATCATGCATTATAGGCATCATATTAGGAAGGTGTTGACTAGAGATTTGGTTGCCAAAAAATGGGTTTCTAATGGAAGAGTTAATTATACAAACAACCGAGAAGAATGCCGTGGTTCGAGACTGGTCTCTAAAAACTCAGAAAGGAAAAGGGGATAGTCTAGTTGAGGGATGTATTGCTAATCTGCCCGAGCACGTAACCGTGAATGTTTGCCAGAATAACCTTGAAGATTTGGTTCAGGTTTGGAATCAGTGGAATTCGGACACTAGGGGTATCTTCACCGAGAGATATGGAGACATAGCCAATTTAATTGCTGTCAACGTAGACGAACGATTGATCCAAGCCATAGTCAGATTTTGGAATCCGGCTTACCAATGTTTTACCTTCAATCAAGAAGATATGACTCCGACTATAGAGGAGTACGTTGCTTTGCTTCGTGTTGAAAATGCGCAATTCCATAAAGTATATGTGAAGGAGCCTAAGCCGATGACCTTCAAGAAGAAGTTAGTAAGATTGACAGACATGGCTGGCGCATGGGCCGAAAAATAGATAAAGAAGAAGAATGAAACCATTTGCATTCCGTGGTCTTCCCTACGAGATTTAGTTCTGAACCATCCCGACATGTTGAAAAGGGTAAATCTATTTGCTTTGGCCATTTACGGTTTGATCATCTTCCCGAAAGTCCTTGACACATAGAAGTTGCGGTGGTGGATTTCTTCGAAAGATTAAAGCAAGGAATCAACCCTGTCCCGACTATCTTAGCCGACACTTTCAGATCCTTAAACAATTGTAGGAAAGAGGGGAAGGGACGTTTTATCGGACGCCCGCAGTTACTAAATGTATGGATTTTGAGTCACTTCTGGAAAGTAGAGCGCACACCGTTCCATATGTTTTCAAAAATATTTTCCCCGTTGGAAGCTTATCTCAAGAAAGAATGGCCAAAGGATGTCACTGAAGAACATTGGGTTTTAGTTTTTCAGAACCTTCGAGATGAGGATATAACGTGAAGAGCACCGTGGATACGCCATTCGGTTCTGCTATATAAGGTCGGTGATCAAGATTGGGTACCACTACTCGAGTTATAGGGAGGAGTTGGATATGCCCCGCTATTAGTCCAAAGACAATTTTCTTCGTGACAATTCATACCCGCCACTGGAGGATTAGCACAGTCCGAGTTCGCTTTTGCGGGTGAAGGGTATATGAAGAGGGTCCGAGACACTGCAAAGTCTTAGAAGAAAATTTATCTGATGGAATTGGTTCTATATGCTGATACCCTCACTTAAGATTACGATATCTGGAGGAAGCAACGGGTGAATAGTCAGCAAATCTCGTCAACGAACTACACCGTCCAGAATCCTTTCTCAGAGGAAATGCCGTCTGAGCTAGAAATTGCAAGACAAGAATTTGAACGAGAAAAGGCGAAGATGACTCGGGACCTTAGTTCTCTTCAAGAAGAAAACTACCAATTGAAGACCGACGTTCAAATTGAAAGATCCTGAACCGAGAAAATGCAAAAAGAGGCTGAAGTCGTAAGAAATGACTTAAGAGATCTTCATCTAGAAAATAAGAAGTTAAGAAGCACAATAAAGAATAGTGGGCTGGGTAAGTCGTCGGCAGAATGGAAGGAAGAAATAAGAACATTAAAGGCGGAATGGAATTTTGGAAAGGAAAAGTGAAGAAAGAGGAGGAAAAGGCTGCCCGGGCTATGATAGAACTGAGGAAGAAGAACGCCGAATGTGAAGCTGTGTCTACTGAGGTAATGACTAGTCGATCCAAATGTCAAGAACTAAAAGAAAGGATATGAGAGTTAGAAGATATGCTGCAAGATCGTCAACAACAGCTAGATACTCTCTTAAAGGCTTTGGAAGAAAAAGATAGTCAGTATGATAGAGACGTTCGTGCTTACGAAGAGGGCCTCCAAGAAAAAGAAATACAACTTAGCTATTTGATCAATGAAGTTCTTGGGGTAGCCATGCACGTGGTACAATTATCGAAAGAAGCTGAAATTCTCATTTGCCAATCCCCTCTAAGTTAAAGATCAAACATATCAGAGTTCTTAGCGCGAGTAAAGAAATACAGCGATATAGCTAGGAAGTTTGTGTAATAGCTGAATCAAAAATGGTAAAATATTTTGTAATGAACTCTTTTAATGAATGAAATGCCTAAAATAGGGGCTATCTTGAAATCAACACCAACTTCTTGCATTTCTTTCATGATTAAACATTCATTTGACATTTATGCATTCATTCATTCATTCATTCATTGCATATCCCATAATCGTTCGCTGAGGTTAAAACATACAATTCGCAGTTGTAATACCACGAGACTGGAACCGCGTCATTCGTATAGAACGCGTCGACAAGCTAGGGCAATGGAGGCTGAATTCAATGAAAGAATCGAAAGAATGGAAAGAGTTCAGAGGGAATTACAAGAGCAGTTGGCCAAGTCGCAGCAAGAGACAAGAGATTTAATGGTGAAGTCTCGAGAAGAATCGCTTGAACAAAAAGACCAAATGGCCAATATGATGGAGATGATGTCAGCTTTAGTTAAAGGAAAGGGACCCATGCAGAGCCCTGACGTCGAGGAACCTCGATCAAGAGCTAATCACAGTCAAGATCTGCTCTATCCCCCAGGATTCACTCCGCCGCATGCCCACGCATCACAAAGAGGGTACACCCAAGGGGAACCCACAGACCTGGAGCAACGGACGGTGCCACCTGCTCACATAGGGTAAGGAATGTTTGTATCAAACCTGGAGGCTAGTCCTGCTGATCCACTCGTTCCAGATTTGGACGATCCAGCAGAAATAGCCAAGTTGAAAACCGTTGACCACGAGGCTCAAGAGAAGTACAGGAGCTTAGAGGAAAGACTCAAAGCAATAGAGGGTACTGAAGCCTTCTTTGCACTAAGTACCAAAGAGCTCAGTTTGGTGCCCGATCTGGTTCTGCCTCCGAAGTTCAAAGTGTCTGATTTCGAAAAATACGATGGCACGAGATGTCCAAAAGCTCATCTTGTTATGTTTTGCCGAAAAATGACTAGTTACGTAAATGAAGACAAGCTACTCATACATTGTTTTTAGGATAGTCTAGTAGGATAGGCTCTTCGGTGGTACAACCAGCTTAGTAGGGAAAAGATCCGATCCTGGAGAGACTTGGCATCAGTATTCTGTGAGTAATACAAGTATGTATCGGATATGGTGCCAGACCGGATGACTTTGCAAATGATGGAGAAAAAGCCGTCAGAAACTTTTAGATAGTATGCGCAGAGATGGAGGGACATCTCGGCCCAAGTGGAACCCCCACTAATAAAAATGAAGATAACCGTTCTCTTCATCAACACTTTGAAAGCGCCGTTTTATGACAAATTAGTAGGAAGTGCCACGAAAGACTTTACGGATATTGTAATATCCGGTGAGCTTATAGAGAATGCCATCAAAAGTGGGAGGATGGAAGGTTCAGAAAGTTCAAAAAGGGCAGCGCCCATGAACAAAAAAGAACCAAAAGCCCATATGGTGGGAATGGGAAGCCGTTATACCCCTAATCCATATCCAAATCAACCCCGACCTCGAAATTATCCACCTCCGAATTTCTATTATCCTCCTCAGACCCCTTACTACCAAGCACCACCTCCTTCCTACCCTGTATACGCTATGAATAACCAAAGGCCCGTCACTACATTCCCACAAAACATTCTACCCGCTCAAAGCCAACCCAAAAATGAACCAAGACCAACAAGGCCCAATCCCGAGAAATAGCAATTCACCCCTATTCCTGTGTCTATGGGAACTGTACCCAAAACTCCTGGAGAAGCAATTAATATCTCCCCATTACATGGTACCCCTTAAACCTCCATACCCGAAATGGTACGATCCAAATGCTAGTTGTGCATACCATGCCATGAACCAGGGGCACTCTACGGAAAACTGCCTAGCCTTCAAAATGAGAGTTCAAGGACTCATCGATGCGGGTATTCTGAGTTTTGATGGCACCGACGGTACATCCAGGAACCCATTCCCAAACCACACCGAAGGGAATGTGAGCGCAGTGGGAGAGGATGACAAACAACAAAGTAGAAGATGGGTTTCTGAAATAAGAACACCTCTACAGAAAATCTGGGAGGTGCTAGTTGAAAAGGGGTTGCTCTGTCATCTTAACAGAGTATTCGAGGGAAGGCATACAAAAGATTAATTTTTTTGGGAATTCCATAGTATTGAGGGGCACGACATTCAATCCTACGAAGAATTCAGGAGATTACTGCAAAATATGATGGACAATAAGGAGATTGAGATTTTTTATAAAGGTAAAGAGGCCGATAGAGGAGAAATATGTGCCTCTGACAATCAATCGTCAAGTTTCCCGTATAGCGCCGACCGACTGTTAATAATCTATTATGACACGAAGAAGGAGCTGGTGAAACCAAAAGTGATAATCGAAGTACCATCTCCTTTCCCCTACAAGGACAATAAAGCAGTACCATGAAAATACGACGTCAATATCGTCACATATGAATATGAAAA
This sequence comes from Gossypium hirsutum, assembly GCF_007990345.1. Classification (NCBI taxonomy): domain Eukaryota; kingdom Viridiplantae; phylum Streptophyta; class Magnoliopsida; order Malvales; family Malvaceae; genus Gossypium; species Gossypium hirsutum. Next base: position 1,180,880 of record NC_053432.1, read on the forward strand.
ACCCAAAGCCATGACTGGAAGCGTTGGGGAAGTAGGTCATTTCACTCGTAGTGGAAGATGTTATTTGAAAGAGGTCGAATCAGTGAAGAAGAACAGTGACTTGAAATAGAAAGGAAAAACACCGATGCACGTGACCGAAGATGAGAATGAAACTGTGCCTGAACAAGAAGCTAAAAGCCTGTGGACGAGAAGGAAGCATAGGAATTCTTAAAATTTATCAAGCACAGTGAGTACAATGTGGTAGAACAATTGAGTAAGCAGCCAGTGCGAATCTCGGTATTATCTCTACTGTTGAATTCAGAACCACACCGGAACGCTCTACTAAAAGTGTTAAATCAAGCTTATGTGGCAAACAATATATCCGTTGAAAAATTGGATAGGTGGGTGAACAACTTGAATGCGGATAATTTTATTTCTTTTAGTGATGATGAAATACCGCCCAATGGTAGAGGTTCAGTGAAAGCATTGCATATCACAACCCGTTTTAAGGGCTATATAATATCGAACGTGCTCATCGACAATAGGTCGGCACTTAACGTCATGCCTCTGGCCACACTTTCTAGGATACCGATGGATTTATCCTATCTGAGGCCCTGCCATTCTACAGTAAGGGCATTTGATGGAACAAGACGTGAAGTCATGAGAAAAATTGAGATCCCTCTAGAAGTGGGTCCCTACATATATGATGTTGAATTTCAAGTCATGGATATTACACCATCATACAATTGTTTCTTGGGAAGACCTTGGATCCATTCTACTGGAGCAGTCCCATCATCCCTCTATCAAAAGGTGAAATTTATCATGGATGACTGTTTGGTCACCGTCGAGGGAGAAGAAGATATTGTAGCATCTATTTCTACCGACGCACCATACATTGAGGTGAGTAAAGATGCTTTAGAATGTTCCTTCTGATCCCTTGAATTTGTCAATGCCACATTCGTCGCTGAGGGAGACAAAATTTCGGCGCCAAAACTTTCGAGAAATACCAGAATGGGTGTCATATTGACTGTAGGAAGAGGAGCCCGAGCAAGAAAAGGTTTAGGGAGATATCTGTAAGAAATAGTCAGGGCTCTAAAGCCAGTACACCACAAGGCCCGATACGGTTTGGGGTTCCAACCAGATGTGCGTTAAAGAAGAAAACAGTGGAAGAAGGATCAGGAGAGAAGGATTGCGAGAACTTTGGGCCGAGAAATAGAATGGGAGCCCATAACATATCCTCCTTTGTCAAAAACATTTACATCTGCGGGAATGATATACCCCGAACAGGATAATATACAAAGCACACTGTTATTAATTGAAAGGGGTCTTCAGAATGTTAGTATAAATGTCATTGACAAAGGAAGTGAGGCTATTAAAGATGTTTCAACGATACGCCCTTGTCCTCCTGGTTTCATGTTGAACAATTGGACTGCTGAGGACCTTCTTGTAGTTTATAAGTCTTCAGAGTAATGCTCAAACATTAACCCTCTATTGTGTCCTTAGATATAATAGAATTATTTTGTAAGAGCTTGCATTCGCTCTTTATCATTTAAATGAATATCAATGAAGATGTATTTTGTCACGATCTTTCGCATTATCACTAATTTCATAATCATCTCCTCATTTCATAGCCTATCTATACATTTGCCTCATATCATGTCATAACTTTTCGTTTGTTGGTTCCAATACTGGGATGCCCCTCTATAGTTTCCTTTTCCATTCAACTTTCAGGTGCTCAGATATCAATGGCATGAACAAACCCGTTACGAGTCCTGAAATCGATTTTGAGAAGGCTATTTGTTTAGGAGAATTCGAAGCCGAAGAAAATGCTGAAGGCTATGTCTCGTCTCCTGACTTGCTAAGAATGGTGGAACAAGAGGATAAACAGATTTTGCCTCATCAAGAATCTGTTGAAATAATAAATTTGGGAACTGAAGAAAGGAAGCAAGAAGTGAAGATTGGCACCTCCATTTCAGGGGGCACCAGGTATAATTTGATTGCTTTGCTCCTTGAGTACAAAGATGTATTTGCATGGTCATATCAGGACATGCCAGGATTGGATGAAGATGTAGTGGTCCATAAGCTCCCAATAAAGCCATAATGTAAACCCATTCAACAAAAGTTAAGACGGATGAAACCTGAAATATTGTTGAAAATAAAAGAGAAAGTCAAGAAGCAATTTGATGCTGGCTTCCTACAAGCATCCAAATATCCAGAATGGGTGGCTAAGATAGTTCCAGTACCAAAGAAAGACGGCAAAGTACGAATGTGCGTAGATTATCGTGACTTGAATCGAGCAAGTCCTAAAGATAATTTTCCCTTACCACACATTGATACGTTGGTGGATAACACAGCAAAGCATTCATTGTTTTCTTTCATGGATGGATTCTCGGGGTATAATCAGATCAAGATGGCCCCCGAAGATATGGAGAAAACTACTTTCATAACAATGTGGGGAACATTCTGCTACAAGGTAATGCCGTTCGGATTAAAGAATGCTGGGGAAACATATCAGAGGGCTATGGTGACGTTATTCCATGACATGATGCATAAAGAAATAGAGGTCTATGTCGACGATATGATTGCTAAATCCCGAGGGGAAGAAGAGCATGTAGTGAACCTGAAGAAGTTGTTCGACAGACTGAGAAAGTTCCAGCTAAAGCTCAATCCGGCCAAATGTACGTTTGGGGCTACCTCAGGAAAATTGCTTGGCTTCATTGTTAGCGAGAGAGGCATTGAAATTGATCCAGATAAAATAAAAGCCATTCAAGAGTTACCACATCCGCGCACGCAAAAGGAAGTCAGAGGATTTTTAGGGAGGTTGAACTACATCGCTCGGTTCATTGCTCAACTTACAAACCAATGTGACCCAATCTTTCGGCTTCTTTGAAAACACAACCCGGGAGAATGGAATGAGGAATGCCAAGTGGCTTTTGATAAGATAAAACAATATTTGTCTAGTCCTCCAGTGCTAGTACCGCTAACCCTGGGAAGACCATTGATATTGTATTTGACTGTGTTTGAAAATTCAATGGGTTACGTATTGGGACAACACGACGAGTCAGGAAAGAAAGAAAAGGCGATTTACTACCTCAGCAAAAAGTTCACTGGATATGAGGCAAAGTATTCGTCTATTGAAAAATACTGTTGTACTCTGGTTTGGGTAGCTCGGAGACTCAGGCAATATATGCTGTATCATATGACATGGCTAATTTTAAAGTTGGACCCAATAAAGTACATGATGGAATCACCTGCACTCTCAGGAAGAATGGCACGATGGCAGATCTTACTATCAGAATATGACATCGTCTATGTGAGCCAAAAGTCGATAAAAGGGAGCGCAATAGCTGACTTCTTAGCAACTCGAACAACAGAAGAATACGAGCCATTAAGATTTGATTTCCCAAATGAAGACTTGATGTGTATTACAGAAAAAGAATGTGAGTCATCAAAAGAAAAGTCATGGAAGATGAGCTTTGATGGTGCATCGAATGCATTGGGGCATAGGATTGGAGCAGTCTTAGTATCACCAGAAGGGAACCATTATCCGTTCACTGCCAGACTGAATTTCTTCTGTACCAATAACATAGCGGAATATAAGGCCTGTATCATGGGACTTCACGCAGTAATTGAACGAAACATCCAAACTTTAGAGGTATACGGAGACTCAGCATTGGTGATTTATCAGATCCGTGGAGATTGGGAAGTGAGGGATTCAAAATTAATCAAATACAGTGATCTCGTGACAGGGCTGACTAAAGAATTCAAAGAAATAACCTTTAATTACTTCCCACGAGAAGAAAACCAGTTAACTGATGCCCTAGCCACTTTGGCTTTAATGTTTAAAGCAAACAGAGAAACAGAAATAATGCCTCTTCAAATAAGCATATATGAAGTCCCTGCACATTGTTTCAGCATTGAAAAAGAGCCAGATGGACGGCCATGGTTTTATGATGTCTTAGAATATATCAAGAATCAAAAGTATCCCGAACAAGTAAATAAGAACAACAAAAGAACAATCAGAAGAATGGCAGCGGGATTTGTTCTTGATGGGGACATCCTGTACAAAAGAGGAAAAGATCAGGTGCTCTTGAGATGCGTGGATACTGTTGAAGCTAGGGAAATACTTGAAGATATCCATGAAGGAATTTGTGGGACACATGCCAATGGTTTCACTACGGCCAGGAAGATTATGAGACTCGGTTATTATTGGCTGATGATGGACAGTGACTGCATTAGTTTTGCAAGAAAATGCCACAAATGCCAAATTTACGGCGATAAAATCCATGTAGCCCCTTTGCCCCTTCATGTCATGACTTCTCCATGGCCTTTTTCTATGTGGGGCATGGATGTTATAGGGTCAATTTCCTCAAAAGCTTCTAATGGACACCGGTTTATCTTTATGGTTATTGATTACTTCACAAAATGGATAGAAGCTGCTTCGTTTGCCAATGTGACGAAGACCGCAGTTTGTAGGTTTTTGAAAAAGGAAATCATTTGTCGATATGGTTTGCCTGAAAGAATCATTTCAGATAATGCCATGAATCTGAACAACAAGATGATGAAGGAGGTGTGTGAACAATTCCAAATAAAGTATCATAACTCATCACCCTATCGCCTGAAAATGAACGGAACTGTTGAAGCGGCCAACAAGAATATTAAGAAGATTATTGGAAAAATGACCGAGACATATAAAGACTGGCACGAGAAGCTACCATTTTCTTTGTATGCATATCACACATTTGTGTGAACATCTACGGGAGCAACTCCTTTCTCTCTGGTCTATGGAATGGAAGCTGTGCTACCCATCGAAGTTGAGATCCCCTCTCTACGAGTCTTAGTGGAATCAAAACTAGAAGAAGCAGAATGGGTTCGAGCTCGATATGACCAGTTAAACCTTATTGAAGAAAAATGTCTGAAGGCAATCTGCCATGGACAGATGTACCAGAAGAGAATGATCGCAACCCACGATAAGAAAGTACGGCCAAGAGAATTCCACGAAGGGGAACTCGTGCTAAGAAATATTCTCCCAATACAAAAAGACTTCCGAGGAAAATGGGCACCAAATTGGGAAGGTCCATACGTCGTAAAGAAGGCATTCTCTGGCAGAGCTTTGATTCTCACCGAGATAGATGGGAAGGAGTTACCGAATCCAGTGAACTCAGATGCTATAAAGAAATATTATGCTTGAAAAAGGAAACCAAGATGAAAACCCGAAAAGGGCATCTTAAAAAAAAGAAAAAAAGAAAAAAGGGGGATCAAGGTGAAAACCCGAAAAGGGCGTCTTGATTAAACACAAAAGATTAGGATGAAAACCCGAAAGGGCATTCTAATGAAGCAAACCCAGGCTTAAAGAACAAGGCGTTTCGAACGGTGGGTCAAACAGCGAGACTACAGTATTTGAAGTATTTATGAAAGCTCGGAATCTTCTACGCAAGAAGCCATGCTCGAAAATATTCTAGATGAAGGAACGTAGAAGAGTTCATGTGTTGAATATCTAGAGCATTTGTATCCGTTGAATGTGATCCCTTTTCTCTTTACGACACTTTTTACTATCATTGATTAACTTTCTTTGTTTGCTACATTTGAAATAAATAAATGTGAGGTAGCCTTTTTATCCTTACCTGACTATTTTCATGTATCTCATTGTGTGTGTCATTTACATGATAAATAGTGAAATGACATACTCTAAACAAAAGAAATGTTAAGCATTACCCGGATAAGAATTTGATAAGTACAAGAGCCTCAGAGCAAGGACAGAGTTCAACCAGGGGCAAAAGAGTGATATCTGAGAAACGTAGATTATTCGTGAAGCATGAGGACGGGTACAAGGTCTGAAGAGAAAGTCGAGAATCAAAGCAATGAACGCAGATCCTCAACAACCGTGGCGAAAAGGACATGCGACAAACATGCTTAAGGAGCACTGCATAATCATGTAGGCATAAAGGCATTTAAGACAAACATGTGCATATCATGATAACATCATGCATGGCATATACAGGTAATCTAGTAGAGCAAGAGGACGTGATGATAGCTGTACTGAATCAAAGAAAAAACACCTGGGTTCTACCGAATGACAGGTTTTGGTATTTTGATGTTTTCTGTTCTCAGAAATCGACTCATATTGCGAGAAGTGAGTTGAGCATTTTAATTTCTATTTTTCAAAAATCAACTCATATTGCGAGAGGTGAGTTGAGCCTCGAGACACATGGAGGTATTTTCAGTTTTTATGTTTCAAAAATCAACTTATATTGCGAGATGTGAGTTGAGCCTTTTAATTTCTGTTTTTCAAAAATCAACTTATATTGCGAAAGGTGAGTTGAGCCTCAGGATACGCTGAGTTAATTTCATTTCTGTTTTTCAAAAATCAACTCATATTGCGAGAGGTGAGTTGAGCCTTTTAATTTCTGTTTTTCAAAAATCAACTTATATTGCGAAAGGTGAGTTGAGCCTCAGGATACGCTGAGGTAATTTCATTTCTGTTTTTCAAAAATCAACTCATATTGCGAGAGGTGAGTTGAGCCTTTTAATTTCTATTTTTAAAAAATCAACTCATATTGCGAGAGGTGAGTTGAGCCTCGAGACACATTGAGGTATTTTCAGTTTTTATTTTTCAAAAAATCAACTTATATTGCGAGAGGTGAGTTGAGCCTTTTAATTTCTGTTTTTCAAAAATCAACTTATATTGCGAGAGGTGAGTTGAGCCTCAGGATACACTGAGGTAATTTCAATTTCTGTCTTTAATTTCTGTTTTTCAAAAATCAACTCATATTGCGAGAGGTGAGTTGAGCCTTTTAATTTCTGTTTTTCAAAAATCAACTCATATTGCAAGAAGTGAGTTGAGCCTTTTAATTTCTGTTTTTCAAAAATCAACTCATATTGCGAGAAGTGAGTTGAGCCTCGAGACACATTGAGGTATTTTCAGTTTTTATTTTTCAAAAATCAACTTATATTGCGAGAAATGAGTCAAGCTTAATATCGCATGCCGAGCAAAGAATAAAGATTGAAGCTAATGGAAGACACCATATTTGGATCCTCTGAAGTTGCATTGGAGCAGGTCAAAGTTGCAAGTCTTATCCCCCTGGAGTTACAGTGGAACTGATCAAGGATATTAAATCTTGCCTTTCTAAAGTTACAGAAGAAAAGACGACAAACCCTATCTCACTGAAGCAATAGAAGAACAGATTGAAGCTGTAGACCTCATCTTTCTGAAGCTGCATGAAAGCAGATCGAAGCCACAAATCTTATATTCTTGAAGTTACAAGGCATATATCAGCAGATGCAGTGGATTGAATCCAAAGCTACAAGATGCAGTGGACTAGAATGAGGGTACCTGAAGAAAAGAAGGGCACCAAAGAAGTCGAGACTCAGCAAGACTGGGCAAAATTGGCCTTCCTTTGTGTCTTTGCTCTATTTTCATTACACGACAATGAGCAAAGAGGGGCAGCTGTTATAGGCCAATTTTGGGTCATTTTTTAAGATAACTCGGGCCCAGTTACATTTACAAATTAAACCCAATACAAAGTGGTCCACAATAGCCCAATACATTACCCAAAACAACAAAAACCCATCAGACCAAATACAACTAACCCCTACCTAATACCATTAACCCATTTAAACCCTCAAACCCATTAAACCCTAACCCAACATCAGACCCAATACAAAATAGCCCAAATTGAACCCAAACTAACCTAAACCCAAAACCCGGCAAGCTCACTGACCCAATAACCCCAAATCCCATCAGCTAACCTTAACCCTAACCTGCAACGCCGCAACCACCCCCACTTGCCCCTGATTAACCGGCCACCTACCCTCTGACAGCGCCACTCCCTGCACCACCGGTCATCTCCATCGCCATTCACCTTCAAGAAAGAGACAAAAACAATATTATAATGAATGTAAAGGGTTATAAAACCCGAATGAAATTTGTAAAAGGGGGTTCTTTTTTTCGAATATTCAAAAAAAAAACCTAAACAATACAAACACAAATCTATATTGAGAAGCAATCCAATCCATATCCAAGCAAAAGAATAGAACAAGATCAAACACAATATCAAGAAATCGAAGAGCAAAAAAAAGAAGAGGTTGATCTATTCTCTTTTTCTTTCGATTTTGTTTCTTTTATTTTTCATATTACAAATTTATTAATTTCAAGCAACGAATAATAAAAGAAAAGGGACTCACCTAAACCCCGAAGACGCGAGGATTGAACTCTTGCTCCGTCGTAGGAATCGTCCTCAAAAGGGAAGACGGGGTTCCTTCTTTCACGCTCTTGAGGTTAAAAGAGCATTGTATTTGGATGTTCTAATGACCAGGATTAAAAACCCCTCTTCGAGCAACTCCGATCGCCCCTTACGGCGACGTGACGGCGGTGGCAACACTGGGTTCTCTAACCCTAGCAGAGAAAGAATATGAAAAGGGGGGAGGGGTGTTCTGTTTAGGAAAATGAAATAAAAAGAATAAAAAAACTGGTTTAAAGGATGTAGTAAAACGGTGCCGTGCTGGCACTAAGGCCACCAGCGATTGAAACGACACCTTATAGGGTCTTTGTTCGCATAACCATATCCATACCCGGGAAATTCGCGCGTTTCCCATTATTGGGATATTCACGCGCGAGGTCCCTCAGTTCTGTGGAGCGCTATAAATTGGTTTTTTTTAATTTGTTAAATTGGGCCACAAAATTTTCTAAACTTTTCAAATTAATCCCAATATACTAGAACTTGGGTACGCGCCCAGGAATGGTTTTTTTTTACATGGTCCTCCTATTTCGTTTGCGCGTGCAAGTTAGCCCATGTCTCTTTTGTTTGTTATTTTTTTTTTACTTTGGGTTCACCCCAAATATTTTGTTTTAGTTCAATCTAATCCCCTTTTTAGTTATTTTTATTACTTTATGGTTAAAATTAATTGATCATGATTAATATCAATGTATAATTGTATTATATATATGTAAGCATATTTAATGTATGTATGTGTATTTATTTATATAGTATATTTAATAATCATTTTGTTGTATTGTTATTATCTCTAATGAGTACATATTTCATACATATATTTTAATACTATATTTCGTATACATTTTTATATATATACTACGTACATATGTTTTCTAACAAATTTTTTTATTATATATATTATCATGTATATATTTTGATATTATTAGTTATATATAATTTTCATATACTATTTCGTGGATATATACTTATATTATCCTTATTATTATTATTAATATATATTTTATTATATACGTATAGACATGCTTTTTACTATTGTACATGATTATAATTTATTTTTAACATATTATTGTTTTATTTTCTTTATGTCATTATTATTTTTAATACATGCGTATATATATATTACATGTATATTCTTTTAATAGATAATATATATATTTCATATATTATTCTTAACTTTGCATTATGTATGTATTTTTTTATATACTACTATGTAAATGTTTTTAATACTCTTATATTCTTATACTATGTGTACTATATGTATTATTATTTTATTATAGGTATTACGTATATGTTTTTTTTTATATATCATATTATTCATGTATTTTATCATACATGTATATATCTTTAATATATATATAGGTATATCTTTATATTAGTATTATTATTAATATCATTATGTTTTCTTTCAACATTATAATTATGCATGTATATATTATATGAGTGTTTTAACATTGTATTGTATACGTATTTTCATATATTATGTGTATATATATACCTTCTAAATATTGTATTTTTATACAAATCATGTACCTATTTCGAATATTATATAGCATATTTCTAATACTATTATTATTTACATATATATATTCTACGTACATATTCTTAATATCATTATCATATATATGTATTCGTTGTTTCCATTTCATGTTTAATTCTAGTATTACATTTAATATTGCGTGTATCTTTATTGTTTTTAGTATGTTTGTCGCACTTACATTTGCCTCAATATGTTTCTAGTTCTGTTATTTATTTATTTTTATCAATTTGCTTTGCATTACCTCAAAAATCATATTCTTGTTTCCTAATTAATAATCAAGGTAACGAACCAATTTAACACAAAGTCACTAATTTCATCGCTATGTTAGGTGAACATCAATCGACTCTGTTGAAACGGTACGTCCTTCTCAAAAAAAGAAAAAATCAAAAAGATTGAAATATCTTGTCTTTTCAAATGGATCACGATCAAATCTTATATTGAACTCGTATTTTTGAAAATCAAGACAACACGTGTTTGTGTTTATAAGATACCAATTTTGGGCGTCGTGAGGGTGCTAATACCTTCCTCGCGCGTAACCGACTCCCGAACCCTAATTTTTCTCTGGATTTTAACGTAGACCCAAACTCAGCCTTTTATTTGTTTTAGTAAGAGATCTAATAAGTGCCCGATCACACCTAAAAAAAAAAGATCGGTGGCGACTCCTTGTTTATTTTAAAATCAAACTTCAGTTTTCAAGTTTTCAATAGATCGCCACAATTAGCGACCAAGCTAAAATTTTCACGTCGCTACATGTCTCATACTCCTCTTATTAGCATTCTTATTAAGAATAAATTGAACGGGGATAACTTTCAAGAATAGAAACATAACTTGCTAATAGTTCTCAACTGTGAGAAACAAAAATTCGTCCTTGATGAAACGTGCCCTCCTGAAGCTCAGCCCAAAGCGAGAAATCGCTGAAGAGATTCTGACTCGATTGCTCGATGTTATATGTTAGCGAGCATGAGTGGTGCGTTGCAAAAGCAACATGAGAATTTTCATACTCCCAAAGAGATCATGACAAATATGTGTGTTATATGATATTTTTGAATGATCTTTTGATATATTTTAAGTTCTAGAAATGTTTAGAAATGTTATGGGATGATTGGAGATAGTTTGGACTAAATTTTTGGTGATTTGGACTTATATCAAGTAATATGTTTGCTATATGACATTTTTGAATGATCTTTTGATATATTTTAAGTTCTAAAAATGTTTAGAAATGTTATGGAATGATTGGAGATAGTTTGGACTTAATTTTTGGTGATTTGGACTCATATCAAGTAATCTGTTTGTGGGTTGCAACACTGGGAGCCATTTGGTTCCCATGTTGTGACACAACTAGTTGGAATCGAGACACTGGATGCAAACTGGCCTCAATGTTGTGACATAAACTTTCCAATGTCTTAACACTAACTCTGTTTGCCTTGTTTTGCTCTGAAAGGGTCCTGAATGACCCCTGTTTGCTACCAAACTTTAAAAGAGACCTAAGAATGACTTGAATCACTTCTAGTGAGCTCAATTGTGTTAAAATGAAGTCTTGAAATTGATGTTCAATTTAAAGTGGTCTTAGTACTCAAATGTGACATCCCTTACTCAAGATATATCAGTTTAATTCGAGTAGGAGGTGTTACAATGGTGATGGTGGAAAACAAGAAAAAAAAATTTGTTTACTAGCAAGATTTAATGGAAGAAACTTGGATTTTTGGGTTGCTTCTATTTAGAAGAGAGGGGAAGATAGCCATGGAAGGAGAGGTTACCCCCCCAAAATAAATGCTGCTAAAAATAAGGAAGAAAGGATGAGAAAAATCTCACATTTTTATTTATTTTATACACCATTTAAAAAATTAAGTCAAAGTTTAAGTGAGTTAAAATGTGTGGTTCACATTTAATTCTCAAGTTAAAAATCCACTCCAATGGCTTAAAATTCTTTCCAAAAATTTAACATCTTATAATATAATATTTCCAATATAAATTCGATGTGGAATTATCAAAATAGCTTTCTAACAAAAAAAAACTACGCTTTAGCCATTTTTTCACTTACTACCTTTCTTTATTTCATTTCGGGGTTTCGTCCATAATTATGAAATATTCAAACACGATTTGTAATTATGAACTTATTTGGCAAAAAATGAAGAATTATGATTTAGTCCTAAAAAAGAAAAAGTTAAAAAGATAGTTGTACTTTTTATGTGTGTTTTAGTTGGTGGTTTAGACAAAGTAGAGGCATGCATGCAATGAAAGGAAGCCTAAAATGTGGGAAAATGACAGGAGAAAAAAAGCAAAGAGCAAGTGTAATTTGAGGGGACTTTAGGCAACAAGGACATCCGATGCGATGCAATGCAATGTTTGTTTCCGTCTCAAGTAGGAGTAGGAAAAGATAAAAGAGGCAACCTTACAAAATGACTTCGCCACTTCACGTGGGTTGATACCCAAATTCCTTCCTACAATTCATGTCTATGTCCCTTTCACACCACTTAATGCGTGAAGTTTGTGATGTAATCATGTGTCCAGCACGTGAACTTTTGTTCTAAGCATAAAAAGGGGACCCTCATTTTCTAATCATTCAAATTTTCAATTGCTACTCCATCATCCTCCCTTTGCATCATTATTTATTGTCAAGAGGCCGCCATCCTATTTTAGTTTTTAAATTTATATTATTTCTCAAATTACACCAAAATAAATAGAAATTTTACTGACATGAACGTTAGTAATTAATTAAAATTTTTAAATTTTTTAAAAATTAATTAATTGTTGACGTAACAAAATTAACTTTTTTTTATTTTAAAGTGATTTAACAAATAACACAAATATAAACAAAAGATATTTATTTTTATAAATTGGAAACCCCAAAAATTTATTATGCATTTGTGAATCATATATATAGTTTTTGGAAGTGGTTTCACATGTGTTATGAATATCAATTATTAGGGTGTTACCTCATATATTTGTCTTATCATACGCCACAGAAAGAAATGAATAAAATATATACAAAAATCTTTTAAGTACTATTTTTACTATTATTATAGATAATTTAATTAAAAAATATATAAATAATTTTATTAATATGATTTTGATTGTGTTGGATTAAGATTTTAATTTCTTAAGATGCTCAACCTTAAACTTTTATTATGGATATGTTGAATTATTCATATTTTATAATTAATAAACACAAAATATTAAATAAGAATAGGATGTTTTTGTTTTTATTTTATATTTCTAATTTAGAAAAAAAAAATACTAAATTCTTTGTCCAGCTGCATGACTTTTCACTGTATGCTCCTTTGTTTATCTCCATTTGATGATGAATAGAGTCCAGGTTCATTTTCTGCTCATCTTCTTTCCAGCTGATGGTCCTCATTTCGAAAGGAAGTTCAAGATGTTGAACATGATAAGAGCACATTTATTTTATTTTTTTTGCTTGATGGATCATCCAATTTATGGCATATCTTTGTAGTTTTCTTTCGTGTTATTCTTACTATCATGCTAAGAATGTTTGAGAAGTCACCTAGATTGAAGAGGAAATGCAATGTTAGAATGACTGGAATCATGCTACAGAAACTATTTGGCCAATTGGTTCAAAGGCTTGTTACCTTCACAACTATTATCTTTATTTATCCAATGAATTTTTAAATTTTATGTTTGCTTATTAATGAAATGATTTATGCTAAATCCCAACACAAAGACTAAGGGAATGCAAATGAGTGTATAGCCCGAAGCCCAACAAAGAGTGCATATAATTTGTGTAATGCCCAAACAACTCCAAACATATCAAAATTTTATAATATCTAACCCCTATTGGCAACTCAATTGATTCCTAACTATTGAGTAGTATAGTATCAATGACGTAAATTTCCCTAAACATAATAGCATAAGATAAGTATGGATATTCAAAGGGTACTTACCTCTTGGGTGTACAAACACTCAAGATCAAGCTTCCAAATAATTGACTCCATCTTCATCCTAGCTTGAAAATATATTATCTGACATGTCCTCAACTTCTCATCCACAAAAATATAACCATATATTAGTACCTAAGCTTTTCAAGCTTTTACATGGTAACCAAACTCAAATATCAAGTTAGGAAAGGTGGAAAATACCATTTCTTACCTTGACGAAGGTTTGTCTCTCTATCTCCAACTTGTTGGATTGCCAATATGCCACTTGGCGTAGCGGAAAAACTATTCTGGCGACCAAAACCAAAGATCCATGTAAGAGGAATGAACTCGAGTTTGACAAAGGTCGAAAATATACCTTTAATATTTTGGAAACATGTATAGTACGAAGGGGATCCTTCTGCCTATGTCGCAAACCACAATCGCAATGTAAATTCCCAAACTCTACATGATCCACCTAGAAGAGAATGATCAAAATCTGTTCAGAGGAAAAACGAAACTTTTCTTTTTGCTAGTAAATATAGTCTTTCAGGTGAAAACACAAACTAGGATTAAGCCTTTTTCACAAATAAGTTTTAATTTATTAAAACTCTTAGAGGAAAATTAGGATATATCTTTTTACACGTGATTATCTCTTTTACTTAAAGAGACATCAATTTAATTTTAAATCCTAATTTAACCCCTCAACCAAATTGTTTATTAAATACAATATTTAATAAATTCGATTAAGCGGGCTTATAAAATTAAAATGTGTGAAGCTCATTGTTCACATTATTTTAATTAAATCCTCTATATAGATGTGCATCAAGTATGTACATAGATAATGTATTATTTTAACATATTCAAATTAAATTAATTATTAGAACATTACTATAATAATTAAATTTAACTTTTGTGACATGTTAAATATAGTCCCAACTTTTATTACATTCTAATTGTCCCAATCAAAGGGTGTGGGCCTATAGGATCCTATAACGTTGGTAGCAACATTAAAAGGATTCTAATGTTACAGACAGTGAGTGACATCTAGCAATGCATCACTGTTACCCAAGTCACAGGAAGTCGTGGTTCGACATGCTTTTCTATGACAACACTATTATGTAGTGTTGGAAAATATGCTCATATTGTAGTAAACATGTAATTATTTTCTATTTATTTGAACAATGAATAAATAAATAAAGTTAATTTCATATTTTACTATTATGTCTTTTGTATTTTTTGTCTTTTATATTTTGTGTGCATAGTGAAATTGTGACAAGCAAATAGTAGTTCATTGATTGTTTAAAATTCAAACTGAAGCTAAGTGGCATTGTAAAGAATGTTTACATTGTGAGAAAGACAACATATTTTAGTAGATAATCTAAATGAGTCTCTAATTTCGTAAAAGAATCAAAGTGAGAATTTGATTCAAATACTGAGAAGGATTATTGTGTCGTCTACAATTCCAATTGTGGAGATGGCTAGTCTTGGCTATCGGAGCAGTTGACTCCACGAATAGAGACATAGATGTATTCATTGGTAGAATGATACATTGGACTGGACCCAAGATGAATTAATTCTGAATCTGTTTGTGAATTAATTCACTTATGACGTTCATGGTATGATTTACCTAAATCCTGAGTTAGTCACTGACCATGCGTATGCAACTTATGTTCTTTGATATAAGTGGAGGCTTATGCTCTAAAGATGATCGAGCCCATAGCTGGTATGTTGGGTACATGAATTGTGTATGGCATGGCTTTACCAGCAACAGTGGAATTTATAGCTCAATTAAAGAGTTAATGATATCCTCTCATTGGCATTGTGTGGATTGATAAATATTAAACGTGGCCACGAATTGCTTGTTCTCAAATAAGCAATTTATCACAGTCATTTATTGACAGTGATCATATTAATCATTAAGAAGACACAATGGTAACAATGAGATAAAATAGGATTGTATTGAGTGAACCAATTTAACTCAAAGGAATCAAAGACATCATATGAGGGTAACATACACATGACGAGGTCATTGGACAAAGCAGTTGGATGAGTTACTTTTATAAAGAGTATACAGTAAGGAGTTCTCAACCATGGTACTTCTTGTGGACTAACTCCTTGATTAAGTAATTGCGAATTATCAGAATGATGCTTTTGGATATAATTGCAATCACTAGAGCCTAATTGTATATGTCTGATTGGTCCCTCTATTAGCTTAACAAAAGCTCGACAAACTGCATTTGAATCAGAAGAAAATTCTATGACTTTGGGAATAATTTAATTGAATCGATTTATTCGATGTGAAATTAAATTAGATGATGTAAGAATTGTTCAATTAAAGAATTTAATTAAAGAATTTTCTTGAAATATTAATTTGGAAGATCTAAGTGATTTTTGGGAAAAAAATAATTTTGGTTAAGTAAAACTAAATTAATCAAATTAATTAAAATTAATATGATATTTTTGGAAGTTAATTTTCAGGTCAGACAATTGGCCCAATGGACCATTGAACTTGAAAATTGGACCTGAGATCGTAAATTGGGCATAGGAGCCCAAAACTGGTCAAACTGGGCCCGGTATGTGAAATTGGGCTGACGGTCCAACAGGTGGCTAGACCGGACCGGTCGGGTTGTCATTGACCCTGACCGAACTGGTAGCAGCCGAACCAACTTGGGGTGCCAGAAGGGTGTCGCACCTACATCACCGAACATGGTGGTGCCTGTGGCTGCGAGGCAACATCCTAGTGGCCGACGACAATTGGTCTTCGGTGGTTGAGCAGTGGAAGGGTTACACTCCTACACGGACTCTACCAGAGAATTTGATTTCAGATTAATTATTCCAAAAATAATATTATTTTAATAGTCTAATATTAAATTAAATTTAATGTTTATCTTGTAGATAAACATTCTATTATTTTAATAAGATTTAATATTAAATTTAATCTAATATTTATCTTAATAAATATTATATTAATTTAATATTAAAGTGATTAAGTTTAATCATAGTTGAACTCTCTAAACTCTCCATATATAAAGAGAGTCTTGGGTCATTATTTACACACTTGAATTCAAGAGAAAATTGTAAAGAGAAAATTCTCTGAAAAGATTATTCCAAAAAATTTCTAGAGATATTTTTCTGATTTACAACTTGACTTAAAAGTTTAAAAAAATTACAAAATTACCCAACTAGTAATTTTGTGAAAAATTTGCTGATTTGAAGCGAGCCCACATTCGGCAGACGTTAATTTGTGGATAGCGGAAAAGACTGCTCATTCGAAGTGCTCATCCTAGACGAATCGAAAATGTATAATTTTGATTAAGTGTTTATTACTTTAGATATCACAAACAAGATCTTGTTTTGGAAAAAAATTTAAAACTCTGATTTTTGCCTAAATTTATTTTTCACTGTATTTTCCAAACCCGTTTTTCCTACATGTAGTACATCCCTTTGTCTTTTATATCTAGGTTGAAAACAAGTCATGTAATAGTCACACTTGCAAAGTCTAATCTCTTGTTTCTTGATTCCTGAGTAGACTAAGATAAACAAATAAGTGTGATATTTCATATTAACTAATTTGAGCATGGCCATGCATTTCTAGTCTCACTCGATCAAGAGGCCTAATATATTTCTCCTATTATGTAGGAGGGACAAATCCTATCTTGAAAACTCACATCCCATTACACAGACTATGGCACACTCAACACCAATTTTTATAGTACAACTATTTATAGAAGACATTTGATTGTGTCAAAGCATATGACTCAAGATGTTAGAATAATTATGATCTGAAGTTTAAGGATCATAAATATAATTATCACTATGAGAAATGTTAGGACTATTACATAATAATCCAAGAAACATAATAATCCAAGAAACATTTTGTAACACCCATATCTCGACTCCGTTGTCAGATTAAGGATCAAAGCGTTACAAAACCAAACAGAACAAATTATCTTAATTCAGAACAAATGTTCAATTAAATTATAAATATATAATAATTCATAGAATAATTATTCATATGGGCCCTATTTAAGGTTTACGGGGCCTTAAAATTAGTTTGAAAGCAATCAGGGATCAAATTGAATCAAAACATAAATTTTAGAAAAAAAGCTTAAAATTTTGGAAAACAGGGGTCACACGGCTGTGTGACACAACTCAGACCATGTGAGCATTCGTGTAGGGGCACACGACCATGTCCAGCCAGTGCCATAGACCATGTAACTCACTGACTTGGCTCACACGGCTGTGTCACATGTCATGTGCTAGCCCGTGTAACCTACTGACTTGAGACATATGGACGTGTCTCAGCCCGTGTCTTAGACTGTGTGAAACATGCACCTATTTTATAAATTACACACAACCGTGTGGTCAGGCTGTGTGTGCCACACGGTTGTGTGACAACCCGTGTCCCAAGTCGTGTGTACCAAATTTAACCCCTACAACAAGCCATTTCAACACTTATCATTGCTAATCAAGACACATCATTTGCTCATTCATTCAATAGCTCAAAACACACTTTAAACACTCACCAATATACCAAATAAACAACCTAAAGATTCTAAACAAGATGTCATTCAAAGGCACCTCAATCTATAAGCAATTCAATATCACACTCTATCCAAGATTTTTCATAAAAACAACCAAATCTATATCAACAATCTTAACCACACATATTAACATTTCTACTCCAAATACACGTCATAATAATCATCTATATATAGATATCAAAATTCAGCATTACATGACACATTCCAAAGAGTTAATTAACCTTCTATAGCATCTATAACTATTAACATTAAAATTCTTTCAACAAAAACCTATATACATGCCACAACCCAAAATGAGATACAAAAACTACCAAAATAGATGGATAGTGTGAGCTTTGAGGTTGATCCTTCCAAACGGTCAACAACAATTATCTACAAAACAACATGAGAAAAAGCATAAGCTTACATAGCCTAGTAAGGACATAGTGTAACTTTTACTTTAAATTAATTAAACCTGGTTTATACAATAGGTCAATATTCCATTTTCAGGGGCATCAATGATGCAACTCTAAGGCACTCAAGTGCATTCAAGGGTATTGAAGTACAAATAGGAGTACGTATGTGCATTTTAAGGTACCGAAGTATAAGGAGCATGTATGTGCATTCAGGGGTACCAAAGTACAAACAAGCTATGCATTCAGCGGTATTGAAGTACAAACAGGAGCACGTATGTGCATTCAGGGGTTCCAAAGTACAAATAGGAGCACGCATGTGCGTTCAAGGGTACCGAAGTACAAACAGGAGCACGTATGTGTATTTAGGGGTACTGAAGTACAAACAGGAGCACTTTTTTGCATTCAGGGGTATCGAAGTACAAACAGGAGCATGTATGTGCATTCAGGTGGTACCGAAGTACAAAAGGAGCACGTATATGCGTTCAAGGGTACCGAAGTACAAATAGGAGCACATATGTGCATTCGGGGGTACCAGAGTACAATCATAAGCACGTCCTTGTTTCCATAAATGCTATCCAATTCACTTCGTTCATATATAGACTTAATACAATTCAATCACCATAATAATAATCTTTTCTCAATTTCTTACACATCTATTTAACATTTGAAACTTATATTGTAGTATATCTATAATCAAATTATAAACCAATAGAAATATAAATTATAAGTTAATTGTAATAAAAAACAAGCCACTACGAACTTACCTGGGCTAAATTGCAATAGTTGTAGAAGTTTAGGGACTACTTTGCTAATTTTCCTTTTTCCCGTATGTCAACAGAATCTTGATCTAAAATATAATTTATTTCATTTATTAGCTTAAATTTCATATATTTATAAATTCTAAAATTTGAACCCTTCTATTTTCAAAATTACATAATTGCCCCTAACTTTTCCAATTTTATGCGGCTTAGTCCCTTAACCCAAAAATCGTCAAAGTAGCCACTTTTGAAAATCACCATATCCAGCCAAATATTTAGGCTTCAAAACAATCCCTAAAATATCACTATTTCTCCATTATACCATGAGGTTTTTAACATTTTAACAATTTAATCCTTTAACTAAAAACTAACAAAAATCACTTTACAAAACCATCCAAAATCACAACCAAGACTTCAAACACATCATTAACATCAAGAAAAATCAAGATTCATCAATGATAACATTTAAAATTTTTAACAGTTTCAAAAATAAAGGTATGATTTAGATATACCTATTTGTAACGATCTCAAAAACATAAAATTCATTGAAAACAGGACTATAAAACTCACTCATGCAAAGAAATGTGCTAGTTGAACCTCCAAGCTTTTACTCCTATGGTGTTTTCAGCCAAAACAAGTGAAAATCAAGAAGATGGTGTTTTCTTAAATTTTGTTTTTAACTTAATTTCAATTAAATTACAAAATTGTCATTACACATGTTTTAATCAATTTATTTTTTTCTCCATTACTGTCCACTAGCCATTAGGATGATTTAATTACCATATTAAACCCCCCTCATTTAATAAAAAATCAAATTGGCACTAAAACATCAATAGCTATTAATTTTTACTCTCTTTTTTTCAATTTAATCCTTTTCTTTAATTAGCTGTCTAACAATTAAAATTTCTTAACCAAATTTTAATACGACCTTAATGACCTCATAAATAATATATAAATAATATTTATGGACGACATGCTAGAATTTATTGTTTCGAAACCACTGTTCCGTCACCACTGAAAAACGTGATATTATACATTTGCATGCCAGGTTAGTCCAATACGTTGTTCTCTAACGTGTACTTATACATTGAATTTTTGTAACATACCAAACCCGACCCTATTATAGAATCCAAGAATGATGTATTACTTCTTGAAAACAAATTGGCTTAAAAACATTTTGGCGGAAACTTTGAAGAATTCTTACAAAGTTATGGATATAATTCGTATTTTAGCTTCTATTTTACTAAGGTGAAGCGAATATCATCAATTTGAAAATAATATACAATTCATATGACGTATAAATTCAAATATGGTAACTTTATAAATATAATTTATTGACTCAAACTCAAATATTAGTACTTTATAAAAACCTCATCAAAATAGAGTCTTAACAAAAAGAAGTTCTATATACAATTATTTTTCAAAATACAATTATGCACCACGCCCATAAGATATGCATGATAAGACACAAAGCAGTCAGCTCACAATCGTAATAGCTTTCTAACGTAGTCCTTAAACAAAATGTTCCTTCTATCAACAGTCTTAAGAAGGAAAAATGAATAATAGCGTAAGTTCGAATGAACTTAATGAGTTCCAAAAAAAATCATACAATACATCACTTAATACACTATCTAAACCTTTTTGAAGATCAAACACGTATAACACAAAGTACACCCACTGGCGTGTACAAGACACAGACAAACTCAATACGCCAACTCATATCACTTGGGCGTATACTGTACGCCAACTTAACGCAACTCATACTAATCCATCTTTATGCCAGCCATGTAACTAGAATTCAGGATTAGAAGCATACCTTTCAGATTTATTCACATCCATTCTCCCCTTAACTCCTTATATCATTTTCATTCAGAATAGCATGTTTTATTGTGATCTGCCAATTTGGTTTGTAATATATAACATATCTCCACATCTCCTTCATCACATATAAGATCATATCATTTCATAGATTTCATACATTTCAAAAGCATGTATTAGTGGCTTAAGAATGAGGAATGGCGTTTACTTCATTTTACTAATAAAATGTACTCAGACTGATAATTATAGATAACCATTAACCACACAAACATCTTTCAATCATTATACACTAACACAGTTTTCATCCATTACAGAGGAAGAATACTTGCCTTACACGAAATATAAAATAAATAAACTACAACACATGGAAATAAGAAGGAACTCACCAGAAACTCTAACACAGTCTTAATAGGTCCTTTACCCTTATCACTTGGACCTTCGTTATCTTTTTGAGCTAAAATAAAAATAATTAAACATATCAAATCATCAACCTATCAAATCTGGTCATGCATGCAAGAGTCACAATACTTATACCAGAATCAGAAAGCTTCCTTCCTTGCACACCATTTTAACACTTATGCATTCAGAACGAAGAACACGTAAATGACTTAAAGAATAACCTAGAGTTCATTAGTAATTACCACTAAGCTGGTACTAATGTATATGTTAGTTGAATACTACGAACCTTACTTCGAAGAGGTTTTTTTAACTTAAATTTTCAAAGAGTTTTCAGAGGAAATCAAGAAAGAATAAGAAAATGTAAAGGTGTCCAGAAAGACCACCACTAACCTTATATACTTAAGCTCAGAGACAAAGGTTAGTGGAAAAATCAAATAATTCCATTAACTCTCTGGATTTCCATGATTAAGTACTTTTAGTTTAATTTAAATCTTATCATCTATTGTATTATAGTTCTGATTTAACTAAGTTTAACTTCACTAACCAAATTATCATACTTAAATAATAAACAAATCTAAACTACTGTGAAACTTACTAAGTTCGCCCAAAGCCTCTGAGTTTGGCAGATACTAAATAGAAGAGTTCACCAAACTACAAAACACGCCAAAAAAAAGTTCACCGAATGGGGCATACATAGAATCCTATACTTAGTCAAAACAAACATTTTACCTACTATATCTATGCTTATTTTATCAAAAACACACCAAACAGTAACCAAATACAAAGATTTCGCCGGGTGGGCTGTTACACTTTGACATCCCTATGTCAATGACAATACTTTGTCATCAATCAGCTACGCATCAGTCTCAATGTATTATTTTTGTCTAATCCCACAATAATACTTGACTAAGGACATTTAAGGATAACATATTAATCTTAGGACTTTATTATTAAACAATTTATTTAATGCACAAAAATAGAAACATAAACAATAATGACAATGCCTTTTATTAATAAACTAGGTGAACAAGTATGTAATTACAATCATCTCATGATTGGTCTTTGGACATACTCCAACACAACTTTCTCTCTCAAGAACCATAAAAACCCTTGTTGAAATGGGGGTTTTGAAGGTGTTTAAAATTTGTATGGTCCATAATTAAGCTCACCACAATAATCACACCCAAAAGCCTATATAAACTCATACATAAATTATCATATCAAAATAAAATTTCCATAATACATTCTTGATAAATGACCAAAATACCTTTTTCATGATAAATTACCATTTTGTCCCTTTTTCAATCTATGCATGATTTGTTCACAACAATAGACACTTTCCATATCCAAATCTCACAGTTCACATTTACCCTTAATAATAGTCATTGGATGGTGAATATTTCATTTTTACTCTCTTCTCGACAAAAAATAGAAATTTTACAATTTAGTCATTGTACTTTCCAATCTTTCCAATTTGGTCCCAAAAGTGATTTTCATCAATACATATTCCAAATTATTCTTATACCAATTAATCATTAATAACTCGTATTCCTTGTTTTGGTTAAATTTGTACTTTAGTCTTCAAACTTTTCAAAATTTTCAATTTGATCCTTTTTGCCTCATTTCCACATCGAAGATACTTTTTTTTATTTCCATCTACATTACAATTGTTCCTCTCATAAAATTCTTTATCTTGCTTGTATTTCATTTTTTTTTGTAAGTTCACTATTTTAGATCCTGGAATAGTGTCATATGCTTTATGAAAAATTTTAGATTGCTACACTACCTATTTCCCTTCTTTTTTTTGCCAAAAACCTTATTCTTTTTGCTCAATAAAATCTTGACCAAACAAATATATTTAGTGTCTTATCTCAATTTGGATATCTCTCAAGACATAAAGCGAATGCTAAAAAACTCAAATAATCTTCTAGACTAATACAAAAACAAATATATTTAGTGTATTATCTCAATTTGGATATTTCTCAAGACATAAAGAGAATGCTAAAAAACTCAAATAATCTTCTGGACTAATACAGAGAAGTCAATGCCAAACACAATTAGTTCTCAACTAAGATTTTGAAGTATGGATGAAGAAGGAAATTATTTACGAATTCCTTTGCTACATAAACGAGTTAATAAAATGTTTCTCAAAATTCTTATTGATAAAATTCATAAATGGTTTAATGGATGGGATTTGACCTATTCGTGAGTCGAGCCATCTACCCAGGCCCAAAGGCCTGCCCAAAATATGGGTGGTTTAGACAAAAAATGATGCTCGAAAAATGGGCTTGGGTAAGATTTAAAGCTTGTTTTGTATTTGGGACCGGCCTTGGATAGAATTTTTTGCACAGGCCTAGCCTGACCTGAATATATTATAAATATATTAGATATATAGTTAATATGTTAAATTATAATAATAAATTTATTTTAAAGCCATTTCCCTCAAACCCAAACATGCATATCCTAGTGTCACAGGCTGTGCAAAGGAGCCCGCAACCAGGGCACACTTTGATCTCTCTTGTTTATTGGGGGTCATTTGGCCCGACAGGACTGACCTATTGCTTGGGAGAGACTCATAGCCCATCTATTTGAATCATGATTAAATTGTAAACACTTTAGTAAATTGTATTTTTACCAGGATAATTATTGTAAATCCTAAAGGATAAGATAATTATTGTAAATCCTAAAGGATAAGGATGCATAGTATTTAAATCTCTTAGAACTCTGTTATTGTAGATGAGAACTAATCTCAACTATTAATGTAATTCGATCTATACCGTTGGCCTTGGGGGAGCTCAACTATAAATGGAGTCCTCCTTTTCATTTGTATTCATTCCATTCTTGAGTTAAATAATATATTTAAGAGTATTTACTCAAAGTGTGCATTGCTTTCTTGTGGCTTTTCATTGCTCCTTCTTTTTGAGTTTGCTTCTACTTTATTTTTGATGTCCTAGAGAATTTTTGAGAGAATTTTCGCTAGAGTTAGGTTGACTTAGGCGGATTTGAAATAAAGAAGTTGCCTAAGGTCGTACGGTTTACCAAACTAAAGTTCTAACCTCGTGACACTAGTCAAACCCAAGTAAGAAATTATCCCAAAATGTAAAAAATAACAGCCCAAAATGTAAAAATTATTTGCTAGTTTAGGATGTTCGAGTAGTATTTTGTTACTGTTTTAGTCTTGCTGTTCTGCTATTGTTTTGCTATTGTTTTGTTGATGTTGTACTACTATTCTAGTGTTGATTTGCTAGTGTTGATCTAATGTTGATTTGGTGCTACTATTTTAGTGTTAATTTGTTTATTTCTAGTACTATTTTAGTGCTAATTAGATGCTACTTTATTTTATTTTATTTTATTGCTATTGTTGCTATTATTTTGTTATTTTGTTAATGTTACTTGTGACTTTATTTTAATGTATTCTCAATGCATTGGGAAACATTTATTTTAGTGATTTTTAGTGTATTTAATGATTTTTTTAATTTTTTTTCTACACAAAAAAATATTAAAAAACTAATATGAGCGAGACGAGTTAGACCCAAGCTTTTAGATTTCTATTTGAGCCAGGCTTAGATAAAAATTAAGTCCATTTTTTGAGCCGAGCCTAAACAATGGAGATTAATATAAATACTAAGTATAGGCCCGACACGGTCCACGAACAAATCTAGATAGGATGAACGTCTTTTTTTAAGAAAAATCTCTCTTGTCAAATGAGAGGAAGTATGCCAACATGTTAAAACTAGTGGTTTTAGGATTGAGGAGAATGCTAAAGCAAAACATCTCCTTCATCTACAAGTTTGGAGTGAGCCTTGTGACAAATACGGAATATTTTTGGGCTTAGGTTCTTAGGCAAAAAATACTGCATGATTGATACTTGTCTTATATCGATTGATAGGGCTAACTGCTCTGTTTTTTGCTTGAATGCGTGTTTGGAGTGATATAAGGCAAAGTCTCGCTTGGTCAATAAGAGATGATACTAATAGGTAACGGCTTTGGGAAGTACTTCAACAATGGTTCACACCGAACTGGTGTACATGAAGGTGAGACAGCTGTCAAACTTTCAAGATGACTGTTGGCCCATTCCAGATACTTGGAAACTATTGATTCCACAAGGTATGCATAACAAAATTTTCACATCTTCCTTAATTGAAATGCTCCTCTCTCTTTTGTGATTGTGTTACCAATGGTGCATTATATTTGGAATGTTCTATTGGAACATTTGGAAAAAAGAATAACAGAAATGAATGGGTCTTTGGAGCTGAACATGCGAGCATGGAATCGATCTTAGCACACTCTTGCTTGGACTAGACATATTTGTTTGAATAGAGTAAAGGCTGCACCAGGATGGAGATCAGCAACCAGGCAGAGACACTCGCCAGCTGAGGATCTTCAAGGAACCCCCTGCAGCTATTGTTGTAGTAGCCTGTGAATTGCAATTTGTCCCAAATGATTTATACTGTAATGTTTTTGATTCATTAAGAGTTAGATGCTTGCCTCTTCACCATTAAAAAAAAACATGTATATAATGACACCATCCAGTCGTTCCCATAGAAAATTTGATCAAAAAAGAGCATGGCAACACACTAGTATAGAACTTAGCAACAAAATAGCTGAAGACTCAAACAAAATAGACAACTTTTGTAAAATGGAACAAATAAATATCAAAATCTTCCTGAGCAAAACAAAAAAGACTTCGACCTTCGACAAGGATATGTACATATATATTCATATCCACATCTATTTGTGGATATGTATGCATGCATACACGTATGCAGGCATGTATACACATATGTTTTCACAAACAGTTATGCATTAACGTAATCTGAATGATCGTTAAAATGGAGCCATGGGTGATTTTTTCCACCATGATCAGCTGGTAACAAATCACTAGCAGCCATGTATTTATATCAATTTAATAATAATACATTTCAGGGGTTGAAGCATTCAAACACTCTATAAACATGAGAAATCCAAACCATGCGATCATATGTATGCTGCCACAAATAAAAACTTACTGTCATTTTGGAACTAAAAGGACTATAATCTAAAGAGTTCTAACCAAAGGATTGTGATATTCCCTGGGAAAATTGGAGTAAGCATATGTCCCATGAAGCAAACACTTTGACTAAAAACTAACATATCTGGCAGAGGAAGTTGGCTGGAATGGCTAGCTTTGATACAATATGGCTGAAGTTAAGGTTATTTCAAGTTTCTGGATATGACCTGCAAATTGAAGTCCATTTATTCAATTAAAAATGGGAAAATTAAAGGAAATCTTTCATTAAAAAGCATGCTGAAAGGGGTAATACACCCTGTATGGTAGGAAAAGGAGAGAAATGAATAAGACATAATTTATTGAGAAACATCAGATAAGAGGAAGTAAAATGTGAAGGGAAATGGAACATAAAAAAAAGGCTTAAGGATGAGTTAAATAACCTCTGATATTAACAGCTTAGCATGTTCTTCCCACTCAGCAGCCCATCTTGCTGAAGAACCTGTTTCCAATGCACCGTTCTTGAGAGATTTCAGAGCATCACATTCATTTGGAAATCCCCTGAAGAGCATCTACCAATGTTGATATGTAAAATAGAAAACCAAGGAATATCAGAAACCACCATTGTAACAGTCTCAGGAAATGTAAGTCACAAAATAACAATGAACTATTTAATTAGTTATTCTGGTCCAAGTTTATAATAAGGTTCAACAGCCAAACACAAGCTAACATGAGATCACATAGAGACATTAGATTCCAAATCAAAGAATTTCAAGGTCCAGGGGGTGTAAATCCACCCCAGACACACCTAGGAGAAAGGCATTAATATTAATGGTGATGCACCAATAGGCTGTGGGAAAGAGAAAAGCAGAGGATTTTGAAGGAATTTTGCATATGGAAAAATGTAGGAGGTCATTTTCTTCTTTTTTATGAAAAGAATTGTCAAGCATCCAACCTAAAACCAATTGGTAGTAGGTGGAGGGACCCAACTTTAATACAAGACCACAGGTAGCCTAATACTTGATGGATGTGGAATCTTACTGCTACACACTTCCCCTAACGTGTAGCTTATAGGGCCTAAGGAGCTATGGTTCGAGGGTCATCATGATGCAATCATGAGTAATTGTTCAATTTCAAGGAATTTGTTGATGTGGATTAAGTTCATGAGATTTTAGACCTACAAGAGGAGTTTGCTGTAATGAAGTGTCAGTTGCAAGCATGGTGATCAAAACTAGACCAGACCGAATGGTTGAATCATGAACTAGTAGTCCAACCAGTAGCATAAAACCAACAAGGGTTCAACTGGTAAAAACCAATCAAACCGGTTAAAAAACAAATTGAACTAGATTGAAGTAGTTTAAATATTTAATTTTGAGGTTATAATTTATAAAATGGAAGTTTATGTTTCCTCATTATCTATTGTGTTTATTAATTTTTTTTTCCTATTTTTATTTTTTATAAATTTTCTAGAATATTTTGAAATTTTTTATTTTGTCATGGTTGAACTGGGAATAGATGGTCAAGCCGGTTTGACCACCAGTCCGATTACTACAACATTGATTGCAAGTGGAGTAATTTTCAATCGATCCAATAGTGATCTAACAAATTATCTAGATCTAGGTGAGAATGGATGCTTAACAAGAACTATCATGATTCCTAGGCAGGGTTGTATCAAGATATTTTGCATCATCCACTTCTATTTGCAAGTACCAATTGTCATTGTCAAGTACAAAACACTTACCAAGAGCTCATCAGCTAGCTCTGATGACGATGAAAAGAGCAGACCATTTTTCTCAGCCTTCACAGGCTCGTCAATACTTCAGAAGTCAAACCAGTAGCAGATAGTAATAGACTTTAGCATTAAAAGGTATCGAATTATTAGCCAATAAACCATGAATGATAAGTGCACAAGTTTACGAAGAGTAGGAAACAGCGCATACTGGAAGTCCACAACCAAACATATCCACCACCTACTAGCCAATACAAGTTCAGTGAGTGATAAAGGTTTATCGCTGCAAATGTTCTTTTCCTAAGAAGGCTTTAACAGGAGCTCCAGAATGACATACCTTCATGGGAAGGTCTAACCCTGAGGAGGAAGTATGCCGACAAACACCTAAATCTGCTGAACCTGTAAAATGAAGCAAGAATATGGATGTGTAGTATGAAGGACTTTTCCCTTCTTCCTAATGAACTATGAGGAAGAGAAAATAGATTACGAATATCATACCAAGAAGCAATGGATCTTCCTCAGTTGATAGCCACATGGTACGAAATGCAACACGTTTGACGTTTAACCTCTTTATTTTCTCTTCGTACTTTTCCTTTTCAGGACCTTTGCCTAAATGAATATTGGAAATTTTTAAGAAACAATGGAGCACAGAAGCAAATGCTTCTGGGACATACAGTACCATTACCTGTAATGATGAACAACAACCTAGGGTACAAGTATTGCTTTCCACCAGAGATCTCCTTCCAGAGGACCCCTTCATCGGCAGAATCATTTTCATCCAGTAAAGCAGCAACTCGTCTATCATACATCACCGCTGCTTCCAATAAAATCTCAAAATCTTCATCTGGCGTCCTGGAAAGATGTTAATTCTCGAAAATGAATCTCTAAATAGATTTATAAATACCCACCACACAAAAACAAGCATGTGCATACTTGAACAAAAGGAAGGAAATGGTTACAATTGAAATTAAATAATCTTAAAATAGGATAGGAGAAACTTCTACAATGAGCATAACTATACTTCAATAAAATGATAAAAATGGTTGAAAATGAAATTAAGTGATCTTAAATAGAACAGAAGATAAACTTCTTCCATATTAAGGAAAAGTTATTGTGTAAAAAGTCAATTTTAAGAACAAAACTTGTCACCTTGACCATTTTTTAAATTCCATAGACTAACATCTATTAGCATATTCTTTCCATTACCGCTCTTACTGTAGGAATATTCTGTAAATATTTTAGGAATATTTTGTAGATATTTTTTTATTAAAATCCCTTATTTTAAGGGATCATATCTCCTATTTAGTATCTTTCCTAACTTAGAGTTTCCTAAAGTAGTGTCATAGGTTGTATATAAAAACTCTGATTTATGTTCTATTTAGTATCAAATACTCTGATTTCTACATGGTATCAGCTTAGGTTACGATTTCTTTTTTCAACCTAGACCATGTCCGAAACTCCTTCTCCTACTTCGGAGATTACTTCAAATCCAGAAAATTTTTTTGGTTCCGATGCTCCATCAGATTCGTCTCCTCTTCCCTCCCTTCGAGAGGCTTTCTTTATGGTCAAGAAGGAAGAAAGCCGAAGGTGTGTGATACTGTCTGATGAACCATATTCCACTTCTGAAAGATCTGCCTTACTGACCCATCAATCATCTCCCTCTTCCAAACGGGGGAGACCTTGGTGTGATCATTGCAAAAAGCCCGACCACTCTAAGGAGAAGTGTTGGAAGCTTCATGGTAAGCCTCAGGACTGGAAGTCCAAGCACTCTCGAGATAATAAATCAAGCCTTGTCGTTGCCACCTCTGTCACTAGTTTCACTAAAGAACAGATTGCTGAACTTCAAAAACTATTTGGAAAGTTTCAAGGGTCTTGTGAGGGTAATCTGGTCATAAAAGATCCAGAAGGTAACCTTTCTTCTACTGCATTTTTCTCCTCCCAGTTGACTCCTAATTGGATCCTCGATTCTGGTGCTACGGATCATATGACTGGTAACAAAGCATTGTTTCACAATTTTTTCCATACCTTTGGTAAAGCTGTCAAAACGGCTAATGGTACCTTGTGCAAAATAGAGGGACATGGCACTGTTATTCTCAATGAACAGATTGCACTTAAAAATGTTCTCTTTGTACCAAATCTGGCGTGCAATCTCATCTCTGTTAGTAAATTGTCCACAGACTTGCACTGCTTTGTAATTTTTAATGATCGTGATTGTACTTTGCAGGCACTGAACTCGAAGAAGATGATTGGTAAGGCCAGCTTGCATAATGGTTTCTACATCCTCCCTACCTCTCCTAAAATCGAGATCTCCAAGTCATTTACCGCTTTAGGAAAAGTTGATACTGTTATGTTATGGCACTTTCGTTTAGGCCATCCTAGTTTCCAATACCTTGCAAAATTGTTTCCTGCTCTATTCATTAATAAAAGGCCTAATTCTTTTTCTTGTAAAGTTTGCTCTCTTGCCAAACATACTAAATCATCTTATTTTCCTTCTACATACAAGCCTTCTTACCCTTTTGCTTTGATCCATAGTGATATTTGGGGCCCTTCTCGGGTGAAGAATGCTGATAATTGTAAGTGGTTTATCACTTTTATTGATGATCACAGTAGGATAACTTGGACTTATTTGCTGAAAGATAAATCTGAAACTGCTAGTGTTTTTGTGCAATTTTATAACATGGTTCTCACTCAATTTGGGTCTAAAATCCAGCTATTTAAATCTGATAATGGCAGTGAATTTTTTGCTAGGTCTTTTGGTGATTTTTTTAAGGAAAAGGGCATAGTTCAGATTAATTCTTGTGTTGGAACCCCACAGCAAAGCAGCATTGCCGAAAGGAAAAATAGGCACCTTCTTGAAGTTACTCGTTCTCTTCTATTTACCACTAATGTTCCTAAATATTTGTGGGGGGAAGCCTTATTAACTGCCACATATTTAATCAACCGGATGCCTAGTAAGGTTTTAAAATTTCAAACGCCTCAATCTATATTTTTGCAGCACTTTCCTCATTTTAAGCCTATCTCCTCCATTCTGCCACTTAAAATTTTTGGCTGCACTGTTTTTATCCAAAATATTGCTCCTAATAAGTCCAAGTTAGATCCTAAGTCTTTAAAATGTGTATTGGTTGGGTATTCTTCACTTAAGAAGGGTTATAAATGCTATCATCCTCCTTCTAAATGATTTTTCACCACTATGGATATAACATTTTATGAGCAGGATTCCTATTTCACTCAGGCTGAAAATCAGGGGGAAACATGGAGTGATTTTCAGCCACAACAGGTATCTCCTCCTAATCTTCATTCTCAACCTTCAGAATTGCCATCTTGTTCGCCATTACCTGCAGATCTGTCACCTGTGAATGCTCCCATTGATTCTCCTGTAGTACCTATGACTAATTCACCTACACCCACTTTAAACACTCTTCCTGAAAATACACCTACTCCAATTGACAGTCTTCAAAAAACACCACCACCCAAACAGCTTCGTGTCTAAACAAGAAAAAAAAGACATATCCCTGAGACTGTTTTGCAATCTGATTCTTGCCGAGAATTGGATTTGGGTCCAGCTGCCGAAATGGAAGAAGAAATCAATAAGTCCACTACTCTAGATGACTTTCCTATTGCTATTAGAAAAGGGGTTAGACAGTGCACCAAGCATTCTATTGAAAAATTTACTGGTTATAATTCATTGATGCCGTCTTTTCAAGCATTTACAGCAACTTTGGATAAAGAATAGGTTCTCACAAGCATAGCTGAAGCTCTAAAGGATCCAAAATAGAGAAGGGCTGTTGAAGAGGAAATTTGTGCACTAGAGAAAAATGCTACTTGGACCATTACAGACCTTCCTCAAGGAAAAAAGGCTGTCGGCTGTAAATGGATCTTTGCTGTAAAGTATAACTCCAATGGCAGTATCCAACGATACAAAGCTAGACTAGTGGCCAGAGGTTTCACGCAAACATATGGGATAGACTTCACAGAAACTTTTGCACCTGTGGCAAAGCTTAAAACTATTCGAGTACTCCTAAGTTTGGCTGTAAATTGCGATTGGAAATTACACCAACTTGATGTAAAAAACGCATTTCTTAATGGCAAGCTTGAGGAAGAAGTCTATATGCAATTGCCACCTGGCTCAAAGTCTATTGAAGGTAGCAACAAGGTTTGCAAGCTCAACAAGTCTCTATACGGGTTAAAACAATCACCCAGAGCTTGGTTCGAGAGGTTCACTAAAGTCATTCTTCAAAATGGCTACAAGCAGTCCCTTGCCGATCATACGTTTTTCATCAAGGTAACTTCTACAAATAAGAAAGCTATCCTAATTGTGTATGTGGATGACATCATTCTTACTGGAGATGATGAGGAAGAGATTAGCAATTTGAAGAAGTTGTTAAACAGGGAATTCGAAACCAAGGACTTGGGAAAGCTAAGGTATTTCCTAGGAATGGAGGTGGCAAGATCAAAAGAATGACTTGTGATCAACCAGAGAAAGTATGTACTTGATTTACTCAAAGAAACTGATTTTCTTGGCTGTAAGCCGGCTGATACACCAATGGAGGCAAACTTGAGATTCAATAAAGAAGATGAGTCCTTAGTAGACAGAGAGAAATTTCAAAGGTTAGTTGGGAAACTAATCTACTTATCCTTGACAAGGCCAGATATAGCTTTTCCCGTAAATGTGATAAGTCAACACATGACTAATCCTACTGAAGAGCATATGGCACCAGCAAATAGAATTCTCAAGTACTTGAAGAAAACTCCAGGACACGGCTTAATGTTTAAGAAGACACAAGACAGAACTGTTAAGATTTTTACAGACTCTAGTTGGGCTGGAGATCTCACTGAAAGAAGATCCACTAGTGGGTACTGCACTTTTGTTTGGGGTAACCTTACAACTTGGAGAAGTAAGAAACAATCTGTTGTTTCAAGAAGTAGTGCTGAAGCTGAATTTAGAGCACTAGCTTTGGGGATATGCGAAGGAATTTGGCTACTTAAATTACTAAAAGAACTTGGCACAAATCAGGAGGATCACTTTGAAGTTTTGTGTGATAATCAATCTGCCATTCAGATTGCCAAGAACCCAGTTCAACATGACCGAACAAAGCATGTTGAATTGATAGGCATTTTATTGCTGATCAAGTCAACAAAAAGACAGCCACTCTTTCTTACATTCCTTCAGAAGGACAGATTGCAGACATTCTTACCAAGGCTTTGCCAAAACCTGTGTTCAATAAATTCCTATTCAAGCTGGGATTATACAATGTATATTCTCCAGCTTGAGGGGGAGTGTAGGAATATTCTGTAAATATTTTAGGAATATTTTGTAGATATTTTTTTATTAAAATCCCTTATTTTAAGGGATCATATCTCCTATTTAGTATCTTTCCTAACTTAGAGTTTCCTAAAGTAGTGTCATAGGTTGTATATAAAAACTCTGATTTATGTTCTATTTAGTATCAAATACTCTGATTTCTACACTTACTGGGTAAAAGTTTAATGAGGCTAGAGCAACTAAGGGTACAACAAAGGATAAAAAGAAAAGCAGAAATATTGAGTGCAAGAAGTCCACAAATAGGGCACTCATAGAGGATGGTCTCACCAGCTTGTACTGCTTACAACAAGAGCCGGCCTATTTGGCTTCAACAAGATGTCAGTGTCAACCTGAGTTCTAAATAATGATTCACTTTGGTCATCTGCCCCAATTTCTGTAGTTGCCGCATGAGGGTAAAATCAGTCAAAAGTGTTCTTTAAGGCTGCTAATCAAAATAAATTTGATTATTTACTAGACTTACTAGCAGTTACACAATCTCGAACCCCAAGAGGGTGACAAAGATACCTATTTAATCTGCAAAACAACTAAAAATGAAACTCCATTACAAAATAAATCTTAGAGCATAAATCTTTATGAGAACTCAATAACATGAATCTCACCTTACGCTTCTCCTGAAGTGAAGTTGGACAAAAAAACTCAGGAGGCTAATCATATAAAACTGTGGCTCTGTAAATTTAACCACATGCAATATAATTAGACATTTTCCCATAACATTTCATCAGACAATGAAAATAATTAACCAACAATGAGCTGGAAATCTTACCTAATTCCCCAGTTTTGAGCTAATTCAAGCTGCATTGCCCTTGTTACACATAGGGAACCATTTGCCATTTGCCCATAACGCTTCTCAAACCTAAGCAGATACTTAAAATTCAAAACAAGATCCATCCATCGCACAGCTCCAAAAAGGTCCTCTTGACAATACCAAACAGGAGGCTTATAACTTACCAATGGTATATAGAGACAAATGGGCTGCTTCTTCCCACAGACAATCCAAGTAAGGTAAATCCAAAATTATGCCAATCAACAATGAATGCCAACTTTCTCATTGAGCTCGCCCACTTTACAGCCACTAATGTTGGAACAGAAGGAGGATTCTACACAAATGGATGAAATATCAAGAGAGTTTCAGAGGGAAAAAAAGGAATTTCTTAAAACAATGAAAGAGCAAGACCTAGCTAAATTTATGTAATGAAAAATTAGGCATCTACAACCTTTAAAACCGGCAATAAGGAGAAAAAAACAGCTAACTAAAAAACAAGATACTGATAACCACGGAGATATTACAAGATGCTAAGAAAGACATGACAAACTACAGAACATTACAAAGTTTCACCTAAGTCTAAGGTAGAAACTTGGGAAAGCAGTGGCTTTAAATGAAACAGGAGAGTTTTACCTCGTGGAGTAGACCAAATCCAAATAGGATGCCATACATACCAAAAACAAAATTATGATAGTAAGGTTCCATCACCACCTATCCATATTGGCCTTATATGATGTAAATACTACCACAGGTAGATTATGAGTAAAAAGTATAATCATCAATGTAATTCAAAAAAATTTTTCCATAAGAATATGGATCATGTATAAGCATGTACCATAGGAATTCTCTTTCTTTTAAAAAAAAAAAAAAGACTTTGCACATCATTAAGAAAGAATGGCTACTAGAGTTTGGTTGAATTTTCTCCTTGTTAAAATGAAAGTTTGAAAATGCAAAAACTGAGCAACAAAATTTATTCACACATGCAGAGGTAGCAAGTGTACAACCCAACCATTGGCATGCTCATACAAAAATAAACCCAAAAATACATTGAAAGAAATTTGCTGCAGTAGTGTGAGATAACTCTGGTTAAAACTCATTTAAAAATCATAGAAAGTTTGATAAATAAGAATCACTAGGAAAACAACCAGAAAGCCAACAAAACTCATTCACACATGCAGAGGTAACAAATGTACACCCAACCACATGCCTGCTCATACAAAAATAAGCCCAAAAATATATAGGAAGAAATTTGCTGCAGTAGTGTGAGATAACTCTGGTTAAATCTCATTTAAAAATCATAGAAAGCTTGATAAAGAAGAACCACTGCGGAAACAGCCACAAAACTTCATAGGGAATACAGTATGCACAAGGTCCCTTGTTCTTAAAATAAATGAAGAGGATGTCATTCAAGCATTCTGTACACTACATCCTTCCCCTCCCTGCCCCACCCCAACAAGTCTTTTTCCTAATTTAAATGGAAAAGAAAAACAACTAATTTAGATATTGGTCCAAGGAGAGAAAATAAGCCCTACCCTTCTGTCTATTCCTTTCTTTATCTCTCTCTCTTTTGAAAACATTGCTCATAAGTCATAAGCCTTCCACTCATCGCTTGAGCTTTAGAAAACTGTTATTTCCGACCTCTTAAGCAATTAATAGAAAGAGCTAATTTGTGGTTAATCTCTAACACCATGATAGTACATCAAAATCTTTGAAAGACAGATTCCATTGAAAAGATTCTACAATTTCTGGTGGAAAAGACATAGCAATATTTCGTAGCAGTTAGAGTAAGACCATTTGTTCTAAACAATATAGAAAACAGAACTTGAGATCTCTCTAGTGGAAAATAGAAGCTCACTTGCACTATGAAGGCATCAGGAGGAGGAACTTTGAAGCAAAGAAACCAAAGAAGTATTACAAACTGAATGATTGGCTTCAGTAAGAGCATTAGTGGATAAAGTATCTTCGAATTAATTAGAAAAATTTAAATAATAGCCTAGTAATAATACCTTAGCTCCATGATATTCCTCCAGACAATACCATTGTGTGAATATGAATAGATTCATTCTCTATAACAGCAGAGTGGGGTTCGGAACCTATCAAAATATTTAAATTCACATTCAATTAGTATATTTATTAATATAAAAAATTCTTAAGATAGCCTATCTAAATTTAGAGTTCGAACAGAATAATCTTTCATATATAGTGCATAATGTAAAATTTGGGTTCACAAAATCTCCATCCTACAAGAAAATTTTCCAAACTTTTTTTCTTATTGAAAGTTGTTAAGTAGTACACATGATTCTCTCCTATTAATTTTACTATAAAGTAAACATTCCATGGCAGAAAAAAGGAAAGAAAAAAAAAGGTGTGCAATTTAATTCATTATTACATAGAAAGGTATACCTCCATAAGCAACAATATCCACTTCCAAGGATGCCTGCGAAATCAATTATAATGAGAAGAATAGACAGCTTATTCATTTATTTAACTACTCTTTTGTTTTAACGAAAGCTCTTCATGGCATTTACAAAAAATAAACATAATGTTTTTTTTCTTTATTTCTAAGACATAACTGTGCCTCCTAAAACAACATGCTTTCTTTTCCATGCTTCCTCTAAATGTTTCTACTCTATTTAGGACATGTTAGATAAGCATGTCATTACATAGGACTGGCATATACAGAGCATTAAAGTTTATTACTTTTGTGGAAGATCTGTGAGGACTGGAAGGTAGAGGATGCGTATTTGGGCATATAAAAATTGCATATCAAAAAGTACTGATCATCCTACACCAAGAAAGAAAAAACAAAACAAAAAACAGAGTACTTATTTCCCATGAAACTTTTAATACTGGGCTAATTTACAAAAGCTAACCTTACAGAAAATTTCCTTTAACCACGACAATTGAAAGTATGACAGCTTAGAAGTTGTAGAAGCCGGTCTTTACCATAACTAATTTCTTCCATCTAAACCTTCTAAAAATTATGGAAATGGTTCAGGCCTATCCACCAAGGCGTAGGCATGAATTGATGGAAAATACAAGAACTAAGGAGACTGGCAACTGTAGTAGATTATTGATGTCACATAAAGAATGATAGAAAGTCAACAGTCTTCTCCAAAGTATATAGAGAGGCATAACCTGCAAAATGTTTGTGCCAGTCATTGCTATCTTAATGCCTACATATGTCAAATCCTATCGATTATATCAAGCTTTGTTCCTATGAAGATTAATTAAGTACTATAGAAAACAATGTAGATACATAGTTAGGGGTATTCATTCTGTTCAAAACAAATGAACAGGAAGAACCAACACACATGCATTTCTAATTTAGCACAAGTCTCCTTGCACGAACCAATTACTTAGGCTCCACATGGTCATTCATCTTCTCAGTTTGCTTTTTTCTATTTGATATAAAACGATACACTTTACTAATAAAACATAAAAGAAAATGGTAGAAAGCAAAATGCAATTGCTTAAAACTTAATAAAAGACTATGTACCCAAGAAAAGATTAAAAGACAAACAAATCATCAATCCTAATACAATTATTCCATAAGAATCTAAAATGCGGTAGTTTTTGTCCAAGAATAAAGGTTAACCTTTTAACTTCTCATTCTTCAAAATGTTAATGTGTTTCCGCATTCAAACTTGCTTATTTTGCCTCCAACACAAAAGGCAAGTATAAAACCAAATACCAAATAAACATTTTATCTTAAGGATTACTTTCCTTCATGCCAATACCCGTCATTATATTACACGATAAATCCATAATGCAAACAAATAAGCGAAAATAACATCATTGCGTCAATAAAGAAGTTGAGCAAGAAATTTGTGAAAACTAAACTCCATTTGGCCTAAAATAAACATTTCAGCTCAACCAAAAACTCTAGCATATTAAAGCAAAATATTTCAAAGAAATAAAACCGTAAATCCAGATTACAGAAGAAAATTACTGCAAGACCTGACGCGCAAGGGAAAGGGCATGATACTGCATACGAGGGCTACGACCAAGATCTCCTAGAACCACCACACACGCTCTTCCCCTCTTCCCCATCTGTTCTTCTTTTTTTCCCCTGCCAAATATGCAGTCAATATGACAATCCAAAAAATTTCAGCTACCTTTTAAATTTTCCAAATTTTTGGGTTTCAAGGTTAAATAGCACTGGCAGCCACTATTGGCTGTAGCTGAATCGTCCACCGCCGCTAAAGAACTTTAATAGCAGTGTTAACAAATTTCACATCAGGGACAGCAGACGCTAATAATAGTAGAAAAGAAAATAGTGTCGATAGCATTCCACTATGTCTGGAAACCGATACCATTTAAAAAATTGGATTAAAGAGTGTAACAAGCAATAGGATCAAAAACGGAAAATCAGATATAGCACAGTGAGTGCAGAGGCAGAGAGTAGATAACATTAACCAAGCCCTAACTCAATCTAATGACTCAAGTTTCAAAATTTACCTTAATTAATATTATGCTATTTGGTTTGATCTGTCGGAAGCTTGAAGACAGAGACTGGAGTAGGTTCTTCAATTGGTTAATCGAAGGGTAATCCATCCGAACCATCATTAATCTCATCAATGGAATTAATCAATCCTTTTAATCTCTTAATCTTTAATCGAATCAAAATTTTAAACAACCAAACTTTTTCCATTAACCGAAATTTACCCTTTTTCATTAACAGAAATTTATATTTTTATGTTAAAATAAAGATAAAATATATTAAAAATTAATTAACTTAATCGATCTTATTTTTTTATTTATATATTATAATATTATTTATTAAATTCAATTAATTTAATTAATCGATCGATTTTAAATAATTTATAAAAAATTATTAAATAACTCCGACCGAATTGGGCAAGACTAGATGAGGAGGAGAATTGGGCAAGACTGGGCCAGAGTTGTTGTGAGAAGCTTGATTTCGGGAATTTTAGGAGAGGCTTTGGGAAATATAATTTTACTACTTCTATGAATCTATACCCATGTAAATCATCAATGTGTTTTATTTGAAATAAGCAGGACTAATTTCAAAATGCATTAATAAAACTATTTTGTTAAGGGGACTCAAATTTTTTCGAAAAAGGAATTAAACTCCTCTCAATTTTTTTCATCCAATTAAATCTCTAAACTAAAAAAATTTAACTAAATAAGCCTTTTATCCGATATTGACAGTTAGTATTTAACATCAATACTAATGTGATCATTAATAAACGTCATGTTAGAGCCATTTTTTAACATGGTACAAGCACATGCCTATTGCCATGTCCGCAAAAAATAAAAAAATAATTATTTTTAAAATAATCACACAATGAATCTGGATAACTGGTTGTCTAAATTTATTTGAACATTGATGCACATTTGTCTATATTAATTCTAGAAGTATAAAAAACATAAAAAAAAATAAATTTTATAAAAATTATTAGAAACTAATTAAAAAGAATAAAATTTTATAAATTTATAAAAAATTATAAAAAATATTAGAAATTTATTTAAAATCATAAAAAAAAATTTAAATTTATAACAATTATTAGAAATTAATTTAAAATCATAAAATTTTAGAAAATTTAGAAAATTTTATAAACTATTAGAAACTAATTGAAAAACTTACTCTAACACAAGGCTATTCTAATGTCACGAGGCTAAAACTTTAATTTGGCAAACCGCTTGGCTTTAAGCTATTCATTTACTGCAAATTTGCCTAAGTCAGCCTAGCTCTCAAAAGACAAGAATTCTCCCGGAAATTCTCTAAGGCGTCGAAAGATATAGCGAAAGCAACTCAAAACAAAAAGAGCAACAAAAGAGTTGAAATGCCACAAGAAAGCAATGTGCACCAAGTGTTTAAGTATATACTCTCAAATATATTCTTTAACTATCAATGGGATGATTACAAATAAAGGAAAGATGTCTATTTGTAGTTGAGCTCCCCTAGATCCAACGATATAGGTTGAATTAAATTTTCACACTTGATTTTCCAAGATACTAGAACTCAAAGAGGAGTCAAGGAGCTGATTGAATAGTATCAAAAAGTTGGGGACACTAGCAATAAATTTAGAGAATTAAGTGGCTGGTTAGGAGAAAGATAGAGTCCAAAACTAGTTTGGTTTGATTGGGACCGACTAGTTACATAATGGGAAACATAATAATTAGGATTGTGTGGTGGTAACGGTCTGTGAAGATCGTGCCATAAGGGTATATATATAGGTAGGAGGATGAGAGAATGGGGGAATTTATTAATTCTATTTACCCATTCTTCTTTCTAAAATCGTCATCTTTTTCTTCAGTCGTCCTAAATAAGAAGAGGCTGTACTTGCAGGAGGCTCTGCATGTTGCAGTAGTCATGGGCATGGATGTTTGGGGAGGAGAAAAATCGATGGACTATTGCCAAGTCTAAGAAGGCATTAGCATTCGAGCAAGCCAAGTTGACAAGGATAAGGAAATAATGTGAGTTTCTACACCCTGCTTCTAAGTGATAAATGATGATATGCTACTTGCATGAACTAGGGAATGCATGAAGAGTATTCTGTGCATGAATGATGTTGTTGAGTCATGAGAAGCTGAATATTGCTGCTTTAAGATAGATGATGATTAGT
Organism: Gossypium hirsutum; assembly: GCF_007990345.1. Lineage (NCBI taxonomy): Eukaryota > Viridiplantae > Streptophyta > Magnoliopsida > Malvales > Malvaceae > Gossypium > Gossypium hirsutum. Next base: position 1,221,814 of record NC_053432.1, read on the forward strand.
TGAATATATTGCATGATAACTATGGGGAAAAACTCAATAGGATAGATAAAGTTAAGAGGGGAGGAGTGAACTATTGGAAAACCAGGTTTGGAAAACACAGCAAAAAATAAGTTTACAGAAAAAGCAAAGTTTTATTTTTTTTTCAAAATAAGAACTTGGTTGTAATATCTAAAATAATAAACACTTAATCAAAATTGTACCTTTTCGATTCGTCTAGGATGAATGCTTTGACTGAGTAGTCTTCTCTGTTATCTTCAAGTTTATGTCTGCCGAATGTTGGTTTGCTTCGAATCAGAAAATTTTTCACAAAAATTATTAGTAGGGTAATTTCTCTAAACTTTTGGGCTAAGTTGTAAATTAGAAAAATATCTCTAGAAATTTTCCGAAATAATTTCTTCAGAGAATTTTCCCTTTACAACTTTCTCTTGAATTCAAGTGTGTAAAAAAATAATGACCCAAACCTCTCTTTATATAGGGAGAGTTTAGAGAATTCAACTATTATTAAATTTAATCACTTTAATATTAAATTAATATAATATTTATCAAGATAAATATTACATTAAATTTAAAATTAAATCTTATTAAATTAATAGAATGTTTATCTACAAGATTAATATTAAATTAAATTTAATATTAAAATAATCACCTTAATTTTAAATTAATAAAACACTATTAAAATAAGTAGTAAATTTAATTTAATATTAAATCTATTAAAATAATATTATTTTTGAAATAGTTAATCTAAAATCAAATTCTCTAGTAGAGTCTTAGTAGAAGTGTAATTCTTCCACCGCTTAACTACTAAAAACCCATCGCTGCTGACCGTTTGTCGGCTACTAGAATGTCGCCGTCGCAGCCGCCGATACCCTGAACTAGTTCAATTGCTGCCAGTTCGGTCCGGACCAGTGACGACCCAGTCGGTCCAATCCAACCATTGATTTGAACCATCGGCCTGGTTTCACATACCAGGCCTGATTCAACCAATTTTTGCGTCTTGATCTCAATTTTGGGTTTCTAGGCCCAATTTACGATCTCTGGTCCAATTTTCAAGTTCAATTATCCTTTGGACCAATTGTCTAACTTAAAAATTAATTTACAAAAAATATCATATTAATTTTAATTAATTTGATTAATTTAATTTTACTTGATCAAAACTAATTTTTCCAACTATCACTTAAATTTTCCAAATTAATTTTTCAAGAAATTTTTTTAATCAAATTCTCTAGTTGAACAATTCTTACGACCACCTACTTTAATTCCATATGGAATAAATCAACTCAATTAAATTATTCTCGAAGTCATAGGATTTCCTTCTAATTCAAAGATCGAGCTTTTATTGAGCTAGCGGAGGGAACAATCAGAGATATACAATTAGGCTCTAGTGATTGCAATTATGTCCAAAAGTATCGTTCCGATAATTCGCAATTACTTAATCATGGAATCAATCCATAAGAAGTACCATGATTGAAAACTCCTTATTGTATACTCTTTACAAAAACAATTCATCCAACTGCTTTATCCAATGACTTCGTCATGTGTGTGTTACCCTCATATGATATCCTTAATTTCTTTGAGTTAAATTCGTTCACTCAATACAATCCTATTTTATCTCATTGTCACCATTGTGTTTTCTTAATGATTACTATGATCACTATCAACAAATGGCTATGATAAATTGCTCGTTTGAGAACTAGCAACTTGTGACCACGTTAAATATTTATCAATCCACACAATTCCAATTAGAAGATATCATTAACTCTTTAATTGAGTTATGAATTCCACTTTTGTTAGTAAAGCCATGCCATACACAATTCATGTACCCAACATACCGACTATGGGCTCGATAATCTTAGAGCATAAGCCTCCACTTATATCAAAGCACATAAGTTGTATACGCATGGTCAGTGACTAACTCGGATTTATGTAAATCACACCATGAACGTCACAAGTGAATTGATTCACAAACTGAATCAGAATTCATTCATCTTGAGTCTGGTATCATGTATCATTCTTTCAATGAATACATCTATGTCTCTACCCGTGAAGTCAACTGCTTCGATAGCCAAGACTAGTCATCTCCTCAATTGGAATTGTAGACGACATAATAATTCTTCTTAGTATTTGAATCAAATGTTCACTTTGATTCTTCTATAGGATTATGGACTCGTTTAAATTATTTAATGAAGTAAGTTATCTTCTCGTAATATAAACATTCCTACAACGCCACTTATCATTAGTTTGAACTTAGACAATCAATAAGCTAATATTTGTTTGTCACAATTTCATTGTTTATGCAAAATATGAAAGACAAAAATATAAAAGACATAATAGTGAAATGTAAAATTAACTTTATTTATTTATTCATCGTTCAAACAAATAGAAAATAGTTTCATGTTTACTACAATATGGACACAATTCCCAATATGAACTTGTTATATACCGCTAAAGGCGAAGTTTCGGGCCTTGCAAAGGGAACACTATGGTGTTCAAGCATCAAGATTAGGTGATGTAAAAGAGGTAATGAGAGGAGGAGTCCGAAAATCAGTATTATGGAAAGATATTTACCGTGATAGTGGTATCAACTGGTTTTTCGGGCGACATCGTGACGATGATATTAGGTTCCATAGAGTATCACTATGACGGCTGTCAGCAGGTTTTATGGGGTGACAACGCGACGGCGGTATATGGCGTAAGTGTTGGAAAAACGAGTTTGGAAGGGGAAAAACCCAGAGTTTCAATTTTTTTTTTCCAAAACAAGATCTTAGTTGTGATATCTAAAGTAATAAACACTTAATTAAAATTGTACCTTTTTGATTTGTCTAAGATGAGCGCTTCGATTGAGTAGTCTTCTCTGCTATCCTCAAACTCACGTCTGCCGAGTGTGGGTTCACTTCGAATCAGAAAATTTTTCACAAAAATTATCCGTGGGGTAATTTTGCAATTTCTCTAAACTTTTGGATCAAGTTGTAAATTAAAAAAATATCTCTAGAAATTTTCTGAAAAAATCTCTTTAGAGAATTTTCTCTCTACAACTATCTCTTGAATTCAAGTGTGTGTAAATAATGACCCAATACTCTCTATATATAGTGAGAGTTTAGATAGTTCAACTATGATTGAACTTAATCACTTTAATATTAAATTAATATAATATTTATCAAGATAAATATTAGATTAAATTTAATATTAAATCTTATTAAAATAATAAAATATTTATCTACAAAATAAACATTAAATTAAATTTAATATTAAGATATCACTTTAATATTAAATTAATAAAATAATATTAATATAAGTATTAAATTAAATTTAATATTAAACTATTCTCGATTCCAATCCGTTAAATCCTCAGACCACTCAGGAAATTGAAATAATAACATACGGGCAATGTTTTTAACTATTATCAGTGAAGGTAATATAATATATTTTCTAAGAATTGACTGGGTTATTAACGCGGAGCCCCTTATATTATTTTTGAAATAATTAATTTGAAATCAGATTCTCTGCTAGAATTCCAGTAGGAATGTAACTCATTCACTGCTCAACCACCAACGACCAACAGCCGCCGGCCACTAGGGTGCCGCTGTCGCAACCATTGGTACCGCCGTGTCTGGTGATGCAGTTGCAACACCCTTACAACACCTCGAGCCAGTTCAACTACTGCCGGTTCAGTCCGGGTCAATGACGACCCGATCGGTCCGATCTAGCCACCAGTTGGACTGTCGACTCAATTTCACTTATCAGGCCCGTTCGACCAGTTATTAGGTCTTGGTTTCAATTTTGGGTTCCCGAGCCCAATTTACGATCTCAAGTCCAATTTTCAAGTTCAATTACCCTTTGGGCCAATTGTCTAACTTGAAAATTAATTTCTAAAAATATCATATTAATTTTAATTAATTTGATTAATTTAATTTTACTTGATCAAAACTAATTTTCTAACAATCACTTAGATTTTCCAAATTAATTTTTCAAAAAAAAATCAAATTCTCTAGTTGAACAATTCTTACGACCACCTAATTTAATTCCATATCGAATAAATTGACTCAATTAACTTATTCCCAAAGTCGTAAAATTTCCTTTCGATTCAAATGCAGTCCGATCGAGCTTTTGTTGAGCTAGCAGAGGGACTAATCAAACATATATAATTAAACTCTAGTGCTTGTAATTATGTCCAAAAGTATCGTTCCAGTAATTTGCAATTATTTAATCATGGAGTCAGTCCATAAGAAGTACCATGATTGAAAACTCCTTATTGTATACTCTTTACGAAAGCAATTCATCCAACTGTTTTATCCAATGACTTCGTCATGTGTGTTTTACCCTCATATAGAATTCATAAACTTTGAGAGGATTGAGTTATTGAGTACTCTTGTTATTAAATTGAATTGATTGTGACTATCTTTATGATCTTCTTTTGTCATCATCCCCATTAAAAGGTTGAAAGCAAAATATTTAACTGTAAAATATCTACTTAAATTGTGGAATAATTTAAAAGAAAAAAATGAGCAATAGAATATGATAATTCTATCTAAAGCTCGTTATGGTTGGATACACCTGAAGTTGCAAGTTTTAAAATTACGAGTATAACTCTACAATATTCAGAATAAGTTCTCAACTAAAATTACGTGGAAAATATTATTGATGAAAACCTTGTAAGAGAGAACTTATTCAACTTTTTATGATTCAAGTGTGCTCATACGGTAGCAATATCATGAATTTTTTTTCTTATGATTGAACAAAATTTTGTAACCACGAGACATAATCATTCCCTAAAGAGAATGTAACAATGTGTAATAAATTCGAAAGACATGATTTTTGACCTGGATGTATTAAATTGGACTATAATAATAGTCATGGTGGACGATCATAATAAATTTTCTCACCAGTAGAAGTGAAAAATAAAGAAAATAAGAAAAGAACAAGAATTTCCAATAACTCTTTAAGAAAAGAGACAACTTGTGTATGAAAAGTCATTGGTTATGTACCTGTTGTACACTTGGAAAATAAGATCCACTCTCAAAGTTTGCTATTAATAGATTTTGATTGGATTCAAAGTCTACTATTGAAGTCTAATTTGCTTACTTCTTATCTTCAAGACTCAACGTAGAACAAAAAAAATGTATGTTTTAAAATATTAAATCAACTTGATATATGATTTAAATATGTTGAGATGATCTTCTTTTTAAGTTTTGATTACATATGTTACATTTTGTTTTAAGCATCTCATTTTTTCATGAAAATGAATATTAACTGATTTATTTATGTCACTATAGTAGGTTTTATAATTAAATAATATATTTAAAACATATCTAGCATGCAAATTTATGTTAACAAACCAATGAATTTTACGGTTATTCAAATTTGATTTAGTTCAAAGAATTGTTAAATGTAGTAGTTCATACATTATATATTACTTCATTTGTTAATTATTTAGAGAAATGACACGAGCAATTGTAAATGAAAAGTTCTATGAGCTTGAATGGTTGGATTTTGAATTAAATTTCATGCATGTTTATGATGATTGTTCTGAAAAGAAATGCTAGTTTTTCATTATGTCATATTTTTATGTTTGAGATGTGACATTTATTGATATAGGCTTGCTTCTAAACATGACCTAGGCAATTATTCTTGGTAGTTAACTGATTATGCAAAACTCTTATTAAAAAGGTTTTAAAAGTATTTTGAATTGAACTCGAGACTTCTCGCATCTGAAGCAGGAATTATACTACTAGACCAAATGCCTTACATTTGAAGATTTTGGCATATTCCCTAAAGCGAATATTGCATATAATTATTTAGAAATTATATTTATTGACTTAGTGACATTATAAACTTCACATTGAATTAGACATTTCAAGTAGTAAATGTCGCAATAGTACTTATACGTGGATACAAAGTAAAATAAATGATAGTAAAATTATCAATTTGTTACAAATTAGTACAATTGAAACAAATGTTAAAGTAAACCAGAAGTTTACTGATACAAATGCATTTACTACTTGGCATGATTAGTAAGACCATCCTAGATCATATATTATGCAAAAATTAATTGAGAATTCAAATGGACATTCATTTGTTCTGAATGAAAATTAATTGTTCTCATTTAAGGAATTCTCATTTGTTGCTTGTTCTCAATGAAAATTGATTGTTAGAAACTCACTAGCTAAAGTTGAAATTTAATGTCTTGCATTTCTTAAATGAATATGAGCTCATTCATCCACCATGTGGATGGTTTTGATATTATATTATTTTGGTAGATGCATCAACAAAATAATCACCTATGTGTTACCAACTTGCAACCTGTCGTTTGCAATATTGCTTGTTTAAATAATTAATTTCAGATCATGCAATTAAGATAATTCACCTTGCTAATACTGATGAGTTTATATCTCATTCTTTTAATGATTGAGTTTGAAAAACTTTTGTAAAAGTTTGTTATTATGCACATAATGGTTTAGAGAAATTATTGATTGAACGCCTCTGATTAATATCTAAACCATTACTTATGAGAACTAAACTTCCTATTTCAACATGAGATTATGTTGATTTACGTGTTGTACACATCAAGCCAATAAGTTATAAATACTCTCCATTATAATTTGTTTTTGATTAAGAGCTAAATATTTCTCATCTTTGAATTTTTGTATGTACGTATATGTTCCAATTACTCTACCACAACACACAAAGATGAGTGAATCCTCAAAGAATGTTGGGAATATATATTAATTACAAGTTTTTTTTGTATTATTAGATATTTTGAATGTATTGGAGATTCAATTATGACTTGATTTTTTTATTACAATTTTGACTCAATAGTTTTCCCAACATTAGGGGGAGAGAAATAATAACATGTAATGAGTTAGGAGGAGAGTAATTTGAACCAGGAGTTCAACAAGGATAACTCATTACAAGTTAACTGTCAAATGTATTTACAAACTTAATGAGCATAACCTAGTTAATATTTTAATTTGAATCAAAGTCCCAGTAGGACAATCAGTTAGATTAAATAATAAATTGATCGGTTCCAAAGATGAAAATTCTTCTAGATGGTCATATAGTGGAAGCAGATGCTCTAAAAGAGACCCAAGACATAACTAATAAGTAAAACTCCAGAATAGATTCATGTACCTAAAACTGAATATTAAAATAGTGAAAATAAGAGGTCTCGATAAGTTATGTTAATTCTAGAAAATGTCGAACCGATAATAAAAGTAGTCGATAATGGTTTTGCATGCAATAATACTATTGAAATGAAAGGAGAATTGATGGTCGTGAAACTAACTAAAAATTCGACTAAGGCAAGCGCACCTATCGAACAGTAGTATAGTTATGGTGAGACTGGAAATATCGTATCCACAAGGACTAAAAGTACTAGTAATTACTATCTTTTTATTATCTAGCCTAAGAATTAAAGGATGTTTTTGAACTAAGACTAATTATCTATTTAACTAAGATTATGACAGATTTAAAATTTTGAAAACACTGTTTAGAAAGTCGATGGAGAAGACAATACCCAAGGAAGAATCCACCTAGACTTCACTTATCACTTCTAAATTAGACGATTTATTTACTTGACTTATTCTTTAGAAATCCCTGATTTATGTTAATATCTCTTGAGAGACTAAAAACAACTGACTCTAGATTGATTAATCGAAATCTCTTTCTAATTAAAACCCCTATTGTCGCGTTAAATCGATCTATGGATTCCCTTATTAGATTTGACTCTAATCCGGCAGATTTATGTCGTCCTATTTCTAGGATTGCATGCAACTCCGCTTAATTATGAATGATCTACTCTTAAACAGGGACTTTTGCTCCACTGAATAAGCACATCAAAAACCTGAATTAATATCCTGGAATATTAAAGCAAGGGTTAAAACTCACAATTAAGAATAAGAACAAGTATTTATCATTATAACAACCCAATTTAGGGCCTAGCCGGAACAGTGGTCTAGGGACCACAAATTCGAAGTTAGGAAAATTATTTTATTATAATTATGAGATTATAGCATGATTATAATAGTGCATGAAAAATTTGGTGAGTCAATTTTTAACGTTTGTGAGCTCGATTGCGAAAAGGGACTAAATCGCATAAAAAGTAAAAGTTACGTTTTAGTGCCCAAATGTGTTAAATAGCTAGATAAATAAAATCGGGGTCCTTTAAAGGGCAATTAGACCCTTTTTAAGAGGGTTGGATGGCCATGAGACATAGAGGGGACAAATTTTAAGAGTAGGTAGAATTTGGTAGCTATTTTGACCAAAAAGAAGCAAAATAGAAAAAAGTTATCAATTTCTTTTCTTCTCATCTCTTTCCACAGAAATTTTCAGCCATGAAAGGGGGTTTGAAAGCTTCAATTTTTCAGCAACTTATTCCCCTCACAAGTAAGTGATTTTAATGAGTTTTCTTCAAGATTTTCACATTTTTGAGACCCTTGAAGCATGAGTTTTCAAATGAGGGTGATATCTTGCAAAATAGTCAAGAGTTTAGGATTTTTCCATGGATGTAATTGTGATAGATTTTGAGTTTTTATGGAGGAATATGAGTCCTAGTTGTGTTATAAGCAACTTTTGTAAAAGGTGTTAACTTGAAAACACCTAAAGGGACTATTTTGCATAAGTTGCAAAATAGGTAATAAGTGTGTGAAATAGTGAGAATTTGAGGTGGCTGCAAGACTAAAAAGAGTTTATCTAGGCTTGAAATACAAATAAATTCGATCAAAATTGATTTTCCAGCATAGGGGTAAAATGGTCATTTTGCCAAGGCTTAGGGGCAAAATGGTCATTTTACCAAAGATATGAAATTATGAATTCCTAATTGTAATTAATAACTAAATGAGTACATTTTTGCTATTATAGATCAAGATCTACCAAAACTGAGCCTAGACCGGGGCAAAGCCAAGCAATCTGATTAAGTCGTTTAGTCAAGTACTTTTTGTAAACCGAGGTAAGTTGTACTTAAATAATACAACTATATTGTTAAATGCATGTATTCTATTTATATTGATTTGATATAGCATGAATTTCTAGAATTTGAATTGAGTATGCATATTTACGATTAAGAAAGTAGAAAGATCCAGTGAGAACCCTAAGAAACAAACCGGATGTTCGTGCCATAACATTGGGTTATGTGAGAGCCAGTGTAAGATCATGTCTGGGACATGGCATCGGCATTGAGACAAGGGATAGTGTAATACATGTCTAGGACATGCATCAGCCACATTATCATAGCCAGTGTAAGACCATGTCTAGGACATGGCATCGGCATAGAGAGGAGTGCCAGTGTAAGACATGTCTGGGACATGGATTGGCCACGATGATGATAGCCAGTGTAAGATGTGTCTGGGACATGCATAGACTAAGCTTCGTGCTAGTGTAAGACATGTCTGGGACATGCATCAGCACGTATACACGAGAGCTAGTGTAAGACTATGTCTGGGACATGGCATCGGCCTCGATGAAGATAGCCAGTGTAAGACCATGCCTGGGACATGGCATCGGCAACTTAACCCATGTTTGAGGCTTATAGAATATCCGGTAGTATTCCAAAAGGTTCAACTCTAAGGGTTAAGAAAGAGATTTAATAAGGAAAGTATGATAATGTTTTGAGTGTTACAGGTACCTATTTTAGTATACATGTGTAATGATCTCAATTAGAAAATGTGATTTGAGTGGACGGTAATGAGTAAGTCAAGTTATGCTTACCTTTGAGCTATGAGCATGATGATAAGTGATGAAACTATTGTTGTATATTTATTTATATGCAACTTACTAAGCTTTATTCTTACTTTGTTTCCTTTCCATTTTCTTTCAATACTGCCAAATTGCTCAAGGATCCCTTGAAGTCAGAGATATCGATCACACTATCGGCCGAAATACTCGGTATAATTGGATTCATATTTTTTATTATGGCATGTATAAGGCTAGGCTAGGAAGTTGTTTTATTGAGAAATTGTTTATGTATATTGGCTTAAGATAAAAGCCCTTCATTTTTTATTAAGCCTAGATAATGGTTATTATTCATTTTGGTAAATGTATATGATGTTCCTTCTATGAATGAATTGATGTCTTTTGGTATGGAATTAGTATACTGAAATGATCTTGTGTAGATGGTGCAAAATGGGTGACAAAATGGCTTGGAAAATAGCCTAGTTTGTCCACACGAGCAAGACACACGGGTGTGTGTCTAGGCCATGTGTGACACATGGCTTACCCCTATAGGTGTGTGTTATGGTCGTGTGTTCCCTGCACTTAAACTCTTAGGTCATTATTGTTCACGGTTAGGCCACACGGGCGTGTGCCATAGTCGTGTCTCTAAGTCAGTATTGTCCAAAGGTAGGCCACACGGGCATGTGTCATGGCCGCGCCCTAAAGTCAGTGTTGCACACAGGGCAAGGGTATGGGCGTGTCCCGAGTCACACGGGCATGTAGAACCCTAAGGCATGGATTTCTCCAAGTTTTTCTTAAGTTCTCAGTTTAAACTTAAATCATCTAGAATGTATGTTTTGGGCCTCGAAAGCCCATTTAAGGGACAGATCGAGTATGAAATGAAAAGTTTTAAATTGATCAAAATTTCATGGCCCAGTTTTACATGCGTATGCTTGAGTTAAGTCCGGTGACACCTCGAACCCTGTCCAGGCGTCGGATATGGGCGAGGGGTGTTACAATCATATAATTCAAATAGCAATAAGATTCATCTTAGGTTTCATCCCCCTTAGGTATTTAAGGAGTTAGTTCATAATAATGGAAAACATCTCAAAATTGGGAAAAGAAAAAAACATAAAGAAACCCAAAGAACTTCTAAGGAAATTGAATGGAGATCTTTTCAATCTTGTAGTAGATCCTGCTTCTGAGCTGATTCCGATGGCTATCCTTGAGTATTTTCTGCCTTCTACTCTGCATGTCCCTTTTCATCCTCTTCTAGGGTGTTTAAATAGACTTTGGAATGCCAAAATAGCCCAAAATTAGCCTTTTCCGAATAGAATTAGACTTGGGTCTAACAGGGACACGGTCTGTACCACGCCCGTGTGAAAGTGCTCAAGCCGTGTGTAATTCTAACTTGATTTGGTATCGACACGGCCATGACACACGGGCGTGTGTCCTGCCCGTGTGCCACACACGGGAGTGTGGAAGTACCTAGTCCGTGTGCAACACTGAAGTTAGCCTATTTTGTCCGTTTTTTGCTCTTTTCGCCTTCCTATGCTCACCTAAGTATAAAAAATGAATTTAAAGGATTAGGAGCATCGAATTCAATGAAACCAAGGGAAAAATCATCCATACATATGCCAAGCATGGGATAAAAATATGTATATATTATGGTTTATCAAGAATCTTGAATAAATCTATTGAGAAATATAAATATTAAATAGATTAGTCAAAATAGAAAGATGCAACTCAAATTCGTGGAGTTTTTGGAGCAGTAATCCAAATATCTAAAGGTATAAAACTAGTGAGGGTACAAATGAATGAGTTTTACAAAAGCAGAATAAATATATAAAGTTTTTTGCTAAGCCCTGGCATTGATTATGAAAAAATATAATATTCTTTTGTGGTGGATGCAATAACCTTTAGATATATTATTAAACTGATAGTTCATAAAAGATTTAATTTGCTTCTAATAATTGTTGTTACATCCTTTATGAATCACTATATATGGTAAAGTTTATATTAAAATCCTTGAAGGATTTAGAATGCTAGAAGCATATTGAAATTCTAGAGAAATTGTTCATTTATATGAATTGAAATAATTTGAACATATGTGGTAAATTTGACTGAGTGAATAATAGTTGAAGGAGGATTATAAAATAATCCAAAATACCTATTTATATTTTTATAGAAGAATCATGATTAAAGTTTGCTATGATTATTGTTGAAACTCCTAAAGAGATCAAAATATATTTCACCCAAATTTTCCCTCACTCATGACTTTCAAAAGAATGGTGATATAAATGCCCATTTGAAAAATTAGTATTCAAGATTGAATATGTAGAATATGAGAAAGTATGTGATGTTTTCATGAGGGGGAGTATACTCGTTGTACTATTTTTCCCTTAATCGAGTTTTTGTCCCATTGGGTTTTCCTGGTTAGATTTTATTGAGGCAGCATATTATACATATTTTATATACGTACACTCTTTTTCCTTCACTAGGAATTTTTTTCCCACGGGATTTTCATCTTAGTAAGGTTTTAACGAGGCATATTATCTACCAATAGACAACTTAGGGGAAGTGTTATGAATATCTTATTAAGTGGATATCCATCAAGATCAAGATAAGTTTTTATGTACTTTAAATTCTTATAGTCATTAAAAGTAGATCTCTACTTCATTTATACTTCTTATGCCTATAAATAAAGATTTTGGAGAAGCTTTGTAAATATTCCCATTGATCAATAAAAATATGCTCTCTCTTTTGATTCATATGAAATATAATCTTTTCTCCATTCACAATCCCAATATAATATCCATTATAATGAATATTTTATAAAACTAATGCATTAACCATCACAAATTTTATACTTTTTGGATATTGATATATTAGCTCTTTTGGAGCTTTCAACTAATTTCGTATTATCAAATATTGGAATAATATTTGTTTATTCAGTACCAAAAAAGATAAGTATTTTCTATCTATAATGATAGAATTCATTACTACATTCTCATATTCTTCCTCAAAGAATATTAACAGAAACAAAATATATAGGAATACGCCACATATGTGGCCAATAATCTTTAATATCACATTGATAACATAAGTTACTTTTACCCTTTGAAGAGTTATCTTGAGAACTCTCATTGTTCTCTTATTTATTACTATGTTCCCACTTTTAGTGGTCCATTATTATATCTTTTATTTTCTTTATGTTTGCACTCACTTCAGAGAATGCAATAAATTTGGTAGGAAAGACTTCTAAACACCTCCATTGATTCTTTATTTCATAATCATCATCGCAAAACATGCGTGGATTTTAAAATAAAAAGCTATCTATTCATGTTGTCATGACTAGTCTCCAATTATAGTAAACATGATAAAATAAATAAATTATAGTAAAATATACCTGAGATTCTTTAACATCATTGTTATCACCATCGCTATTATCACAAGCACTATGAAAAGTAGTGAAAACAACTTTGTTTTCATAATAACATTTATAATCTAATAGTAAAAAAATATTTAATAAATAAAATTAAAATTTTCATGTACGATGCTTGAAATTTATCCGATACACATTGTACCAAATTTCAATACCACATATATGTTATAAAATCTTATGATACTCTAATCAAATATTTATAAATTCAATTTAAAAGATATATATAATACAATAATTCAAGATATTTAATAAAAATAATTTAATCATAAAAAATTTTAATCATCCAAATATCATACATACTATAATTTAATAAAAGAATCTTAGTTTAAAAGAAACCTTAAAGTAATAATATTTTTCATAAAATAATTTTACCAAAAATCAATCAATAAAAGAGAAAAACATACCATGTAAGGATTATATAAATTCCTTTGCATAATGATTACCCATAATGCGTAGGCCTCAATTGAAGACTGAAATAACAGTAGCTTTAGAAGGCAATCGACAATAGCTTGAGTAGCAAATTTGAGTGATCAACTATTGCATTGGTTATTGCTTGAAAGGGGTAAGGCTTGGTGAAATGGAAATAAAATTGTGACTTATGAAGAAAAATAATTAAAAGAGAATCGTGCTGATAACGTGTTATAAAATAAAAGATAAATGAAGTAGATATCTACTTCTAAAGACTATAAGAATTTAAAGTACATTAAAACTTATCTTGATCTTGATAGACATCCACTTAATTAGATATCATCTCTGCAAGGACAAAATTGACCTTTATTCACATCTAATGATCGTACAACTATCAGAGTACTCAATGGGTGTGCTTTATCCATGTAAAATTTATTTAATATCTTTTCCGTATAAGTTGATTGATGAACATGAATTCCATATTTTAAATGCTTGATTTGTAAGCCAATACAAAACTTTGTTTTTCCAAGATCTTTCATCTCAAATTCTTTCTTTAAACAATTTATTGTATTTTGAAGCTCTTCAGGAGTTTCAATAATATTTAGATCATCAATATAAACAAGAATTATCACAAAATCTTATCCAAACCTTTTTATAAAGGCACATGGACAAATTGGATTATTTTTGTAACATTTCTTTTAACAAGTATTCACTAAGACGATTGTACCACATACTTCTAGATTATTTTAGTCCATATAAACTTTTCTTTAATATGATCGAGCAATTTTCCCGAGAAACTTTATATCCTTATGGGATTTTAAATCTTTTAGGGATTTTCATATAAATTTCACTATTAAGTGTACCTTATAAATAGGCTGTAACAATAAATGTATGTCAAGTTTTTAATGTACTGCAAAACTAATAAGATATCTAAATGTGATTGCATCCACCACAGAAGAATTTGTCTCTTCATAATCAATGTCAGGCCCTTGTGAAAATCCTTGTGCTGCAAGTCGTGCTTTATATCTTACGACTTCATTTTTGCATAAATACCCATTTATATCCTACCAGCTTTACACCTTTAGGTGTTTAGACTACAGGTCTAAAAACTTGACGTTTAAAAAGTGAATTCAATTCTACTTGAATTGCATGTTTCCATTTTGACCAATCTTATCTATTCTTACATTTCTCAAAAGATTTAGGCTCATTATCCTCATTTTCTTTTATTATTTCAATAGCAATATTATAAGTAAAATTGTTACAGGCAACTACTTTTTTTCAGTTTTATCTTTTTCTCGTATTGATATAACTTATTGGGATCTCTTTATTTTTCATCATTTTCATTTTCACTTTTAGGTACCTGAATTTCTTCTTGAGTTTTATAATTTGTTATGTCATAGGTCTCTTTAAGAACCCCCGTGTCCATTACATGACCATCTTGAATATTTACTTCTTTTCTTTTACGAGGATTTTTATCTTTGGAACCGACCAATCTTCCACGCTTCAGGCATGGATTACTTTTTTTTACACTAACAATTTGCCCTATTAGGACATCAATTCGTATTAGAGCATTTTCAGCTGGTATGTGAGATTTAATGAATTTGACAGTTGATTTGTAAAATGAATTATCTGTTGAACTTCTAGTTCACATTGCTTTGTACGAGGATCTTAGACATTGATAATTCATTTCAAGTACTTTATTAATCCAGCTTTTTATTCTCTTCCCCTAATGTTGGGAAAATTGACAACTCATATCACAACTAAATCTCGAATTAATAGCTTAAAAATATTATAAGGAGACTCATATAAATATACATTATCAATCTCTTATGATGACCCATCTTTGTGCGTTGTGGTGAAGCAGTTGGAATATATACCGCACATCCAAAAATTGTAAGATGGGAAATATTTGACTCTGGACCAAAAATCAATTGTAATGGGAGTATTTATAATTTATTGGCTTAATGCGTACAACATGTAAATCAATACAATCTCATGCTAAAATAGGAAGCTTTGTTCTCATAAGTAACGGTTTAGCTATTAGTTAGAGGCATTTGATAAATGATTCAGCTATATTGTTTTATGTGTGAATATGAGCTACAGGTTGTTCAACTTTTATCTCAATTAACATACAATAATTATTGAAATTTTGGGACATAAACTCACCAACATAAGCAAGATGAATTGTTTTAATTGTATAATCTGAAATTAATTATTTAAACAAGCAATCTCGCAAATGACATGTTGTAAGTTGATAACACATGTGATTATTTTGTAGATGCATCTACCAAAATCATATAATGTCAAATTCATCCACATGGTGGATGAATGGGACTATATTCATTTCAGAAATGCAAAACATTAAATCTTAACTTTAAACAGTGAGTTTGTAAGAATCAATTATCATTGAGAACAAGCGACACATGAGAATTTTTTAAATTAAAAAATCTTTTGGTTCTTTAATAAATATCTATATACTTGTAGGGTATTCGTTTCTGTGATCATGGTCCAAGCATTGTGCAAGTATCGTTGAACCATATTTTGTTATTCAATTTATAATGTGTTCCTTGAGCAAGGGAAGAGTTGTAATGGCATTTAATTTTTTGCACTTCGTTGCTTTGAACATTTCTATGATTTTTGGTTAGGCGAAAGGTGTGGATATGTGATTCTCTGGTGGTTTAGATACTATTTTGAATGCTAGTTTTTAGTAAGGGAAATTATCAAATTAAGTATCAGTTTTATCTCTTAGTTGTTGAATGGTATGATTGTATGTTATACGTAGGGTTTGGGAATGTTCTATTTTGTGGTCAATTAGAAATAACATCAAGTGTGTGATTCTAACCCGAAACGTCGATCAAAACTCAGAAAAACTATTTCGAGTCTAACATGACCAGCCACATCTGCGTCAGACAACCATATGGCTGGTCATGTGTTAGGCCGTGTGCACCACACAGTCGTGTGGTAGGCCGTGTAGAGCACATGGGCGTGTGCAATTACATAGGCAATTTGGGTAGGTCGTATGGATCACACGGCCGTGGGTGACCATACAGGTAGATTAGGTAAGCCATGTGGGCCCATTTTTAGAAATTTTTATTTAAGCCCATTTAACTTAGAAATTCGTAATTAGACCTTTTGTGGGGTTCATTTAGCTTAAATAAGACCCAAAATGTGACATCTATCAATATGTGATATGGTTAAGGTAGGTGAAAAACTTATGTACGATATGTGTTCTGATAACTTTGAAAGCATAATTATGTGTAAAAACATGCATGACACCTGTATGTAGAATAATTGTTAGCATAAGCAATATGATATGTTATGATCTGTCAAAAAAATATGCTTAGGCATGCATGCCATACCGTTCATGTAATATGTACGTATTTTATTATGATTATGCATGTACATTGGGGTGAGTTCTGATATGATGGAGGAAGTGTTTTCTGGCAATTTTACAGCAATTCTGACAGTACCACAATATTTGTATGACAGCTCAGCTACACCATTATGAGTGGCATGCCACCACGACCTGGTGTGATTGGATTGATGGACTATTGTAATCCTATTTGGTGTGATTGGTTGGATAGAGCTGGTATGTAGTGGATAGGGGAAGGAATAATTCTGATATGATATGACATTTTGATATGAAATATGCTTCTAAAAATATGACATTCTAATCTAGTATATGTTTCTGGAAATATGACATTTTGATCTGATATATGTTTCTAGTAATGTGACATTCTGATATGATATTTGTATATGTGTACATTATAAGTAAAATTCTGTATTGGTATTTACATTTGTGTATGTTAAAAGAAAAATGTTGTTTGTGGACCGAGTCACACACTAGGCTTCTAGCTCACTCATTTGTTTAATATGTTTTAGGAGATCTTTAGATTTAGGACCGGACGATGTGCGAAAGCTTGGATTGGTTTCTCGGCTAATTAAATTTCTTGATTTACATTAGTAGTTTTTCTGGACTTTTGGGACTATAATCTATTTTTTAGGCTTTTATTTGGTTTTCTTTTATTTGTTGGCAGTTGATATTTTCAAATGTAAAAACTAAAAAAAAAAACGCACATGTTAACAAACTAAAATTTAGATTTTCAAAATTGGAACTTTGAAAGTTTTCTGCTACATAACTAAGTAATCACCTCTAAGTGTTTTTCTAGAAATAAATGTTTTTTAACAAATGCTAGCAGTAATTGGTAATGATTTGCCCAATATTGGTGCTTCCAAAGGAAACAATTTTGGATTTCAAATTTTGGGTTTTAAATGAGCGTTCTAGACTTAAGTTTTTTTTCTAAACATTTGTGAGGGTTTTGTCAAATTTTATCAAAAGTTTTTAAACGAGTTAACGTAAGTCCTTCAAATCCGATCATAACATTTAGGCTAAATTTGAGGTGTCATGTTGTAAAACTTAGGCTGTGATTTTTGGGTTCCAAAATTTTCTAGATGAAATTGTTTTAATTTTAGATTTGGAATTTTGTCAACATTTTTTGATGTCTGGTTATAAAATGTGAATCCGTGCCTCCGACACCGATCCAAGTAAGTATGTATACTTCAGTTAACTGTACTTTAGTTACTTTTACTTTAGTACTTTAGTAAAACTATTTGATTTAGAGAATGTAAAATAAGACATCTCTGCCTTAATATTAGTATATCGACTAAACTTTAGACTTAGGGTTTAAACATAAACCTAAGCTAAACTTTAGGACATCTAAACTATAGAAAAGTAAGATGACTTCCTATGGTATATGTAATTGTAGTGCGTGAGGATATGGCAGACGTTGTCGAATGGCCCACACTGAGTCCTCTTCTTCAGGCAATGTGCCCTATTTGGAAATTAGTGATATTGTGGAGACGCTCATTTTTAAGGGCAGCAATTCAGAAGATAGAGATGATGTTGTGTCCCAGGATATGTTTAGAGACTTGCAAAGGGTCGTTGAGGTCTAATTTGTATCTGTGAGTCATGGGTTTGTGATTGAGCGACTTCGGTCTAATGAGACTAAGCTAGCGGAAGAGATTAATCACTTAGAGAGCGAGAAAAAAGAAAGAATAAAGTATGAAATAAGAGGAGTTCTGGTCCTATTGATTTGAACCCGCAACCTAGGAATGAGCCTGAATAGTCAGGCCTTAGTGGGTTGAGGTAGTTGTGAATGTGGATCAAATCTCAATTCTGCTTACTATGATAGACGTCATCTAGGCGAGTGTGGAAGGGAAACGAAGACGCATTTTAGATATGGATCTATTGAGCATCGTGTTAAGGATTTTTCACAACATTCTCTTAGTCGGATGCAAGTTTCAGCTCAGTGAGGGAAATAAAGACTGCTTTGTCCAACTAGGTGTCGTGAGGATCGAGACACATCTAGCAACAATAAAGTTACATCTAGAATTGTACCCTGTATTGATTAAGTGTTTGGTGGTACTCAAATGTTTGATCGTTATTGGAGTTTTTGAGATTTTGGGATTGTGGAACAGTTAGTAATACTTTTGTAGAAAGTTTTTTAAGACAATCCGAGGTAGTGAATGGGAAGTTCGTTAGAAAAAAAATTGTCTGGTTTGGGAGTGAAATATTATCTGCAATTTGCATTGAAATAAGAGCTACGCAGCGAGAACGTTGTGATCAGTTTGGAATGTGAAATTTTAGATTTTGTGGTTAACTGAATGGTGCGATAGGGGGAATTTCGAGGAAAAATTCTTTTAAAGAAGGGAGAGTTGTCACATCTCAAAAATCAGGTTAGAAAAACTTGGGTTAGTCCTGTTTTGAATTAAGGTTGTGAAAATTATGGCGAGTAATTTGTTTTAGTTTAGTCGGTGAAAGTTGTGTTTTATGTATGTGAGGTCCTGTGTTCAAATCTCTTTCCTTAAATTTTGTTAATTTTTGTTTCAACCTCTCACTTTGAAGACCTAACTTATATGTTATTTTTGCTCAATTGATGTTAAGAATGAGTCTGCTGGTTCAGTGGTAAGGTTTCAGCTTATCTAGAGGTCTTGTGTTCAAATCCTTGTGTATGCAAAGTGAAAAATTATTTTTGTTTCAAACTCCAGAAAAAAAATCTGACGTGGATAATTAATAGGGGTTAGTAGGTAGTTTTTCTATTTTAAAAAAATATAACAATTAATCCCTAAAACCACTCATTTTTTTGTCGTTTATCATCCTACTCCTCTTTTTTCACGTTTCTGTTCTTCTTTTCCTTTTTCCCTTTTGCACTTGACCGTCTCTGTAATGCCCCAATTTTCGGGAATTCTGTGAATGTTGGCAAAATTTCATGCTTTGATTTTGTCATTTGTGAGTGAAATTATGAAATAGGACCTATGTGAAAATGTTTGAAAATGCTATAGGCTAATTTGTAGTGGCCAAATAAATAGTAGTCCAAAATAGGAGGATTTGCATGTCAAACCTCCCATTTTACAAGATGTGGCCGGCCATCATGTTGTTGAAGACAATATGTGCACTTGATATCCATAATTTATTGTACAAATTGATAAAAAATTGATAATGGGTTAGGTAAATGTTCCATGATGGGCATGATAAGCATTATGGGCATTTTTTTATTGACATTATGGCATAGGTATGGCACAAATAATATAGGTTATTTTGTGTCATAAAATGTTGGGTAATAAAATAACAAAAGGATGAAAAGAACAAAGTTTTGCCCATCTTTGTTCATCATAGCCGAAAGTTAGAGAAGAGAAAGGAGAGGAGAAAGCTCTTGAGTATTCGGTCACTAGGAGGAGGAAAATTGAAGGTAAGTTCTTGGTACATTGCTTCTATTTTGAGGTTCATGAGTTCTTCTTGATTCTACCTTAACTCTTGAAGCATATTTTGGTTTTTAGTTGTGCTGTGAGCATTTAGTCATGAATTAAAATGAAGGAAATGGTTGTTGTTTCATGTTCTTTTTGATGAAAAATGGAAGATAGGTGAAGTTGAGCCAAACAAATGAGCATGCATGTGCCTTAGATGCTAAAGGGAAAAATCGGCTAACATGTTGTGCTTTAAAATGATGAAATGGAGATTATACTTAAGTAAAATCATAGATATGTGATGATTGATTGGTGATATATATGTTTAAATAACATGCATGCAAGGTATGTGTGAAAGAGTGATTTGGTAATAAATCTGCTTGGGACAGCAGCAGTAATGTGATTTTGGAAAATCACCATAAATTGTGGGAGATGAATTATAAGCTGAATAAATTATGTAATTAAAGCTTATTGAGTCTAGTTTCTAATGAAATAAACAAAAACATATTTTGAATTCTGTACAATGAAAAATTTGATTCGTAATGAAGAGTGGTCAGATTAGTCAAACAGTGAAACATGGGAAACTTTGAGAAAAATCTGGTATTGATTGGATAAACCAAAAATTCTGAAAATTTTATGGATATAAGATATATGAGTCTATTTTCAGGGAAAATTAACGGCACTTGATTTGGAGTTTCATAGCTCCAGTTATAAATAATTTAGTGACTGTTGCTCAGGAAGACAGCTTGCAGTGAAATTATGATTATGTGGTAAACACTGACAAAAAATTGTTAATGAGTTGCTTATTGATTTCTTATAAGCTTACTCTGATCTGTAGGTGTGGTTGGCCGAATATTGTAAGGGGTTAATACGTAGTTCGTATTTGAATAGTTAGATTAACGTGTTAGTAATCCAATTGTAGGCGGTTCGTGTGTGGATCTCGTCAGCATATCGTCGCAAACAGGTGTGTAACTAACACCCTCTTATAGACTAGATCGGCACTAGCCGAAAAGCCGAAATGTCGAAAAGCCGGTATTTTGAGATCTTGCGAGTGTGTGAATGCTCATGAGATTAATAGTTTGATGTATATAGTAAATTAAAGTGATAAGACTGCAGAGTGCGCGATTCTGTGCATTTCGATATTTTTGGGCTTAATGGGCCAAAAACGGGATAATGGGCCAACGGGCCCAAATTGGTAAGAAAACGCAGTAAGTGTTTCTGATCGTACGTAAATGGCTATGTTATGTATGAAAACCTTAAGAATAGTTAAATTACTTGAATACCCTTATGTATGCAAAATTACCATTATACCTCTAGGGTTACTTTTGACTAAAAAGCATGACGATCTGATTCTGTATGATGTATGCCATGATTATATATCTGTTGCATGGGGACTTGGGTTATACTATGGAGGAAGCGTCCTGGTGGCTATGCCACAATTATCTGATCTGGTGGCTCTGCCACATATATCTGCTCTGGTGGCTCTGCCACAATATCTGTATCCGGTGAGTTCGTCACAATATCTGGCAGCCTCGCTGCGATTTCTGTGGTGTGTAGCGGTTGGGTGGGTCGAGGAGTCTCCCCACATGGTGTAAGGCTGGTACGGGGGTGTTATGGATGAATCTGGGTTGGGTTTCTGCATAAACATGTAATATCTGTTCTGTTCTGTTATGGGCCTATGGGCTTTATTTTGAATTCTGTTCTGGGCTAAGGCCAACTTATTCTATTTCTGTCGTTTGAGCTGATGTAGGCTATGGTTGGGTTAATTTACACACTGAGTTTCCCCAAACTCACCCCTTTTATTTTCATCCACGCAGGTAATCCCCAAACATAGTAGGCTTGGAGCTGTGAGGGAATTCGGAGTGGCCATCCGTTCTGAAAGTTTGATTTTCTTCTGGTGAACTGGACATCCTTTTATTTACGTTTGAAGTTTTGATTTTTTAAATGTAATAAGGCCGCTTAATTATTTTTGATGGTTTTAATATGTATTACTAAGATAGGCATTACTTATTTTAACTGTTGAAATTGGATAGCTTTAGGGCGCGTTTTCAAAAATAACAATTGATTTCAAAATAACACGACAACAAGCAAAGCTTCCGCAATGAAAGTATTTTCCTAAATTAATCACTTTTCCTAAAAATGACTTAATCAAATCGGTTTCCTAGAAATATCCATGACGCTAAGGTGTGGCAATGGCGGTATGCATGTCTAGGATTGGATCCGAAAGGAGCTTGGTACTTAAGCAGTCCGATGGCCTCACCACCTCTTTTCCGGTTTCCTACTTGGTGCACAGCTTCCATTCACTTTAACCTATAATGAAATTATCTTTTAAAACACTAAGTAAGTTTTTCTGGATCAACAATATAAAATGTTTTGAACGCTTCGATGTTGCATGTCGGATCCGGTCATAACGTCTGGGCCAGGTTCGGGGTGCTACATTTAGTGGTATCAGAGCCCAGTTGCAACAACTCTATTGTGGATCAAGTCCAAAAAGGGTTTTCAAAACTTTATGCCAAAAAAGAGAGGGTATTTTTGGAAAAACCTGACTTTTGAAAATTTCCTGTTTAAAAGAGATAATCTCCAAACTTGTTTTTTTTTAACACAAATGTTTGGAAAATGGATTTCAAAAAGTCTAAATCTTTTGAGTTTATCTGAAAACTGATGAGGTGGCACACTGAATCCCCGACACTAAGGCTGTAAGTACTACTCTTTTCTGAATATTTTTCTGAATTATTTGTCTGTGCTGAAACCCTACTAGGACACTCTAGATAGGATGATACTGAAACCATAGAAAAATCTGATAAGAGATTGAAACTGTAGCTAGACTTCGATTCTGCGAAAACAAACTTTGAATTACTGTCTGATTCATAAAACATCTGTAATAATCATTGGAATACTAAGTTAATGCATAAAATTCGTAAACAGATAATATGATATGAGTACAAGAGCCGCTCGGAAGAGGCCGTGGACGTGGCCGAGGAATGGCTCGAGCGGTATCTTCGTCTTCGGGACATATGCCGACGGTAGATGCACCGGTACCATCGGCAACGGAAGTGGAGTCTCATGATCGTGGTGCTGGGGATGACGCTCTGTCGCGGGCAATGCTTCGTGTTCTAGAAAGGGTTGTCGGGACAAGTTCGGGCAACGGAATTCGAGGATCGATTTCTGAACGACTCCGGACCAATAGAGTGAAGATCTTTAGGGGTGTGTTTGGTATCGCCTTGAATGTGGCAGAATATTGGTTGAAGGCCACAGAACGAATTATGGATGACTTGGATTGCTCTGTGGACCAGAAGCTGAAAGGAGTCGTATTGTTGTACGGGACGAGGCTTACTAGTGGTGGCTCACTGTGAGAGAAGGAACCCCAGCTGATAGGGTAACTTGGGAACTGTTTAAGACTTCCTTTAAAGGGAAATATATTGGAGCGAGTTATGTGGACACCCGCAGGAAGGAATTCCTGAATCTGGTGCAAGAAGGTAAAACAGTTGCCGAGTACGAGGCTGAGTTTCTGAGGTTGAGCCGGTATGCCGTGGGCATAGTTGCTACGGAGTATGAGCGAAGTGTGCGCTTCGAGGATGGTCTTAGAGATGACCTCAGGGTGTTGATCACTCCGCAGAGGGAGCGAGACTTCGCGGTCTTGGTGGAGAAGGCAAGGATCGCTGAGGAGGTTAAGCATGCTAAAAAGTAAAATCGAGAGAAGGATCGGAACCATTTTTAAAGGGATTCAGGACCCTCGGGTGGTGCAAATAGGATTATTAAGAGAGCAAGAGTGGAGGAACCAATTCGAGCAGTGCCGATGAATGTGGTCAGACCATCAATCTGTGGAGACTGTGGTAAGGTACATTTGGGCGAGTGTAGGAAACGCTCTGGTGCTTGTTTCCGATGTGGATCTATGGAGCATAGAGTACGGGACTGCCCTTAGAAAGCTGATCAGGTTCAAGTTGCTGAACAGAGGATTGCTCAACCCGTAAGGGGTAGACCCTAACCACCGAGAGGACGTGGACAAGGTAGGGGTGGAAATGGAAACGGTCGAGGTCGGGGGGCACCTGGCAGGGGTGTCGAAAATGCTAAAGCTCGAGAGCCAGCTTTGGTGTATGCAGCTCGTCGTCGAGAGGAGGGCGACGCACCTGGCATCATAACTGGTACGTTCTTGGTTTCTGGCATACCATATACTGCTTTGGTAGATATTGGATCTACTCATTCCTATGTTGCATGTGCCATATCTAGGTTGTTGGGTGTGCACTCTGAGAAGATGGTAAGTGGAGTATCTGTGTTAAGTCCTTTAGGTCATTCGGTTAAGGTAGACAAACTATATAGGGATGTACCCTTAGAAACTCAAGGCAAGGTTTTCCCTGGAGATCTGATGGAGTTACCGTTCGGAGAGTTTGACCTCATTCTGAGAATGGACTGGCTTGTTAAGAATAGGGCGACTTTGGATTGTGCTGCAAAACAAATGGTGTTAAGGACCACGGAGGGTGAGGAGGTTATGATGATAGGCGAGCGAAGGGATTATTTGTCCAATGTGGTGTCTGCATTAAGAGTCGAAAAGTGGATTCAGAAAGGTTATGAGACCTATTTGGCATTTGTAAGTCAGTCGGAAGGGGAGGGATTGTTTGTGGATAAGGTTAGGACTATAAATGAGTTCCAAGATGTTTTTCCGGAGGAGCTTCCAGGATTGCTTCCGAACTGAGAAGTGGAGTTTGGAATCGACTTATTGCCTGGAACGGCACCAGTGTCTATCGCACCGTATAGAATGGCACCGAAGGAGTTGGTGGAGCTAAAGGCACAAATTCAAGAGTTGTTGGATAGGGGCTTCATTAGGCCAAGCATGTCTCCATGGGGAGCACCGGTGCTATTCGTGAAGAAGAAGGATGGTACAATGCGGATGTGCATTGATTATCGCCAGTTGAACAGACTGACAATTAAGAATAAGTATCTACTGCCAAGGATTGACGATCTGTTTGACCAGCTTAGAGGGGCTTCTGTATTTTCTAAGATCGACCTCCGATCTGGATATCATCAGTTAAGGGTCAAGGAGGCGGATATCCATAAGACGGCATTCAGGACTCAGTATGGTCATTACGAGTTTTTGGTTATGCCATTTGGACTAACGAACGCTCCTGCAGCATTTATGGATCTGATGAATAGGGTGTTCCAACCATTCTTGGATCGATTCGTAGTCATCTTCATTGATGATATCCTGGTATATTCTGAAACTGAAGCGAAACATGATGAGCATCTCCGTATAATGCTGCGAGTGTTAAGGGAGAAGGAACTCTTTGTGAAGTTCAGCAAGTGTGAATTTTGGTTGAATGAGGTAACCTTCTTAGGACATGTGGTCTCTGCAGAAGGGATTAAGGTGGACCCTCGAAAGATTGAAGTAATTTTGGAGTGGAAACCACCTAGGACGGTGTCAGAAATTCGAAGTTTCCTAGGGTTGGCAGGATACTACAGAAGATTTGTGGAAGGTTTTTCTGTGATGGTAGCACCTCTGACAAAACTCATAAGGAAAGGAGTACCGTTTGTATGGACTGAGAAGTAGCAGGAAGCTTTTGAGAAGTTGAAGAAAGTTCTGACTGAAGACCTGTGTTGATTCAGCCGGAGTCTGGGAAGGATTTTACTGTGTACAGTGACGCATCACACGTGGGTTTGGGCAGCGTGTTAATGCAGGAAGGTAAGGTGGTTGCATATGCATCATGACAGCTTAAACCTCACGAAGGGAACTATCCTACTCATAATTTGGAGTTGGCGGCAGTGATATTTGCACTTAAGATTTGGAGACATTACTTGTATGGGGAGAGGTGTATTATATACATAGACCACAAGAGTCTTAAGTATTTGTTGACTCAGAAGGAGCTGAACCTTAGGCAAAGGAGATGGATTGAGTTGCTTAAGGATTATGACTGTTCGATCGAGTATCACCCAGGCAAGGCTAATGTGGTAGCCGATGCTTTAAGTCGTAGAACTGTATCTGATCTGAGAGCAATGTTTGCTCGTTTGAGTCTGTATGATGATGGTAGTTTGTTGGCTGAATTGCAAGTAAGGCCAACCTGGGTGGACCAGATTAAGGAAAAGCAGTTGGAAGATGAGTCTTTGGTTGCTCGTTTTCAACAAGTTAAGGAAGGGGAAACTTCTGAGTTCGGTTTAAATGGTGATGGAGTTCTGTGTTTCCGAAGAAGAATTTGTGTTCCAAGGGACTTTGATTTAAGGCAGACAATATTGAAGGAAGCTCATGGGGGACTATGTGTCATGCATCCTGGAGGGAATAAGCTGTATCACGACTTGCAAGAATTGTACTGGTGGTCTGGACTTAAGCGAGAAGTAACGGAGTTTGTAGGAAAATGTCTGACATGCCAACAAGTGAAAGCTGAGCATCAATTACCTTCTGGACTGTTACAGCCGGTGAAGATACCACTTTGGAAGTGGGAGAGGGTAACCATGGACTTTGTGAGTGGGTTACCTTTGACACCATCAAAGAAAGACTCGGTGTGGGTGATTGTGGATAGGTTGACCAAATCAGCCCATTTCATACCTGTACGTACTGACTTTTCGCTTCAAAAGTTAGCCAAGCTATATGTGGCGGAGATTGTACGACTTCATGGAGTTCCAGTTTCGATTGTCTCTGACCGGGATCCCAAATTCACATCTCGATTTTGGCAAAAGTTGCATGAGGCGTTGGGGACGCGATTGAACTTTAGTACGGCTTTCCATCCCCAAACTGATGGTCAGTCAAAGAGGGTTATTCAGATTCTGGAGGACATGTTGAGGAGATGCGTGATTGACTTTCGAGGTAGTTGGGAGGATTACTTGCCGTTGGCAGAATTTGCGTACAATAACAGTTACCAGGCGAGTATTCGGATGGCACCGTATGAAGCACTGTATGGACGAAGGTGTCGTACACCTAGTTGTTGGACTAAACTAGGAGAGCAATAAATTCTTGGACCAGAGTTGGTAGCTGATACTGAGGATAAGGTCAGAATAATTAGGGACCGATTAAAAGAAGCATCTGATAGGAACAAGTCTTAAGCAGATTTGAAGCGTAAGGAGATTGAGTACTCAGTAGGTGATATGGTCTTCTTAAAGGTTTTTCCTTGGAAGAAGATATTAAGGTTCGGTAAAAAGGGCAAGTTGAGTCCGCGGTTCATTGGGCCTTATCAAGTTTTGAAGCGAGTAGGCCCAGTGGCTTATCAGTTGGAATTGCCTCCAGAGTTAGACAGGATTCACGATGTTTTTCACGTCTCCATGTTAAGGCGTTATCGTTCTGACCCTGCTCATGTCCTGCCAGTTGCAGAAATTGAAATTCAGACTGATTTGACCTTTGAGGAGGAGCCTGTGCAAATATTGGCTCGAGATGTTAAGGTTCTCAGAAGGAAATCTGTCCTGTTAGTGAAAGTGCTTTGGCGTAATTATGGAAGGGAAGAAGCTACTTGGGAATCAGAAGAGACTATGCGTCAACAATACCCTCAACTATTTGGATCAGGTAAATTTCGAGGCCAAAATTTCTTTAAGGGGGTAGAGTTGTAACGCCCCAATTTTCGAGAATTCTGTGAATGTTGGCAAAATTTCATGCTTTGATTTTGTCATTTGTGAGTGAAATTATGAAATAGGACCTATGTGAAAATGTTTGAAAATGCTATAGGCTAATTTGTAGTGGCCAAATAAATTGTAGTGCAAAATAGGAGGATTTGCATGTCAAACCTCCCATTTTACAAGAAGTGGCCGGCCATCATGTTGTTGAAGACAATATGTGCCCTTGATATCCATAATTTATGGTACAAATTGATAAAAAAAAATTGATAATGGGTTAGGTAAATGTTCCATGATGGGCATGATAAGCATTATGGGCATTTTTTTATTGACATTATGGCATAGGTATCGCACAAATAATATAAGTTATTTTGTGTCATAAAATGTTGGGTAATAAAATAACAAAAGGATGAAAAGAACAAAGTTTTGTCCATCTTTGTTCATCATAGCCGAAAGTTAGAGAAGAGAAAGGAGAGGAGAAAGCTCTTGAGTATTCGGTCACTAGGAGGAGGAAAATTGAAGGTAAGTTCTTGGTACCTTGCTTCCATTCACTTTAACCTATAATGAAATTATCTTTTAAAACACTAAGTAAGTTTTTCTGGATCAACAATATAAAATGTTTTGAACGCTTCGATGTGGCATGTCAGATCCGGTCATAAAGTCTGGGTCGGGTTCGGGGTGCTACAGTCTCCGAACATACCAACGTCCAGAGTAGAAATCCTGCACAAAAAATGTGAAAAAATGGGTATCCACAAGTATATAGGCCAGATTGTAATATAGTTACAACGAAGTAGGTAAATACTCCGAGGGTCGTACCTAAGGGAGGAGAGCACTAAATTAATTCTAATATAAGCATAAATAAATCTAATTGATGGTCGCTAAACTAACCAAAAATTCGACTAAGGCAAGCGCACTTATTGAACAGTAGTATAGTTATGGTGAGACCGAAAATATCGTATCCACAATGACTAAAAGTACTAGTAATTAATATCTTTTTTATTATCTAGCCTAACAATTAAAGGAATGCTTTAACTAAGACTAATTATCTAATTAACTAAGATTAAGACAGAGATAAAAGTTGAAAAATACTGTTTAGGAAACTGATGGAGAAGACAATACCCAAGGAAGAATACACCTAGACTTCACTTATTATTTCTGAATTAGACAATTTATTCACTTGACTTAATCCGTAGAAATCCCTGATTTATGTTAATATCTCTTTCGAGACTAAGAACAACTGACTCTAGGTTGATTAATTAAAATCTATTTCTAATTAAAACCCCTATTGTCTCATTAACTCGATCCATGGATTCCCTTATTAGATTTGACTCTAATCTGGCAAATTTATGTCATCCTATCTCTAGGATTGCATGCAACTCCGCTTAATTATGGAAGATCTACTCTTAAACAGGGACTTTTGCTCCACTGAATAAGCACATCAAAAACCTAAATTAATATCCTAGAATATTAAAGCAAGGATTAAAACTCACAATTAGGAATAAGAACAAGTATTTATCATATAATTCAAACAGTAATAAGATTCGTCTTAGGTTTCATCTCCCCTAGGTATTTAGGGAGTTTAGTTCATAATAATGGAAAACATCTCAAAATTGGGAAAACAACAAAACATAAAGAAACCCAAAGAACTTCTAAGGAAATTGAATGGAGATCTTCAGTCTTGAAGTAGATCCTACTTCTGAGCTGATTCCGATGGCCATCCTTGAGTATTTTCTGCCTTCTACTCTGCGTGTCCCCCTTTAATCCTTTTCTAGGGTGTTTATATAGACTTTGGAATGCTTCAAAACCCTCAAGATTAGTCTTTTTCGAGTAGAATTAGACTTGGGCTCGACAGGGACACGGCCATGTGCTATGCCCATATGAAAGTGCTCAAGCCGTGTGTAACTCTGAGTTGGTTTCTAGTCGACACGACCATGACACACGGGCATGTGGCCTACCCTTGTGCCTCACACAGGCGTATGGTTTACCGGTGGGGAAGTGCCTAGATCGCGTGAAACAGTAAATTAGACCTATTTTGTCCGTTTTGGCCCGTTTCTTGCTCTTTTCGCCTTCCTATGCTCACCTAAAAATAAAACATGAATTTAAAGGATTAGGAGCATCAAATTCACTAAAGCTTGTGATAAATCATCAAAAATATGCCAAGCATGGGATAAAAATATGTATATATTATGGTTTATCACTAATTAATACTCTAATTAGATTATAGTATAAAGAATTAAAAAGAGAGTTTTGGATAATTTATACTAAAAATAATAGAGAGGTAAATAAAATAAAATAAATAAATGAAAAGCAAGAATCAAATAATCAGATATATATATCAAATCTAGGCATGGGTGACTTGTAACATCCCTAACCCATATCCGTCGCTAGAATAGAGTTACGAGGTATTACCGATCAACACATATCCTTTAACATACATAACTCATACATTTATTATCATCAAGTAAATATCATTCCAATTAATCACATGTCCCTTATAAAGGGTTATGAGGCCTTAAACATGCTTTAGAAGTGGTTCGGGATAAACCGATAACATATGAAAATTTTAGAAACTTAGAAAAATTTCAACCATATAGGGGTCACACGCCTGTGTGAACAGGCCGTGTGCCTCACAAGGCTTTAGACACGCTCGTGTAACACCCCTTACCCGAGACCGTTTCCGGAGTCGAGCACGAGGCATTACTTAGCTTATCTTACCAATTCGGAGCATAAAAACTAGGTTTGAAAATTTATTTCATTATTCGCAGCAAATCTGTCCAATCGCGCAGCAGTTACTAAATTAATTATAACTTGAGATACAGAACTCGAAATTTAATTCCGTAAATTTTCCCTGAAACTAGACTCATATATCTACTCAACATAAAATTTTTAGAATTTTTGGTTCAGCAAATTAGTACAGTTTATTAGTTAAAGTCTCCCCTGTTTCACCACCTGACTGCCCTGACCTCTAGTCACTAAAAATAAGTTTTCTCACTGTAGGATTTTCATATTAAGTTCTTACTTGTTTCTACAGAAAATAGACTCATTAAGAAATCTAAGCATGTAAATTTCAACTCATAACCATTTTTTTACAATTTGTAATTATTTTCTAAACTCAGAACAGGGGACTCCAAAAACAGTTCTGACCCTATCTTACTAAAATTCACATATCTTAAAATATAAATTTCCTTTTTCTACACCGTTATTTTTCCATGAAAATAGACTCAACAAGCTTTAATTCCATATATTATTCACCCTCTAATTCATTTTATACTATCTTGGGTGATTTTTCAAATTCACGTCACTGTGCTGCCTGAATTCTGTTTCTTTGCAAAATTTTATCCTTTCATGATTTCCATGCATAATTTATCACCTAATCTTTCATAACAACAAACACCTTCATCCTTAATCATTTTAATAACCATACATCATCAAATACTTACACATCACTCATTAGCAAAATCATCATTACAAACATACAAAATAACTAAATCCCTATACATGCCATAACTCAAACGTGTTTCGATATAAAATACCGAGCAGTTGTAGTTGATAGTGTGGACGATCTCCGACTTCTTTAGGATCCTTGAAGTAGCTTTGCAATACTATAAGAGAAAGAGAAATAAAAGAAGTAAGCATAAAGCTTAGTAAGTTTACTAGCAAATAAATAACAATATTTAACTTAAATAATTAAACTCAATGTCTATATCTCTAGTTTACTCTTTAGTTAATCTCATACTAGTTCTCTTACTTGTTTACTTAGAATACTTGTGTGCATAACTTACTCAATCCTTGCTGCATCGTTGAACATCAATTGATAGTATAATAAGTTCTTAAGTCTTACAACTTACCTGAGCTTGCCATTTATGCTTTAAACTGAACTTTCATGAACATGATTCGTTTACAAGCCCGTTGAGCTACATTGGAATAATAAGGATACTCGGGTCTCTTCTGATAATAACATGCCAAAGCCATGTCCCAGACATGGTCTTACATGGGATGTTCTCGTGATGGTGCCCATGCCATGTCCCAGACATGGTCTTATAGGGGACCTCTCATCTCGGTGCCAATGCCATGTCCCAGACATGGCCTTACATGGGACCTCTCGTCTCGGTGCCCATGCCATGTCCCAGACATGGTCTTACTGGGGACCTCTCATGATCTTAAGGATGCCAATGCCATGTCCCAGACATGGTCTTACATGGGATCTCTTTACCCAAATGTCATGACATTCGTATCCAGTACCATCCTTATGTATCAACGGGACTTTTAAATTTTAATTCTCTATCATTTCATGCTTGGATCATCATCAAATAAATTCATAAAATAAATTCATAATTGCTGGAAATTAACAGCATTAATAATAAATATTGAAATATTGCATTTATTTACCGTAAACTTACCTCGGTACCAATTATAGCCAAATTCACCAACTTAGTCTTCAACTTTATTCTTCCCTTTGTCTAACCTCGAGTTTCGTACTTCTTGATCTAAAATAGTAAATTTAACTTATTTAATAATCACATTCATCAAAACAGCCCTCGACTCTAACTTTTTCAAAATTACAATTTTGCCCCTAAACTTTTACATAATTACATTTTTGTCCGAAGGCTCGGAAATTAAACTTCATCTCTTATTCTTATGTTTTATAACATTCTGAACATTTTTCCCTTCTATGGCAACATCAAATTCCCACTCTAACATGTACTTATGAACATTAGGTATTTTTACCGATTATGTCGTTTTACTCGTTTTCACTTAAAATCGCTTAGCAAAAGTTGTTTAACATAATTTCTAGATTCATATTCTATCATAAAACATCAAAATAAACACTTTTCACCTATGGGTATTTTTCCAAATATAAACCCTAGGTTAAATTATTGCTAGAATAAGCTAAATTAAGCTACCGGGATCTCAAAAACGTAAAGAACATTAAAAACGGGGCTTGGGATCACTTACTATGGAGCTTGGAAGCTTGAAAACCCTAACTATGGCTTCCCCCCTTGCTGATTTCGTTCATATGAAGAAGATGATGATTTTTGCCATCTTTTTCCCTTTTAATTCATTTTAATTACTAGATTACCAAATTGCCCCTAACTTAAAAATTTTCTATTTCACTTATCTCATGTCCATTTTTGTCTACCAAGTTACCAATGGTATAATTACCATATAAGGACCTCCAATTTAAAGTTTCATAACAATTGGACACCTCTAACATGTAGAACTCAACTTTTGCACTTTTTACAATTTAGTCCTTTTGACTAAATTGAGTGCCCAAACGTCGAAATTTTCGAACGAAATTTTCAAAAAATCATTTTGTGAAATTGTAGACCATAAAAATATAAGAAAAATAAAATTTTTCTCATCGGATTTGTGGTTCCGAAACCACTGTTCCGATAACCTCAAATTTGGGCCATTACAGCTCGTGTCTCAGGCCGTGTGGAAACAGGGCATACATACTGACTTGGGTCACACAGCCAACCACACGCCCGTGTGTCTAGCCCGTGTGCCCTTAGAAGTGGCCACACACGCTTGTGTGCCAGGCCGTGTTCTAGGCCGTGTCAAACCTGTAAGGTATACTGACTTACGCAACACGGCCAAGTCACACGCCCGTATGCTAGGCCATGTGCCAATTAGGGGTATACTGACTTGTACCACACGGCCAGTCACACGCCCGTGTGTAAGACCGTGTGGAGCATATTGACTTAAATTCAGTTTCAACACTAGCAAACACATGACCATGTAACATGACCGTGTGACACACACGGTTGAGACACACGCCCGTGTCTCTACTAGCGTGGACAAAAATAGGCCATTTGCAAAGCTAATTTTCCACCCTAACTTCAATGTACCTACACAAGGCAAAATGGTACCATTTCATTATACAATTAGGAAGCCAAAATCATCAACCAAATGCACATTACATACGATTATAATTTCATCTATTACAAATCTCAAATCACTGTTATTTACTTAGCCAAATACATGCCAAAACAATATCAAACCATATGGTTCATTTACCATAATTCACACACACAGAACTTCCTTATAAATAACCAACAAAACATCTAAAATTTATATCTCATTAAGGCATTTCTCAAGCATTTATACTCCACAAATCAATTAACCATTTGAGCAACTACAAAAACCATAACCACATTCATACCAAACATACTAAAATAAGCCATCACTTATGGCTATATATATAAACCAAAACATATACAATTTACAAACCAAATCTCATGGCTATAATCACAACCAAAAACACCACATCTAGCCTATACATGCATATACCATATATGTATAATTCAAAAGTACCAACTTAGATATTTGATAATGCGATGATGTTCCTGACGACTCTCGAGTCAGAGCTAGCCTTGATTCTCTATAAAACATAGAAAAAAAAAATGAAGTAAGCTTCATAGTTTAGTAAGCTCGTATGTGAATAACTTAATTCATCAAATAAATGCAAATCAACCAATTATACTTGACAAAAGAATATACATATTAACAACAAACATTTCTCATGTCTCAAACCATGATCAAATACGAGCTCATCGAGCTTTCACCATTTAATATTCAAATAGATTCTGCACATACCTGTATCGCCTCGTAGTAACCTCTTTCTCAACCACATCATTCGTTTACTCATTGAACCATTCAGAATAGAAATCGGATACTCAGGAGTCTTGTACAATAAGTACCTATACCATGGCCCGTAGCCAAATCAAGGTAACTTATCTGATGAACTATTATCATGGCCCGAAGCCAAATTATCCAATATGCATGGCCTGAAGTCAAATCAATAATATACACACCCGAAGTGTTGATATCATGGCCCGAAGCCAATTCATCCGATATGCATGGTCCGAAGCCAAATCGGTAATATACGCACCCGAAGTGCTAATATCATGGCTCGATACCAATTCAACGTATCACTTATTGACCTGTCCATAGTATACATGTAATGACCCAAAATTCACGGGCATCGGAAAAGTACATTAACGGGCCTCCGTCTTAGTAAATCGAGTTCGAAAATAATTACTAAAAATATTTATGAGTTTAGCGATGTGTTTAATTAGGTTTAAATTAAGTGAATTTAGCTTAATTTAGAGTAATTAGTAAAAAGGACTAAATTGAATACGGAGTAAAAGTCTAATTATAAGTTAATAGGAAATAATAAGGACCAAATAGGCAATTAAGCCTATTTGGGAAGATGATGCGGCAAAATGGAGTAAAAATCTAAGATTTTTTTTAAAAACAATGATTATATAAATATTTAATTTAGTTATAAATTTTATTAAATCAATTTAAAATAATTAGATTCTTATATGATAATAAAGTATGATTTTGACAAGTGGATGTTAAAAAAAATACAAATGTAATAATAATAAGCATACACTTGTAACATGATTACATGTTTTCTTATTAATTAAGTAGAAGATATTTATATATTATATATAAATAAATTATTATAATATATTATTAGTAACTAAAACAAATAAAAGAAATAGAATAAAGAAAAGAAACAAAAGAACAGAGAAAAGAAAATAGAAAGCAATCGAAAAAACAGGGGAAGAAAAAGGAAAGAAAAGAAAAGGGGAAAATTTGGATTTTAAAGCTTCAAGGTTGTTTGGTAAGCTAAATTTAGTCCTTTTCTCTTAAATTTGATGTTTTAGAAGTCTTAAAACAAGGTTTTAATGAAATTAATTTGATAGTTTAAAAGTTTATGAGCTTTTAAACAAAGTTCATATTAAAGAAAAAGAAGAATTAGGAATTTAATTGAATGAATTTTAAGTTAGAAATTGAAAAAGGGATTAAATTGTAAAAGAAGCTATAAGTTTTGTGTTTTAGGAAATTAAATTGAAAGAAATTTTAAATTAGAGTTTTATAATGAACTTTAGATTGTTAGGGTGAACATGGAAGGAAAATGAGTAGAAATGAAGTATAAATTAAGTTAAACAAATAAAAGAGTTAATTAGGATTAAATGGGAATTAGGGAATAAATTGAATAAAAATTCAATTAATTATTAAATTAATGCTGTAATTAATAATGTAAATTGTTTTTTTTTCGTAGCTAACAAGGAAAACGATGCATCGGCATCCAAAGGAAAAGAAAAGATCGTTGAGGAGTAAACTCGTATTCTGGGTTTGTATTACTATAACTCAAACTATTTACTAAATGTATACTGAATTTATAGTTATGGAATAATTAAGTTAAGGTAAGTAATATCTTTGAAATTAAATATGAGTATGTGTGAAAATTTATTTATATATGAATTAAGATAATAGATGTTTGAATTGATTGTGAATTGAAAATTTGTGTGTAAATGAAATTGAAATTGGAAAAGTAAAATAATACCCTATTAACTTGTCGGACTAGATTTGATACAAATGGCATGCCATTGGATTTGTGATGTGATGAGGAGATTGTAGTTCGGCCGAGAAAATGTTTCTGTCATTATATACTTCGGTTTATCCGAAGAGGCATTTCATGCCTTACTGGTGTGTTATGGAGGATTTATAATATTCCGGGTGTGTTTGGTTGGACATTCTGGTGTGTTTGGGTGGAATCCGCGTATCTGTCAAAGTTCGAGCCTTGTTAATAGGGTAAATAATTGAAATAAAATTTTGAAAATGAGATTAATTGTTTTGGGCACTATTGAAAAGTATGAGAAAGAATGTATGAACTAAATTATGAATTGAGTTGGTATGTGAAAAATGAAATATGAATTTAAGATTTATGAAGTAATATAATTATATATATAATTAGTTTAAATGATTATAAAATTTATGGTTGATGTTTGTAATTTATTAATGTTAAATAGTCTTGATTTATAGTAATAACACTGAGTATGAAATACTCAGCGTACGGTTGTTTCTGTGCGCAGGTCATTAGAGTTTCGGATCTGGTCTAGCATCCAAAACAAACCCGACTCCAACAAGAAGATTTTGGTGATGTATTTCTTCCTTTGGTTAAGTGGCATGTACTAGGTAGTTAAATATAAATTATTTATATACATTAAGTTAAATGATTTTGGTTGTATATAAATGATTATAATGTTTTGGATTATGAATATGATACAAAGTTATGAAATGGTAGATTTGGTATTAAATAATTGAAATGAAATAAATATTATTAACTATATATATATACTAACATGTTATATTGTTTAAAATAAGGTATTAAATTATTATTTAATATAAGTTGGATGAAATTGAGTATACTTAATCATTGGTTGGAGTATTGATATTGGATTGCTTTGGGTTTAAAGTTTGCAGGGGTTTTATGTAAAAATAAGCAGAAATGCTGTTGAAATTTAAAAAAAATTAAATTAAATTAAATTATGAAAAATTTCCAGTGAATTTGAACAAGTTCCGTTTCACTTTTAAACTTACGTTTTAGCTTCGAGCGTCTATTATTAGGACTTAACTATTATATTATTCTATGAATATTATTATTTATTTGTGAATTATTTTGTAAGTTGTCTGATATGTCTGGTAATGCCTCATAACCCTATTCCGGCGATGGTTTGGGGTTAAGGGGGTGTTACAATACAAGACTATTCTTAAAGTTCAACTGGGCTTTCACACTTTTCGTTTCTATCATTGAATGCATTCGTAGAGTCGTGTTCACAATTCATGCATTTATACAGTATTATGCATTCCCGTTTTAATGATTTATTGAATGCATTCCTGTTTTAACAATTTATGCAATATTAAAGCATTTTAACATACATTTATAATGTACTCATCATATACGAACTTACCTCGTATTTGGAATTGACGAATCAAGTCGACTACTCGATAACCTTGCTTTTTCCCCGATCTAAATCGGAATTCTTTCTTTCTTGATCTATATGAATTCAAAATTAACTTTTTATTTATCTACTCATTTGATTTAATCCAAAAATACACATTTGGGCATTTTTACATATTAGCCCCTAAACTTTTGCATTTAATCAATTTAGTCCCTATTTCACAAATACACAAAAATTCACACAAGTCAACAAAACCCATGCTTGGACGAATTATATATAGGTCCCTAGCAGGCCAAAAATTTCATTTATTTCACATTTCAACCACACAATTTGCAAATTTCACAATTTAATCCCTTTTTTAACATTTTTGTCAAAAATCACTTTACAAAAACTATTAATCTATCAATAAACCATCATAATCTATCCTCAACATCAATTTACTCAAACATTCAACAATGAAAACATGTTAAATCTTTAACAGTTTCGAAATCTAGGGTACGGGCAAGCTAGAATACGAAACAACGATCTCAAAAACGTATAAATCATTAAAAACCGAGTCAAAATACATAAATAATTGAAGAAATTAGGGTTGTCGAATATTAAACACCAAAATAGCTTCTTCTTCTTTTAACTTGCGGTGGATGAAGATGATAATGAAGCTTTAATTGGTTTTTTTATTAATTATATGATAAATTACTAAATTACAAATATAACCTTTAATAAATAACCATTTAAAACATTCATCCTATGCCCATAAATGTCCACTTATACATCAAATGCTTTAATTACCATTTACGGCCTCCATATTTAAAAACCAAAGCTAATTGACACCTTTAACTAATAGAACATGCATTTTACATTTTATGCGATTTAATCATTTTTCTTGAATTAACCAACCAATCGATAAAATTAGCCCACAAAATTTTCACACATATCAATAACATGATGTAAACATATAAAATAATATTAAAAATAATTTTTTGATATCGAATTTGTGGTTTCGAAACCACTATTTTGATTTAGCTAAAACCGGGCTGTTACATGACTAGCTCTCTTTGGTAGTCATAATCAACTGTCATTTCGAGCTTTCTTGTTCAATCAACTAGTCAATTCCCCAGTACGATCTTTTGATACATCCATTGAAATATTGAATCGGCAAGAACTACTTATCTTCTGACCTCACAGTCCAGACCTGTTCAGGGTTAAGGTGTTCACGAATAGACAATACCAAATTTGGGTTAATTCCCACCTTAATGACTTCCCACGGTTGTTAGGCCTAGGGTTTAGATTCTTTCTTTCCTGAATAATTGATCCTATAAGAAACCCCTACAAAACAGTTAATTATTGATACCTCCACTCGTTAATCCCCCATAGGGGGATTAATTCCTTATGGATCTAATAAACAATATAAACTTGAATGGAAGAATAAACATAAAAAACAATTTTAAGAATAGAGTTTAGAAGAAGCTTGATTTGTATTAAGCGTAGAATCCTCATAGAGTTTGACAGTAACTCCAAAATCTGATTCCTTCACCAAGATAAATAACAAGAATTGAAATAAAATCTAAAACCTAAGAAAAGGGAAAAACTACAAACTAGATCTAAAGAGAAAATTATACAATATGAATGATGTCTTTAATGTGTGCTAAATAAGTCTATTTATAGATTTTAAGGTGGCTGTCGTCCTCAACCCTAGGTTAGCTACCGTCTTCGTATTTAATGTTTGATTGTACAAACCAAAATGCCTCTAGCTCGTAATTATTTCCAGTACAGAGGTGATGTCGTGACACACCAGGTCTTGTGTCGTAACATCGAGGGTAGTATACTCAGATTCGGGGTGTCTCCAGGGTATATCGTGACATCCTCAGGCTGTGTCACGACATCGAATGCATTCTTGGATTTTTCTTATTCTGTTCCCTATGTTGCCACATCATATGCTCTGTGTTGCAACCTAGCAACTAGTACCAAGTTAATATGCTTTTTAATGGTATCCTGCACACTCATAAAGTATATTAGCTCACCCTTAGGACTCACTCGGCCCCTAAGGTTAACAAAGGACTCAAATTGCACATTTTATTAACATAACTAATACTTACAAAAAATGTAATTAAACTTATTAAAATGCTCATGTTCAAGCTCTTAAAGTGCGAAACTAGTGTAATCTAAGCAACACAAACAAAAACAATAAATGAAAAGATGATCCTTGAACAAGTATGGTACAATTGTTAGCTTTGGAGCACATGAATAGGTATTTCATACTCACACATAATCTTGGCATAATATATAACTGACTTACCACTTTTGGTATCAAACACCTAAGTTCAGTATATTACAAAGCATACAAGCATTAAGGGTCTCAAATATAGGAATCCATCAATAAATTATACAAACAGTTTGATTATCCTAGCAAAATATAAATAATCATAAATGCAATTGTTCAGTATGATTTTGAACTGTGAATAACTCTACCTAGATCACACAGAGCTTTTTCGCTTGTAACATTTTAAGGTTTAGGATAGGTATGAATTTCAAGAATAGTAAGTATCAAAAAGTTTCAAGCATGAAAATAG
Source organism: Gossypium hirsutum (assembly GCF_007990345.1). Taxonomy (NCBI): domain Eukaryota; kingdom Viridiplantae; phylum Streptophyta; class Magnoliopsida; order Malvales; family Malvaceae; genus Gossypium; species Gossypium hirsutum. The sequence continues at coordinate 1,261,908 of NC_053432.1, forward strand.
TTTGAGACATCATCTTGTCCCCTATTCTCCCCCTTAGTAACCCTTTCCCACACACCGCCTTATTTCTCCTTTTTTCACAATCCTTATTTCTCCACATAGGACGTCACAGCATAATATACCAATCATCGTTAGCTTAAGAGTTTTTGTGCACTAATGAATGAGCTCTTCTACTTTGTGACTTTGTCACATTTTCTTTTTCTAACACATTTCACTCACAAATGCTTTTACTTTTCAAGTATTTTTTTATTCGTTTTGATTTTCTTCTCGAAATTTTCTTTTGTTGCACATATTGGCTAACCTAAAATCACTATATCACACTAATCCCTCCTATTTCACTCTATTTTTACAAAATCTATCATAATGTATCTACTTAACCCTTAATACGTATAGCCAAATGTCTACAATCGTACAGTTTATGACCAACAAAAAAGGATAAGTACAAATTCTTATTTTGGTTCAGGTTTTATATTAAAGGTTTATCAAGAAGTGTTTTTTTGGCTTAAAAATAGGTACTAAAGACAAATAACAGAGTTAGCTTTTTTACTCTAGGTGTATTCTAAACAATACCTTAGGTCATCGCTAGGTATCTCAATATTCACGACTCTAACCAACCAAACAATCACAAATTCAACAATTTATCATTCATACTAGCATACTTATTTCCTTGTATTCTCTATATCATTTGATACATTCAATTGCTTTAATGTCTATTTATAATGTAATATATAAAACTTAATAATCTAATAATAAAAAATTTAAAATCAACTATCCTCATACCAAATTTATTGTAGATACAAACAACCTATGTATACGCTCCTAACTAATCACTTGCATTTATACAAGCTCAAGCACACAAATGTCAAGAAAAATAAAAAAAACACATAAAAATCTAAAACAAATTTTGTATGTTACTCCTCACACTTTAGATAACACATTATCCTCAATGTGTAGCCTCTAAAAAGATAAGGAAATAAGTTACTTGATTTGATCGTGATAGTTCCATAGGCTATTGGTGGGTGCTTCCTCCATTGCTCGTTAAAAGCTCTAATTGTTGTGTTTCCTCCATGTGGGGTTCCTATATAGAAAATTAAAGCAAGACACAAAACAACCAATAATCTACTATTAATTCTACTCTTAAAAAAATTAAAAGCATCCCAAAAAGAATTAATACAATCCTTATAAAAACATTAAAACTTTCAAATTAACCATCCTCTGAATCATCTAAAGGAGGTGCATGCCTCTGTTCCATGGGTGCTTTTCCCTTGCCCAAGCCATATTTTTTGCAGGTGCTCTCATCTGTTGAACGTGCGTATTGGGTTGAGCTTCGAATGATGGGCCCTTTTGGTGTGGAATGTTGTGGAGAAAATGTTGCCACATACTCATCCTCAGCTCATGGAGAATCTTTCTCATCCCCTTCATTTTCATTTTCAGAGTCTACTTCCGCATCATCTCCCACTCCATTATAGTATGTTGGTGCCGAGCCAAACATATCAGGTAGATAATTCAGAGCTCGCAAACCATTCGTCCTTGCAAATTCTTAAAATACTGGCCCCGTTTCCTACATCGACCGGATCATCCCATCAAGCTTTTCCTTGGTGCTCTCACTTTCCCTTTTTGAGCTTTGGCATTTTCTTTCTGTTGAAGTGAAACTGGAACATCTAACTTTTCTTTCCTCTTTTGATTCCAGTTCATGATCTGTTTTCTTTGAAGCTCAACGTATTGTGTATACAACGAGTCACCGATGATGCTTCGTTTTAGTTTCATGCAATGTTCATTCTCTCCCATTGGAACTTCTGCCCTTTGACATATTTTTGTCACTAAGTGGGGAAAGAAGATACCAACTTTTTGGTTGTACGCATAACGCCTCATCTCATGGTAAATCCAACTACCCACCTATATCTACTTGCACTGCAAAATTCCATACAACAGAATAGCTCGAAAAGTATTAACATTAGAAACATTTAATGCCGGTGCAATTCTAGTGCCTATGAACTGCATCCACATTTTTACTATCGGGAATATTATAGCTTAATTGAAGTTAGTTGGCAAACCTGTATCTGGTTTATAGTTTCATGCACCTCTTTTTTTAGTTAAGTACTTATTGACATCCTCCATATTTGTATCCTCAAATTTGTCTAAATCAGTGTTATTAAGGAAGTCTTTGCTATAGTAAGGTATGTAATAGAACTCACATATCTCCTTAGGGGTAATCGGGCACCTCTTCACCTCTTACTGTAATAGTATCCCAATTTTGTCTTTTTCATACTTCTTGGTCTCTAAAGGAAGCATAAAATTCCTGCACTACTGAGATCACTGCAGTTTCCCTAGGAGTGATACAGATCGTTCCAAGCGATGGTATCTAACTAAAGTCCAAATTTAATTACACAGAACCATTGGAGGTTAGAATCCTCGCTCTTGAATGAATGGTCTACCCTGTAATTCGAGAAAATATTTTTCAGTGTTTGGATTCTTAAATTTAGCATGGTCTGAAACTATCAGAGTTTCTTGGACTGTAGTTTTTTTACTCTTCCTATGAGGCATTTTCTACTAAAATAAACAAGGAACAATAATAAATGGAACAGTAAAACGAGAAAAGAGATACTTAAACCTCAAACTCCTTACTTCCTCTCTGAATGCTCGATAGTTTTGCACCCAACTTTAGCCTTAGAAACACCAAAGAGGTTGGTGTAGTTATGGTTTGGATTTGAAAATAAGGGTTTGTGGATACAGGAGAGTAGAGAGTTTTTAGTAGTTAAAATAAGTTTAGAGGGTGATTGGAAGTGTTTTTAGGTTAAAATTAAATTTTTATAATGTTAAAAACCGGGTGAAATAAGGTTGATGTCGTCAGGTTACGCGAATAGGTTGGGTTAACCCTGCAGAAATTTACAGCGATGTCGTAACACAGGGGTTCCGTGTCGTGACATCCCTGTCAGTTTGCCAATGTCGTGACACCAAAGTTTGATTTCACGACACACTTTGCAATTTAAAATTTTTAGGAAACTGTCTGCTATGTCATGACATAGAAGAGTGGTATCGCTACATTGAAGTATTTTTCTTACTTTCTTGCTACTGGTCATGGTGTTGCGACACAGGGTTACGTGTCGCGACACCGATTTTTTTCCCAAATTTTAGATCTTCAGAGTGCCTTAAGTGTGTGTTAGCCCTAATTTTTATCTTCTTACAAAATTTTAGTTACTTGGTTAGTGAAATATACAATTTTGTAAGTTAGTTAAAGTCACATAAAAAATAATGGTAGGTCTTGCTGTCCGACTCGTCCGTCAGCTCGGCTAGTATGCACGTGGGTGCTTTTGGAAATTTGTTTCTAGCCATATTGGTCCAACACCTATCGTGCCGTTCTATTCTTCTTCGTTTATCCCTCTCTCAGAATATTCCTTTTTGGCCTGCACTAATCACTGACAATTCTTTCCATAGATCGTAACTATTAATCGCTTGTAGGATTAAGGAACAACGCAACCATCCTAACTTTCGTTTATATTCCTTTTTTTTAAATAGGCTCAAGGGTCGTTGTCCATATTTGTTATGCATAAAGTGCTTAATTACTTTTTCTAACAAAAATGGTATTATAGGAATTTTCTTGAACATCTTGATTAGTGTGCCATTTCGTACCACATAACTTGGGTCCCAGTTTCAAAGGCCTTTGAGTTTTTATATGGGTCGTAATACCATTATATCAAGTGTTTCTTGTAGTAATCGAGTTTCTTTAGCCCTATCTCCATGCTTACCAGTGGTACTGTTCGGATAATGGCTGCCAAGTGGTCATAAGTCCTATCGATTTAAATTTTTTTTATCTTTGTCAACATCCGGAAGATCCCTAAATCATAAACTTTTTGGGCGTCTAATTAAGGATTAATGTTTTGAAAAAAAAATTCAAGTTGAGTATATCCCCCGAAAGTGCATGTTTATCCTTGTTATTCCTAATAGATTTCTTGGACTTTGGGCATTCTTCCACTAGATTGGCAGTGAATATCATTAGCGATGCTTGTATAGGTGTAAGTTTCTTTTTAAAAGTTGTATTGTTGCACTTGATATTGCTGGAACTACACGGGTTTTTCTCTTTTGCTTTGGAGTGCATTATTGGTACTTGGGGTATTGTATTAGTTATACAATTGTAGCATTTGTCTTATTAGGTGCGATAGTTTCTCGCTAATTTTTTTCTGCTACATACCTGTTAGCTACTCAAAGAGATACCTTGCATAACATCGTGATCCGTCTGAAAGAAGGTTTTCATAGAAAGGGGCAAATAGTTCTTCTAGTTCATCTGATGGGTGTGGCTCAAGTGTGAAATACAATAATAGTGTTATAGCAGGTCATTCTACAAATATCATCGAAGATAATAGTTAGAGTATGGTTCAGTGCTCTGATGCTAATAATTGGAATAATATCATTATGTATCCAACTTCTAGTTTCCAAGTAGGGATAAATAGTGATAAGAGTGTAGACAAAAGAAGATCAAGTTAAGAATCACATAGTAGTTCTCATTACTCCAATGATCTCGAAATATGACAAGTCAAAGCTGGGTATCAGTTTTTGTATGAATTATTATGGTTTTTCTTATGATTTTTGAATGGGATTAGGAGCGAGTTACAATAGATTATTTTTGGACGATGAGAAAAAAGACTTGATTTGAATAGTTATTACCAGATTGATAAAGTCGATTCAATTTGTTCTAGTCAAAATGGATTGACCACTTGAAAAGCTAGTTGAGATGTATGTATATAAACTTAGCTTTAGATTCTAAAGTAAATTTCATAGAACTATGGCACAAGCAGACGAATAGTGAGAATGAGAAATTCAGATTCTGGAAAATATAGTTTAGGGATATATCAACCAGATCAGAGATAGTTAGGAAAATGTCATTATGGGTTAAATTTGTTTTGATAATAGCAACTATCAAACTTGTATTAAAATGATACTATTTGAAGCTTTTCATGAATGGAATGTAGAACCTTGGTCTGCTAGGCAAATGGAACGACAACAAGTTACTTGAGTCAAAGTAACCGGAACTATTATCAGTTGAGAATTACAGATGTAGATGTGTTGGAAACATCATTTAGAATCTGTTATGAATATTACAAATTTTAGCTAAACTTTATGAATTAACTAATATACCTAGAATCGAATGATTTGGGTTTTTCAATTATGTTTCGACAAAAGATTTATTAGGAATTTTTTATAGTTGTATTGTTAATGATGAAGCTAGCCAGAGAAGAATTTATTTTTTATAGTAATGTTTCTTTAGATGATCTTGAATTATGATGGTTTAAGTATTATGAAGTCGAGGGTTGAACCGTTAATGCTTTAGGGAATTTTTGAGATGCAGAGAAAAATATTTGAATATGTGCATTGAACAATTTTGGGTTTTTATAAGACATCCTATACAAGGTTCATGGCATTGTCTATTTGATCTAAACCGGACAGTGACGAAATGAATTATTCCTTGAGACAGACAAAGTTACTAGTGCTCAGGAAATAAACGTGAAATTTCAGAGTTCATACTAAGACATCTGATACGTCAATAGGTCAATGTAATACTATATGTAATATTACGGTCTAGTATGAGTTCTTATTGAGAACGAGTTACGATGGATTTTGTATATGGACTACCTTTGAAAATGAGAAAGAAAAGCTTGATCTACATAGCTATTATTAGGTGAAAAATTTCGAGGACGAAATTTTCGTAAAGAGGGGAGAGTTGTAATAACCCGTTTCTCAGTGGTGTCGGAAGCAGTGGTTTCGGGACCATAAATCCGATTAGTGAGTCTGTAAATATTATTTTTTTAATATTTACGAGTAAAATATTGTATTATATTTGATTTTGATATGGTCAATTATGTTATTTGAATGAATAACTAAGTTTAAGTGGTATGTCCCTAAAGTCAATTGGGTTTAAAAAATGAGGTATCGAAATCTCGTTTCTATAAATTGAGCTCGTAAATATATTATTAAATATTTATGGAGTGTTATTAGGGTCATATTAAAATTTGGTTAAGAAATTTTAATGTTTAGATTGTTAATTAATTGAAAATGACTAAAGTAAAAGATATAAAAGTTGAATTCTATATGTTAAAGGGGTCAAATGGCTATGAAATCTTAAATTAAAGGACTTAGTGGGTAATTATACCATATACATTAGTAGTGGACAATTATGGGCATGTTTTTGTCATTTTATAAGTTAATGACATGAGGGTAAAATGGTAATTAGGTGATAAATTATGTTAAACAAAAGATGAAATAGTGTCATCTTCTCCAATTTATCTTTTCTACCTGCCGAACGTATTTGGGAGAGAACTTGAAGCTTCAGTTTGAATTCCTCCTTGCATGTGAATGATTTTAGTTTCTATTTTTAGTAATTTTTATGTTTTTGAGCTCGTATAAGTTTAATCTAGCTAACCGAAGGGTCAAATTGTAAAACTGTTAAATGTTATAAACTATGCCATGGGTGAACTTGATATGTTTTTGAAGTTTTTGATAGATTGTTAAGCTTAGTTGTTAAATAGACATTTTGTTAAGTAATTTTGAGATTTTAAGGTTTAGGGACTTATTTATGAAAATGGTAAAATTTAAGGAAAATATTATAAATTGATGATAAATGTGGGATGTTGTATGATTAGATAAAAAAATTGGTTAGCATGATTTATGGTTAAAAAATGGTGAAATTGCAAGTTTCGAGTTTAGGGACTAAATTGCATAAAAGGTAAAATTTGAGGGCAATTTTGTAAATTTCCATTATTAAGGATTATATGTTAAATTGATTATTTTAAATGTTTAAATGGGGTTAATTGAATAAAAATATTTATCTAGATCAAGAAACAACTCGAACGAACTCAAATCGCCAAAAAGTCAAAGTAGCGGAATAGTGGTCTGATCGTGTTAGAAGGTGTTATGAGTTCAAGTAAGTTCTTATAGAGATTCAATTTGTCATTTGATGTTTTGGATGAATTAATATGTATAATTATGTGAATTATAATCTTAATTTGATAATTGATATTACGGATATTGTTAGAAGGTTAGTTGACTTAATGTTGTAATTTATAAATGCGAAAATCATGATGGTATACAAAAATGTTATAATGCGATTGAAATAAAGGATTTGAGATGTAAAAGTCTGGTTTGAACCTTGTGAATACTTAGGATACGAATGACATGTCATTAGGGTTATATGATTTCAGGTGTTGGTCTTGAATATCCTACTGATGGATAAGGTCATGCATTTGTTGTGGATACTCCACAGCTCGTGTGAGCAGCATCGTGTAGCTAACATTTCGCCCCACAGCTCTTGTGAGTATGCCCATTTCATAGCTTGTGTGAGCACTAATAGAAAGGAAAGGTTATGTGTGAGCATTCCTGAGTATCCAATGTTATTCTATATGGTTCAACGGGTAAGTAAAGTTTAATGGAAAGATAGGTATAAAAACTTAATGTACTAATGTTCATATGAAATGGAAAGATGGATATGTACATATACAATAAAAAATATGAGAATTTATCATGTGACAGATGAAATAAGCACGGAATTTATTTCTTAATATATGTTATGTTTCATAGATGTTATGTTTTCTTATTATCTACTAACTATGTAGACTCAAATATATGGAATGTGAAATGGATATATATATGTGTGTGATGGATGATATATAAAACCTAAATGCTTATTAGGTATATGCCATGATTTACTATGTTATAGTATGTATGATATATGAAGTTTGAGGTGTGAAAGGTAATGAAAATGAAAGTACATAGTATATGATGAAAGTGAGTGATGATTTGAAAAGCTTGAGATGTTATTGCCTTATTTAGATAAATTTATATGTGCATTTCTTCACCTACTAATATTGTGGGTGTTGTGTATAGGAAAAGGGAATCTGGACTATGGCTAAATGGAATAAGTTATAATTGTTTACTTAATGCACTTGGTAAGTTAAGTTTCGTTATACAAACTTACTAAGCATTAGTTGCTTACTTGGTTGACTTTCTCTATTTTTGTAGGTCATAGGAAAGCTCGAACGGTTGAAATCTTCATCGGAGCACAATCACACTATCCATTGTCTAATTGGTAGCTTTTGAATAAGTTGGGCTAATGATTATAAATGGCATGTATAGGGTTGTAAGATAGTTTGTTATGTTTCGAGCCTATGCCTGACATACTTGCGTATATATATATGTTTTGAAATAAGTTGGTATATGTTTGTGTTAATAAGTGAGTTTGGTCTCTTATAAGGGTGTCTTGTGAAGGAATGTAATTAAGTGGTAAAATTTGAGAATGAAATAACTAACTGGAAATAACTAGCTGGTGAGTGTGTAATGTGTATTTGGCATGTATAAGGCTTGAATGCATATGCTAGTTTATTACTCGGTAAGTTGAGATATTTTGGTTCATGCCAAATTTGTGTACATGTTTATTTTGACCTTGTAAAATGCTTAAGTTAATATGTGTATTTTGTCATTTGAAGGTCAGATAAATAGAGGACATATTTATAGCACTGAAGCATTGTCAATTGTGTGTTTGTATGGTATATGTTCAAGGTATGAAAATGGCTTGAAATGTGTTGAATCAATGTTTGAGTTGTGGTGCCTTTGAATGGCATATTGGTTAGAACAATTAGAATGATTGAATGACATATTTTGTAGGTGTTTAAGGTGTGCTTTTGGTCACATGGATGTGTAGGAAGAAGGGTGTCTTGGAATACAAACATAGGTCGTAAGTTGTCTTGTTTTAAGGGTAAATTTTAGAGCACACGGCCTGGGACACGGCTGTGTGCCACACACGGTCACCTTACATGGCCGTGTGTTATTTTTATTTTTAGGTGTAGGATTCACACAACCTGCGACACGGTCGTGTGACCAAAGTCAGTGAGTTACACAGTTTGACACACGAGTTGGGACACAGCCGTGTGTCCCATAGTTTGAATGTCCAAACGACCTGAGCTAAGTCACACAGCCGTGTGACCCCTGTTTCCCAATTTTTCATGCTTTTCCAAAAAATTTTGATTTGTTTCGAATTAGTTCCTGATTGTTTCCAAACTATTTTTAGGGTATCTTAGGCTTGATCTAAGGTTGTAAAAGTATTTTTGATATAAATAAATTATGTTATCAAATGTTAATATATAATTGTATGTTAATTTTTGTTTCGATGCTAAATATTCTGAATTGTATAGTAATGCTCTATAACCCTAATTTGGCGACGGAGATGGGTTAGGGGTGTTACATGTGTCCTGAGCATGTTAGGTGCAGGGTTCACACGGACTGACACACGGCCCGCGTCATGGCCGTGTAACCCAAGTTAAAGAGTTACATGACCCATGCACACAGGCGTGTGAGGTAGCACACATGCGTGTAGGATGGCCACGCAGCCATGTATAGAGCCACACAGTCTGGGCTTTGTCACACAACTTGGACACACGGCTGTATAACCCCTATTTTGGAAAATTTTTATTTTTGTCCCAAATCTCTTGTTCTATTCCGAATTGGTCTTAGTTTGTTCCTAAACTAATTTTTTAGGCCTCGTAGGTCGGTTTAAAACCCGTGAACGTATGTCTTTCTTCATTCTAATTTTAGTTATGAATATTAATAATTAATTTGATGAATTGGATGCTATTGTTATGGAATATTTTGAATTTTATAGTAATACTATGTAACCCTATTCCGATGACAGAAACGAGTTATGGATGTTACACATAGTCTGCCATCCACTTAAGATTTAGGTATGCCATACTATGAACGTCACAAGTGAATAAGTCCATCTATGTTTTTATATTCTCGGAGTCATCCGCTCTGATGCCCAAGACAATGCATCTCCTCAATTGAACTTGATAGATGACATATTATTCTTTCAATTGGTTTGCTCATTTTCGATTAGACTAAGGACATGTTTAGGTTCGTCTACTAATACATGTTGTCTTTCCGTATTACAATTCGACCACGTAACACCACTTAGTATTAATTAAACATTAGACAACCAATGAGCAACATTTGCTTCCATTTTGCTTTGCATGCAAAAACCATTTGAGGACAATAATAGAAAGTATATTAATTGTAATCAATGAATTTATTTTATTAACCAATCTTTACGAAAAATTACAACTATATATTGACAAAAATACTACATTTAAGGCACCAGATTCAACAATGGAAGCCAATAATATAGACCTACATAGATGATTTAGGTTTTCTTTTCTATCTAATGTTGAATTAAAGAATGAATTTAGGTGGTTTTGTGGTTTTATTGAACGAAATTTGGAAAGATTTCCAAGACTAAGCTTTTCTAGATCATTTCTTTTAAACTCACACACCCCTTCTTGGTCATTTATAATTGCTCATAGCTTTTGCATTTGCTCTCTTAGTGGATGATCCACAGATATGTTTGGCTAATGCATTTGCTCTTTTAGTAGCTTGTGTATTTTGAAGTGTATGTTGAAAGTGTTCTATGTTCTTCTATTACCAGCATTTTTCGCGATACGATGCTAAATTATGTTATAATTTTAAATTATCATAGTTGGCAAGTAGCAAACTTTAATGTGTTAAAAGCCTAGATTCAATTGGTAATAGAGCTAAAATCTTATATGTTTGGTATACAACTTATGTATTGCATAGTTTTACCTACAATAGCGGAATTCATAGTTTAATAAAAGGGTAAAAAGATATTCTCTTATTAGAATTTCATGGTTGATGGGAAAAATATAGGGTCAAGAGTCATTTGTCTTTGACAAATGATTTGATTACTATGTGTTAGTAATAGACTTTTTCATAGAGGTAGATGTAATGGTTACCTTAAGATAAAATAAGATCATATTAGGTGAACAAATTTAACCCCTAAAAAGATGAAAGATATTCTATGAGGGTAACACACTAATGACAAGATCATTCAACAAGTAAAATTATAAGTTACTTTCATAATGATATCAAATAAGAGAGAGTTCAGTCATAGTACTTTTAGTAGATTGACTCAATGAGTAAATAATGTTGTAATTAATAGATGAATGATCGAAACTTAATTATAAAATATTTGAGCCCTAATTATATATGTTCAATCGGTCTCTCTGTCTACTCAACACAACCTTATATGGATTACATTTAGAATCGACATATTGAATAAATGAAAACAACGAAATAGAGAAATAAATTGTATTTATCACTATTTGCAATGAATGTAATTTCTCACTAGCGACAATATAAATGACTTTGAAATTAATTTAATTTCTTTGAATTATTATTTAATTGAATGTAATTAAATAATTAAAGTTCGAAATGAAAATTAAATTAATTAATCATTGCAGACGCAACAATTAACTTTATCTACCCATAGTATCTAGTACGACAAAGTCATCATAATTTTAACGGAATTAAAATTTGGTTAAAAAAATAATTTAATTGAGAAAATTAATTAAATTTATTTTAATTAATTAATTAATTGAGAATAGAAAATTGGTTATTGGCTTGAATAAATTATATAAGTTAATTTAAATATCAGATAACATATATAATTATACCAAATACTTGTGAGAGACAAATAAACCCAATTTAACGTAGGATAGATAACACACATGATTCCTATGTTTTCTATTAAAATATTTGTATTTTGTCTAGCACTCTTGTGTATTTTCCCTATAAATAGGGCTATGGGCTAAGCCAAAATCAAGGCATTCACTTTATTAGAAAATAGTGAAATTTATAATTCCCAAATAAGTTATATTTTCTTGAGTACTCAATTTTAGTTTTTTTGTCTAGAGAAATTAATTTTTATCGTTGGAAAATTAAAGTTTTCATTTTGTGCATAGTTAATGAAGTTAAAATTAAACTCTAAAAATTTGGGAGTTCGAAAATAGTGAAAAAGATTTCGTATATAGTAACACAATAGTGTTGAAAAAGACAAATAAAGCTAACCATGATTTAGACAAATATTTTTAATAAAATATTAAGAATAATATTTAGATTTATTATTAATTTTAAATTTTATTTTTGAAATAAAATTTTAATATTAAATAATAAATTATATTAGTAATTTATTATATTATTAAAATAAATATGTATTTTTAATAATATTAAAAATTATAATATTTTAGATCAATTTTTAATATTTTATTTTAAAATTAAAATTAAAAATTTATTATTAATCTAATACTCAAGTTAATTTTTATATAAAAATAAAAATTACTCCTAAGAGGCTATTTCTAGAAAATAATTTTTTCTTTCCCGGAGGAGATTTCAATAATTTCCAATTCATTCACATGTCTAATTAGGGGTGTTCAAATTTCTGTTGAAGCAGAATTAACCAATCAAACCAATCTGATTCGGTCAGAGGTCAGTTAATAAATTTTTGGAAGTTTAGTTATCGGTTAATTCGGTTCAAAATCCGGTAATTAACCAAACTTAATAATTTTGAAAGGTAAATTCATTAATTCATTCAATGAATGGAATCATACAATTTATGGAAAAAAATAGCAAACACTCGTCATAGATGGTGAATGACAAGCTCCATCAATACAACAAAGACTTTAACCTCAGCATCAATAGAATATTATGACACATTGACAATTGACTTTGCCACAACTCAAGCACAACACATCTGGAGTGACTGCAAACACTTAATACAATAAGAAAATCAATCCTAGATGGTCCAAAACAGCGAGCAAAAATTGACAAAAGAATCAAGCATTCACCAAACAAGAGAGGACGACAACAAAATCATCCTTAAAATCACTTGTAAAACTAAGATTACATGCATAAGCAAGACTAAAAAATGTGCCACAAGAGTAGACAAAAACTTCTAAAACTGAAGAATTATTAAATAATGGAAAAACAAACAAAAAATATATAAAACTTAAGACAACACGGGTCCAAATCAACTCTTAAAATCATTTCTTATTCTGAAATACTCTTAAAATAGAAATAGATTAATAAGGTGACGAAGAGCCACCCACTTTCCAAGAAAAACTATTGGTGACCGACGAAGTTTTAGCGAACAACAGCCGTCATCTGTCTATCACAACTTGTGAAGACAACAAAAATGCCTACAAAATAGATCTGCAAGATGAAAATAGAGAAGACGAGTAGTAAATGAGAAGAAGAAAGCAAGAAATGGTTAATAGGAGGGGAAAAACTATTGGTGACCGGTGAAGTTTTAGCGAATGACATGCACCGTCATCTGTCCATTACAACTTGTGAAGATAACAAAGATACCCACAATATAGATCTGTAAATTGAAAAGAGAGAAGACGTGCAGTGAATGAGAAGAAGAAATAAAGAAATGGTTGATGGGAGGGAAAAAATGCAGGCGATAGCCAGCCCGGAGGTTGGCACCACCGTTGGGCAAAACAAAAGATAAGAAGCAAATGGCTTAGGAAAAAAATAGAAAAATTTTTAGGATTTTTTTTCTTTAACCAAATTTAATAATTAATAATACAAATTATATGTAGTTTTAATTCGGTCAAATGAATATTATCAATTTTTTATATGTTTTTACTTGTTTTAACCAAAAAAATAAAAACATATAAATTTCGATAACCGACCGAATTAATTGAAATATTTTAATTCGATTAACAACTAAAAATTAAAAAAAATTCTATTAATTCGATTAATACTAATTTGATTCGATTAACCGTTTGAGTACTCCTTGACCACCCCTAAAACGTGTTGTTCTAGTATCATTGCAAAAGGAATAAATAAAAAGGAAAAAAGACATCTCTAGACCAGACATTTTTCCTACCACTTGCTAAAGATCAGAACTAAGAGTGAGTTTGGATGGGCAGTAAGGTGCGATGTGTTTAATTTACTTTTTTTCTCACATTATCGTTACAATATCTAATCTATCGCCACCGTTTTTTATTCGATTAACCATTTGAGCACTCCTTGACCACCCCTAAAACATGTTGTTCTAGTATCATTGCTAGAGTTGATAATGGGCCGGGTTAGGCCCATTTTCTAGGCCCGGCCCAAAATATGGGCCTAATAATTGTCCAAGCCTAGCCCAAAATAAAATTGCTAAGCCCGGGCCCAACTCGGCCCGGCCCATATTAAATTTTTTTAACTTATTTTATTAAATAATTTTTTAAATATAATAAATCAAATACATTTAAAAACATAAAAACAAATATTAAAACAAGAAACAAATAAAAAAATGATACTAAAATAGTTCTTAAAACAATACACAAATTGAAAGTGAAAATGAAATTAGAAAAGTAAAGTTAAAAATTTAAAATGATTAAAAATAAAATAAAATATTTTATTATATAATTTGGGCCGTGCCCGAGCCAAAAAAATCTTGCCCGAGGCCCGGCCCGTTTTCTAAATGGGTCTCGTTTTTTGTCCAAGTCCATTTTTCGAGGCTATATTTTTATCCAAACCCTCCCATTTTTCAGGTTGCCCTTTGGGTCAGGCCGAGCTCAGGCCAAAAAATTTTGCCCAAGGCCCAGCCCATTTTCTAAACTGACATCATTTTTTATCCAAGCCCATTTTTCAAACCTATATTTTTACCTAAACTCTCTTATTTTTTAGCGAGCCTTCGGGCCGGGCCACTCATAATCAGGTCTTATCATTACAAAAGAAATAAATAAAAAAGAAAAAAAGACATCTCTAGACCTGACATTTTTCTTACCACTTGCTAAAGACACAACTAAGAGTGAATTGGATGGGCACTAAGGTACCCTGTGTTTAATTTACATTTTTTTTTTCTCACGTTATGGTTACGGTATCTAATCTATCCGCTCCAAACCTATACTAAGTCATTCACCCCATCCATCCATATTCTTTTTTATAAAAGGAATGTTTTTGGATTAATGTAAAACCAATGAAACGTCAAATCCGCCATTGTTGACTAGACCATGCTCTGTTTAAGATAGCACGAAGTAGACGCAATTCAATAGACCTTTACCGAAAGCAATTCATCTTCATTTCATTTGAACATTTGATTTCCTAGACTTGGTATCATCCTTTACACATGCAGTAATCGTTGCTTTAATTTTTTGAGTTACAACTTTCTTCGTTTCTTCTTTATTTTGAATGATTTTTTTAAAAAAAAAATTTATTTCCTAACATTTCAAACCTTTCAGATGGCAGAAGCTCTTTTGGGTGCTGTCCTAGAAGTAGTGGTGTCTAAACTGATTTCAATTGCTGCTGAACAAACCAACGTTGCTTGGGGTTTCCAGAAGGAGCTGAAAAGATTGCGTGACTCACTAGAAATGATCGAAGATTTCTTGCAAGATGCAGAAGAAATGCAAACAAAGGAGAAAGCAGTGAAGACTTGGTTGCAGAGTCTCAAAGATGTTGCTTATGAGGCTAATGATGTCCTTGATGAGTTTGACTATGAAATTCTCCGAAGGAAAGTGGAGATTCGGAACAAAATTAGGAGGAAGGTACGAAACTTCCTTTCTTCCAACAATTCCATTTTATTTCGTCTGAAGATGGCTAATGAAATTAAGGACATCCTTAAATCACTGGATAACCTTAACAAATTGGCCACTGATTTTGGTCTCCAAAAGAGAGCTACAGATCCAGATCCTGAGTATGGACGACGAGAGGTGGAGACGAGCTCCGTCCTCACGGGCTTAAACATTATTGGAAGGAAAAATGATGTCTCAAAAGTAGTTGACCTGTTAGTCAATCCCAAAGATAAGCAGATTGTTTCTGTTGTGCCAATAGTAGGCATGGCTGGTCTTGGCAAAACTACTTTAGCACAGCTGGTGTACAATGATTTGAATGTGGAAACGCATTTCGATGTCAAATTCTGGGTGTGTGTTTCTAATCATTTTGATGTCAAAACCATTTTAAAGGAGATGTTAGAACATTTTACCAGAGATATTCCTCAAAATATGAATGCATTGATAAAGATACTCAGGAAGAAGATTGGACAGGCCAAACGAGGTAAGGAGCAGATCAAGTATCTTCTTGTGCTTGATGATGTGTGGAGTGTTGAAAAATGGGACGAACTGAAGAATCATCTGATGGGAATCAGTAAAAATGGTGGGAATGGAGTTATTGTGACAACACGCATTCAAGATGTAGCATCAAAAGTGCAAACACTTCCAAATCAAAGGCATCAACCAGGAAGACTAGAAGATGAAGAATGCTGGTCCATAATTAAAGAACGAGCATGGTCCATAATTAAAGAACGAGCATTGATGGCCTCTTCAATGTCTCACGAATTAGAGTTAATTGGAAAGGAAATTGCTAAGCAGTGTCGAGGTGTGCCATTGGTAGCTAACGTTATTGGAGGGACAATGAGCAACATTGAAATGAATCCCCGCGCATGGTTGGAAATTCAAAAAAGTGGTGTATGGGGATCACCGGAAAGTGTGCTAAAAGTGGAAAGTGTGTTAAAACTAAGCTTCGATCGCTTGTCTTCTCCATCTTTGAAGAAATGCTTTGCGTACTGTGCCATGTTTCCTAAAGATTATTGCTTTGGAAAAGAGGAATTGATCCAACTGTGGATGGCTGAAGGATTTCTTGGCAGCTCTATGGCAATGGTGGATATTGGTGACAAATACTTGAATGAATTGTTATAAAACTCATTGTTTCAAGATGTCCAGAAGGAACACCTGCGGGAATATTCTTACATTCAAAATGCACGACTCGGTGCATGATTTATCTTTGTCCGTGTCAAAGTTTGATACTTTGTTGTTTCGAGAAAATTCCAGTCTCACCCTTAATGAGTGTTCTCATATCCGTCATCTCAATGTTGGATGTGATGGGGAACCATTACCAGAAATTTTAACTGCGGTTGCTCCAAAAGTATACTCGTTGTTTTCAGAGATTGATGTGTCCAAGAAACTATCCAAAAGCTTCACAAGATTAAGAGTCCTAAAGTTTGTTTGTGCTACTAATATTTGTGAGTTGCCAGATTCCCTTGGAGAATTGAAGCACTTGAGGTATTTGGGCATCTCATGGACTTCTATCAAAACACTGCCTAAGTCCACAACCAAACTTTACAATCTGCAAACATTGAGGCTTTTAGGTTTACTGAGACTCACCTTTCCGTATGGATTGGAAAATCTGATAAGCTTGAAGCACTTGTATTTTGATAGAAAAGAACTTCAGCCAGTTAATATTGGAAACCTAACTTGTCTTCAAACATTACCCATATTTTTTGTGGGTTCAGAAAGGGGACGTTCGATTAAGGAGTTAGGATCCCTAAAGGAACTGCGTGGAGAACTGAAGATATGCCATCTTGGGGGTGTTAGAGACAAACAAGAGGCTAATGGAGCAATTCTACACCTTAAAAAAAAATTATGCAAGTTGATATTTGATTTTGAAGGGAGTGATAGTGGGAGTAGTGGTTATAACAGTGAGGAAGTGATGGAAGGTCTCCAACCCCACACAGATTTGCAAAGCTTAACTGTTAGCAATTATCAAGGTGAAAGCTTTCCCTCATGGATGTTAAGACCTGTTGGTGATTCTAATACTGGTTTGTTTTTGCTTAACAATTTGATGGAGCTAAATTTTTTCGATTGCATCAACTGTGAAAGTCTTCCACCTCTGGGCCAATTGCATAATCTTCAGTTTCTTGAGTTGAGAAATCTGAAGAAAGTGAAACGCATGGGTAATGAATTTTATTGCAACGAAGGTATTGATGGTATGAATAAGGTGATCAAGGTGTTTCCTGCATTAAAAAAATTAACCTTAGAGAAGATGGGAAGTCTAGAAGAATGGACAGCAATGGCGGCCACAAAGATGTTCATGTTTCCTTGCTTGGAGGAGCTGGATATTTGTGATTGTCCCTTCTTGAGAAGTGTTCCACTAACGGGGCAATGTTCCTCTCTTAAAAAGCTTCGCGTTTCCAGGTGTAAAACATTAAGCAAGATCAGAGACGGGCTGTCAACCTCCATTTATCTCAAGGAATTAGATTTAAAAGATTGTCCTAATTTAAGTTGGATTCCGGATTTGGAAGGATTTTCCTCTCTTCAAAATCTGTCAATTGATAGCTGCAAGGAATTGGAAGTTCTTCCTATAACCGGAGGTTGTTCATCTCTTGAAAAGCTTAGGATTTTGGGTTGTGAAAAATTAAGCAAGATCGGAGACGGATTATTTAGCTCCACTTGTCTCAAAGAATTATATCTATGTCATTGTTCTAATTTAAGTTCGATTCCAGATTTGGAAGGATGTTTCTCTCTTAAAATTCTGTCAATTAATAGCTGCAACAAATTTGAAGTTCTTCCGGTAACAGGAAGATGTTCATCTCTTGAAAAGCTTAGCATTTCCAGTTGCGAAAAATTAAGCAAGATCGGAGACGGATTATTTACCTCCTCTCTTCAAAATCTGTCAATTGATAGTTGCAACGAATTAGAAGTTCTTTCATTACCTGGAAGGTGTTCATCTCTTGAAAAGCTTAGCATTTTTGGTTGCGAAAAATTAAGCAAGATTGGAGACGGATTATCTGCCTGCGCTTGTCTCAAAGAATTAGGTCTATATAATTGTCCTAATTTAAGTTCGATTCCAAATTTGGAAGGATTTTCCTCTCTTCAGAGCCTGTCAATTAATAGGTGCAATGAATTGGAAGTTCTTCCAATAACTGGAAGATGTTCATCTATTGAAAAGCTTAGAATTTCCAGTTGCAAAAATATAAGCAAGATCGGAGACGGGTTATCTACCTCCACTTGTCTCAAAGAATTATATCTATATCTTTGTTCTAATTTAAGTTTGATTCCAGATTTGGAAGGATTTTCCTCTCTTCAAAATCTATCAATTGATAGCTGCAACGAATTGGAAGTTCTTCCCATAACAGGAAGATGTTCATCTCTTGAAAAGCTTAGAATTTCCAGTTGCAAAAATATGAGCAAGATCGGAGACGGATTATCTACCTCCACTTATCTTAAAGAATTAGATCAATATCTTTGTTCTAATTTAAGTTGGATTCCAGATTTGGAAGGATTTTCCTCTCTTCAAAATCTGTCAATTGATAGCTGCAAGGAATTGGCGAGTTTTCCACTAAAAGCACCACTGTCATCCCTTAAAAAATTAAGGATACATGATTGTCCTAATTTGAAGCCCATTCCAAGTTTAGATGGACTCTCTTCTCTCACAGAATTAGAATTTAACAAAGTAGGCGAAGGATGGAGTTGTCTGCTACCAAATATGTTGCGATCCAATACTTCCCTTTGCAGTCTAACAATATTAAATTTGCCTGATCTGATACGGACTCCAGATAACAGCCTTGGTAGGCTTAATTGCTTGGGAAAATTAGCCATTGGTGGTTTCTCAGAAAAGCTGCAAGAATTCCCATGTCTCAGTTCCTTTCAATATCTCAGTGCCTCTCTTCGAGTTCTAGAGTTGACTGGTTGGGAAAAGCTTAAGAGTCTTCCCCCCAACTTCAATCCCTCTCTGCCCTTGAAGAATTGACGATATTAGAGTTTCAAGGAATAGAAGCCTTTCCAGAGTGGTTGGGAAATCTCTCTTCTTTAAGGCATCTATATTTAAGTGGTTTTGGAAAGCTAAAGAGTCTTCCTCACCAACTCCAACTCCCCACTGCCCTTGAAGATTTGACTATGTGGGGGTTTCATGAAATAGAAGCCTTGCCAGACTCGTTCAGAAATCTCTCTTCTCTAAGGTGTCTGCGTATCTGGTCATGCAATAAGCTCATGTACCTGCCTTCTGTAGATGTTATGGGGAGCCTCTCCAAATTAGAAACAATTGACATTTTTATGTGTCCTCAATTAGAGACAAGATGTGAGAGGGAGAGCGGCCCTGAATGGTCCAAGATTTCCCACATTCCACATATATGTATTAATTATAGGATGTAAGTTCAGTTACTTGAGCCACAACTCTGCATCTTTTGGCTATTGATATAAAATATACTAATCGTCTCTTGATACTTTTTATAGTTAGACCCTTTGTTCTTCTCATCCTAAGCTACTTGATTTAGTCTCATATAAAGCCTTCTTTTAAAACTTTTTGGTTTTTGTGGCATAATGTTGCAGGATTTAGTTTGGGCATGGATTCTTTTGAGACTATCAGTATGAGAACAAAATTATGAATTGAATCTGTGGACGCAAAAGTAAGTTGTGCTTCTAATTTCCTTTCCATGAAAATTATGATATTATGCCTTTAGATTTTGCCTTGATAAAAAATTCCATGGATATCATAAGTCCCTTTGCTCATATCTCATATTTTTAACTTAAATTTTTATAAGGGCTTCATGGATATCATATTTTTCTTCTTGTCTTTCCTACAAAAATATCTCATTGCTGCCCTCTCTTACAAAGTTCTCGAATTATATTGTATTGTAAGTTATCTATATTCATTTGAAATGAAATTAATTTCACAGATCCGGGTTTTATGTGTAGCCACCCTTGGTGACATATTTAAGGTAAGTGGTGTATGACCATTGAGAATAACTTCAACTAGTTTTATTAGGAAATTTCTTTTCTTTTCAGACTTTTATTCTTTTGTATTTGAGAATCATAGATCATGCAACCAATAAAGACCAGCTTTGAATTGCAATTGTGATTGGTACTTTTGTGATTGACAACAACTTCACCATACTTTGGATTCTAATCAGAATCTTGTATCTTGTTTGCATTGCATTTCTGTCTCCTTGCAAGAACTGGTGTTAAGTTGTGATCAATGAGGAAGTTTCTTGCAAGACTTCGATTTCCTTCTCATGCAATTTATGAAACTTCATTCTATGATATGATTATCTTTGCAATTTACAATCTGGCTTTTATGTTTTTATTTGATAAAGATTTGGTGGATATGGTAAGTCTCTTTCTAAATATAGTCATTTGCAATGTACAACTAAATTGAATCACATAACTCCATAAAACATTCATTTAGTTTGGAACTACAAGTCTCATATATTGCTTTGTTCATCCTTTTTTTTCTGCTATTTTATTGCTTCTAATTTAAGGATGATGAGATTTTCAAGTTTTAACCTTTTGTTAAAACCAGTACTGCTTATGTTCCATGAATTATCCAATATCCACTCATGAAATTTCTGAATTCTCTTTGGATGTGAAGGGAGATGCTGATAGGGCTTGAGTCAAAGTGAGTTGTTCTCCTTTCCAACATTGAAGAGGTATAATATAAAAGACAGAGTGTTGATCGACTTTTCGATCGGGGGTTTATCTGATGTCTGTCTGAGCTGATTTTTGGACAATGACTAGTAGGCTCAAGGATTTCGATTGTGCAAGGTTGGATTTTTCGTACGGATTTTGTAGCTTCAAGTTTTTCAATTTCAATATTAGTCATATTTGGGTGATATTCTCGACTTTTTTCTTTAGTTTGCTTGAGATTATTTGTTGTTATTCTTGTTGGAGTTGTATGCTTTTTATTGTGGCTTCATATTGTGATTTTGTAGCAAACCTTTTGAGTGGACTTTTAAGCCTCCTGGTTTTTCTACCATTTGCTTAAGGGTTTTTTATGTAAAAAATCACTTGTCTCTTTTAATTAGTTCCTTATGATTATCGTATTTTATTTTGTGTTGATTAGTGATATATTATGCAATTAAATTTGCCATAATTATTAATTGATTTTCTTTAAGAGTGAAATATCGATTATCAATTGATTAGTGTTATGTTGTGCTATTAGATTATTTCAGATAAGTTCCAAATTGCAATTATCTGGAACCTTTAATATATTAAGCTTTGAAGATTATGAATTTTGAGCAATGGCACATTGTGAGGGTGAGGGGCCATTTCGGACCCCATAATTACAAAAAATCATTCAAAGCAATGACAAGGGGGAAAGAAAAGAGATCCCATTGTGTTATTAATTTGCTAGTTTTGATTGCAGTTCATCACATTTGCTCCCATGGATGTTTATGGTCAGCTGAATCAAGATTTGAAGCTCATTAACACGAATGGGGGAAAACCAATCATGAAATTAAAATTATTATAGCATTTTATTTATTCATGTTAGTGGGATTAGAATTGTACCTCTTTAACTTTGTTTCACTCCATGAAAGATGGGTGCATGGTGACAACACAACTTGAGGAGTTTTATGCCAAACTAATTTTTTTAAATATTTTATTATATTAAATTTAGTAATTTTTTTTATAAGTTTTGGGTAATGGTTTAATTGTTCTTGGGTTAGTGATTTAATATAAATATATATAATTATTATTTAACATATATAATTAATATAATATTTTTTTATAACATGATATATTCGGGTCGAGCCAGGGTCGAGCAAAAAAATTCTTGCCAAAAACCTAACCCATATAGAAAACAAGCCTTAAATTTTACACGAATTCATTTTTAGACCTTGTATTTTATCTAAACTCTCTCATTTTTTAGACGAATCTTCTAACCTAAATTGATAACCCGATCTATGAGTAGGTCTATTAAAAACGAAATATACTTACATACAACATATTCTATAAATTAAGCATACATAAAAAAAATTTAGTTGTCATGTGCCAACTTGAGTTGAGCCTCCTTTAAGCTTGCACACTTGACATGGATTAAACTCCTCATCAGTTGTTAGGGATTAATAAAAAGAAAGCAGCACCACCACCCGCATTCTGCAACAATATTGTAGTCCAATTCTAAAAATCAAACCTTCCCCGGGTTTGAATAAAATGGTTTTTAACTTTTAACTTTTCTATTTTTAATTTTTTTTTTAAAATTCAGTTGGTAATACAATTTTACAAGGGTTAAATGTTATTAATTTTTAGATTTGAGATTATATTGATAAAATGTGTAAATATTGGAGGGTTAAATATTTTAAAAGGACAATAAAAAAGGACCAGGTCAGCTTTCCATTAAATATTTAACATTGGATGACTGAAATTTTAAAGTTTGAAAACATTGGTCATGAAACTAAAAGTTTTTAAAGTTAAGTGACCAAAATAGAACTTAAACAAAAGTTGAATGACCTCCTAATTAGTTTACCCTTAATTTTATAAAATTTTATGATTATTTATTAATTTCTAATACTTTTTATAAATTTTATTTTTTATAATTTTTATAAATTTATAAATTTTATAAAATTTTATGATTTTTAATTAATTTCTAATAATTTTTATATTTTTTATACTTTTTAGAATGAACCTAGACAAATGATTGTCCAGATTCATTGTGTACTTACTTTTAAAAATAACTATTTTTTTGTCGACATGGTGGTTAATGCTCACGTCAACGTTGCCGTTAAATACTAACAGTCAGTTGTTGGAAAATTGAGTTGTGAGAAATAAGTTTTAGGGAAAACCAAAGTTTTAAAAAAGTTTTTCAAAACAAGAATTTAATTGTATTATCTAAAAAATAGTACCTTTTGTTTTGTCTACTATGAACGCTTCAACTAAGCTCATGTCTGTTGAGCGTGAGCTTGCTTCAATCAGAAAAATTCTTCACAAAATTATCAGTGAGGGAAATTTATAATTTCTCTAAACTTTTGGAGCAAATTATAAATAAAAAATATCTATAGAATTTTTTTGAAATAATTTTATGTCTAAAATTTTCTCTTCAGGTGTGTGTAAATAAATGACTTAAGCTCTCATTACATAAAGAGAGTTAGAGAGAGTTCAACTAATATTAGAATTGCTCACATTAATATTAAATTAATAAATTACTATCAAGATAAGTATTAGATTAAATTAATTTAATATCTCACATTAATATTGAAGTAATAAAATATTATCTTTATAAGAGTTAATTTGAAATCAAATTACTCGATAGAGTCCCACTAGGAGTATGATTTTTCCACTGCACTATCATCGAAAAACTATTGCCGCCGACCATCCCTCGACTGCCAAATCATCGCTGTCGCAACCGTCATGCCCGGTGGTGTCATTGCTGGTGCAATTTCCCCCTAGCACCTCGAACTTTCGTCGTTTTGCCCAAATAGACCTGGGCGGCTCAGTGCCTCCTCACGAGACTGCTGGTGTCGTGGTTGAGGTGGGACTAGCCGTTCGAACGATTGGCCCTATGCCCATCTTCTCCTTTTTCTCAATCGATAGGTGTTTGTCCAAGCCGATCGTTTGTACAACCAACCACACGGGGTGTAGTATCCCCCAACTAGGCATTCACATGATTGGCTCGATGTTGTTAATGAAGTTGGCCAAAACCCCTAGTAGGTTGTTTGAACAACTTGCCGTCATGACCGGGGCACTATCAACTAGACGTTCGTACGTCTGACTAGTGTCTTAATCAGTTCAACTACTATTAATTCGGTCTGAACCAATGATAACTCAACCGATTCGGTCCAGCCATCAGTTAAGACTGCCGGTCCTATTTCACAGACCGGGCCAAATTTAACCTGTTTAGATTTCGGTCTCAATTTGTTGTTTTTATTATGGGTGCAATTTTCAAATTCAATTATAAACATTGTCGTTGGAAGCATATTTAAAAGGGGTCTCCGGCTATGCCTTTTCTAGCCCTTTGCTCTTGCTTTTTCTCTACCATCAATTACAACTAGAAGGAGACAGTTTCCATTAAGAACAGCTATGGCGGGTTCCACTAGCGGAACCACTTCTTCCAATCCATCATTGAACCCTTCTGCTCCCAAAATCCTATTAGCCAAGCCATCAGCTGGGCCGGTCCCTGGTAAATTTGGACGCGGAGGTGGTGAAGATGAAACGGCGCCGCATAGGGCCCGTCTCCCTCCCGTTGGCTCCCTCAACCTTCTTTCTGATTCCTGGGAGTTCCACATCGATCGATTTTTGCCTGTAAGTTAAAAGAAAAAGAAAAGAAAATTTCACTTCCTTTTTAACTCTTTATCTTTTGTTGGATGCAAAAACTTCAGATGGAATGGAACTGAAAATATTTCTTTTAAAATTAAATAATTTGCAGTTTTTAGGTCTTCGTTTGATTTCTTTTTTTCTTTTTTTTTGGCTATTTGATTTATTATTATTTTTTTCTTGAGCTAATGAACGTAAAATTATAATTGATTCAAAATGTATTTCAATAAAAAAAAATTAAAATCGTGCATTTTGTTATTTAAAAAATATTAATTTGTGGAAAATATTATTTGCTTTCGTATCAAAGTGCGTCTTTTTGTTTTTTTAGTGAAAAGCATGTAGCAATAGTTCTGACCATAGACCATAGATAGACTAAACTACGGGTTCTTCAAATGAGGTAAAGAATCAGATAGTTTCCTTGGCTAAAATGTTTTGTTTGCTTTTTTGTGTATTGCAGTTTTTGACTGAGAATACTGATTTTAAGGTGGTTGGAATCATCGGTCCACCTGGTGCAGGCAAGTCGACGATAATGAATGAGCTTTATGGTTTTGATGGGGTATCACCTGGTGAGTAACATTTTATAATTTAGTCTCTTGTTTAACTTCTTTACGCAAAATGAAAGTGCTTGATTTTCTTCCTTTGAAAATTACTTAGATTGAGGATACACATGAAATGGTAGTTTTATGATTGGTATATGTTAATCATTATGCTTTGTCTATACTAGTTCTTGAAATTAGTCTTTTCGGTGTCCAATGGCTTATCTACTTTATTGCTTGTTAGTTTCCTGCTAGGAATTCTAGTCATAGTCTAGAATTCTCATTTGATCTTCAAATTTTAGCAGCTTATATCTACATTGGCTTGAGATTCCAAAAGAAAACTGGAAATGAGGTGTAGATTATCAATATATTGAGGTATTTTCTATGTTGTCATTGTATATTATCTTTCAGATTAATTAGCCTTGTTATCAGCTTTATTTTGCTCTTTTAGTAATATCATTCAAAATTAATCATATAAAAAATCCTTAAAACTCGAAATGCCAATTAGTAAGTGAAAATTAGACGAAGACAAACTCAGTTTTGCTAGTTTTCAAATTTGGTGAAATTAAATAATTATAATAGGTTAAAAAAAGTCGAGCATGTGATAATGGAATTTTTACCAAGTCAACATGATATAGTCATATAGTGAAATTTTCAAAGATTTCTAATTTTCACTCTGTTGATGAACTGTTCTGGTTTATAGCCTCTGATACCTTTAAGTTCTAGCCTTCTTTTGACATCATCTTTTTTTTCAATCATACCTTAGTTGAAAACTGAAATCCTACTCTACTTCTATACAATCGTATTTATTTTTTATGCCTAACCTGCAATAAATCTTTAGGTAGACATTTCATTTATTATGATGCACTGGTATGCCACTTATCAAGTTTTACCCTGAACCCATTGCCCATAGGGTAATATGGGGTTGAGAAACGATGGTCAATTTTCTATTAGTTGGTTATACTTATAATGGACTAAGGTCCATTTGGATGGGTGGTGAGGTTGACTCCAATGAGATTGAAAACAACGCTTGCAATAAGATTAGTTATTGGAGTGAGATTAAAAGTAGTAGTGGGATATGTTTGAATAAAAAACAGCTGCAATATTGAGGTGAAAATGAAAAAAGATTACCATTTAACACATTATCCTAAAAGTGTGCTGATAAAATATTGTAATTTTTGTTGAAAGTATTACATATTATTTAGTAATTAGTTTAGCATATAATGATAAAATTTATTTATTAGTTTATTATAAATTTTGTTTATTTATGTTAAATTTAACAGTTATTTTAAATTTTTTAGATAAAAATGAAAATGAGGAAAAAAAATGAAAGGTTAAGTGATAGGGATTTTTTGTCGTGTCACCATAACCTCGAAGGTAAAAAGAAAAAAGGGGTGCAGTGAGAAGGATTTTGACTGGACCTGAAATTTCTAGTGAGAAAATGGAGGTGTTGCATGGTGGGGATGATAGGATACAAAAAAAAAATGTCCAAATTGCCCTGAAACAGAGGTGTGGGTACATCCAAATGCATCCCAAGCGTTCTCATCCTCTTCTTAAAAGACTTCGTATATCCAAACTTTGTTTGATAATAGAGGATCAATTTTTGCATTAATTGATACTTGAATGCCTTGTTATTGCTATTGAAGTTCAAATCTATCTGCACATTGGAATACTCAATAGATAACCTTACATGCTAATTTGCAGGGATGTTGCCACCTTTTGCTATACAGTCAGAAGAAACCAGAGCAATGGCAAGGCATTGTACTGTAGGTATTGAACCAAGGATTTCTGCTGAACGGCTTATACTACTTGATACCCAGGTTCCAAGTTTACTACTCTCTTTTGTTTACCATCTTCTTTTTCTTTTTCTATATGAACAAGTTTTAGGAAGAAGAATGATTCTCTCTTATTACTTCTAATCTGAATACAGCCTTTTAAAGAATAGCAGGAAAAATAAAAAAGGAAATAATCTCTAGAAATTAGCCTATCCCTAAAAATTAGTAATTTGATTATGGCTAATAGTACAAGGAAATTCCTAGCACTAATGTAGAAAATCTGCTTAATTTAAGGAATTCCAACACTCCCCCTCAAGCTGGAGTGTAGATGTGAATCAAACCCAGCTTGCCCATAATTTCTTTGAACATTTTTCTTGAAATGCAACCCCTTACCAGGAGTCCCTTTTAAGTATCTCAATATCCTGTAGGCAGCTTCCAAATGTTTCTCCCGTTGATATCTCCCCCTGTCTACTTCTTCTCCATCCTTATCAGTTCCTAATTTAAGGTTGGGTTCCATAGGAGTCTTGTCTATGTTCTTTGGAGTTTCTACAGAGTCAACATTAGAAACAAAGGCATTGTAGGATTTAGACAAGTTTCCATAGGATACAAACCGAGAAATGGGATGTTGAGTGCAGCTCCTAGTGCCCTTCCTTACTGCAATTGGAAGATGGATGGAAGATGAAGGAGGTGAAACTTCTTCCTCAGGACAGTCCTCGGGTAAAGATGGCATAGGCACTGCTGTTTCGGTCTCAGGCAGCTGATGTCTCCGAGAGTATACACGAAGTCCCTGAGTTTTTCCTTCTTGTTTTTCAGAATGAGTGGGCTGTTTTTCTTCATTAGTATGATTAATCACCCTTGTTTCTTGTTGCTGAACAGTGGAGATAGGAAAAACAGGTTCCAAAACAGGAATAACAGTGGCTGTAGGATTTTCAGCAGGTTTTGTAGTTGTGGTAGGGCTGACAGGTTCCAAAACAGGAATAACAGTGGCTGTAGGATTTTCAGCAGGTTTTGTAGTGGTGGTAGGGCTGATAGAGTCTTGAGGTATAATGAGAAGATTGCTCAAGGTCTCATCTTCACTAAGTATCTCCCCCTGAAGATGAGAGGCTGAAAAATATGGCTCGTTTTCGAAGAAAGTAACATCAAGGGACACAAACATCCGGTGTAAGGTTGGAGAGTAGCACTTGTACCCTTTTTGTGCAGGTGAGTAACCAATAAAGACACAAGTGTGAGCTCTAGGATCAAGTTTAGATCGGTTAGGTTGATGGTTGTGGACAAATGCTTTGCAACCAAATGTTTTGGTTGGGAGATTAGGAACACGAAACAAGGGAAAATTTTTTTGAAAAGTATGTAAAGGTGTTTGAAAGTTTAATACCTTTAATGGGAGTCGGTTTATAAGATAACAAGCAGTGAGGACAGCTTCTCCCCATAAATACTTTGGTACACCCATAGTAAACATAAGGGCACGAGCCACGGCTACAAGGTGTCTGTTTTTCCTCTCGGAAACCCCGTTTTGTTGAGGGGTGTCGGGACAAGAACTTTGATGTATGATTCCTTGCTCAGAAAGATAAGGACTTAGGATAGAATTAAAGTACTCTCTCCCATTATCAGTTCTAAGGGTGTGAATATTTGAATTGAACTGAGTTCGAATCATTGAATAAAAATTTTTGAAGACTCTAGAGACTTCGGATTTTTCTTTAAGGAGATAGACCCAACAAACTCTAGTGTGGTCATCAATGAAAGTTATGAACCACCTAGCCCCTGTGATGTTTTTTACTCGACTGGCTCCCCATAGATTGCTGCGAATTAAAGAGAAAGGTTGAGATTGAACATAAGGTTTCAAAGGATAAGGGGCACAAGTGTGTTTAGACAGTTGGCAAACTTCACAGTTCAATGAACTAATTTTCTTATTTAGAAATAGTAGAGGAAACAGTTTCTTCAAGTACATGAAATTCGGGTGTCCTAGTCTACGATGCCATAGCATGATAGAATCGTCTTTTGATGTAGATAAGGCCATCCCTTCTTTTGAACTGTTTTTGTTCCAAACATATAAGCCATCATTAACTTTAGCAGTGCCAATCATCTTCCCCGATTCCTGTTCCTGAACCACACAACCGAAAGCAGAAAATTCAGCAAGTACTTTTTCATCCTTGGTAAGCTTGCTAATTGAGAGTAAATTACAGGAAAGATTTGGAACATGTAAAACTTTATCAAGGGAAAAATTTTCAGTAAGTCTCACTGTCCCCATTCCAGCCACCGGCGAGTAAGATCCATCAGCTATGCGAATCCGAGAGTGATCATGACAAGGTAAATAGGTGTGAAACAAACTTAGATTACCTGTCATGTGGTCGGATGCACCCGAGTCTAGTATCCAGGAAGTTGTGATAGGTTCGTGTGTAGTATTTAAAGCAGTACCTTGAATAGCTAGTGACCCACTGGCTGTAGGAGTCCCGAGTAGTTTATGAAGAGCCTCAAGTTGAGTTTTGGTTAGCCTAACATTCTGAGCATCTTCTTCAGTAGTAGATATCATTGCTGCCTTGTTTTCTTTCTGTTTTTTTTCTTCAGGATAGCCATGGAGTTTGAAGCATTTCTCCTTGGTATGCCCAACCCGATTACAATGGCTACACCATGGCCTTTTTGAACCAGAATCAATTCCATCTTTGAACCTTTGAGATTGAGGGCCTCTTGAAATAGGAGCAGAGTTCTCGGAAGGATGATGACCAGCTACGGTCAATGGTTTTAATTCTCTTGCGTCTCCCAACATAATAAGACGCCGTTTCTCTTCCTTCCTTACTTCAGCAAATGCTTCTCCTATGGTTGGCAGTGTGATTCTGGCTAGTATTCGTCCTCGGACCTTATCAAGATCACCATTTAGTCCTGCTAGGAACTCATAGAGACGTTCTTTGTTAAGATGATCCATAAACTTGGTGTGTTCCAAGCCCTCGCCCCAATCAACTTCATAATACATGTCTAACTCCTGCCATAAGATCTTTAGGTTGTTGTAATATTGAGTGACTTCAAGTGTTCCTTGTCGAATATCTTTCAACTTTAATTTGATCTCGAATACTTGGGAAGTATTTCCAAGATCCGAGTAATTCTCCTTGATTGCATCCCACATTTCTTTGGCAGTTTTGAAAAAAGGATACGTTCAGCTTATATGACCTTCCATCGAATTTATAAGCCAAGCCATAACCATTGAGTTGTTAAGCTCCCAAGTTGCATAACCAGAGTCTGTTGATGCTGGTCGAGGAATTTGTCCATTAATGTACACAATTTTTCCTCGGCCATGAAGAACCATAAGGACAGATTGTGACCATTGCAGGAAATTTTTTCCATCTAATCAATGATTTGTGATTATAAGAGAAGAGTTAAGGTCACCTTGTGGGATTCCTTGACTGTGATTTTGAGTTATTTGTGAGATCTCAGTCTCAGAGAAATTTTCGGTGTCACCCATGGGAGTAGGGTTTCTATCAGAGAAAAACAGAAGAGAAGAGAAGAAAGAGCAGGATCAAATGGATTCCTGATGCTCTTGATACCATGAACAAGTTTTAGGAAGAAGAATGATTCTCTCTTATTACTTCTAATCTGAATACAGCCTTTTAAAGAATAGCAGGAAAAATAAAAAAGGAAATAATCTCTAGAAATTAGCCTATCCCTAAAAATTAGTAATTTGATTATGGCTAATAGTACAAGGAAATTCCTAGCACTAGTGTAGAAAATCTGCTTAATTTAAGGAATTCCAACACTATAGACTATAATCATCAAATGATATATGTATTTTCTTTTGAAGCATGTTTAGAACTAAACAAGTCCAATTAAGGCTATGCAAAGAGAAATTATGAGCTGCTTTGATGTTATTATAAAGTTCTCTTAATTAGAGAAGATTATAAGAAAGCCTTCCCATCATTATACTCTTAAGGGAATAAAAATGAACCAGAAGAAAATTGAATACCTTTGATGCTTTTTTATTGACTATTGATAGTTTTTTCCAATTATGTTTGGGAAGGAACAAGCATTGAAAGATTAATTTTAGGGGCCATTCCCATAATTGGATAGGAAGTTTCCAAGATATACTGTGCTTACTGGGAAGCTTTAAGGATATTAAAATACCTCTGTCCTAAATAGGCATGAATGAGACTCGTTACAAGTTAGGAATAAGCTACACACAGTCTTCTGTGTTCTGAGAATTTTCTTCCCTATCACCATTTCTCAATTTTGTCACCTTGTCAAATGAGGCCTAGAGTTTAATTTGAAACCTTCAAGTTGCCCTTGTTTATACTTTATCTGTGTGCTTTCCTGAAAAAGAAATGCCATGCATGAGTGCATGTATATACCCATGTGCATATTGTGATTGGATTGTTATGCCCTTTAGGTTTGATACCATTACTTTAACATTTGTCTTTCTGCTTACATATCATTCTACTTGTTGCATAGTCGATTGCCTTGAATATGTGCACTCTCTAAATTCTTCTACCTCGTCTTGCATCCATGTTTTTGGTTTTTCATACTGAGATTATTAGCAGGGGTAGGGCTTTTTAGTTCTGGTTTGTGACATCATGGCCATCACTGTACATTCTTGACTTGCAGTCTGTTTTCAGTCCTTCGGTTTTGTCTGAGATTATGAGACCTGATGGCTCATCCACGGTTTCAGTACTAAGTGGTGAGTCACTGTCTGCTGAGTTGGCTCATGAAATTATGAATATCCAGGTAATTGAGTTGCTAGCATTTTGCTTTTGTTTTTATATATTAGTGCTCTATATTTAATTTACACAATATTTTCCTTCTTGAAGTAAGATGTTTGATAATATGTCTCTCTTTTTGGGATGCCGCAAGAAATCTTTTTAGCTTGGTGTTCTTCTAGCATCTATTTGTCACATTTTGCTGGTGGTGTCTGAGGGAGTCCATGATAACAGCATGTGGCACATGATGTTGACGGTAATATTCTTTACCACTTTCCATGTACATAATATGCTGCTAGTCTGTTACATTGGTTATTCATATCAAATAATTTATTTATGTACTTCAGATTTGTAGTTGTAAGCTGATAGTGATCATTATCTGAAGCAAGAAATCCTCTAATGCTGCTGCTCTTATATTTATTTTGGGTAGATAGATGATGATTTAGATCCTTCAGTGAGTAAAATGAGTTTTGTTGGTATTTGGCCATATGAAAGAAATGTCTTGGTTATGACCAAAAATTTTTAAAAAGATGTTGATTATGTTTCTTCAATTCTTTTAAACTCTTGCAACAAATTCTTGTTTACACTATTAATTAAAATCTCTCTCTATAGGTTGACTTATTGAAACACGGTATTCCTGATCCATCTTGCATAACCCCGCTCCATTCACAGAGCTCTACACTGGGTCTTCACAAAGAGGGCAAAGATAAAGTTCATGAGGTTGAGGAGTATATTGGTACCCCTGTTTTTGTGCACACAAAGTGAGTTATATTTTCCCCCATGATACTATTAGAATCATGTTGCAAATTTAATAAATAAAAAATAATACACCTTATTTATATTTCATCTCTAGCAACCACAGCACAACTATGTTGCGATACCATGTCTCATAAGTTTTAAGCTCACTTGATTGCTATCCTGTATGACACTTGGATGTATGCTTCCAGACAACTTAGAAAAACAATCTATTACTGCTAATTCTTTAAATAACAAAATGCCTTCAAAAAGAGCTTTATATGGAACAGAACCTTGACTCACATCCAACATGTATAAGCCATCATGCACTCTATTACTGCTAATTCATTTCCCTATTTGTAGGTTTTGAAAAACAAAATAATCAAGAAAACTCCATTTTACAATTTAAGTCTTCGGTGATAGTACTCACAGATGAGAGGTTGATAGGAAACTTAGGGACATGAAGTACAAAAGATAGTGTGATATTGGGAGCATAGTAACATAACCTGTTCCGAATACAGAGGTAAAAGAGCCATCAGTTATTTGGACACTATCTTTTGTTTGACATGGAAAATAATTTAAGTTAATCTTTAAAAGATCCTGAATAATTCATGATTCAATATTAATGTGGGCGTTAAAGGCACTACCTAAATTCATCAATCTGGGATAAAAAAATGCCTGAGATGTAGAATTTCATTAGAAGAAAAAACCTCAGAGGAAGTTGTCTCCTTAGAGTTTGTGGTTTTCGATAAATTTGCCTGGGGTCTTGTTGACTTAATGCATTTCTCTTGGCAACCTCTAGTGGGTCAACCATACAACTTCCAATAGGTTTCCTTGGTATGTTGTGGTTTTCCATGATAGTCACAATGCATGTACTTTTTTAAGGATTATCATCTTTTTGTTACTCTTACGAGCCACTTGCAATCAACTCAACTTTCTCAACTGGAGCTGTACAGAACATAGCACCTCTTTTACTTTCTTCTTGCTGTACATAGGATATGCTTACTTAAAAGAAGGAAACAGAGTTTTCGTAGGATTTAAACCTTGATCTAATCATAGCCCTGCCAGAAAATTATAATCTCATTCTTTTTCTACCGGCTTCCAAAACTTTAATGCATCTCCGGTACAATCTGCTTGGAAGTCTTAATAATAATCTTGCTCCTATCCTAAGTTGCTCAGTTCAGAAAAATACTGAGAAATTGTCTTCTTACCTTGTTTAGTAATGTGAACCTTATTTCGAATTTAAAAAATCTGAGCGATGTTCCTAACATGCCAGTAGGTGAGAGAAGTTGAATTCCATATTTTTGCTGTAGTGTTGAATAACAGGTATGTTCTGTAAATCTAGGGTTGCATAGAATTGATGAGCCATGCCATAACGAGAGGTTTTCGAGTCCCATTGGTTGAATGTGGGATTATTTGGCACTGGTGATACAATCCTCTAGCTTTGATGAACAATAAGCAAAATTGAGCCCATGTAAGATAGTTGTTCCCATCAAGCTTTACGGGAAGGGTTGTTGGAGCTAGTAGCAACAAGTATTTTATCCTCTACCATTTTATGAATGCAAGAGGAAGAGAAAAAGAGAAAAACAGACAAAAGGGAAAATCTTATATAGATAAAAATTGTGGTTGGTGATAGCCAAAAAGGTCCCAGAACAGTATCTTACATTACCCAACCAGCAACTCAATAGTAAGATTTCTAACCAACCCCAAATGATGTCATGGGCAGAGGAGGTGGCCTTAAAATATGCATCGAGATCAATGACGATGAAAAGAAGGAATTACGACAGAATGGAGGTTACAAACTGGTGATGAGGAAAGTACCCAGAAATTGACAGAGTGCGTGAGGCTCAAGTCCAGGTCAATTGGTCACCGGATCAAGGGTTTCATGGGTGATGGGATTTAGACTCCTTTGGTGGGGGTGATGAGAAAAAAATGGTAGGCCTAAGGGGTAAGTACCAAAAACTTTAAGGGTAAACTACATAAATGGTCACCTGACTGTTAGAAACTTTCTTGTTAGGTCACCCGACTTACATTTTTATTCTTTTAAGTCCAAAACCGTTAAATACTTAACAGTTGGCTGATGTGGCTGTTAAATTAATGACTTATTTTTTTAACATTTATTTTTAATGCACATCATTATCTTGTCATATAATAATTTAAAGGAAACTATTAACCCAAATCACCCCACCCCAT
Source organism: Gossypium hirsutum (assembly GCF_007990345.1). NCBI lineage: Eukaryota > Viridiplantae > Streptophyta > Magnoliopsida > Malvales > Malvaceae > Gossypium > Gossypium hirsutum. The sequence continues at coordinate 1,296,446 of NC_053432.1, forward strand.
CCCTCTCCCCTCCCGGCTCCTTCCCCTACCACTGCTCTCCCCTCCCTCTCCCCCACCGTCCCCTTCCCCCATTGTGCCACCATTCATAATCATTGAAAGCCTTGATTTCACACTGTTGGCCAATACCCTATGCTTTACTCTTTTAAACCTTCCATTTGTCCTCGCTTGCAACACCACCAATCCACCAATAAAATGACAAGTTAACAACTACATATTACAAGCACTTAACTGTATTTAAATTGATAAATATAATCTGAGTGGCTGCTAATATAGCTTGAATCACACACTCAACAAGTTCTTCTCCATTAAGCAGTCAACAATATCCTTTAAGCTCACCTCCAATGGAGTAAAGTTAATGCCTAGACTTTTCACTCTCTCCTGGGACACCTTAAATGCTATAAATACTGGCAGGGATTCCTTCTCATCTGAGCATCTGCCATCACCAAAACTTTCAACTAGTTACTCACACACACACTGATTACAAATTATGTTTCAAGTTAATAAAACTTGCAAAACCACCTCTTAAATGGTAGAACATTCAAGAACTGCAACTACTGCATGATTATTACTAGAGGAATAAGCATATTGAAGGGTTGCAAGTTGTGCAGTGTAGTATGCATAGGTGATATATAAATGAAAAATGTTGATTCTGCTAACAATTATTCATATCCCAGAGGCTTTTACCTTTGGGGAAGAATCAGATGAGGGTTAAGCTCCTGTAATATCTTCACTAGCTCAGAAGGGTACACAGATTTCCCGGCTATGCAGTACCTTTGGGGAGGGGACGGTGGGGGAGAGGGAAAGGGAGGGGAGAGCAGTGGTGGGAGGAGGGATCCGAGAGGGGGTAGGGGAGAGGGACAGGTGCGGTTTGGTGCTCTGGGTTAATAATTTTTTTTAATTATTATATGACATGGAAATGATGTGTATTAAAAATAAATGTTAAAAAAACAAGTTATTAACTTAACAGCCTCATCTACCAATTGTTAAGTATTTAACGGTTTTGGACTTAAAAAAAATAAAAAGATAAGTTGAGTGATCATTTTGTAACTTTTTAAAGCCGGGTGACCTAACAAGAAAGTTTATAATAGTTGGGTGACCATTTATGTAGTTTAACCAAAATTTAACTCTTAAGGTTTTGGGATATCTACAATTTTGAGAAATTCATCTCAAGTCTGGAATTGTCTCTGTACTGTGTTAAATCAGAGAAACGGTATATGCAAAGAAAAAAAGAAGGAAGAGAATGAACTTAGTAATGACTAAATCCCTAAACATTTACTCAAAAAAACACCCCCTAAACATAATCTAATTGAATCAGTTAAATCCCTAGTAATCAGCAATCTGTAGAAATCAGCTATACTCCCCATCAATGATACTCTTAGCTGTTAATTAGTGAACGTTTACCTTTCTCCTATTCATTTCTTTGTTTGGAGGTGCTTAGGATTGCAGTTGATTTCTAGTTAGCAGCTTCTTTTATGTCTATAACCAATTTGTTCTTTAGGAAGGAGTCGGTTTTCGTGAAATAATGAAATTTTTTTTATCTGTAGATGTTCTTTTAGAACTATTTGATTGTTGATGTATCGGGGTAACTAATTGTTATTCTTCGTTCTCTTTTTTAAATATTTTGTCAGTTTTCTGGTTTCTTATCTCCTTGGTCTAGGGGGTTGTCTGGTTGAGAGAGCTTACTTGGTCCTGGTTGATCACATTTGTTTCCCTTTTCGCCCGATACTTATGCAAAATTTGACATATTAAATGGATGATTTAAAAGTTAGGGATTGCATTATTTACTTCCGATATTAAATAGATCTCGAGTTTGGTACATGATGTAAGGCTACAAGAACTTTCTAGTCTTCTCATATTTCATCAGTATGTGCTAGATAAGCACATTTTCTTGTTGATTGTTAAAGATCCACAATAGTAACATATGTACTTGTGGTCTTAATGTGTATAGGCTACAAGATCAAGACCTTTCTCCTCCTAATATTGTGCAAACGAAGAAGGCGCTTTTACAATATTTCAGTTCCTCTTCATTTATGAGACGGAAATGTGCAAATAAACCCACTGATCGACCAGCTATGACTCAGATTAATGCTAAAGATACAGAGTTGCTTGATTTACTTATGATCCCTTATAAGAACAAAGACGACTCTCCTGAAGCTCAGTGTGAAAGTTATGTCTCCTCACTATGGAAATTACGCGATCAGGTCTCTTTCTATCCACCTTTTTCCCCCTGCAGCTATTCTCCCTGGCCCTGCTTCTTTTTAAAAAAAAAAAAAATTTATTATTATATCAGAACAATAAGTAGTGTTCTTCGCAGGTTTTGTCAATGAACTGCCCTTCGTTTACACGGAATGTTTCTGAACGTGACTGGTTAAAAAGTTCTGCCAAGATATGGGAATTGGTGAAGAGCTCACCTATTATTGCCGAGTATAGCAGAACATTACTAAGTTCTGGTATGTTTAGGAGATAATCGTTGTCATCATCTGTATTTGGTCTGTTTTAGATGCTATTTTCGACAATATTTCACCATTGTCATGTCAAGCTTTCAAATACCATATTGCAGTTAGGGTTGCTGAAATATTTGATTCAGTGGGATATCAACATTATTGGCATCTGGTATTCCTGGTTGGAAGAATAAAGCATGAGCGTTGTAGTTGAAAACATCAATGGTGGATTAGGATTAATTTCTGGATTCCCTAACCTCACAAATAATGCTTTTGCTATTAATTTTAAAATTCGAAAAGTGCAAAGATTAAATTTGATCAAATTAAATGCTAAATGCTCAACTTTTGCAAAATTTATCCAATTAGTAATAATAAACTATACACCGATTATTATTTGGTCAATAAAACAGCAAAATTTCTCCTGAGAGTTTTGCCTCTTTAATTTTTGGTAACTTAATTGTGTGAAAAGGTCATGACTTACAAAGAGAAATGGTTGTACCTCGGCAAACAGAGGAAATTTAAAGAGACCAGAAACAGGGAGAAACATGGTACTAATAACTACTCAACTCAGGCACCTACCTCCCACTAGCTTTTTCCTCAAGTGGCAATATAGTTTTGAAGTTTGACAACTAAACTAAGGCTTCTCCTAATTCCTGTATATGCTTCTAGATTGGTAGAGGGTGAAAATATTTTATTATAAAGTTTATACTAAAATTGATATATATATAAATAAATTTGTAACAACTTGTTTTTCAATGATTTCAGAACCCCATTTTCGATATTTGAGTAATAATATTTACGAGGTTAGTATTAATTTTAATTTAAGTTTGGTCCTTTAATTTTGTTAAATGGATAAGTAATTATGGTATAGTTTAATATTGTCGAAAATAGCATTTAAAACAGACAAAGAGTATAAGTTTAAGGTTGTGAGATCATGTTCCACAAAAAAAAAGACAAAAAAGCAAAAAAAAACAACAAAAAAGAAGAAGAAATAATTCGAAAAAAAAAGAAAAGAAAGAAAAAAAAAGTTAAAAAAAATAAAAGTTTGATGATTTGTTCATTATAGCTACCTTTGCTTAGTTTGTTTATTCTTGTTGCCTATATTTTCTAAGGTTGTGGACATGATATAGTTACTTGTTGGGAAACTCTTGTCTTGATTTTCTTTAGCCTCATTTTAGCCTTATTCCCCACCTTTACCTAAGCCCCATTACACCATTTATTCAAAGTCCTAATGATTTTTGCATCTCATTTCTTTAAAGTAGTGGAGAATTGATCTTGCCACAAGCCTATGGAAACCCTTATTCAAATTTTGACTTTGAGTGAATTTGATTTCTACACCCGAGACACTTTTAGTGATTTGAGTGCATCTTGGTAAGAATTAAGCTGAGGTTAGAATTTGATTGATAATTGATAGACAATGGTAAGGTTGAATGATTGTTCTTGCTTGCACCTATTCGTTTTGATTCATGTTCTATTCACGTCATTTTTTGTGCATTTGAACTCTCATAACTTTGTTTAAGACTTGCAACGGTTTAGGAGAAAGATGATTAAGCTTTTGATTAATTTATTTCAAACATACTTGAGGGCAAGTATGAGATAAGTGAGGGGGAATTTGATGTACTCTTATATTTGACACTTTTTGCTTGTTAATTCCTTTGTCTTATGAATTTTTCACTACTTAATTGGTTGTATCCAACCACCCCATGAATTGGTTATTCCTAAACGAGTCATGAAGGGTATAACGAACATACCTTGTCTCCACATTGGATCAAGAACGGGATCGGAGGGATCAAAAACGGCTAATTCATATAGAGCCATTGAACCGGCCCAACCAGCAACCAGAGCCGTATGCATTATATGAACAGAAAGCAAGCGACCGGGATCATTCAATACGACAGTATGAACACGATACCAAGGCAAACCCATGGAAATACCCCTTTATCAACGAAAAATAGACACTATGTAACTTTATTGCATTGGAATACCGATTTATTTCTTGTGTAGTGAACCCAATACTAGAAATGGCAACAAAAAGACGTAATCTGCAGTTTTCTTTCTTTTTATTCTGTCACGGCTGGAGTCGTGGGCACGACGTTGGGCACGACGCGGATCTGACGTGGCAAATCAGAAGTCAACACGGGGAATATTCTGGAAACAACTTATCTTGATCTATTGACGTGATTTGGGGGATTTTGGATTTCATTTTCATAATTTTAAAGATATTATCTTATCTTTTTTTGATTAGTTTTCCTTGTTGATTTGGGAATTTGAAGCCTATAAATACCCACCTTTGGGTAAGGCTAAGTATCTCTTGTCTTTTGTTCTTATTGCTACTTTGTTTTCATTTTTAATAAAATTTTCTTCTTTTGTTTTATTTCTACTTTACTTTATTTTATTTTATGTTATTACATTATCAAAACATGTTAAGCATGATAATCAATATCATGCTTGGCTAATTTTTCTCAAGCTAAGAGCTAGTACGAATCAATCCCTTACGTGAGAATTGAATATTGCTTAAATCCCTTCGGGATACATTTTCATCTGCTTAGATAGTTTGGCAATCGGCCTTACTAAAATTTTTAAATGTTTTTCAAATCAAAAAGGATCTGTTGGTCTGGAATCGTTTAATTTTACAGTTGGGAGGAAGGATCGGCTTGTGGCATTTCGACTTCCTATGAACACTCTTAGCGGCGGTCCGCTAAGGAAAGACGAGATCGGAAATGATTCTTGATAAGACAACTTCCGAGTTGGGCTTTTCTTGTTTTAACACTAAGTATTTTAACGGCAATAGACGTGGTTGATTTACTTAAGAATCGACTTTCGAATATAGACTTGGGAAGATCGGTTACATGAGAGAAAAGCAAGTTACGATGGGTTGGGCCTCGTAGACTGTAACTGATATGAATCCCGGAGCAAAAATCTATTTTCGATGATCGTGGGAATTGACGAAACTAGCTCGAGGCGATTCTTATACTCGTGTTTATTCAACTTAATCTTTCATCTTATTTATTTTATTGCTTTTATTTTAATACATCTTTCTTTGCACTTTTACTTGTTTATTTTATTTTCTTGTTACTTCTCAAATCACCTTTTTTTTTATTTTCCATTTCAGCTCCTAGGTTGAGAATAAGAAATTTAATCAAAAATTCCATTAAACTCCTTGTGGATCGACCCTCTTCCACTATTTTACCTTTTTATTTATTTATTTTATTTTTGAAGAGGTTTATTTTATTTTGATAGGCAAAACAACGCTTGTCAAAATTGGCGCCGTTGCCGAGGAGTTTTATTTTCGGCAATTATTGATTATTTTGTTTGATTTTTATGACCAGGAGAAACCCGGGGACTCTAGTTCAATATAACCCAAAAATTGAAGCAAGCGCTCGTAGAAATCACGGTCAAACGCTTCGACGAAAGAAGCAGCAAGAGCAAAGAGAACGACAATCCAATCTGGAATCTACTTCTGCGACACCACCACGTGAACCGGAACAAACTCCCAACGAAGGACCATATCCCAACACCACTACTCCAATAACAAATCCCACGTTTGAACCGGAGCCAATGGCGAACCAAACCATTAGAGAGCTTGCTGCCGCCCCCGCTGTACAACAACCGCTCTGCATTACCTTTCCTCAAGGCACTACCCCTTTTCAACTCAAAACAGGGTTAATTCATCTCATCCCTACATTCAACGGTCTTCCTAGCGAAAGCCCACATAAACATCTCGCTGAATTCCACATGGTGTGTACTAGCATGAAGCCGCAAGGAGTCTCAGAAGACCAAATCAAACTAAGGGCATTTCCTTTTTCTTTAGCCGGAATGGCTAAGGAATGGTTATTTTACCTTCCGCCTAACTCAATAACCACATGGGCTGAACTATCTCGTGTATTCCTTGATAGGTATTTTCTAGCGGCAAAGGTGAGCGAGCTTAGGCGAAGCATTTTGGGAATCCAGCAAAGGAGCGATGAATCTCTCTACGACTACTGGGATAGGTTCAAAAAGTTATGCGTAAGTTGCCCGCAGCATGGCCTATCCGAGCAGACCCTTCTTCAGTATCTCTATGAAGGGATACTTTCGATGGACAAAAAGATGGTGGATGCTGCAAGTGGTGGCGCACTCGTCAATATGACGCCAGAAAATGCTAGAACTCTAATCTCTACTATGGCCGCAAACTCGCAACAGTTCGGCTCTTCAAGTGAACCTAGCCGACGGGTTTACGAAGTAAGTACCGTTTCTTTGGAAAATAAAATAGACAAATTGACTGATATTGTCAATTCTCTTGTCACAGGTAAGATAGGAGCCGCGAAGGTTTGTGGAATCTGCACGATGCCGAACCACCCAACCGATTCATGTCCAATGATACAAAAATGAGACGGGTGCCTAAGTCAATGCCATAAATAATTTCCCAGGACCTCCTCAAAGGCCATACAATCCCTACGGTAACACTTTCAATCCCGGTTGGAGAGACCATCCAAATATGAGTTATGGAAACAAAAACCAAAATTACCAACCGAGACCACCTCCCTTTCCAAAACAATCACCACAAAAAACCTCTCTTGAGACCATTGTTGAAAAGTTGGCCATTTCACAAGAGAAATTCCAAACCCAAACACAATCTCATCTCCAAGAAATTGACAAACAAATAAGCCAACTAGCCCAAACTGTTGGTCGCCTAGAGTCTCAAGGACGATTGCCCTCTCAAACCGAAACAAATCCAAGGGAAAATGTGAGCGCGATTACTTTACGAAGTGGTACCGTAATTTCACCAGAGTCGACAAAGGAGCTCGAGAAAATCGAGAAAGACAAAGAAGACACTTCTTTGAAGAGTCAAGTAGAAAAATCCTCGCCTACCTCAAGTAAAGTCATTCCTAGTCCTTCTTTTTCTACTTACGAGACTCCTCCTCCCTTTCCAAGAAAGCTTGCAAGGCGTGACAAAAAGGAAGAGGAGAAGGAAATTTTGGATATATTCAAAAAAGTGGAAATCAATATTCCACTCCTTGATGTCATTCAGAAGGTGCCAAAATATGCGAAGTTTTTGAAAGACTTATGCACAAATCGGAGGCGATTATTCGGCAATGAAAGATTTAACCTCAACGAGAATATTTCGGCCGTTTTTCAAAGACGCCTACCACCGAAATACAAGAACCAAGGGATGTTTACAATTCCGTGCAAAATAGGAAAAGTCAGAATAAAAAGGGCAATGTGCGATTTAGGCGCATCTATTAATGTCATGCCGCTAAGCGTCTACAACAAAATTTCAACAGAACTATTAAAAGAGACGCGAGTGACGGTTCAATTAGCTGATCAGTCAGTTATCTACCCTGAAGGGGTACTAGAAAACGTGTTGGTAAAGGTAAACAATCTCATTTTCCCTGCTGATTTTTACATTATTGACATGGAAAATGACCGCAGCAACAACGGATCAGAAATCTTGCTTGGACGCCCTTTCTTGTCAACAGCGCATACAAAAATCGATGTCCGTAACGGCATCTTAACCATGGAATTTGACGGGGAAGTGGTTAAATTCGATGTGTACAAAGCTATGAAGTATCGTGATTCCATCGCAAGTTTAAATTTTGTTGATATTATAGATCCGTTAGCCGATGATTTTATCGAAACTGATTTGTTTTATGATTTTTGTAGGAAATTGGAGGATCTCGATAATGAAAGCAAAGTCATTTCAACTCTTTCCTCCATTTCTGATTCTCGATTAATTCCATCTAAACCCCTTCCCTCAATTTTGCAGGCGCCACAACTAGAATTGAAGCAACTTCCATCGCATCTCAAATACGAATTTTTGGGCGATAACCGAACCTTGCCAATTATCATTTCAAGTGAATTATCACGACAGGAAGAGGAAGAATTGATTATTGTTTTGCGCACCTATAAAAAGGCAATTGGATGGACATTAGCTGATATCCAAGGCTTAAGTCCATCCACTTGCATGCATAAAATTAAAATAGAGGAGAATGTGAAACCAACGAGAGAAGGCCAGCGACGTTTAAACCCGCCAATGATGGAGGTTGTGAAGGAGGAGATTCAAAAGTTGCTAGATGCTGACATTATCTACCCCATTTTTAATAGCAAGTGGGTAAGTCCGGTCCATGTTGTGCCAAAGAAGACTGGAATTACGGTGGTCGAAAATGCCAAAGGAGAAATGATTCCGAAGAGAGTACAAAATGGTTGGAGAATGTGTATCGATTATAGGAAACTCAACTCACAAACCCGAAAGGACCATTTTCCTATACCATTTATCGATCAAATGATCGAAAAACTTGCTGGAAAAACATATTACTGTTGTCTTGATGGATTTTTTGGATTTTTTCAGGTTCCGGTGGCACCTGAAGACCAAGAAAAAACAACATTCACTTTCCCTTTCGGAACTTTCGCCTATAGGAGAATGCCTTTTGGTCTTTGCAACGCTCCGACCACATTCCAACGATGCATGTTAAGTATTTTCTCCAATCACATCGAGCGAGGAATAGAGGTATTTATGGATGATTTTACTGTTTACAGTAATTCATTCTCTCAATGCATTTCCAATATTTCTTATGTTCTTAATCAATGCATTGAATTTAAATTGGTTTTAAACTACGACCAATACCATTTCATGGTAAGTAAAGGATTAGTACTCGGTCATGTGGTTTCGGCCCAAGGAATTGCCGTTGATAAGGGAAAGATTGATGTAATTCGTTCACTTTCATACCCCACTTCGGTGAGGGAAATTCGTAGTTTTCTTGGCCATTCAGGTTTCTACCGACGGTTCATAAAGGACTTCTCTAAGTTGGCGCAACCTCTTTGCCGATTACCACAAAAAGACGTGAATTTTATTTTTGATCAATCTTGCAAAGATTCGTTCGATGAGCTTAAGGGAAGGCTTATATCCGTACCAATTGTACAACCACCAAATTGGACTTTACCATTTGAGATTATGTGTGACGCATCTAGCCTTAGTGTGGGAGCCGTTCTCGGCCAAAGGAGCAAAGAAGGACCACACGTGATAGCCTATGCCTCTAGGACTCTCGACTCGGCTCAACGCAACTACTCGATAACGAAAAAAGAGCTTTTTGCTGTCATTTTTGCATTAGAAAAATTTCGTTCTTATTTATTAGGAACTAAATTTTTTGTTTTTCCAATCATGCAGCGCTGAAATACTTGATGAACAAAAAAGAAGCAAAGCCGAGGTTGATACGATGGATTCTCTCACTGCAGGAGTTCGATTTTGAAATCAAGGATAAAAAGGGAAGCGAAAACTTAATAGCTGACCACCTAATCCGTTTGCCTACTTCACCAGTCGAACCTCCCTATGAGAATAATTTCCAGACGAAACATTGATGGAAGCACACGCATCATTCCCATGGTTAGCCGATTTGGCGAATTTTCCAGCTACGGGTAAATTTTCGAACAATCTATCTCAATTTGAGATCAAACGCATAAAAAGAGAGTCTCGATACTACATTTAGGATGATCCATATTTATGGAAAAATTACTCAGATCAAATCGTACGACGATGCGTAAGTAACAGCGAGGTAAAATCCATACTTGAATTTTGTCATTCTTACGCTTGCGGTGGACACTTCGGCCCAAAACGAACCGTACACAAAATCCTTGAGTGCGGATTTTATTGGCCAACCTTGTTTAAAGACACTTACAACTTTTGCAAAGCATGTGACAAGTGCCAAAGAGTCGGAAATCTAAGTCGAAGGAGTGAGATGCCGTTAAATCCTATACACATCTGTGAAATTTTCGATGTGTGGGGGCTCGATTATATGGGGCCATTTACCTCATCATTTGGAAATTTATACATTATTTTGGCCGTTGATTACGTTTCGAAATGGGTAGAGGCGAAAGCCACCCGAGAAAATGATGCGAAAACCACAACTAATTTTTTACGTGATTTTATTTTCTCAAGATTTGGAACTCCGAGAGCGATCATTTGCGATAGAGGAACACATTTCATTAACCAAGTCGTCGAAGCTTTGATGAAGAAATATGGCGTGACTCAGCGGATAGCAACAGCTTATCATCCGCAAACCAACGGACAAGTTGAGGTTTCTAATCGAGAAATCAAGTCAATCCTAGAGAAGACCGTTAAACCAAACTGGAAAGATTGGATCTTGAAGTTAGTTGATGCGTTGTGGGCATATCGCACGGCCTACAAAGGACCTATCGGGATGTCACCTTACCGACTTGTTTTCGGTAAACCTTGCCACTTGCCTATCGAACTTGAGCATAAGGCATTTTGGGCTGTGAAGGAATGTAATATGGAGATGAACGCTGTTGGCGAAGCACGGAAACTTCATATCTAAGAGCTTGAGAGATTCGTCACAATGCTTACGATAGCGCACAAAATTATAAAAAGCGAACAAAAGCATTTCATGACAAGCGCATTTCATTTAAATCATTTTCCGTTGGGCAGAAAGTTCTCCTATTTAACTCAAAATTAAAAATTTTTGCAGGAAAACTTAAGTCCAAGTGGAGCGGACCATTTACCGTGATCAATGTTTTTCCTCATGGAGCCGTAGAAATTGAGGATAGCTCAGGTACACGGTTTAAAGTTAATGGACAATGGCTAAAACCTTCCTTCGAGAGCATACCAATTGGACTAATTGAAGAAATCGGGTTAGAAGAGCCAAAAATCTGACAGGAAAATGTCGAGCTTAACGACGTTAAACAAAGCGCTAAATAGGAGGCAACCCATTTGTTTACTTTTCATCAATTTTAATTTTTTTTTTGTCGTTTGTTCAGACCCCTCCAGGCCCTAGAAGAGAACATCACGGAAATACTCTCCTTCCTTTACCTCTGCCGTGGCCGCCGTCGTCATTGATCACGGGGAGTATCCTTTACCTTTCTTTGTTCTTAAATGTACTTTACATTTTTTTCCGTATTGGGACAATACGATTAAGTGAGGGGAGGGTAAAGGATGACATTAATTTCGCCTTGCTTGTCATATTTGTTTGATGATATGTTTGTTTGAATTGATTAGAAGAACAACTCCTTTGCCATTGCTTGTCGCTAAGCATGTTATGATTATTTTAGTTCATAAAGATACTTGAATTCTAGCATGTTTGGTAATCGAATAATATGAGTAAGTCCAATTTGACAACCCTTACAATTTGTCTTGATGTTGTTAGTTGAATTTCTCACCTAGCTTAATTAATTAGCCCATTTTGTGAAAACTTGAGCCTTTAGCATGTATGATTATATTTTTATGCTCTTTTTCTTGCCTGAGAATGTCAATTTGGACATTGGAATCTAGAACTTGTGGCTTGTATGCATTTTGAGATTACATTGGAATTTGATGCATTAATATGATTTATGCATTAGGATTTACCCTTTCTTTTCCCTTAATGAACCAAGTTGAAACCTAATCTCGTTTTCTTTGTTTTCACAAGATTTTAAACCTTAGCCTTTTCATTTATTCCTCTCTTCCACCATTGACAAGACAAAGAGTATAAGTTTAAGGTTGTGAGATCATGTTCCACAAGAAAAAAGACAAAAAGCAAAAAAAAAAACAACAAAAAAAAGAAGAAGAAATAATTCAAAAAAAAAAGAAAATAAAAAAAAGTTAAAAAAAATAAAAGTTTGATGATTTGTTCATTATAGCTACCTTTGCTTAGTTTGCTTATTCTTGTTGCCTATGTTTTCTAATGTTGTGGACATGATATAGTTACTTGTTGGGAAACTCTTGTCTTGATTTTCTTTAGCCTCATTTTAGCCTTATTCCCAACCTTTACCTAAGCCCCATTACATTATTTATTAAAAGTCCTAATGATTTTTGCATCTCATTTCTTTAAAGTAGTGGAGAATTGATCTTGCCACAAGCCTATGGAAACCCTTATTCAAATTTTGACTTTGAGTGAATTTGATTTCTACACCCGAGACACTTTTAGTGATTTGAGTGCATCTTGGTAAGAATTAAGCTGAGGTTAGAATTTGATTGATAATTGATAGACAATGGTAAGGTTGAATGATTGTTCTTGCTTGCACCTATTCGTTTTGATTCATGTTCTATTCACGTCATTTTTTGTGCACTTGAACTCTCATAACTTTGTTTAAGACTTGCAACGGTTTAGGAGAAAGATGATTAAGCTTTTGATTAATTTATTTCAAACATACTTGAGGGCAAGTATGAGATAAGTGAGGGGGAATTTGATGTACTCTTATATTTGACACTTTTTGCTTGTTAATTCCTTTGTCTTATGGATTTTTCACTACTTAATTGGTTGTATTTGATTTATTTCTTGTGTAGTGAACCCAATACTGGAAATGGCAACAAAAAGACGTAATCTGCAGTTTTCTTTCTTTTTATTCTGTCACGGCTGGAGCCGTGGGCACGACGCTGGGCACGACGCGGATCTGACGTGGCAAATCAGAAGTCAACACGGGGAATATTCTGGAAACAACTTATCTTGATCTATTGACGTGATTTGGGAGATTTTGGATTTCATTCTCATAATTTTAAAGATATTATCTTATCTTTTTTGATTAGTTTTCCTTGTTGATTTGGGAATTTGAAGCCTATAAATACCCACCTTTGGGTAAGGCTAAGTATCTCTTGTCTTTTGTTCTTATTGCTACTTTGTTTTCATTTTTAATAAAATTTTCTTCTTTTGTTTTATTTCTACTTTACTTTATTTTATTTATGTTCTTACATTATCAAAACATGTTAAGCACGATAATCAATATCATGCTTGGCTAATTTTTCTCAAGCCAAGAGCTAGTACGAATCAATTCCTTACGTGAGAATTGAATATTGCTTAAATTCCTTCAGGATACATTTTCATCTTTCTGCTTAGATAGTTTGGCAATCGCCCTTACTAAAATTTTTAAACGTTTTTCAAATAAAAAAGGATCCGTTGGTCTGGAATCGTTTAATTTTACAGTTGGGAGGAAGGATCGGCCTGTGGCATTTCGACTTCCTATGAACACTCTTAGCGGCTGTCCGCTAAGGAAAGACGAGATCGGAAATGATTCTTGATAAGACAACTTCTGAGTTGGGCTTTTCCTGTTTTAACACTAAGTATTTTAACGGCGATAGACGTGGTTGATTTGCTTAAGAATCGAATTTCGAAGATAGACTTGGGAAGATCGGTTACATGAGAGAAAAGCAAGTTACGATGGGTTGGGCCTCGTAGACTGTAATAGATATGAATCCCGGAGCAAAAATCTATTTTCGATGATCATGGGAATTTGACGAAACTAGCTCGAGGCGATTCTTATACTCGTGTTTATTGAACTTAATTTTTCATCTTTTTTATTTTATTGCTTTTATTTTAATACATCTTTCTTTGCACTTTTACTTGTTTATTTTATTTTCTTATTACTTCTCAAATCACCTTTTTTTTTTATTTTCTATTTCAGCTCCTAGGTCGAGAACAAGAAATTTAATCAAAAATTCCATTAAACTCCCTGTGGATCGACCCTCTTCCACTATTCTACCTTTTTATTTATTTATTTTATTTTTGAAGAGGTTTATTTTATTTTGATAGGCAAAACGACGCTTGTCACCGTGGAAAGCCTAATGTATGTTCAGGTTTGTATACATTGGAATCTTGTATACACTATTGGGATGTTAGGCAGATATTTTAAACAACCCTGGTTTGGACCATTAGATAGCATCCAAGAGGGTTATAAGGTATTTTCAAAGAACAAAAAATTACATGCTCACATATTGGAGGTCTAATCAGTTTGAGATCATCAGGTATATAGACTCCGATTTTGATGGAATATGGATACAAGATTTTGTCACTAAGGTGCAAATTGTGAAAACAAATTGCAGTCTTTTATTCCAATAGCAACAAGACACATTAAAGTCAAAACACATAGACTTTAAGTTCCTGGTTGTTAAAGTAAAAGTTCAGAGTGGTTACATGCTTATAAAGCATATTAGGATAAACTCCATGATTGCGAATCCGCTTACTAAGGAACTACACCTAAGATTTTATAAGAGCACATTGCTCATATGGGTGTAATGTCATTTAAAGGATATTTGGTTTTAGTGGGAGTTTGTATTTTTAAATGCTTTTATGTTATAGACACATTTTCAGTTATTTCAGTTTAAAGATAATAAGTTTATTTTCTGCAGAAATAAAGTTTATTTGGTTTATTCACACTCTGATTTTAGTAAGATTTGATCTCACTAAGGAGGACCAGTTGGAAATAGACATGTTTGGATCATATTGCATGTAATTTCCATGCTACACATCCATACTTGATCTCATTTGGTTGTGTTAATATATGTGATCATGGATGGATTTAGTTACGATATTTGTAATGAAAGTCGCCTTGGTTCTATGTTAACATAATTAATGGACGAGATTGTACGAAATGCTTTTTGGATATGATAGTAAAATTTTGAGCTCATAAGGTTATATAATGACATGTAATTATAAAGTAATTAGTATATATATGTGGTCCAAGTGGGAGATTGTTGGAAAATTTGGACACCACATATATAATAAGGATAATTACATGTTATTATTTACTATCATGATAGTTTAGCCCAAATTAAAAGTGATCTAATTTGGCTAGAATTTTATTGGGCTTTTAATTATTAAATAAAGTATGGGTCAAATATGTGTAGATACTCTTCTAATCAAATTCTAATTAATGATGGGCTAATTAGAATTTGATTAGAACTAATATGCTAAGGTTATAAATATTAAGGTTATGGTCCCCAAATTGTACACAAGATATCTTTTCTAATATCCCATCATTAGGAAAGAGAGAGCAGATATTCTCCGAATTTCTTGTGTACTAATTTGGAAGATCAAATCCCCAAGTCCTAGAAAGTTTCAAGGAATCCATGGATTCAGGTACGCTTCCGCATCTAGTTTTGTTCTTGATTTATTCTTAATGATTTGACATGACAGATCCTGGTTCATTAAGTTATATTGTAGATTTATTTTATAAATTCTAACAAGGTCACCTTAGTGGCTAATGTGACGTTTAGAATTCGGGTCAGATCGTGTCGGTTGGGTTTGGGGCGGCATAAAAACCTAAATGCAAAAAACAACAATATGTAAGCATAAAACTTAGTAAGATCTATTTGAAAATCCATAAAACTTACATTGGTTGAAAGAGATAGCCATGATGAGAAAAATAAATTTACAAAGCTATCTATCAAGCAAACACATTTCACTTGGGTAAGTCACTTAAATGAGCATAATAATCACAAGTATAAATCCATGTTGTAGTAATTCATGCAAATAACATACACTAAATTAGCTTTCCCATAATTTCACATTTTCACACCACACACTCACTAAATAAGAACAATATGAAAACAAGGACATTACATCTTGAATCATGTAAAACATGAAAAATTTATCTTACCTAATTAACCAATTCACTATTTTTTTGGATATTTGACCTGATTAAGCAACGAATAAGTAAAAACAGTGGAAGAAATTAAGAAATTGAACACATAAATTTAACGTGGAAAAAAAAACCCTCAAAAGAGGATAAAAAACCACAGGCAAAGATAATTTTACTATAATGGTAAAAGAATTAAGAGTACAAAAGATGGAGAAAAAACTAAACCCTAAAACTCAAAAACAAAGAACCCTCAAAACATAAAGACAATTATGCAAAAGTATTATGAGTTCTAATCTTTTAATGGGTGTGTTTTCTAAGGTTGTAAAAGAGCCTATTTATAGGCTAAATTCGTAGGTCAAATAAATTATACTAATAAATGTTAAATATATTATACTAATGAATATTAAATCTTCTAGAGAGAAAAATATATTTTGTTTCACTTGACTTGCAAGAAATCTTTTATTTAATAGGAATTTGGGTCACACAACTCTAATAATTTCCACCTTAACACAAATTCTCACAACTCCATCTTTGCCAAAGCCCACTACGGGCCTATCTTGAACTATGCAGGGAATTAACTGAGTTGAATCCTTGTTTAGAAGCTGGAAGACTTCTAGCCTTCGACTTGTGCACTGCCAAATGAAAACTAACCCAGGTCTAATTTTCACGAACATAGTGCCCTAACTTTTCAAAACCTATATCCAAAAGAGAACCTCTCTTAAACGAAATGGTTATACCTTTTTCCTTCCCATGACCAAGTTGCCTCCGCTCTAAACGAGTTGACTTTGACTCGTAATAGACGAGGGACGTCTGGTTTCATGATCACTATAGGACCTTCCAAAATATAAAGACTAATGATCCTTTTACCTTTTAACAAACAAGAGCTCCACAAGACACATTAATGTCACTCGACTCGATGTTTATTCTGCAACCTTTAGAGTCTAAAATACTCAAGGAGATGAGATTCTTTCATAAATCAGGTACATACCTGACATCTGAGAGTGTCTTAATTGTCTCATAGTGCTTCCTAATTTTAACAGTACAAATATCGATTACCTTACTGGATGAATTGTTTCCCATACGCACAACTCCACCTTCAACTAAATTGTATGTGGAGAACCATTCTCTGTTGGGACAAATATGACACTAGGTATATGCCAACCTTAAATAAACATACTAAATAACTTTACAAACTTTGTTGAGTCGAGAAACGGATCCTAGATGCTGCTAACCCTCTCAGGTCTTTGCGACCTAATCATAGAACACTAAAGCACAACTATAATATCAAATTTTAATTATCAAATTAATTTTTACTTTATATGTTATAATTCCTAATTCAAATGCGAACGTATCAATGTGCCTTTTGGCATTACATCTCGATTTCATATTTTAAGTAATTTGATATGTTTCATGACATTATTCATATTTCACTTCCATTGTTTCACGATATCAATTAATCTCTAAGTCATCTAGCTTAATTAGCATCATAGTAGTTGCTATCATAACTTTACATCATTTATTTAACCAATATAGCATTAAGTAACCTTATCAATTCTAACACAGCATACAACATATTTACTTTCCTTAATCACTTATCATGCCTTGAATTGTCCAATAGCTTTCATAATAATATAAAATCACCAAAATACATATGAGATAAAACATATTTTCACTAATGATAACTTTGAGTAAAAAACTAAACAAGAAGTTAAGCATGGGATAAGAACATATCGAATTAGAGATTACTCGACTACGATCTTTATCCTTCCTTTAACCCTCGACGTCTTAGCATTGTTTTTAGTCATATACAATAAGTTCGATTATGAAAATAGTGTTAGTTTCACACAAAATCTATGGAAATTCATCAATTAAACATGAATTGCATTTTATTCATTTTAGTCCTTCTAAGAGCTAATATTTAAAAACTTCTTATCTTTCAATTTAACCTGTTAAGTCTAAATTCATTTTCATTCTTATTCACTAGGGACCTCTAGCTTTCAGGCCATGACATAATTTTTTAACAGCTTTAACTTTATTCAACTTGGTCCCTAATTTCATAAAATTAACTATAAAACACTTTCCACCATCTTTAAATATGACCCTAACATAAACAAAGCACATCCTTTACAAATCCATTACTATCAAGCTTCAATTTCATCAAATCTCAACAATGGCAACATGAAATAAATTCAGCAATTAAGAAACCTATCTCATAAGTATGACATGCTAATCTTAGATAATTAAGGCTCCATAAAAATATAATGAAAAGAACATATTTACCTAATCCAATTTGAACTGAAAATGGTAAAGGATTTGGTTAAAATTGCTTCTTTTCTCCCTAACATGAATAACACAATTTTGAGGAAAAAGATGATATGTTTCTCTCTCCCACTCACATAACATATATATAGATAATTAGTAATATAATTAATTCCTTAAACATGATTAATCCAATGGTTGAAATATAATTCTTCTAATGCAAGTGGAGATGAATGGTTATGATCACCTCATGGCACTAACCATGAAATAATTATGGTTAAATATCCATTTAGTCCTTAATTGAATTGCTACAAGAGCCCTCTTGCATTTTCTAAATTAAAACTTAATAGCTATTGCACTTTTACAATTTAGACCTTATACTATAATTAACAGCTTTCGCAATTTAATTACCCAACCATTCAGTAATATTTTCCATACTAAATATGTATTCATAAATTTACTAACTCCATTTACGATATTCGACTTTGAAATGTATTTCCCGACATCGGTTAAAATCGGGTCGTTACAATTAGGCCCATGTCTCACTATATGACATTATTACACTAAAACAATAATGTTTCAATGTCACACTTCATTATAAAATCCCTAATTAATACAAGTTATTATCTCTAGAAAATTCATTATACGCTCTTTCCAAAATAATGCCACTTAAAACATCCGAAATTCTGGGATGTTACCTTTAATCGCCTCATAGGCCATAGCACTTCATCAAATTAAAACTTAATAAAAACATGTACATAAACCAAACCATGTACTTCATTTGCATCAATTGTTCACATATTGCAAAAGGGATACCATATAAATGACCACTTAAAGCATAAAAGAAACCAATCAAACTATCATCAAGAATTACCTTCGAGAATCATTCGTGAAATACAACCTCTAACTTTGTCACTAATGTCATCACCATATTGCATTTGAGGCATCATATGAAATTTCACAAAACCTTCAATTTTCAAACCTACCTTTCATTGAGATCTTCCTTGGGTATGTTTTTTTGCCAAATCTCTAACTGTGTGATCCTCATTCTTTGTTGGAACCACTGCATCCCCTTTCTTTGTCTTTCGTTCTTTAACCTTGCAATCTTCTTCTTCTTCTTCTTCAACCTCCTCCATTACGTTGACTTCCCTTGGTGTTATGTTTGGTGCAAAATTTTTAGTTTAGACTTGGGGGATGTGGTGTACCAATAGCAAGATAAGTTGCCCATTAAGGGAGTGTCTTTTCATGTTTTTCCAACACTTTGGCCCATGAAATAATAATTTTTTTGGCCTTGTGGGGATCTACTTTGATTGAGAGCTCCAAATTTTGAATTTTATCTTCTACTATGATTGCTTGGTTAGGTTTCACTTTTATGTGTTTTTGAGAATTGTCCTTGGTTGTATCCTCTTTATTTTAGGGGACTTTTTCATCTGCTTCTTATGCGTTCTATGGGGATATTTTTCTTTTAACTTTGTAATGTTGTTTTGGAAATTTTTTAGGTAAAAGTATTATGGAAGTACCTATACTAGGAGTTGAATTGCATTTTGCTTCTTCTACTTAAAAAATGAGTAAATTAGTTTATGTATGTTAGATCAAAGAGTAAACTGATCATTCTATTTAAAATTTCATCCATTTTTACTGTCACGTCAACATGAAGTACATGTGTCACTATCTAGTTACGTCATCAACCACGTCTATTTTTAACATAAAAATAGATGAAATTTTTAATAGAAAAGACTAATTTGCTCTTTGATATAATATAAAAATGCTAATTTGATCAATAAAATTTAATCAATAGAGACAAAAAGAAAATATACTGTCAAAATCACAAACAAATAAAATAGTAATTAACAATAAAGAAAATCAATAAAAAAAACCAAAGGAATAACTTCTTATGCAATAGTTTACAATAACATTAATCTTTTTTTCTTTTCCTTTTTGCAATCAATGATACAATTCTCAATAGTTACTAAAAAAGGATGTTACATCTATATGTTAAAAAATAAATGATTCAAGGATAGAAGCTAAAAATAGTAAAATTAGTATAATGAAAGGCTAAGGAAGGATGATATGAAAAGTGAGAATGGTGAGAATTCTTCTTTCTTGGATAAAAAATGTATTATTTTTCATACAGAGAAAAGGTTTTGATTGAATTTAAAAGCTACACTCATGAAAATGTATCTATATTATGAAAATGATTTCAAAAATGGCATAAGATCCAACCCTTCTACAAAAAATGTCAAAATTAATTGATTTTTCAATCACAATGCCTTTGATAATGACAATGGAATTTCACTCTCATGTGAAGTAATGGATACATCATTTGAACTAGTAGAGGAAGGCCTACCATCTCTTTTGGTGTTTCTTTCTTGACCATTTTTGGCTTCATCATTTGAAGGAGCAATTGGTGCATCTTTGGCATTCACATCAATATCATTAGAACCACTGCCAGCGGCACCACCACCACTATCAAGATCACCATATAAGTTACCAGTTACCATCCTAAATCCAAAAGCCCTTGAGGTTATACGATATAGTATAGTCAAGATCCAAAATATCCAAGGCATACAAACAAGGACTAAACCAACAATAGGAAGCGATTGGGAAGACTGAGATTGGGGAGAGGTCATGTAAACCAAAAGGCAACCACCTCCAATAGTTACACAAAGAAATAAAATGCCGCTGATTGTCCATATATATGTACGACCTGGATCTGAGTCAGGCATTTGGAAAATCTACACAAAATATTCAAACAAATATGAGATTGACATGATTCATGATCCATGTTTTTGAATAATGGAATCCATTTGAGACAATGTGATTTTTATTTTTCCCTCGGTGGTCCTTATTTCTGGATGAATATGGTTAATTTGTGTCAAAAAACAAGGTGAGAAAAAGAGAAAATAATTTTGGGAGAAAGAGAGAGAGAGAGAAAGAGAAAGAGAGAGAGAGAGAGAGAGAGAAAAAGAAAGAGAGAGAGATAGACGTGTTTGGTTTATATTTCTATCATGTCTCACCTCCTAAAACAAAGATTAGTTCCATAGATAAGACTCTCTGCCTCAACATTATATATAACTAGTTGTTTATTCAACTTTTAGCATTACTATATATACATATAACAAGACCTAATTTCTATAATTTTAGTTTAATGTAATCATTTTTTAAAATCATTTTCGTATTTTTTAATTTTTTTTGACAAGTTAATCATTAACTTTAAATTGTTAGAATTATTAGATCAAACTGTGTTGTTTGAATCAGACTGGACTAGTTGGATTGGGAATCAGTCTGAAGAGTGGGTTTGAATTTATAAAAAAAATGTAATTAGGCTGGTTGGATTAGTGAACTGGTGGCCTAATTGGTTCGGCCACCAATCCGGTTTAAAAAACATTGAGATTAATATTTTATGCATTAATATTTTATATAGGATGGAAATTTGAAGTGTATAATTCTATGTACCATCAATCAATTTGATTATTCCCAATCACTAAGGCTTTATCCGGTTTAAAAAACATTGAGATTAATATTTTATGCATTAATATTTTATATAAGATGGAAATTTGAAGTGTATAATTCTATTTACCATTAATCAATTTGATTATTCTCAATCATTAAGGCTTTGCTTGGTAGAATGGGAAGAAAGTTGAAAGGATGGAAATTTGAAGGGGTATAAAACTAGAAGGATGGAAAACATAATTTTTTTTTCATGGGTGTGCTCAGTAGGAAAGATGGAAAAATGGAAAGAAAAAGTAAATTTCTTTCCATCCATTGCTTGGTAAAGTTAAAAATAAAATGAAAGAAAATAACACATTTGAAAAACACATAATTTTAAACTCACATACACATCTTCCTCATTTTCTCTCCTCTTATCTTTCCAATTTGGAATGATTAATTTTTATGCATTATGATGGAAAATGATCATATCTTCTATTTTTTTCTTCTCACTTTTCTTCCTTACAAAACACAATGAAAATTTATTCTCTTTTCACTTTTTCATTTCTTCCTCCCATCCTTCCACTTTTCCATTCAACTAAGCAAACCCTAATGGTAAAGTTAAAGTATATTTATTATTTATGATGATTGATTGCTTTAGAAAAAAAGATTAACATTATTTTTTTTTCGTAACTTGGATATTCATGTAAGGTGAAGTAGAGATTTTAAGTTAAAGGGTTAAGAGTTTTATCATAAAAATTAAGGCTAATTGCACTTTACATCTTTAAACTAATGGTCATTTTTTAAATTAATTCCTAAACTTCAAAATATCTTTAGGACTTCACTCCAAGCTTTCTCATAGAGCATTTTTTTTCTATTTAACCTTTTTTTTTATCATGTTTTAAGATCTAGATTCAAATATTTGTAAAGAATTGAAGTACTTATCCTTAGAACATTCATGCCAAATATCCTCATATGGTTTTTCTAGTTCACCCTTATTCGCATAAGGTTGATAATCTTCCTCCAATACTTCCCATCTACCTATTGGAGGGCTTACAATGATCAAGAGAAAAAATCCAATTTTTCACGATGTTTTACTCATTCTTTCAAATGTTCATTTGTATTTGTGAGAGCTTAAACATTGTGTATCAACCTTCTAAGGTATTTATTCATTCTCAATTTTATTTCTCAAATTTTTTAGGGTTTACTTAAAGTTTTAGTAGAAAACCTTAAGGGGAAAGGGAAGTGGTTCTATCTTACCTATTGAAAAGACAACGTTTTGTAAAGGTTATACCTTGCTCTTGAAAGATACCAATTAAAGAGATGGGGAAATCCTTAGTTGTGGAAAGCTAAGGTAGTAGAGGTAGGCAATTGAGGTTGAACCATTTTAAATCTCTTGTGCAAATTTTCTTTGAGCAACTTTTTCCAAACGTTTTGAACACCGAACACCAATTCACCCCCTCTTGGTGTATCTTAAGCCTAACATATTTTGTGTTATAACATTGAAATGTATACAAAAAATTCAAAATATTGGTATGGTTGAGGTGGTAAATAAAATATTTTATATATGTTGGTGGCATGGGTTTAAATTTCAACATATTTTAATTTTTTACATTGGTTTTATGAACATTGTGAAAAGATAAAAGTACTCTTGTAAGAATATAACTTGTTTGAATTCTGTAAGGATAGTTTAATAATTTCTAAATTGAGTTGTTGTCCAGTTGACTCATGAAAACAACTCAATTAAAGATTTAAATAATAGTAAAGATGAATCATATTCTCATTTTTTGAAGGAAAGTAAATTTTAAAGAAAAGTTGTAGTTGTAAGAAAATTACATTATCAAGAAAGTAATACTTTTTAAGGTACAAATCATCTTACCATGATTTTGTGTATGTTTAGGCAACTTCAGCAAAGGTTGAGGCCTGAAAACTTTCACCAACCATGCTCGAGTCTCATCATGTGTAAGTATCACGTATCTTTTCTCTTAAATTTATTATGGATTTAAGTAACACAGTATATGAGTTATGTCCAAATTTATTTTGATTTAAGTCTAAATATGTTTCAATTTTTAGTTTAATTATACTTTATACCGAATTAATTGTAATTATAATAATGTGAACATATGTAATTTATAATCATATTATTATATCTATATTACTATATACAAAAGAAAGGTCCAAACCAACCTTAGGTTGACAAGTGGAACACCTAAAATTATTTTTATATTTTATAAAAAGGTTAAATTTTAGCTTTGGTTCCTCTAATATACCTAAAATTTATATTTAATTTATATTAATTTGTAACATAATTTGGTCTTTATAATTTTATAATGTTATTAATTAGTTTAAATAGTTAGTATTATTAACTTTTCAATTAAAATATTATTATATATAATTTGAATACCTTAAGTCTTAGAAACTAATGTGTGGCTTCCCATTTCTTTTAGGTTTGCATCCCTTTTTTTTTTACATTATAAAGCAATGGTTAAATTTCAATTTTAGCTCCTAAACTATCTTATAACTTGATATTTAATCTATATACTTTAATTTTTGACTTAATTTGGTCCATTTACTTTTATAATGTCATTAGTTAGTCTGAATAGTTAATATTAGTAACTATTTCAATCAAAATTTTGACATCTAATTTTCTTAAGAACACTATTCCAAATAGAAAAAAAATTCACCAGGGAGGTTTCAAATGGGTGTTTTTAACGAAAAATCCTAAACAATATTTTCAACATTATTTGTATTGTTACATGACTATAAAGTGAATATATATTTTTAAATTTCAAAATGTAGCACCAAAGAATCTAATAAAAGAGTTTTAATAGTAATAACATTTGAACCTGAATTTTTAAATCCAAAAAGTAAATGAATATGTTCTTGAAATTAAAAGTATGGGACTAAATTCCAAATGAATGAAGCGTATAGGGACTTAGAGCATATTTTAACATTCAAATTTATAATTATAATTATAAACTCTTTAAAGCATGAAGATAAAATTATCAAAAGGGTAGTTTATGTAATGCCTTCAACTAGACCAGATTTCATCGGATCCAGATCTTGGGTGTTACTTCGCATAACTTAGCAAAATTTCAAAACGGTCAACTTGAGCTCATGACATTAAACATATTTATTAACATTTTATCAAAAATGCCACTATTAAAGAAACATAGAGAAGTATTTAAAATTTAAAAAAATAAAAAATTACATCAAATTGTTTACAACTTAATACAACACAAGGTTTATAAAAACGGACTCTTTAAAGAATAAGTCTATTAGACAACAGTTTTCCAAAGATATCCACTGTATGCATAGCATCCCTGATCGTCATTTCTCTGGCACAATCACAGTGTTGTCCCTCCTGGCAAACTCACTTACATAGCAACACCTGAAACATAAGCATAACATTCGTAAGTTCAAAGGAACTTATTGAGCTTAGACACAACATACCTTTTAACCTTTCTTGTTGAATTTTTCATATTGAATATTTGGATTTTCCCATATCTGTCTTTGTTGAATGCCTTCTAATCCTCAGTTATATAATTACACACTTAGATGCCACTTACTCTTCTTAACAAATCATCCTTAACTTGACTCATTGGCTGACTTTAGATCACACCAGATGCTACTACCTCTTCTTCTCTATTCAAACAACTTACAACAATTATCCTAGAACAGATTTTTGGAGAATATCCATATAGAGTTTATTACCATCAGTATACCAACCAAATCATTATATATTTCAATATTCAACACAGCTTATACAAATAATGAACTAACAACTCATTTAGAGATATTCCTCACAACTCTTGTTACACAGCACAACAATACTCAAATAGATAGATGGCGCAAATATTAGATAATTCCAGAATCGAAACATGATGCTATTCAGATATGACAGAGGCTAACAACTTGGATTTCTCAACCCTACATAACATAAACAAGATAAGACTAATGGCACTTATATAACTCTTATAACTAAGTATACATCCATACTTTAAACTGACAGATAACCACAGTGGATAACCTCTCCAAACACACAGATACATTTGATTACTTCACAGACCTATTCAAACGAAAATAACTTCAGCCATGTCATATACTTATCATAGACTTATTTATCGGAGAACTTTTCAGAATGTAACCAGAACTTACTTCAAGGGCAATACATAATTCCCCACATAGACTTAGCAGAGTACGCCACAAAGGCTAAACAGAATACGCCATAAAGGTGACATAAAATATATGCCACATAGGCTTTAGCAAAAGTACGACATAAAGGCCAAACAAATTACGCCATAAAGGCTCTATTTGGATTCTACCCAGGCACCACAAGTGAACTACTGTGTTTGCGATATGTATTTGCCTAAACTCACAATCGCCTGAGGTTTGGCCATCATCGCCACGGGACACGTAGAAACCCTAGTCAATAAATGCAACTCATCCACCCTTTCCAGAGTGTGCCATGGCCATGAAATTTTTTAGAATTGTCGTACTGAAATTTGTGTTTACTGTAATATCCCTAAACCACGTCTAGTAGTTTTGAGTATATTTTTAGGGTTTTGAGGGAGAAACTAGGAATTTATAGGGTTTCTAGTAATTTTTAATTTAATTTAAGAGGTTAATTTCATCTAAAATCGATTAAACAATAATTCGAAAAAATAAAAATATTTTTAGAAAATTAGTTTTAAAGTAATTAAATAATTATTAGTGAAAATAATTAATTTGGATGGAAAAATAATTTTAAATTAATTTTTATTAGGGGTTAATTTGAGTTAAATTTAAATATTAATTAAATTAAATTTAATTTAATTATAAAATAAGGGAAATCTTGGGGTGTTTATTTGGCAAATAAACCTTAAAATTTAGAATTTTGGAGGGAGATGATTAAATAGTAAAGTAAGGGAAATGTGAGAGTGACCATTAGACAAATTTCCCAATTTTTAAATTTCTGGTGGGTTGTTTCAGTTTTAAACACAATGGATCTAGCCTACTTTTCACACCATTTACATCATATTAGAGAGTTAAAAATTTTGTTTTGTTTGCATGGTTTTAAATATCTATCATCAGAGAATAGATCTAAACAATTTCCTTATTAAAATACTCTCTCAATTCACCCGAAATTATTCTCAAAAGTAACAAAAAGATATTTTGAAATTTCTTAAGTTTCTTGAATCAAGATTTTCAATCAAGGGATTTAGAATGAATCAAAGGTAATTATTATTTCTAAACTTATTTTTATGATGATTAGAAACATTTTTACATGATTTGAGTGATAATTATATGATTTTCCATCCATGTCGTCTTCTTCGAAAGCTAAAGGTTCTTTAATGGTGGATCTTAAATTTTGAGAAGAAATTCACAAATCAATGGATGTTCCAACTCAAAATGGATGTATTAAAAGGTTTTTTATCTTATTTATCAAGATTAAACATGATTTTTTTGGTAATTTGAACTAACCAAAATTTCATCATCTTTATGAATCGATTTTCCGGATTTTTGTGAAATTGATTTAAATGTGAAATTGATGCTTAATTTATGTGTAATTGGTTCAGTATTGATGTTTGGAAGTGATTAGGAGGGCTGGAGAGGTCGATTTTGTGAGGAATCGAGTTTTCAACTTGATGTTACAAATCTGATAAGGTATCTTTGTGATGGAATTTCAGTTAGCATAGTTAATTAAAATTCGTGTTTAACATAACTTTGGAAAAGTGGTATTGCCTATTTTACCTCTGTTGAAGCTATGAATCTTGAAGAGGACTGAGACAACCGAAATTGAAGCTTGAAATTGCTTAGTTGATCACTTATTGTGGTGAGTGTTTCTGAGGACGATTTGGTAAATTTAGCTTCAATTATGTTTAATTAGTACCTTAATTAATTATTGTTGAATGATTGGTTTTGCAAGATTGGTATTAAATGTGCAATAAATTGAATTTGTATGGAAAAAAATGGTGAGTTTTTGGGTGGTGTTGTGCTATTTAATTGGATTAATTTTAAGAATGATTTAAAGCATGTGTACTAAAATTTTTTTATCATGATATCTTAGTGTTACATTTGATAATTGAATATGGGAAATTGGTGAATGAATTGCTTGATTTAATTGGATGCTAAATGGCTATAATACATGTTATATATAAGCATCTTGTCAAATTAAATTGGGCATAATAATGACTGATTTATTTGCTATGTTTGATTGAATATATTGGCAACATGCATGGTGTATCCATTGTTTACAGTTGGCATGCCATAGGATTTGTGAGTACTCACCATATTGATATGTTATTTGTGAGCAATGACGCTCTAGGTGGACTGACTTGGAATAGATAAGGGAGTGTTAAGCAAGAGTCTCCACTCAATTGGTTATTTGAGGCACTATAAGAGAGCATGTGCTTTGGCCCGCTCAACTCAGCGGACTGTTGATATTTGTGGGAGTTTGAAGATCCGTTTATCCGATGTATGATCACCCAATTAAGAGTGTATGCCAATATATTTATGTGTGATTGTTGCTATAGCAATTGATAATTGGAAGCCATGAATAATTTATTTTTGGTATGGAAAATGCTTTTGGAAATTAAATTGATATGTTTAATTATTTTGGCTGACAATTGGTGAATGATTGGTTATGAATTAAGAATGAATTGGATGTTAATTTGCTTGTTGTTTTTATTAGCATTCACTGAGATTTTTAAAGTTCACATCCTCACAATTCGTGCAGATTATCGTCAGGATTGAGGAGCTGAGCAAGGGAGTTCTAAGAGACTTAGGCTTGGTAAAGACTTTTATATACATTTTAGATACTGTAATCGAGTATTGTGGTACTCTTGAGAATTAGTTTAATTTTGGTTGTAAATGGACATTGGACATTTTATTTTGGATGGTTTTATAATAAATTTGAGGTTCTTTAAGTTTAATTACTGAATGATTTACAGTGTATTGTTGCTTGATAACATGATGTGTGAAGCTTGAAATTTTTGCTAAGGATTGTTTAAATGAAGCTTCCATGGAGTGGTTTACTAGCAACTAAGGTAGCCACTTGTTTGATTTATTCGATATTTAACATGGATGAAATTGATTGCCTATTTCTATTAAATTGAGGCTTAATTGATGTCAATAAATTCAATTGAAATTGTATGTATATGTATGTTAATTAATTATAATTAAATCAGGTTTAATTAGTCATTAAAATATACAAAATCGGGTTTTAAAATGATTTTTTCACAAAAATAGATGCAGTGGTTTCCACACGGGCGTGTGCCTATCCACACGGGTTTTAAAATGAAGCTTTCATCTTCTCATTTAATCTTTTTTGTTGTTTAATCGATTGCTTGCCTTCATCTTCCAACTTGATCTTGTGCATGTAAAAAGAAGGACTAATACCTTGAATATCAACAATACTCCAAGCAATAGCTCATTTATGTTGCTTGAGAATATGGACCAATTTCTCTTCTTGAGTTGCATCTAGTGTTGCGGAGACAATAACTGGGAGAGTATTTTGGTCACCTAAAAAGACATATTTAAGATGATGATGTAGTAGTTTTAATTCTAGAGTAGGAGCTTCTTCAATAGACGGTTTGAAATTGGGGTTGTTCTGTTGGCTAGGTCTAAGGATTCAATCTGCCATCCATGCTTGAGTTCAAGATTATTAGCTTCGAAATTGGGGTTGTTCTGTTGGCTAGGTCTAAGGATTCAATCTGCCATCCATGCTTGAGTTCAAGATTATTAGCTTCAACCATGCTGTCATAAACGTCTAAGGATTTGGCATCAAATGTCACTGCAAACTCTTCAGAGAGTACTGTGCTTTGGTCATTGAACTCTTCCTCAATTAGATCATCTAGCACATCAACAGTATGGCATTCTTCTTTGTCATTGCATTGAATAGATTCAAAAACACTAAAGGTAACTTGCTCATCATTAAGTCGCATGGTTAGTTCACATTTGTAAACATCAATAAAAGTTCATCTAGTGGCTAAAATTGGTTGTCTTAAGATTATGAAAACCTCTTTGTTTGCCTCGTAGTCAAGTATGATAAAATCGATCGGAAAAATGAATTTATCCACACGAACTAAGACGTCTTTTATTTACCCTTAAGGTTGAGCCAAGGATTGATCGGCTAGTTGTAATATCGTTGTAGTAGATTTCATGTGACCAATTCCCAACTTTCTGAAAGTAGATAGTGGCATTAGGTTAATGCTAGCTCTCAAGTCACATAAAGCCTTACCCAAATAATGATTGCCAATTGAACATGGGATGGTAAAGCTCTCAGTCTCTTTCAATTTAGGTGGCACTTTTTTGTCAAAACAGCACTATAGCCTTCTGTGAGTGTAATAGTTTCAATATCAGTGAACTACTTCTTCTTGGACAAGAGATCTTTCATAAATTTTCCATAACTCGAAATTTGTATCAGAGCATCTACTAAAGGAATGTTGATCTGCAGTTGCTTCAGTGTGTTCAGGAACTGCTGATACTACTTGTCATTTTCATTCTTCCTGAATATTTGTGGGAATGGAAAAGGTAGAGATATATTATCTCGCACCGATATATTTGATTGCGGCGACAGTTTCGAAGGTCGGACATTAGGCATATGAGTGACAATTTGTGGAACTTCTTTGTCTATTGCATTGAAAAACTCTTCAGATTCAACCTTCTCACCAGTGATCACTCCATCCGTATCTTGAGGTGCTACAGTAGAGTCGATAAATAATTCGTCAGTTTGTTTACCACTCCTAAGAGTGATGGCCTTATAATGTTCTTTTCCCCTCGAACCAGGATTTTTTGTGTCACTAGGTAATGAGCCCGGTGGTCGAGTATTTAGATTTGAAGCAAGTTGTCCTAATTGTGCCTCCAATGCTCGAGTGGAAGATGAATTCCCTTGTACGATAGCTTTCGTGCGAGTAATATGCTCCCGCATTAATGCCTCAAGAGTTACTAAAGGGTCAGAAGTAGAAGCTTGTGTGTGTGGTTGTTGTCGACGTCCTTGAACATGCTAATTTGGTATTGAAGAGTGTTTTAGCTGTATCAGATTTTGGTGTGGATGTGTCTGGCCTTGTTGTGGATGCATTTGAGTATGCTGATTGTAATTTTGTTGTTGTTGATTGTAATTCCCTTATCTGGGATTATAATTGCCCTGAGTAGATGTATTCCCATATCTGAATGTCGTAGCATTTTGTCCATCATTCTAAGTTCCCCAAAGCTGTTGGTTGCGTGCCGAGTTGTAAGAATTACCATAAGAATTATTGTGGATATTACTAATATAACTGGAATTCTCTGCATGTTGTAAGTAATCTTCATAGTTATGGTTGTCACTACAAATCTCACAACAAAAAGCAGGAATGTCAACTTGCTGAGCAACTTGTATAGGTGCAACTCCACTTGTCCCTTGCATATTTTAAATCATGTTTGTGAGAGAAAAAACTTGAGCACTTAGTACGGTTATTGTATCTAATTCGATAACTCTTGGAGTAGGTTTTTCTTGTATAGCTCTAGAGATAGGGTACTGATAATCATTTTGAGCAATTCTCTCAAGAATTCTCACAACATCATTATAAGTACAATCCAGCAGAGGTCCATTGGCTGATGCATCGACAAGATTCCTTGTATGTGAATTCAGCCCATTATAAAAAATCTCAATTTGTGTTTTTGGTTGAATGTCGTGCATAGGACAACATCGAAGTAAAGATTTATAACATTCCGATATGATGTGAAGATTTTCATCATCCAGCTGATGATAAGTAGCAGTGTCATTTCGAAGACGAGCATTCATTGTCGATGGGTTAAATCGTAAAACAAACTATGTTGCTAGTGCATCCCAAGAAGTAATTGATCCGGTAAGTGGCCCAAAAACCAAGTACGTGCTCTTCCTTGTATGGAATAAGGAAATAATTACATCTTCAAGGCATCATCAGGAATGCCTTGTTGACTAAAGGAAGCACAGATCAATAAAAAGGATTTAAGATGTTCTCTTGCATCTTTATGTGGCAGTCCAACATATTGTCCATTAGAATTCAACATTTGAAACATTACTGGCTTGAGTTCAAAATTCCCAGCTTGGATTGCCGGCCTAACAACTCCTGGTTTTAAATAATCCAAAATAGGTACTACAAAATCTTGTATAGTCCTATTTTGTATGCGAGCATCTTGCGACAACAATGGGTTATTAACATTTTGCTATTGAACATGGGATGGTAAAGCTCTCAGGATCTTTCAATTTAGGTGGCAACTTGTTTGTCAAAACAGCACCATAGCCTTCTGTGAGTGTAATAGTTTCAATATCAGTGAGCTACTTCTTCTTAAACAAGAGGTCTTTCATAAATTTTCCATAACTCGAAATTTTATCAGAGTATCTACTAAAGGAATGTTGATCTGTAGTTGCTTTAGTGTGTCCAGGAACTGCTAATACTGCTTGTCATGCTCATTCTTCCTGAATCTTTGTAGGAAGGGTAAAAGAAGAGATATATTTGCTCGCACCGACATATTTGATTGCGGTGACAGTTTCAAAGGTCGAACATTAGGCATATGAGTGACAATTTATGGAACTTCTTTGTCTGTTGCATTGACAAACTCTTCAGATTCAACATTCTCACTAGTGATCACTCTATTCGTATCTTGAGGTAATACAGTAGAGTCAATAAATAATTCGCCAATTTGTTTACCACTCTTAAGAGTGATGTCCTTATAATGTTCTTTCCCCCTCGAACTAAGATTTTTTGTGTCACTAAGCAATAAGCCTGGTGGTCGAGTATTCAGATTTGAAGAAGTTGTCCTAATTGTGCCTCCAATGCTTGAATGTAAGATGAATTCCCTTGTACGATAGCTTTCGTGCGAGTAATATGCTCCCGCATTAATGCCTCAAGAGTTACTAAAGGGTCAAAAGTAGAAGCTTGTGTGTACGGTTGCTATCGATGTCCTTGAACATGCTAATTTGGTATTGAAGAGTGTTGTGGCTGCATCGGATTTTGGTGTGGATGTGTCCGGCCTTGTTGTGGATGCATCTGAGTGTGTTAATTGTAATTTCGTTGTTGTTGATTGTAATTCCCTTGTCTGGGATTATAATTGCCCTGAGTAGATGTATTCCCATATCTGAATGTCGTAACATTTTTTCCACCATTCTAAATTCCCCAAAGTTGTTGGTTGCGTACAAAGTTGTAAGAATTACCATAAGAATTATTGTGGATATTACTAATATAACAGGCATTCTCTGCATGTTGTGAGTAATCTTCCTAGCTATGGTTGTCACTACAAATTCACAACAAAAAGCAGGAACGTTAACTTGCTGAGCAACTTGTATAGGTGCAACTCCTCTAGTCTCTTGCATATTTTAAATCATGTTTGTAAGAGAAAAACTTGAGCACTTAGTACGGTTATTGCATCCAATTCGATAACTCTTGGAGTAGGTTTTGCTTGTGCAGCTCTATAGATAGGGTATTAACAATCATTCTGAGCAATTCTCTCAAGAATTCTCACAACATCATTATAAGTACAATCCAGTAGAGGTCCATTGGCTGATGCATCGACAAAATTCCTTGTATGTGAATTTAGCCCATTATAAAAAATCTCAATTTGTGTTTCTGGTTGAATGTCGTGCATGGGACAACGTCGAAGTAAAGATTTATAACGTTCCCATATGGTGTGAAGATTTTCATCATCCAGCTGATGATAAGTAGTAATGCCATTTCGAAGACGTGCATTCATTGCCAGTGGATTAAATTGTAAAACAAACTATGCTGCTAATGCATCCCAAGAAGTAATTGATCCTACAGGTAGCCCAAAAACCAAGTACGTGCTCTTCTTTATATGGAATAAGGAAATAATTACATCTTCAAGGCATCACAGGAATGCCTTATTAACTAAACGAAGCACAAATCAATAAAATGATTTAAGATGTTCTCTCGCATCTTCATGTGGCAGTCCAACATATTGTCCATTAGAATTTAACATTTGAAACATTACTGGCTTGAGTTCAAAATTCCCAGCTTGGATTGCTGGTCTAACAACTCCTAGTTTTAAATCATCCAAAACAAGTACTACAAAATCTAGTATAGTCCTATTTTGTATGCGAGTATCTTGCAGCAACAATGGGTTATTAACATTTTGTTATTGCATCGGGGGGTATGGTTTCATTGTTCCTTGGTAGAGCCGTATTTCTTTGTTATCAAAGTCTACTCCGAACAGTCCTTTCAATTTCTAGATCAAAATTGGTAAGAAAATCCGATTTGCTTCGGGTCATAACACACCTAAATTGAAGTTAAAGAATTAGCAACAAAGAAAAATCAATTAGTGAATACTAAATATTATATAAGGAAAATAAAGTGCAAAAACACACAAAAACAAAAATAAACATCAAATAAATGCCATTCCCAACAGCGGCGCCAAAAACTTGATCGGCTGTTTAACGTAACAGCAATAATGTGCAAGTGTACACTGTCGACGCAAGTATAGTAGACATATATGAGTTAGTCAGATATCGATCCCACAGGGATGGTAGTCTTTTGTCTATTAATGTCAGTGCAACAATTAGATGAAAACGAGATAAATTGTGAGAATAGTTGTCCATGCAATATCTTAAAAACAATAAAATAAAATATGATAATGATAAACTAGGATCCCCAACATGAATTTTAGCAGAATGCTAAGTGCTCACAAGGTATAAAAAGATATGTGATTATCGAGCAATAAAGTTCAATGTAAATCTTACTCAGTGTCACTCCTCTATTTAATCCGAGACTTAAACATGCATACTAACCTCACCTTCCGGTGATGGAAATACGACACTATTAAGAACAAGTGGACTAAGTTCCTCTAATCCTTACTCAACTTCCGTTGGAATGCTTGTTGGCTCAAACTATCACTGCACTTTCCAGTGTCAGTGACTGCAATAACACTTTCGTGTTAAAAAACATTCAAACCCCAAGGTTAAATAATAAAAGAAAGATTTAATAAGTTAACATTTAATCAAGAATTCATGTGTACTTCCATACAAACAGAAAATAGAGAATAATCACCAGCATTCATAAATAAATAAGAAAGAATTGAGTGGAGAATACTATTCCTCGACAACTCGACCGAATCTCTCTATTCCCTCTCATCTCGTAAGAAGCTAGTCTGCATCTATTTTTCACGTTGGCTTACTCATGAGAGGCTTAAGCTGCCATGGCTGCAAGCTTCAAGATCAGATGATGAAGATGATGATCCCGAAAAAAAAAAAGCTCTCATTTTCTTCTTACGTCCACCTTTTATGTCCTTCTCCAATAGTACAGGTGTCCTTTCCTCAAATTTATTCTGTCCTTGTATGTATAGGTTGGTTATACCAGACTGGACAACTTATGCAATTTTAATTCTTATTTGGATAGCTGTCAGGTACGAGAATTAATTCTGGACGCAATCTAGAATTCACTTATGCAGCGACATTAACGCAAAAAGATAACAAAATTAAGGATAAAATAGGCTAGGATTCATTGAGCTATAAAATGCAATCTACTAAACTAAAAATGCTAAAATGTATGCTAAGGATAACTAAATGGGAACAAATTTAACCAATAAGTAAAGGGGAAAACCTATGTTCTTTCTAATGCTATCAGTGTGCCATACTGTATCACAGACCGTGTACACCCAAATACCTTCAAACACAAGCCTTTTCACCTACACTTCCTTAGGTACCAAGCCATGAAATTATCATCACTTAAACCTATTCAAAATGTACCAAAACATGTCAAATAACATTCAACCTAAGTGCCTAACCAATATGCTATCATTGGCACCACAATTCAAACATAAACTTTAACTATCTAAACTAAAACATAACTAACTTGTCATGTTTATATATTCATCTTCTAAACCACAAGTAACAAGTGCTAAAATCATCTATTGACACCAAACCTTCAAATGCAAGCACAACTCAACCAAAGTTCATAAGTTACCAACACAAAATGACCATTTCACCACAAATGATCAAGATAAGCATAAAAATCTAACATTCTATACTTATTCAACCATCAAAATTATCATCATCTTATCATGTTCACATTCATGAAACTAAGTTCACTAAATGACTAAAATTTATGCACATTTCTTTTCCAAGATAGCATGAACAACACCAAATAAATTTACACCATCACAGCCATCAACACAACCATTAAATCTTACCACTTATACATTAGTTCATATACGAAAAGGCTCAAAACATAACCAAATACTTATAGCATATATTTATACCAAAACCTTATCTACATGCCACTTATAACCAGGTCGAAATAAGTATATAGCTACCAAAATAGTTGATGGATAGTGTGATTTCCAAAAGCAATTCAATCGACAGCTCGAATCCGACGATTTACAAGGAAGAAAAAACCAAAACGAGGTAAAGTTGCATAAAGCTTAGTAAATTTGAATAATTAAACATAACATACTCGTCATTTAAAAGCATACCAATTGAAATTAACATAAAAATTAATATTTCTTTCCATGTTTCAAATTCCCTACTATGTCAAATGGTTAGTCATAATCATTTAATATCAATAAAGCTATTGTACAACATAACAGATATGCCAACTTGCATTCAATTAATAAATAACATTTCATGCCGTGATAATTCAATTCCTTTCAAATGTCCCCTTTCATATTTCCATTTCCATAAACCATTTCATATAACTATTCTAATTTATTCATATTTCACCCGATGAACCAAAATGAAATAACATTGAATACGTGGAACAATGCTCACACAAGCTATAACTGTAAATGCTCCCACGAACTGTGAAATGGGCCTATTCACACAAGCTGTGCGTCGGGATATTAAGCTACACGATGCTACTCACATAAGATGTGAAGGATCCACAACAAATGTAGGATCTTAACCATCGGTAGGACATCCAAGACCAGCACCTAAAATGATAATAACCCTAATGACATGCCATTTGTATCCTAAGCATTCACAAGGTTCATACGAGCCATGTTTTATATCTATATCATTTAATTATATACCCATTATTTCATCAAAAGAATTTATCCATGTAGTTTCCCATTTTCAAACATGACTTTTAACTTAATTAACATTGCAACTTAATCCATTTCATCACTTACCATTTATCAAACAAATAAAATTAATCACTACATACATAAATAGGTATTAAATCAAAAAAACATCAAATAATTAGTTTAACCAATTTACGAACTTACTATAACACAGTAGTTACCAACACCTCGACGACGACTACTCGACAACTTTTCCTTTCCCGTGATTATCAACTGACTAATTTTTTTCTTGATCTAAATATAATAATTTAATTCAATTATCCAATTAAATTGCTTTAAAATACTTAAATTCACATATTTGACCCTTAATCAATATTTTACACTTTTACCCTAAATTTTTACCTTTTATTCAATTTAGTCTCTAAACCCAAAATTTTCAAATATATCCCAATTTAACCAAATAAATGCTAGCTGAATTTTATATAGTCCCTATACAACCCATATTTATCAAATTTTCACAATAATTTCATGTAACTTTACTATTTTAACAACTAAATCCTTAAACTTTAAAATCAACCAAAATCACTTTACAAAATAGTCTTATTTAACTATCAAACTTATAAATCTATCACCAAACTTCAAAAACATCACAAATTCATCAATAGCATAACTCAAAATATTTAACAATTTTATGAATTAGTCCTTGGGTTAGCTAGATTAAGCTACAATGATATCAAAAACATAAAAATTACTAAAAAAAGGGTTAAAAACACATACTATGCAATTAAAACAAGCTTTGGCTGAAGCTTCCTATGTTGGCTATGGTGTTTTTCCGTTGAAGAAAGAAATGGGAAAGAAGAAGATGAAATAATAAAATGGCTTTTACTTTTTTTATTATTATAAAACATGTTTTACTTTTAATTAAATAATTTTTTAACATATAAAATACTTAAAAACAACCCACTAACCATGCAAGCTACCTTAATATGGCCTAATTGCAACTATGGCCTTCCAATCATGATTTTATGGCTATTAAGCATAAATAAACTAATAGCGATTAATTTTTATAACTTTTATGATTTAGTCCTTTTTACTAAATTAATTATCTAAACGTTAAAATTTGTAGACTAAATTTCAATACACCTATATAATAACTAAGTAAATATTTAATAAAAATATTTATGGGTTCGGTTTATAGAAGCGAGGTCCCAAGACCTCATTTTTGAAAACCACTCACCTTTAGGGACAAATCACTTGTACTTAACTATTCATTAAATTAGCAAAATTTATCATATTAAAAATTCAATATAATACTATATTTGACTCATAAATATTAAATAATAAATCTACGAACTCACTCATCAGATTTTTTGTTTCAAAACTACTGTTTTCGATATCACTAAAAAATAGAATATTACAGATAGTTTCAGAGTGAGGTATAATAACTAGTGCATATAAAGGAATAGAACTTGAGGAAGCATTCGCAAGAGCCAAAGTTGAAAGTTAAAAATGATAGGATTGTTAATCTAAATCATCAAATGCAATATGCAAATATGACTCAAGTAAATGATGTTTTCCCCACTTAGTTCTTATGAACTTATTCGTGTGTGTTATGTTACAAGAAAGTTGATGTGGGTCTACACCATGAGGGTTGATGCCAGGACTACACCAAGAAGTGGCGTATCGGGTTATCATGCAATTTAATAGTTAAATCAAAGCAGCTTAGTATATATTTAGGATTTCATGCTTAAAGTAGTAAATTATGCTTTTTACTAGTTTTTATTATATTCTATATATCTAAATAAGGTTACCTGGTCTTGTAGGACAAATCAGGAGCTAAAGATTCATATTCGGGTTGAAATTGATGCCTATGTCGTAACACCAACACACCGATGTCTCAACATTGAAGACAGAAGCCAAAAACAAGTCATGGAATGAAACTGCCTTTGATGTCGCGACACGCTCCATGCTGTGTTGCAACACTGCCCCTACATAGCCCAAAAAGTGCTGCATGTGATAATTACGTTTTGGAGGGAAATTAGATGTATTAATCCTAGTCGAACTCTAAGGACTTCAAGGATAATTTAGGCACTTTAATATTCCGAATTTAGTCTATATAAAGGCCATTGTAATCAGTTTAAACACACAATTTTAGGTAGAAAGAAATTATTCTTAAGTTTTTATTTTATTCTTGGATTTTTATTTCGTTCTTATTTGTACTTAGGGTATTTTATGTTCTTATAACCGAAAGATCCTATTTCAAAGTGAGACTTTCGTGAGTGGAGATTATTTTGGAGCCATGCTTTCATTGATAAATACATGAGCATCTTACGCCAATAATCCCTTATCAGCAATTTTTCTCTAATTACATGCAATGAAAAATTATCAAACATGTTCTTCTTTTTTATTTTCCTTCAGCATGGGTACTTTATTTTTCCTCATTACCTTAATTCTAAATAGACTTGATCAAGGCCGGGTCAGAATTTTTAGGTCTTTTTTTAGGCTCGAGCTCAATCCGGTCTGAAAAATAGGTTTAAAATTTTGTCCAAATCCGATCAAGATAAAAAATACTAAACCCAAGCTCAGTTCAGTCTATATGTATTATTTTTTTCTTTAAAAATAAATTTTAAAAAAATAATATAACAAATACACTAAAAATATTAAAATAAATTATAGTTAAAACTTAACAAACTAATGTCTTTAAAATAATAGCAAAATAAATAATAAAACAAAAGTTATACAATATCCAAACAACAACAGCAGAAAAAAAATTAAGTAGATTCAGGCTAGGCCTAAACTAAAAAATCTTATCCTTAGGCCTGATTCGTTTAAGAGACGAGCCTTATTTGTTATTGAAACTTATTTTTCGGAATTGACCTTCAAATATAGAGAAGTGAGTGATAAGTGATTATTTACTTCTTCTTTTTTCAGCATCAAAAAGGAATTTGCATTTGTTTTGTTAAGAGAAAGTGGGGATGGAATCTTTAGGAGGTTTATTTGCATATGTTCTTTTCCTTTTCTATAGTGTTACTTTGGCTTCCAGGCTTAAGAATAATTTTAAGCTATGAAAGTAGGGATAATAGGATTACTTTCAAAAAATGAGAATACAAGTAGGATAGAACTCCACAATAAAAAAATATTCTTTTTTATGTTAAAATAACAGTAGCATTTGTTAATTTAATCTTAATTAATTAAAATATTTTTTAAGTTAAATAAATAACTCGAATATATTATAAGCCTCTAAAAAACCAAAGGCCGAACTCAGAAATACACCCGAAGCTCATCAGCTAAAACTGAGTTTAATAAACCAAAAAATCAACCCTAGACACACTGCTTTCTTTCTGCCGCCACAACTCTTCTTCCTCCTTTTTCTTCTTCATCTGCTCGCCGCCCGGAGCCGTGTCTGGATCGTGTCCAGCTTCTTTTTTCTTTGACGTATTTCGGCGTGTCCCGTACGTATCGGGCGTATGTACGACACCGGTACGAGAGGGGAAGAGCCGTGTCGGTGTTTCATAGGTTTTAAGCCTAGATATCATGGTGAATTTGTTGTCTCTTCCCTTTTATATGTTTATTTTCTGTTTGAATTTGAAGTTTTTCTAAGACGTAAAAATGCAAGCATAAATCTCAAGTGTCATAATGCCTATATACCTACTAATATTCTGTTTTAAAGAGGTTTAAATACTTGCTGAACTTGATATCTCAATTATGGGTTTTGATGTAACGATCTAAAATGTTCATTTCTTAGTTCAATGTGAGAAGTACTTAATGTTCTAGCTGCTAAAATCTACTATGATGGTCCTTGGAAAGATTCTCTTCTGAAAAGGAGGTTTTTGAGAAGCAGCTTGAAGTTCGGATCTTTTTATCTTGTCATGAAATCTTTTGCTTTTTGATGGTTGAAATGACCGGTAGCTTTGAATATGATAAAGATAATAAAGCAACTGTTTTAATAATTAATGTGGTTGATAGATTATCATGTAGAATATCACTTGCTCTTTAGTAAAGTGGATTGTCACATCATATGAACCGGTGTTGAATGGGAGTTTCAATTCTTGGGCAAGCTGTATGGACTCATAGCTTTAAGGTGCTATGTTCCTTTGACTTTTTCATTTTTCTTGAAATATCCATTCCAATACATATATGGGCATGGGCATGGAGAGAGGATCCTTTATGGAGCCTCCAAATATATAGAAAAACTTAAAAATATTGAAAATGCTCATGTAGGATACATACTCATACCCGACACTTGCACTTGAGTGTGATTAACATAGCTGGGGAGGGTTTTTGTTTTCTTTCATCCTTTATGGGTTATTCCTTCGCATCTTTCACTAGGGTAGTGGCTTGTCTTTGGTAGTACTGCGAATTAAATGCTTCATTACAATGCTTATAGCTTCCGTAGTGGCCAAATCATCACCTAGAATTAAGATGACACAATAAACTGACTATGCCACCACACCAACTGTATTGGTGTGAGTTTGGGTTTTATGTAATCTTTGCGTTGAAGATGCTTCAACACTTATATTAAGGTTGTGCTTTGCCTTATTTAAAGTTGGTTAATAAGACAAGTTCTTTTAATGTTAGATCTGGTGAATGAATTTATTGCATTTCACATTCATATATGTTATCAATGCCCTCCATTGGGCTTAGTACTTTTAGGGCTAGTTTGGCAATGCTTTTGAAAAGTGCTTTTGAGAAGTGCTGTGGAAAAGTGCTTTTGAGAAGTGCTTTTGAAAAATTTGGTTTAAAATTTGAGTGTTTAGCATTGCTGTCAAAAAGTGCTTTTGAGAAATAAAATGTCCATTTTAGACATGTTATTATCAAGTAACAAATATACATTTAAATAATATTTAAATTAGTTAATATTATTATATTTTAGTAAGAATATAAAAAATATATATTATAATTTATTGTTAATATTTTTAAGCAATAAATATTAATTATTTATAAAATTTAATTAGAGTATATAAACTATATTTTAAATATTTAAATATAACTATTAAATATTTGTAATTAGTATTTTAAAAAATATTTTTTTATTTTTAATTAATGATTTTAACACATTTGTAATTAAGTATCAAGAAAAAAAAAGAGAAGTACTCTATTATTGAAGGAGTGAAAAAGTAATTAAGCACTAAAGTGCTTTTGGGAGAGGAAAAGCTAAAAATTTTAACTTTTCCGTTTCAGAAGTGCTTTTGAAAAGCACTTTTGAAAAGCTAAAAATTTCAGCCAAAAGCAGCTTGTTCTGCACAGCTTTTCTTCCAAAAGTGCTTTTGGAGCCAGAAGTGCTTTTGAAAAGCAATGCAGAACTGGCCCTTAGTTGTTGTCACCAATTTATTTATATACAGTAATGTATGTTAGATTTTCTCTTACTATTAATTGAAAGCTTGCCATTTTTAGAAGTTCTTAAGTAAATATTACTAATGATGTTTTATAACTTTGTTCTGCAGGTAAGCAAGTTGTATTTCTGAAACACAGAGCCTATGGAACCTGATGGTCATAGGAGATTGAGGAGAAGGGATCATTTTGTTCAGGAAAATGGAGATCCTGATCTATCTTGTTCCATTGATGAGTTAGATCCATGGACTGCATGGGCATACAAGCCTCGTACTATTTCATTTTTATTTGTTGGCGCATGCTTTCTAATGTAAGTGCCCTGCTTAATATATATTTCTTGTTAGCATAAACTCAACTGAAAATTCTGCATTTTCCCCCTTTTTAGCTTTAGACATCTTTTATATTGTTGGTAGCTTATCTTTCAATAACACAAAATCTTCTTTTTTTGCGAGAATTTGTAGTTCTTGGCTTGAATTTATGCGCTTATTTTTGTTGTGAATGGCTGTCAATCTTTTGGGTGCCATCAACCATATGGTTGCTTATGGTTTTTAATTTTTGAACTTGTTTCCGTTGCATGTACTATGTTTAGGATGGCAAGATTACATTGGAAAATATTATGCTTCCTTTGGTGTTTTAAAGGATACTATGACTACAGTGACTCTATGGAGTTGTAGATTATTTCAAAAGTTTTAAGAAAATCTTGTGGAAACTTACATATATGTTTTTGAAGTTTTATAACTGAACTAATGTTATTCAGCTATAGTTGTTTTTCTTTATCTGTTTGGCCGTTGTTAAAGTCACTGTAAAGGGAAACAATTGGTATTGTGAGCAAGGAGCTGCATTTTAATAAGGACACTATTGTTACAATGACTTCATTTCGGTGTTGATTATTTTTAAAAGTTTTAAGAAAATCTCACGGAAACTTGTATGTTATTCAGCTATAGTTGTTTTTCTTTTTCCATTTTGACCTTGTTAAAGTCATTGTAATCTAAGGGAAACAATTGGGATTATCTATTGAGTGCAGCTTGGTCATTATACAGTTTCATCAATTTAGTACAATGATAGTTTCTTATCATTGTCTTCTACTAGTTGCATCCAGCACCATGTCTTTAGTTTTGCATGTTGCTGTTTAAGTTCTGTTTGCTAGATACATGGCTGAAATCTATAAATAACCTGAGTATGTATCTTTTTCCTTTATTTGTTAAAGAAGAAACTTCTTTATTTCTTTTAATGTGAATTATGTCTCAATTTTTATATTAGCACTCATTTATTTGGTCTTTATATGTTTCACAGTTGGGCAAGTGGAGCCCTTGATCCTGAGAGCAACAAATCTGGTGATCTTGTCACATCTGTAAAAAGGTTTCTATTTATATCTAATGGTGTTTTATGTCTTTTCTTTTTTACTTGCTGACATGTTTTAAGTATCTCACATGTGCTCTTTTTTATAGGGGTGTATGGGCAATGATTGCAGTTTTTCTTACTTATTGCATGCTGCAGGCTCCTTCTACGTAAGTTATTAGATTGATTTCTTCTGTAGGACTTCATTCATGTAATTGTTTTACAGGGATTCTTTACTATTTAGTAGCAGGTATAAATCCCCCTCGCATGAGAGAAAAAAAAAATGTTGGTATTGATTGATGTTTCTTTTGGTTCATTAAGAAATTTCCTAAAAAGCTATCAATGACTTTCAATGGTTTCTCTTAGGCTTAAAGGAAATGCATTGTCTATGTGGTCTCTATTATGATGACTGGAAAACAAACTCCTCTATCATCCTATGCTTTTGCATAATGTTCACATTTTATTTTCCAAGTGGCTTCACTTATTTAATTGTTTTACATGGATTCTTTACTATTAGTAGCAGGTATAAATCCCCCTCACTCCTAAAAACAGTAATTTATGTTGTATTGATTGATTTTACAATTCTTCTGGTTCATTAAGTAGAAAGCTACAGACTCGATTCTCTTCTGTAACCTCTTAGAATCAGACTTTTGAGTTTTCCTTTCAGTTGTGTGTATATATAGATAAATAGATAGATAAAATATACTCTTTCAATATCAGAGGCTTTCACGATAAAAGCTGAAAATTTCTGCCTTCAAGATTTGTCAATGATTCTCAATCGGAGTCTCTTAGTCTTAAAGGAAATGCATCATCTATGTGGCCTCCATATTATGATGACCAGAAAACTAACTCCTCTCTGTCATCATTATTTGCTTTTGTATACATGTTCACATTTTATTTCCTGGGAGACTTTATTTGTTCAACATTTTACATTTCAAAACAGGTTGAACCTTATAAAGGAGTGAGGGGAGGCAGGGTGTGAGATTTAAAGTTGAAATATGTATTCGTATATCTGTCCTATGTCAAAAATACTTTTCATGATGTGAAAGCAATGCTTTTATGACTGTGTCGGCTGGAGAAGATGGTGATGGAATTTTATAAATTTGTTTATGGATGACTCTGGAGTTTAATCTTTTTTTATTTGCAAAGCTATGTTCTAGTCAGCTGCATTTCTTATTACTACGGTTAATGGATTGCTAGTGTTATTGCTCTGGGCACTTGAAGAAAGTCAAACTTCTTTGCAGGGTCCTTATTCGGCCACATCCTGCAGTTTGGCGTTTAGTTCATGGAATGGCTGTTGTTTACCTTGTTGCACTCACTTTTTTGCTTTTTCAGGTTAGCTTCCCAGTGCAGCTTTTATTTATTTATTTATTTTCTTTATGTATATTGTACTATTGTCCATTGCTTAGTTTATTTATTTTTGTACATCATGTGTACATACTTGCATTTGTCTATTGTAGCCTTTTTTTTTTTTTTTGTTGGTCGACATTAT
The DNA here is from genome assembly GCF_007990345.1 of Gossypium hirsutum. Taxonomy (NCBI): domain Eukaryota; kingdom Viridiplantae; phylum Streptophyta; class Magnoliopsida; order Malvales; family Malvaceae; genus Gossypium; species Gossypium hirsutum. The sequence goes on from NC_053432.1 coordinate 1,341,023, forward strand.
GTACTATACCTGGAATCTTAATTGATCACATAGGAAACCCGGCTAATTGTATTTGTTAGCATAAAGCCCTGCCCCTTCACAATTTAAAGATTTGGTAATGTTAACATGTTGTCAATTATCAAAAGTTGCTCAGCCTTGCAAATAGGAGCTGAGATGCACTACTTACAAACATCAAATACTCTCTATACAGCACACATACATATGAGAAAAAGTGAAACGTGTGTGTGTGTGTGTGTCTGTAAGGGGTCAGAACTTGGTGTTGTTCTGGAATGTTTCTGTCTGTGCATATACATGCAGACATGCATGCTGTCATCTGAAGTTGAATAAATGATTAGTGATGGTTGCTCTGAATTTCATTTCCAGACACGTGATGATGCTAGGCAATTCATGAAGTTTCTCCATCCTGACCTTGGTGTTGGTATTGCTTTTGGCCCTGAAATATATTTAGTTTCATATTTGCTCTGCTGTTATTAATTATAATAAAGTTTCTTCATTATTATTTGCTTCTTCATGCAGAGCTTCCAGAACGATCCTATGGTGCTGATTGTCGCATTTATATTCCTGAAAATCCCTCTAGCAGATTTAAGAATGTTTATGTATGGATCTTCTTGCACAACCTGAATGCTCTACTTTATTCTCCTTCTTTTACCTCTTTTTCTTTAGGTATTTATTTTAATGCATACTTGAGCTAGTCTTTCTTGATGCAATGGCTGTGGTATTTTATTTCTCAATTCTAATTTTGTTCATATAAAAAAAAACAATTTATAGGAAACTCTATTTGATGAATTTGTTCTAGCCCACATCTTAGGTTGGTGGGGCAAGGCCATTTTAATCCGCAATCAGCCACTTCTCTGGGTCCTCTCAACTGGATTTGAGTTTATGGAGGTTAGATTTTTACAGGACATGCTTATAGTTTTTCATATTGTTCTCATTTCCCGTTTAGAAGTATTACTATTGACAAGTTAATGCTTGTATGTGTGGTCTGTCTTACATCAATAAACTGACTATTATTATGCCATATGCAGCTTACCTTCCGACACATGCTACCCAACTTTAATGAGTGCTGGTGGGACAGCATTATTCTTGATATTTTTACATGTAATTGGTTTGGTAAGATCCCACATTGCCATTTTATTTACCCTTTGTTTTCAATATGTTCTTTTTTCCTTTGATCACTGTTGTGCCTAAGGCTGTAGCATATGGAATTGACTGAAAGGGATGAAGCAACTGAACAATATTATTAGCTGGTTAAATTGTTTTCTAAATGGTCTTTTCCAAGTTCCATTTTCAATTATTCAAATGTTTTCTAGCAAGTTTTATACTGTGATAAAATAAATTAATTTTTGGTAAGGATAATATTTTGTGCTTTGATAATTCCTCTCACACAGAATAGTTCTCAGGTTCCCAGCCTAATTAATTTGTATGACAGATGTGGATTTGAAAACCCTTATTATAGCCCTACATATGATCATACTCCTTAAGTTGTATGAAATGTGAAACCTAAGTGGGAATAACAGTTTTGCATTTCTATTCTATTCATGTGATCTCAAAGTCGTAGTCTGTTGTGTTATCATGAGTATATAATTTTATTTTGTTGTTAGTTCCTGGTGTGGTAACAAAGCCTTAATATGATTCTTCAGCCTATTTGGTTTTCTTGTAGGTATTTGGGCTGGAATGCATACTGTTAGGTACTTTGACGGCAGAACCTATGAGTGGGTTGGAATAAGTCGCCAGCCTAACATTATTGGCAAAGTATGTTTTTTGACCTGTAATTACTTTCTTTACTGTGTTTCTTCAGGTTTGATAAGAGTTTGTTAAAAATTCCAAGTCATGAAATGGTGATTGGTCATTGGTGTTAGGTGAAACGAACATTGGGACAATTTACGCCAGCCCAGTGGGACAAAGATGAATGGCACCCCTTGCTTGGTCCATGGCGTTTCATTCAAGTTCTCAGCCTTTGTATCGTCTTCTTGACAGTAGAACTTAATACATTCTTTCTAAAGTTTTGTCTCTGGATTCCTCCTCGAAACCCTGTGATTGTCTATAGGTTGATTTTGTGGTGGCTAATAGCAATACCAACAATTCGTGAGTACAACTTATACCTTCAAGACCGGTATTATCTCATTCTCTCTCTCTTTCTCTATTTCTGACATGTACATACAATGCCAGAATATTGACAATATTCCTGTTCCCCTTTCAGTAAACCAGTGAAAAAGGTAGGAGCATTTTGTTGGCTTTCTCTCGCGATTTGCATCATCGAGCTTCTCCTATGCATCAAGTTTGGACATGGTATGTTGCAGTCCCCATATAATATTTTATGAAGAGTTGGTTTCCTTAATCATTTAATTTGATATTGTTAACCTACCCATCAGGTTTATACCCGAAGCCGATGCCACGATGGTTGGTAGTTTTCTGGTTGTCTATGGGATCCACTCTCGTATTGTTCCTTATGATTTGGTCATGGAAACTGCAGCGGAGTTACCGCAAAAAGAGACGATAATTTCAATATACTATTCTTTTAGTTACTTGCACCATTGATTGGCTGTAATGTAAATACTTGTAACTTTTCATAAATTGTAATTCTAGGCTTAAATAATAACTATAGGTACTTGTTATTTTTTGACAATTTTTGTTGAAAAAAGTTTCAGAACCAAAATGTGAGTTATTTCTAATTAAATTCAAAATTCAAAATTAAAATTTTAGTATTAAATTAAATTAAATATTTTTTTTTCTTAAAGAAAGAATTGTATGAATTAGTGATATCATGTTATTTATATTTTTTTAATATTTAATGTTATTATCAATATTTTCATCTTAAGTGAATTTTAAAATTTAAGATTAAATTGTTGATGTATATTAAATTATTGAAAAAGGATAATTAAATTATTGAATTGGAATAATATTCATATTTTATATAATCTTTTTTCCCTTCTTTTTGCTCTTATCACTCTCGCACCTATGACGAAGGATTCTCACCCATAAACACAATGCTTTCATTTTCAATCACTTTCAAGAAAGAATCCTGTTTTGATTTACTAAACCTATGAACGTCTCCTTTTATTATTCATAACCATCGTTTTCCTAGCTTCCTAACATCTTTAACCCCATAAGTAACAGCAGATAAAAGATACAAATCGATACAAAGAGTGTTCTTGAGCTGAGTTAACAATGGAAGTCTTACCAGTGCCAGGAGGACCCTAAAAAATAGTGGAAAGGATTCTGCTACGATCAATAGAACTTTGAAAACAATACCAGGACGCATCCGTTCCGACAAAGGCTCATGAGAACCATCAGTTTTCCCTAGTTGAATAGTGGGTTTGGTATTTCGCAACTTTTGATGTTTATTATGGATCATCATCTGGGTCGTGTTGGGCTGTAGTACGGATGCTTGTGGCTGTGGCAGTGGGTTCAGGAGAAAGCTTGGTGTGAAGATGGAAGCGGTCAAGTTTTGGTTGAAAGGGAGGAGTTCGGATTTGGATTGGAGAATTTGTGTCATTTGCATGCTACTGGCCTGGAGCGAAGTGGTGCAAGAAAGGATTGGAGAAGAGAGACGGAAGATGACGATGAACTTTTTGATTGGTTCTAGGACTGTTCTTCAACAAAGCCAACAGTTTCGACCAAAATTAACAACAAAATTAAAGCTTAGTACTATTTTGACAAAAAAAAAACTAATTTCTGGGCCAATTTTTTATTATGCATATTATTCTATTCTTTTTTGGTTATAATCGGGATAGTAAGAAAATATGACGGGCTTTCAAGTTCAAGGTTTGCCACCATTTACCAAAACTCTTATATTCATCATTTTCAATTTTACAAAAATATTCTGTGAAATTGAAAATAATTTTTTATGTTTTTTAATTTTTCACCTAATTTATTTTTCATTTTTCAAAAATCATTTTAAAATTTTCAACCAAACATGTTTCTATATTTTCTAAAACAAAACGGAGCCTAACGAAATAAAAGGAAAATATACATTTTGATCTAAAATTTATAACAAGAATTAAGGGCTTAAATCAATAATGCAAGTGACTATATAGTAATATTTTTAAAATTCTATAATCAAAACGTAAGCTTACTCAAACATAAGTTTCCCTATATAAAAATAATAGTAGTAGTTAAGAACCCTTGGGGCCAATAGAGGTTGCAAATGCACAAAAGAACAAAATGACAATTTTTAACTTGAAACAACCCAAGACAGCTTAACATTCTCAAACTTGGAAATTTTATATTGAACTGCTAAAATGTACAAAATGAAGCATGGTGAACCTTCATCAATAGCAATGCAGCAAGTTAACTCCAATTCCAAAGAGCTTCAACAAAGTAATCAAGGACGAATATGGTAGTTACAGCCTGAATATTTGTGCTAATTACAAATGGCATAAATGATACAAGAATATTCCGAGATACAAATATCATTAATATAAGCAAACTAAAACTAACCTCAAATTCCTGGTCCAGATGCTATGAGAGATTGCAGCCTCCGGAAAAATCTTCAAAGTACTTGTTCCTCAAGGTTCTAATTATTAAAGACTCAAGATCTCATCCGCATATATGTGTTCGTGAATTGTTCTTCATAAATTGCACTGATGATGAGACATGCATAAGTTCAAATTAGATGACGGGCTTACATTCTGCTGCTACTTACCAACTGCCTCTGTTAATGTATCAGACAAGTTTTCAACAGTATCTACCATGACAGAAGCACGTATCTGGTGTCTTCTCAGTTCTTGAGCTTTTCTTCGTTTGGTTTCAAGTATAATCATAAGAGCAGTGATGTCTGCAGGACTAACCCCACCTACTCTGCTCGCTTGACCAATAGTTTGCGGCCTAACCTGTTGGGATTAGAATTAAATTTCAATTACAATTGTACAAACCTCATTTGATGAGAACCAACTTCACAAACATCTGAACAATTTATCCAGGAAAATTCCCTCTATTGTGAACTTCTTCCATGAATAAATGCATTAAGCTGAAAGTCTAGTAAATTCGATTCAAGATTCTGTATTCAATGCATTCTGGTAAAACTGGAAAAGCAAATATCTCAAAGCACACAGACAGAGAGACAACCATGCATTAATCACTTGCTGAGTTACTGTCAACTGGATGAATGCCTAAACATGATCCCCAAAAGGAAATGATTTTCACTCCTTTTGTAGCATGCTTTAAAATATATTTCAAATCCAATTTTTGGTGCTACAGACCTTGGAGAGCTTTTCGCGTGCTTCAAGAGACAAAGTTGTCATTGCATAGTAATCCAAGTCCTCGGGAAGTCGTCTATGCTGTTGATGGATCATCTTCAACAAAAAGTGTTGGATTTGACAAAGAAAATAAACAAATCAGAGATGATAAATAATTCCCTCACTATATACTGATGCCAAGGAGTGTAGAAAGAAGCAGATACATGGAGATGTATGGTGGCATAGAATGATGTTTCACCATGCAACTCTAAATTCATACCTGTTGGAGTTGGTTTTGTTGGCGAATAATGAAGCCTTCATATTTTATATCGATTTCAACACATTCCTTCTCTGTTCTTGATAACATTTTGTTCCCAAAACCATGCTTATCAAGAAGTTTATATTCTATGTGTGGTTTCTTTAGAAGACTCTCTAGCGTTGAAGATTCCTTCACAGGTTGACCAGAGAAGTGAGAAACATCAGCAGCCAAGTCTCCTCCTGGAAAGCAATCACAAAATGCAGCCATTTTTAAATTCCAACAAATCACAAACTTCTATTATTGTTTATTATAAATACTAAGAAGGATTATAACAAGTTTCAGATGAATGATGAAATTTGATGCAAAGAATTCAATGATCAAGCATACTAGAAATTGAGGCCACTGACAACAGCCATGAAATTTGCAACCATATTTGCAATCTATTATTGTTTAGGAACAATATCAGTGTACTATAATGGCAGCTCTCTTCAATTTGGCTCTGGTTAAATTATTCTCAAGGGCACAGAAATCTCACATACACACAAGATATTATGACCTCACTCTCATAGATTTGTACTAATAAGTCTTATCATGCATATCGAAAAAATTAAAGGGCCAACAGTGTCCTGGAAAACTAATCAAACAATAAATATTTAAATCAAAAAAGCAAAGTAACAGAAAGAATAATGATGATCCATAAATATATAAGATCAATCAGTCTCTCATACAGCAAGCAAACTGAACACCACAGAAAAACTAATACTCCCCATGTATAAGAGAGATTCCCCTTTATCCAACTGCATTAGTTATTAGTCTTCTTCCAAACTATAAAAAGAAAATGGCTCCTGATATAAGATGTATAATTTGCAAGCTGAAAGCTTCATGGAGGGGAACAAAAGAAAGAATACAAACCTGAAATCCTGACAGTTTTCAATCGCTTCTTTTCGTCTGAAATCCTTGCTTGTTTGTCTTGGTATATTTTCCAGCGTCTATCATCTATCAACCCAATTTCACGCCCCAAAGGTGTGAGACGACTATCCGCATTATCAGAGCGAAGAAGTAATCGATGTTCTGAACGGCTAGAAAGAGGAAAAGAAGAGACACAAATAAACGAGATTATTTATTCAGTATGATGCTAAAAACCCCGACAATCAAGTCTTCTAGAAGAGAAAAAAATCGATGATACAACTTCAAAAAACATAACTTATAAATTAAAGTGGAACTTCATAAACACAAGTGTCCTTTTAAGAATAATCATGCCAAACAAATACCATATAGACAGAATTTATTCTCTATCCAAGATTTGCAAAGCAGTTCCATGTGTATATCATTTCAGGGCTGTGCATAAAAACTGAGGAAACCAAAAAATTAAACTGAACCATAGTATAGAATCCAGTTTGAACAGCTTTTAATGGTATTAGATTTCAATATCACATGCCTTGCACGTGATTTTATGCATTGAACTTTTTTAGTTAATTTTTTTTAATAATATATTTTTAATTACTGTAATTAGAATAAAGTAATGTTCGTTATTTGAATTGTTGAATATAGTTAAAACCCATTAGCTTATTTAACATTTAAAAAATTATAATAATAAAATTTCAAACCATATTTAAAGCATTTTAACCATATTAAAGGTACAACATAGTTTTCTTTCATGTTCTTTCATGTCATTAATACAAAGAAACACCATCCAAAAAAACTAATAAACATATTTAACATATATCAATTATTTTGATAATTCAAATATAGTGCTAATAAAAAAATTATAATATTATTAAAGCATTTGTACAAACTATTAAAATGGATATATTGTAAATCAAACTCTTCAATATTCAATATGTATTTTTTTTCCCTTTTCTTAATAGTAAAAAACTTGACCATAATATAAATATAATATATTTAGATTAGATTAAAAAAATTTACTATTTATGAAATATGAAGTACTCATGCACACACGGTATGAACATACCCACACTACATCCAAAGGGAGCTGACCCATATAAAGGGCTACCACTGCTCCCCAGGAGGTTCGAATCCGGGTGAATTCTATAAGTGAACAGCCTTTAGCTACTAGGCCAATCAAGAGAGTAATATATTTTAATATTCTAATCTAAATATTATATTTATATTATGGTCAATTTCTGTTTAAAACTAAAGTAATATATTTTCTCCCTGTTTTTTTTCCTTTTTTGGTTTATGTAAAACATAATAATCTAAATTTAATTTAATATAAAAATAATTTTTTATTAACTATTATATAAATTCACTTAATAGAAGTCTTTTAATAGAATTAGAATTCTTATTTATAAATCTTTAAAAAAGATTCTTATATATAAATATGATAAATAAAAAAATTAAAACAGTAAATCCAGTAATATAATGAACCAAAAAAAGGTTATATTGGTCAGTTCAAAAGTTTTTCCAAACCCGTTTTTATATAAATTATAGATAGATTAGTTTCTCAAAACTTTACTAGGCGGCTAATAAGTTTTATTCAAGTTTTGATTTAAGTAGCCTTATACTCTTCTTCCACCAAAAATAATAATTAAATATTTTTAAATTACCTCAAAATTTAAACCATATAATTATTAGCTCCATGAAATGTCCCACTTATAATTAAAAAAAAGGCCCTAAGTTTTCCCTCCACAGCAGAGGTAAAGCTTGTGGAGAAAAGGAGTTGTGGACTAGGATGTTAGATCTAGGATAAGCCAGAGATTCTATTTAGAAATCAAGTTCAAGTAAAAAGGAAGAAGTGAACGCATTTGGGCTCAAACCAACACCGGTGAGCAGCAGTCGTGATGGCGAGTGATGGTCCAGAAGGCAGCCCAAAACAGGATATTGGAAATTGAGGTGGCTGCAAGTTGGGACTTAAGAACTAGAGATAGAAAGAGAATTGAGAGTTCAGAGAGAGAAGGAAATTATTTGATTTAAATAGATGGAAAACACACCATGTATGTGAGGGAAAAGAAGTCGAAAGAAGAAAGGGAAACAGAGTTAAGGAGTAGGAAGAAAAAAAAAAGTAAATGGAGAGAGAAAAAGTAAAAAGAACAAATAAGAGGACCAAAAAGTAAAGGGCGAGTATTTGGTATACTGGCAGTGTAATTTTTTTATTACACAAGCAGCTTTAAAAAATTGAAGTGTCTCTTTTTTTTTTTTTAAATATCTATTTTTTTTAATATTTTACTATACCCCTTAAACACTTGTCAATCCCCTAACCTTGCTTGTGGAATCTAAAAATTCCACTAGCAGTGTACCGAATATTTTCCCAAAAATAAAGCTGTGAAATTTTCTAATTCCTATTTAAAAAAAGCATGAAATAATAATAAAGTATAATTGCTCTATTAAATCCTTCACAAATTAAATTTTATAAAATTTGAAAGCATCCTCATATTCATGATCATTTCCAAGAATAAATAATTTAATTCTCTGGACTTAAACCGCATATGAGAAGAATGTGTAATCACCCTATTTTCAAAAACCAGATCAAACAGCCAAAAGGAATAGTATGATAAGTGTAGAAAATTATCATGACAGCATGAATCTGGAGTTGCTTACCTTGTTAACATTCGGTATGGCTCTCGAAGATCCTTAGTAACCAGATCATCAATCAATGTCCCTATATAACTGCTTTCCCTCTCAAGAACAATAAGGGGCTTCCCATCTGAATGTCTAGCAGCATTGATACCAGAAATGATGCCCTGTTTAAAAATAAATAAATAAATAACAAAAATAATAGAAAGAACCACAAGAATTTGTTGATACTTAATACATGAAAAAGTTCAATAAAAGAAATGAATTTGCAAAGGCGCCATAATGTACAGAAGAAGGTTGGAAACAATATGTAAACCTGTGCAGCAGCTTCTTCATAGCCAGTAGTTCCGTTTATTTGACCAGAGAAGAATAAACCGTCAATTTTCTTTGTCATAAGAGACCTAGAGCACTGATGAGCTGGTAAATAATCGTATTCAACAGCATATGCAGGTCTTAACATTGAACAATTCTCAAGTCCAGGCAAAGTTCTCAATAGTGGTAACTGTAGTCTTTCTGGTAGACCAGTTGAGAACCCCTGTCAAGTTGATCAAACAATCAACTATTTATGTTAAACACAAGATGCAACAGAATTAACCCTATAAAGTATAAACACATACTAAATGTACAAATTTAGGAAGAAGAATTATTCTTATTTCTTCTAATCTGACTACAGCCTTTTAAAGAATAACAGGAAAAATAAAAAGGAAATAATCTCTAGAAATTAGCCTATCCCTAAAAATTAGTAATTTGATTATGGCTAATAGTACAAGGAAATTCCTAGAACTAAGGTAGAAAATCTGCCTAATTTAAGGAATTCCAACACTCCCCCTCAAGCTGGAGTGTAGATGTTAATCAAACCCAGCTTGCCCATAATTTCTTCGAACATTTTTCTGCTCAAGCTTATGGTTAACACGTCTGCTACTTGTTGTCTTGTAGGTAGATATGAAACACAAACTTCCCCTTTGTTAATTTTCTCCGTAATAAAGTGGCGATCAATTTCCACATGCTTGGTACGGTCATGGTGTACAGGGTTATGAGCTATGCTAACTGCTGCCTGGTTGTCACAGTTTAATGTTATAGGTTTTGTATAGGATAATTTTAGTTCTCCCATTAGCCGTTGTAACCACATTCCTTCACATATACCGTGGGACAAAGCTCGATATTCAGATTCAGCACTGCTGCGTGCCACAACAGATTGCTTTTTACTCCTCCAGGTCACGAGATTACCCCAAACATAGCTGCAGTAACCGCTTGTGGAGCGCCTGTCATTAACTGCCCCTGCCCAGTCTGCATCAGTGTAGACTTCTATGCTTCGATTTACATCTTTCTTGAAATGCAACCCCTTACCAGGAGTCCCTTTTAAGTATCTCAATATCCTGTAGGCAGCTTCCAAATGTTTCTCCCTAGGAGCATGCATAAATTGACTTATGACACTTACTCCAAAAGCTATGTCCGGACGAGTGTGAGAAAGATAGATAAGTTTTCCCACTAACCGTTGATATCTCCTCCTGTCTACCTCTTCTCCATCCTTATCAGTTCCTAATTTAAGGTTGGGTTCCATAGGAGTCTCGGCTAGTTTGCAACCCAACAGTCCAACTTCAAAAAGTAGATCAAGAACATACTTTCTTTGAGAGATTGAAATACCTGCATTTGACCTTGCTATCTCCATTCCTAGAAAATATCAAAGATTCCCCGAGTCTTTAAGTTGAAACTCAAGACTTAAGAACTCTTTTAGTCTTTCAATTTCAATAGAATCATCCCCTGTTAATATTATGTCATCTACATAGACAATGAGAATACAGCATTTCCCATTATCCGAGTGTTTGTAGAATAAGGTGTGATCAGCTTGACCTTGACTATAATGTCTACTAGTCATGGCTTTGGCAAAACGATTAAACCAAGCCCTAGGGGATTGCTTTAGTCCATACAAGGACTTCTTCAACTTGCATACTTGGCCCTTGCTTCCTTCGAATCCAAGCGGAAAATCCATGTAGACTTCTTCGTTTAATTCTCCATTGAGAAAAGCGTTCTTTACATCCAATTGGATCAAAGGCCATTCTAAGTTGACAGCAATTGAGAGAAGCACTCAAATAGTATTCAATTTGGCCACCGGTGCAAAGGTTTCCTCATAGTCCAACCCATATGTTTGAGTGAAACCCCTGGCCACAAGTCTAGCCTTGTATCGATCAATGCTCCCATCTGGTTTAAATTTTGTGGTGAAAATCCACTTACAACCCACGGTCTTCTTCCCAGTAGGTAGTTTAGATATTTCCCAAGTTCCATTGTCTTTAAGAGCCTTTATTTCTTCCAACACAGCTTGCCTCCATTTGGTTGACTTAAGAGCCTCTTCTATGTTTTTTGGAGTTTCTATAGAGTCAACATTAGAAACAAAGGCATTGTAGGATTTAGACAAGTTTCCATAGGATACAAACCGAGAAATGGGATGTTGAGTGCAGCTCCTAATGCCCTTTCTTACTGCAATTGGAAGATAGATGGAAGATGAAGGAGGTGAAACTTCTTCCTCAAGACAGTCCTCGGGTAAAGATGGCATTAGCACTGCTGTTTCTGTCTCAGGCAGCTGATGTCTCCGAGAGTATACACGAAGCCCCTGAGTTTTTTTTTGTTGTTTTTCAGAATGAGTAGACTGTTTTTCTTCATTAGTATGGTTAATCACCCTTGTTTCTTGTTGCTGAACAGTGGAGATAGGAACAACAGGTTCCAAAACAGGAAAAACAGGTTCCAAAACAGGAATAACAGTGGCTGTAGGATTTTCAGCAGGTTTTGTAGTGGTGGTAGGCCTGATAGAGCCTTGAGGTATAATGAGAAAATTGCTCAAGGTCTCATCTTCACTAAGTATCTCCCCCTGAAGATGAGAGGCTGAAAAATATGGCTCATTTTCAAAGAAAGTAACATCAAGGGACACAAACATCCGGTGTAAGGTTGGAGAGTAACACTTGTACCCTTTTTGTGTAGATGAGTAACCAATAAAGACACATGTGTGGGCTCTAGGATCAAGTTTAGATCGGTTAGGTTGATGGTTGTGGACAAATGCTTTGCAACCAAATGTTTTGGTTGGGAGATTAGGAACACGAAACAAGGGAAAACTTTTTTAAAGAGTATGTAAAGGTGTTTGAAAGTTTAATACCTTAGATGGGAGTCGGTTTATAAGATAACAAGCAGTGAGGACAGCTTCTCCCCATAAATACTTTGGTACACCCATAGTAAACATAAGAGCACGGGCCACGGCTACAAGGTGTCTATTTTTCCTCTCGGAAACCCCGTTTTGTTGAGGGGTGTCAGGACAAGAATTTTGATGTATGATTCCTTGCTCAGAAAGATAAGGACTTAGGATAGAATTAAAGTACTCTCTCCCATTATCAGTTCTAAGGGTGTGAATATTTGAATTGAACTGGGTTCGAATCATTGAATGAAAATTTTTGAAGACTCTAGAGACTTCGGATTTTTCTTTAAGGAGATAGATCCAACAAACTCTAGTGTGGTCATCAATGAAAGTTATGAACCACCTAGCCCTGTGATGTTTTTTACTCGACTGGCTCCCCATAGATCACTGTGGATTAAAGAGAAAGGTTGAGATTGAACATAAGGTTTCAAAGGATAAGGGACACGAGTGTGTTTAGACAGTTGGCAAACTTCACAGTTCAATGAACTTATTTTCTTATTTAGAAATAGTAGAGGAAACAATTTCTTCAAGTACATGAAATTTGGGTGTCCTAGTCTACGGTGCCATAGCATGATAGAATCTTCTTTTGATGTAGATAAGGCCATCCCTTCTTGTGAACTGTTTTTGTTCCAAACATATAAGCCATCATCAACTTTAGCAGTGCCAATCATCTTCCCCGATTCTTGTTCCTGAACCACACAACCTAAAGCAGAAAATTCAACAAGTACTTTTTCATCCTTGGTAAGCTTGCTAATTGAGAGTAAATTATAGGAAAGATTTGGAACATGTAAAACTTTATCAAGGAAAAAATTTTCAGTAAGTCTAACTGTCCCCATTCCAGCCACCAGCGAGTAAGATCCATCAGCTATGCAAATCCGAGAGTGATCATGACAAGGTAAATAGGTGTGAAACAAACTTAGATTACCTGTCATGTGGTCGGATGCACCTGAGTCTAGTATCCAGGAAGTTGTGATAGGTTCATGTGTAGTATTTAAAGCAGTACCGTGAATAGCTAGTGACCCACTGGCTGTAGGAGTCCCGAGTAGTTTATGAAGAGCCTCAAGTTGAGTTTTGGTTAGCCGAAGTTTATGAAGAGTCTCATAGGAATTTTCGGTGTCACCCATGGGAGTAGGGTTTCTAACAGAGAAAACAGAACAAGAAAAGAGAAGAAAGAGCAGGATCTACTGAATTCCTGATGCTCTGATACCATGTACAAATTTAGGAAGAAGAATTATTCTTATTTCTTCTAATCTGACTACAGCCTTTTAAAGAATAACAGGAAAAATAAAAAGGAAATAATCTCTAGAAATTAGCCTATCCCTAAAAATTAGTAATTTGATTATGGCTAATAGTACAAGGAAATTCCTAGAACTAAGGTAGAAAATCTGCTTAATTTAAGGAATTCCAACACTAAACAGCAACACATGACTCTTAATAAGATAAATGGACAAACCAGCACAAATTCAGCATGTTTAAACAATGAACAGAACAACTACAAAAGAAAAAGAACCAGAAAATAAAACATTCATAGGACAACCCAATATAGGATTCCCGTTACATGAATCAAACTAATTTCAGAACCTCATTAAAAAGAAATTTTTCAAAGAGAAAGGTTTCAATCAACATTTCCAAATATTTTGAAAGCAATGCAGAATAAACATAAGAATTTCCTAGGATACCCTTAATAGGATGCCCAACATAGCTACAATGCATATTGTAGTTGCATGACTCCCATTGAACTTAAGAAGAAAAGTTTTTCAAAGAGTAAGATTTAATCAAAGTTTCATACTAATTTGAAAGGCAATGTAGAATGAAAGACAGAAATTTCCTAGGACAAAAACATATAAATGGCAACTTCATATGTAATTGGAGAAAACAGTATCAACACATCAAAAGGCATAGTCGAGCATTTTTCTTCTTTTCTTCTTCTTTTTTTCATTTTGTGCTTAAGAATTTCAAGGCATCTAAATTGAAAAGTCATAAAAGTCAAGACATGAGTAATAATCCATAGGGTTACTCGCCTATACAACAAACTAGTAGTTCTTAAGCTATTCATTAGAAGGCAAGTTTAAAGCTCCAAAATCTAATTGATGGCCATGGTTTCTCAATCCCATAAAGGAGACAAAAAAACATTACCTGCACATAGAGCTCAGGCACAGTCCGACCCTCTGGTTCAAGAAAAATCTGATGAGACTCTTTGTCTTGAAATCTCACAATCTAAAGAAACCAATGTGAAATAAGTATAGCCTAAACAAACCATGTGAAAAATTGTAACAAAAAGAAACTAAATTACATTATCTGGAAAATTCTAATTGAAATGCTAAAACAGAGAGGGCTCATTTTCTTTAAGGCAGAAAAAAAAAAAACTATCAGCAAGTTAGGTTGAACCAACAATGCAGTCGCATCTTTACAGGCTTAAACTGTAATAAGAACATAAATCCTTTGAAAAGGTATAAAAAGATTCATCCATGTATGTAGAAAATAGCTTGATGAATATTGCTCTTAATTCCATATTTCTATGATACGTCTCACATCTGTATGAAACTAGTTAAGTTAATAAAAGTCCAAAACCATGGATTGACACAGTACCCAGCAATAGCATAAACTAATCAGCAGCATTTCTCTTTCACACTTGATGATCACTGGTAAACAAATTAAAATAAAATATGCTGACACTTTATGTAAGATAATGGATAGCTAACTTATAAAAAATTAAAAAGAAAAAAAAACAATTTGAATAGAGCCAGAGTTAAACTTGCAGATGTGTACATAGTCTACAAATAAAAGTCTCGTGAGATAGCAAGAATCTCCTCTAGGTGTTGATATATAACCGAGCGTATATATACACATATATATATGAACAGAAACAGCTTAAAATTCTTGCCATTAGCTAGCTTCAAACTGAAGTACACGAAAGTTTACAATCTTACAGCATAATTAACACAAGTCAAAATATAGCTCTTTAAAAATTTAAGATATCATGTGGAACCTGGGAATGCATGTAAAAATGAAACAAAAAGGGAAGACTTCAACTAGGGATAAGTGAAACGCCACCATAAGTAGATATAACACTACAGTGCTTAACATGACATTTCAATGCTAATTCAGCCAATAAAAGTATAATTCAAACAATATAAAGTTACCTTATCTTCAATGGAAGGGCAGTATCTAGGCCCCTTTGCTTCAACCCATCCTCCATAGGTAGGAGTTTCATGCAAGTTATTTTTAATAAGCTGGTGGGTACTCTTAGTAGTCCGTGTCAGATAACAACACATTTGCTCCTTTTCAATGTGGAAATCAGGATCGAAACTAAACCAGCTGACCTGAAAATTTTTCAAAGACTATTATAAGAACAACAAATAACAGTACTCCTTATAACCCACTAAATTTGTAACATTTTGACTTTTAATGATCAAAATTTTTTAACTTTTACTTCTTGCTCTTTAAATTTTATTGTGGAAATCTTTTTGAAATATATATTATAAAATTTTTGAACATTTTGAAGTAATTTTTAAACATTTTTTTAAATTAATTAATTAAAATATTTAAAATAGTTGAGGCCAAAGTTTAAAAAGTTTGACCCCAAATATGTCAACAGTGACTTTTTTAGTGGAACAGGGAGTAATTTTTTTCCTTTTTGTTTACCAGAATAATATCAGTAACTTATTAGTAGGGAAAGATAGAATAAGTTTTAAGCAGCCTGCAAGCTAACAGCATTTTATCATGAAATCTTATGTTGTTAACAGGTAGTTTCTATAATCAAGAAAAAAGAAGGACATCAACCAGAATTTTTCTGCTCCTGTAACCTATCGGTCTACGTGTAATTGAAATAATGAAGTTCTTACTGTGGTGAAACTAGAAACTTTGCCTCTCTCACGATGTTAAATATAAGAAGATTACTTTATGACCCAAAGATATTTAATCTATGCACGCTGTTACCAGGTGGCAATTTTTGAAGCAGGATTTAATATCTTAAATTTTACAAGATTAATCCACTGAACCTACATATGAGATTAAATGGAAGGACCTCTTCATCTCCAAGCTGAGGCTCCAAAACAGAAAAATCAACAGTACGACAGTCCACCCGTGCTGGGGTTCCAGTTTTTAACCGATCAGATTCAAATCCAAGACGCTGCAAGTTCTCAGTCAGACCATGTGATGCAGACTCACCAGCTCTTCCAGCAGGCATAGAGGTTCTACCAACCCATATTTTACCACTCATAAAAGTTCCAGTTGTCAGTATAACAGCAGGGGCGTAGAAGTTCATACCAAAAAATGTGCAAACACCTTCAACATTGTCATTCTTTCCAAGCAAAATATCTGTCACCATTGCCTCTCTAATTGAGAGATTTGGAGTACTGAAAACAAAAGGCCAACTCATCGATTAGCAAAAAGAACAGAAACAAAGCATTCTTCCATGAATATAGTCATAAGCACATTATTATAAGACCAGCTAACTAGCACAAAGTAGGTGTTATGGGCCAAATCTATGTTAGGAAAGGCTATTAATGTTTATTCTCTAATTAAGGTTTAGGTTTCGATTTTATTTCTTTCCTTAGGTTTTGTTGTGCTTTTACTTTAGTTGATTTGTTTCTTTTCTAAAATAGGTTTCCTATATGTAATAAGACTGGTCCTTCTTTAAAGAGACGTACGGAATAAAAAACAGAAGCAAAATTTCTATAAAAAATCCTATAGATAAATGGTTCTCTCTTTAATGAGTCCCAAGGTTTCAGTCTCCTTTTAATGAGCTGAAAGGTTTCCATTTCCCTTTGATGAGCTAAACTATTAGTCCCAAACAAAGTGTAACAATTTAGTATCAGAGTCAATGGCCCTTAATAATAGTAAAACAATGGTTAACAGAGTGACGAACAGAAATACATACGAAACTTGAGCATTTGCAAACAAAGATACAACAGATACTTGAACTACATTGCAGCATGTCAATGAAACTATTTCTGAAACCAAAACCCAATTGTTTGATCAAATGCATGAAGGAATGGATAAAACAATTGCTCCTAAATGAATCTATAAACCAAGGAGAAGGAAAGACTAACAGAATCAACTTTTTGGAGTTTTTTACATAAACTACCCATTTTGAAGTTTACCAGATGCAGGTTTTGGATTACAGCAGTCTAATCCAGCATTGAATTATCACTGAAACATAATTATGTTAACACTCGACTGGTAGAATACAAATAAAAAGATGGGCTAAAACATTTCCATCATACAAATCCCTTATTCTTTTCCTTTTGTTTTGAGCATTTGATTTTTATTTAGATTCATTGGAAATTGCAATATTTGAGTTTTAGGACTTGTTTATGGGTTCCTTTGTAATTAGGTTTAATTATGGATGTTGAGTTGTTCTAGGTTGAGTTAGTCTAGTTGGGGTCTGAGAATTTGCTCAGATCCTAGTGGAACTAGGAATGCTCCATATGTATATACAAATCTAATATTTTTGTTACGGAAGAGAAGCATTTTTAGAGAGTTTTCCAACATAATTGCTACTGTGGCAGTTTTAAAACAACCAATCACAGGTATGGATCTCAAGGACTAATGGGTAGCACTGGAATCTTTTCTTCTTATTTGATTCCTATGTTCTCTTAAGAATTCAAATCTAAAAGCAAATCAAGAGAAGGCCTTTTATTAACAAACCTACACGATCACCACCAATGAGTGCTCAGTCATACTCTCTTTATAGTACAAAAATGCATCAGAAAAATATGGGGCACGCATATGTTGCTTACATTTTTCTCAGAAAA
Source organism: Gossypium hirsutum (assembly GCF_007990345.1). Taxonomy (NCBI): domain Eukaryota; kingdom Viridiplantae; phylum Streptophyta; class Magnoliopsida; order Malvales; family Malvaceae; genus Gossypium; species Gossypium hirsutum. The sequence goes on from NC_053432.1 coordinate 1,358,933, forward strand.
AAGAAGGGTCAGTACAACCAAAGATAAAAAAAAGTTATAACAAATCAAAGCCTAACTTTCTTCAGAATATTATTGACCACTCTAAAATAAGTTTTTCTAAATTCTTATGCTTGCTCATCAGAAATCAATTTCCCCTTTTATTGAAACTGAAAGAAGGAGAAGCTACATTTTAAACTAACTATTATTTGCACAATTTTCATTCTTATCTGCAACTTTTTTGTTATCATCAGCCCTATAAATAGTTGCTCTTAAAGGGTTTAGATGGATGTTTGGCTATAACTATTATTTAACTTCTGAGGCAACAATTCTTTTGTGATGTTGCAAAAGAAAATAAAACAGTTACTGATTTTCTATCTTTTCCATGCGACCTTATGTTTCTTTATCGATTTTATTATATCAGAATTGAAAAGTCTATCTATTTGCCTTTGAATATCACAATTCAATCACAAATGCTACATAATATAGGCACCTAACTATAAGCTAGAAATATCATGGATAGGAAAATTAATCAGTTGGCCAGACAGTGTTAATGCTGTTACAAAATCAAGATTCTACTAAAACATATTAACTATTCTTCTAATAAAAAAATGAAAATAGATGCTAATTGCTACAAACAGATATGTAAATTGGAATGGAAAGAAAGAAACTTGCCTCTCAACCACATTTTTCATTTGCATTGCATATTCCCGTTTGTCAGTTTGTGCACGCAATGCCCGGACAGCAGGACCTCTTGAAACATTAAGAACACGCTTTTGTAGATAGCACCTAAAAGTACCAAAATCCCAAATGTAAATGAATTGATTGCAAATAAGATTATGTTTGGCTTAAAGCAAATAAATTAGAAATCAACAGCTCAAATGAAATTTTTTGCTTCTGCCTGTTTTTTCTTCCCAAATTGTTGCTGGAAAACAAAGCCATACTCAATCAAAGTAAGCAGATGGCTACCAAATGTAACAAAAAATAAAACATTGTTGTTTTAAAAAATACTAATACTAATAAATTTACAAAAGTTTATTAAACCCACACACATTTTAGTTTTACGCTTTAGCGTCCCAAAGCAAACAAACACAATTAGCAAATATGCCAACATTGGAAATTTGAGGATATTACCTATCAGCAACCTTTCCAATTTCACCACCAAGCGCATCCACTTCATGTACAAGTTGTGATTTTGCAAGTCCACCCACCGCAGGATTGCAAGGCTGTAAGTAACAAAACCAACTTACGCCAGTAACGAACATATCCGCCATAGTTTGCAATTTCTTAGCTTTAATGAAATAAAATAATAAAGTGATAAAAGAAAGATAACCTGCCATGCTATCCGATCAATGTTTAGGGTGAGAAGCAACGTTTTGGCCCCCAACCGAGCAGACGCAAGAGCAGCTTCACAACCTGCGTGTCCACCTCCAACCACAATAACATCATACTTTTCCTCACCAACTTCCACATTCCGATTCCCATCTGCAACTTTTCCAATAAGAAAGTCAAATAGTTTTCCAACACGAGAACCTGTTCGATAAAATGTCTGAACCAATACATACTCGAATTGGTTGCTGGAAAAGAGCAAAAGCAGCGGAAAGGGAATCTTTTAACCACGGAGAGACGAAGATTGCGGCGGGAAGGAGCGCAGGCATGGTAATAAGGGCGAGAGGAAGGAAAGAGAAGGGAAGAGAAGGGGAAGTGATGGCGGGTGAGGCGCGAAAGGTGGACGGATAATATTGACATTTTCTTAATCGCATATCGTCTGCTTAGGTCTTCTAACCTGTATTTCTTTTTGTAAGGCTCAGCCTACTGCAGAGCTATCCGATTAATCTTTGGGTAAACTGCATCTAAGTCACTAAACTATTACTAAACTTATGTTTTGGTGATTCAATTTCAAAAAGTTACAAAATGGTCACGGAATTTTTTAGGATTTTTGAGTGTTTCTATTTTTAAGTTAGCTAGTTAGTGACAAAAAGAAAAAAGAGACAAAATTAAATAGTCGGTAGTCATTTTATAGCTATTCATAGTTAGATGATAAAAAAAAGTTTATTAATAGTTGTGTGATTATTTTACAACTTTTCATAGTTAAGTGATCAAAAACAATAAAAAATCATAGTTGGATGACCTATACTGAAATTTAGCCATTTATTTATGGCCTGTGGCAGACGGTATATGTGTTTAGCTGGCAACAAAAAATGAAAAAGCTGTAGTTGATGTGGTGTAGATAATACGGAAACCTAAATGTCTCTCTTAATATCATCATCTTTTATAAATTTTCCCTCTAATTTTAGTCCATCCAATGTTTATGATATAAAATTGCAGCAACCTGCTTTATCGATTCCTTTCTGTTCTTCCGTTGGCCATTGCAAATTTCCATGGAGTGTAACTCTAAATAACAATCAAATTTTCAGAAATAATATGAAGCCCGTTAGAGATTCCATTAACCCATCACAGAATCAATCTTTCAACGAGGAAGACAGCACCATATCATTTGATTGGGAGGACGAAGAAGAAGATTTTGAAAACGTAGAATCACCATGGGAAGGAGCAGTTATGTATAAGAGAAACCCTTCTGTTACTCATATGGAGTATTGCACAACTTTGGAGAGGTTGGGTTTAGGAAAGCTTTCGAGCGTTGTTTCAAAATCTAGGGCTTCATTGATGGGATTACGGGTTACAAAAGATGTGAAAGATTTTCCAGATGGTACCCCTGTTCAGATCTCCATTGATGTGACAAGGAAGAAACAAAAGATGAGGCTTGATGGGATTGTTAAAACTGTCATCACTCTCGGTTGCAATAGGTATTTTTCTTTTCCTTAATTAGTTTCAATTCGTTAAACTTTATATTTTGCTCCCTCTATTCATAGAAATGAATAAATTAGTGGTGGTGATATAGGTGGATCAATTTCTAATTAAAATGATAGAATTTTTAGTATAAGTATCAGTTTATTCATTAATTTAGTTTAAGAAAATTAATTTATTCGTTTTTTTGGTAAAAAGGGATAAAATGTAATCTGATTTTTGGTTATATATATATACATGAGATGGAATGTGATTTTCTAAGATTAGATATTTAGCAAATCATCCAATGCCTACAAAAGGGTTTGATTTTCTGCTTGATTGGAGGAGGTTTTCCTCAAGAACAGGTAACGACTATGGAGTAGGTTACAGAAAATTTCTATCTAAAATGATATTTACTTACCCTGAATGCCTCGAATGATAAAATTTGCAAAAATACATAAAGGAATTAAAGAGGTCTTGTAATTTTACCAGTGTGATTGTTATCATCACCTATCAGGTTTGTTGACTTCTTCATCCCTCTAGTTCATGTTTTGTGAATTCATCCACGTCATATTCAAAATGAAATCTCTATGTGACACTGCGGTAAAAGTACTAAAGATCTCTTTGTATTAGGAGTCAAATTGAAATTTTCCTATTTTACTCATTAGATCAAAGATTAAATTGGTCATTCTGTTAAAAATTCTATCTATTTTTATTGTTAAAAACTGGTTATTTTATGGCAAACACGTGTCATTATATGGTTATTCCATCAACCACGACAATTTTTAACAATATAAATGGATAAAATTTTTAATAGAAAAAGATCAATCTACTCTTTGTATAAGAGCTTACATAGTACTTTTACCATAACATTGCATTGGCTCAAGCTCTTTTGAATTTGAATTGTTTCTACTGCATTAAATTCACCTCTTTCCTCGTTGTATTTTGCACTGAATCCAACCTTTTATTGAAAAGGTGTGGTGAACCTGCTGCTGAGTGCATATTCTCCAATTTCTCACTTCTACTAACTGAAAACCCCATTGAAGAGCCTGAAATTATTGATATAGGAGCAACCTTTGAGCAAGGATTCAAATCTTCCTATGCAAGTAACCAAGCGGAGGATGATGATGCGTCGATCGATTGGGATGATCGGCTTTATTTTCCTCCCGAAAGAAAAGAAATCGATATTTCGAAGCACATAAGAGACTTGGTGCATCTAGAAATCACAATCAACGCAGTTTGTGATCCAAGCTGCAAAGGTATATGTCTTGAATGCGGTACTAATCTGAATACTTGCAGCTGTAGCTGTAGTGATAATGTAAAAGACAATACGTTTGGCCCACTTGGAATATTGAGGAAACAGATGAAGAAGAAATTATCTTAGTTTATGCAATGCCAACTCCCTCCAGATAAATATTTATATATATTTGGGGGGGGTATGTGAAGGATATAAGATATACTTGTATATTTGTATAAATTTTAATTATACTGATCTACACATTATCATGTCTTTGTCTCACATTTTAGTTACTTTTTTGTGTTATGTTTATGTCATGTCTCATGTTGTGCTTATTTCATATAATATTGGGAATAGGAGTCTTATGGTTTGAACTCATATTAAACAAATAAAAAATACTCAAAACTTAGGCAGCAAAAAATATCATATCAACTGACCATTTTTATATAATAGTTATAAAAGATGTCATATTAACTCGCCATTTTCATATAATAAATTTAGTGATTACTATTTAAATCAGGATTAAAATTTTTAAATTCAAAGCAATACAATGACTAAAAATGATCAAATTAAAACAAAATAATTAAATTCACAATTTACTATAATACATGGCTAATAGTATAATTTAACTTGATAGATTTAACTATTACAATTTGGACCAAAAATAAAATTTCAATAAGAACTAAAATTAATCAAATTAAAGTGTGAGGACTAAATAAAAGTTATGGATAATTCAGGGCCTAATAACAGAATTAGATCCTTGAGTCGAAGGTTGAAGTAATTTGATATTTTTGTAGACACCTTATTCTATTGATTTTCGTTTCTAATAAAATTTGTATATGATGAGATACATCTCACAAATAAATTCAATTAATTAATCAAAGGAACAAATGATACAATTTGATTGGTGTCCTGTCAACTGTTCTTGAGATAAAATAGAAACTTTTATTGAAAGTAAAGCAGCAATCGCATGAGACATCACCATAGAAAAAGGAGGGTATTACTTCTTCAAGGGTCTGGATCACATTATACTTTTTCTTTTTAATTAAAAAATAAATTAATTAATTTTTATAAGTTACAGTTAAAAACTGCTGTAGCTAAATAAAAATTGATAAAATTTTCAAAAAAAAAAAAACTAATTTCCTCTTAGCAGGAATTGATAAGCTAAACCATCCACACCTGATGGGCTACCTCATTAGCTTTGCCTTGAATTTTACTTATTGAGAAATTGCAATGGTGGTGGACTCCCATGCAGTTGAGTTGTGGCTAACATAACTGCTCTGGTACTCATTGAGGAGTTTGTATTACTCATTCCCTCCCAAAGCTCACCTCTTGATAGCTTTTTATCCAACCTGGTCTCATTATCCCTACCATTTCATAAATCCATAATGTCAAATTTAGCCCCTCAAAGTTTACATTTTGTCAATTTAATTTTTTTTATCTAAATTTGATTCTGAATCTTTTAAAAAAAATACCAAATCGCTTTTCTAATGAAAATGCTAATTAAAACATTAAATTTTTAACAATTTTGACGTGACAATCTACATAACAAATTATCGGTTCACCTATATTTCATGCTGATATGAAATTATTTATATTATATATCACGTCAATAAATAATTTTAAAAATTTTAAAAATATTAGAAAATTTTCAAAATTCAAAAAATAAATGAAAAACATGTGAATTGCCATGCAGATTGTCATATTTAAAAATTTTAATGTTTTAATCGGTATTTCTATTAAAAAACCAACAATGACTCTTCTTGAAAAATTGATAGTCAAATTCAACTCTTTGTAAAAAGTAGAATGCCAAAATGACAAAAAAGTGTAGACATTGAGAGCTAAATTAAACATTATGTCGTCCATAAACCCTATATTAACATTAGAAACTTATCAAAAGCTTCTCTTTCCAGCTTCTTTGCTGCCATTTCAACCCAGTCAACTGCATTAAGCATATTACTCTCACCTGGAACACTGCTCTTGAAAGTGGACAGTCCCTTATTGCATGTAAACCAGTCTCATCATCGTTTCCGAACCTTCTTCATTGCCTGTTGGTAATCCTGTATCCAAGGCAATCTTATTTTTAATGATCTTTATTGAAAACCTAGATATCTAGTGCCGGTAATCCTGTATCCAAGGAAACTTACAACATTCTCGTCCGATATCTAGCTCTGGTACAAAACATCATGTCACAGCCATTCACCTCCATCTTCATCTACATCTATACCACTAGTATTTCCATAAAAAAGGAAGAAACCAGTAAAGAAAATATCAGAAAATGACTTCTTTTTGGTAAAAGTATATGTAGGCCCATGTACTAGAAGCCGGATTGCATTTTGACCCTTATATTAAAAAAATTTTAATCTCTGTATATTAGATCAAAAAGCAAACTGGTTTTTTTATTAAAAATTTTATCCATTTTTACTATTAAAAACTAGTATACATGACATGTCACGTGGCACTGTCTGATCCACGCCAATTTTTAGCCAGTTTTTAACAATACAAAAGGATGAAATTTTTAAAAGTTACTCTTTAATACTAATTTGCCCAGTTTTTTGAATAGGAAGGCAAAATGAAATCTGACTCCTAGTACAAGAACTTGTACTTTTAACCACTAATAGCATCAAATTTGCTGGAAATGTTCAACTGACAACTATAGACGCCTATATTCTCCATTTACTTGATCATGTTAATATCATCCAACATCAAGATACAACAGATATTAGTCTAAAGCTAAAGCTACACAACTAAATACACAAATAGGAGGTCCACCTAATGAAATCTTTAAGTTCAGCAACATCAAAAACAAGTCAAAATAGACTATAGTCAAAATCAAAACCTCCACCTCCAGCAACTTCATTTTTCCAGCATAAAGAAAAAGAAGTCTTAACACACCTTAGACTCCCATCATCTTCTGTACAGGGTACACTGTCTACTTCCTAAGAGCTCTCAGCGAGTGCCTTGTCAATTTCCTCTGCATGATCCCGTAGAATATTCCACTGAACCAAAAGAAAATCAAATAAGTGAAACGCCTCAACAATTATTGTAAGAGGTAAAAGTACCTATGGGATCCTTGTATGAAGTTAGTCCCTCTATTATTAAATGGATTAATTAAGTCTCTATACTATTAAAAAGAATCAAATAATGTTAACATTTATTGTTTAAAAAATATCATTTACTGTTTAACAGAGCTAATAGTTTTAAAGCTTTTATGGTTTTATAAATGAAATGTTTTGTTTGGAATTCAACTGCAATTGAATAAAATCATTTTCAAAATATATTTCTATACAACAAATGTTAACTCTGTTACAATTCGGACTTATTTGATTCATTTTAATAATATAGGGACTGAATTGATCATTTTAATAATAGAATGACTAGTTTGATACGGTCCCTAGAATACAAAGATAAAGCATAAACTTTTGTGGTTCATACCTGATCCAGACTTAGTGCAATACCTAGAAGGAGCATAAGATGATATTAGTTCATAAATATTGACAATGAAAAAGGAAAAAGAAAATGGGAAAGATAGTTACTAACTATAAGCTTCAGAAACTGAACTCTTCAAATGCTTTTAATCATCACATGGCAGCCCACATGGCAACCCACATGGCAATCCACATGTATTTTCATACTTATATGACACTATTTGTCTTATATACCATGACAACAAATAATTTTAAAAAGATTAAAATAAAAATATTTAAAATTCAAAAAAAAATAAAGTTCATAAAAATTTAAAAAGATTAGCATGAAGTACATGTGGATTGTCATTCAAGCAACTGTGTTTAAAAGTTAACATTTTAGTTAGTATTTTCATTTTAAAACAACAATTTAACCTTTTCTGAAAGGTTGATGGTCAAATTCGACTTTTTTTAAAAGGTAGAGGGTTAAATTTAACTCAAAAAAAGAATAAAGGTTAAATTGGAAAAAATGTAAAAATTGAGGGGTAAATTTGGCATTATGCCAAAATTCCTCAACAATCAATAACTTCTAAAAATAAGGTTTTCTCCTTATAAAGTATACAATAACGGATATTCCCAACTTTAACAGGTCTGTTTATGTTGGTTGAAATAAACAATAGGGAAACAAAATAACCAAATTAATATTAAGAAAACAGGTACATTAATCTCAACACAGAATAACAAGTGTAATTTGGGAAATGCAGTGCCGGCAGGTGCACACATTGGTACCAAGTCATAAAGCAAATCAACTATAATGCCTCCTGCCACTTTGGGTCATGCTTATTCAATCAAACACACACCTTTTCTGCCTAGGCAAACTCCTTTTTAAGGTAAGGCTTAAAAGGTCCCTATGTGCCACTCTACTTTCTTTTATTATAGCTTTTCTTCTAGTATTGAAAAAATAACAATGGTAAATCTCCTGAACATAAAACAAAATCTTCATGCACAAGTCTTTTAAAGATAGAAGTGACGGATACATGAACTTTAACTGATGACGAAATTTAATAGATCAAATATTTAAAACTAAAAAGAACTCCAATTATATAAGCAACAAATACAAGACAATAAGCAACGAATAACAAACCGAATAACGAAAGAAGAGTACTCTCACAAACTAAGTCAACCTGCGGTAAAGGTACCATGGAGGCCCTTGTATTAGGAATCAGATTGCATTTTGCTCTCTCCATTGAAAAAAAGAGCAAAATAGGCACTGTACGTTAGATCAAAAAACAAATTGATCTTTCTATTAAAACTTCATCCATTTCTATTGTTAAAAATTGGTCCCTAAACACCAGCATGAGGTACGTATGGCATGTCAGGTATAACTATCTGGTTATTCTGTCAACTACGCCAATTTCTAACGGTACAAATTGAAGAAATTTTTAACAAAAAGGAGTAATTTGCTCTTCGATTTAACATATGGGGACCAATTTACCCATTCTTTTAGAGAAGACAAAATGCAATTTGACTCCTAGTATAGGGGCTTCCATGGTACTTTTACCATCAATTGGCAGTAGTAGAAAGGACCAACCTAAAAGAAAGTCACATACCCAATTTAATAACGCTACTTTACCTTCACATTTAGATTCAACATGTTACTGAAAAAAAAAAGACCTATACTTAATAAAATAAGGATATATAATTTGCCCCATGAACTTGTCTGTTTGTACCTAGTTGGCCCCTAAATTTTTTTTAACCTAGTTGATCTCTTAACTTGTATTTCGTCAACCAGGTTCATACATTTGCACTAACATCATTAGTTATGCTGACATGACACTACTAACCAATCCAATGATGCCACATAGTAGCCTCCAAGTGTGCCATGTGGCAAACATGAATTTAAAAATAAAAATATATAAATTATGTTTGCCACATGACGTTCTGAGAAGCTGCCATGTGGCACCATCAGATTGGTTAAAAGTGTCACGTCAACACAAACTAACAAACTAATGGTGTTAGTGGTGGAGGGACCAACCTAGTTGACCAAATACAAGTTCAGCAACCTACTAGGTATAAATGGACAAGTTCAGGGGCTAAATTGTATTTATCCCATGAAATAAACATGTTTGCAAGGTCCTAAATACAGCAAAATAACACAAATATTGGAACTTTCTAAGTTAAGACACCTTTGTTAATATATTCAGATTGGTTAAGTAAATCAAACTTCAAACCTGAGAGAGAAAAAAAGCAACCTTGAAATTATAATCTTTGGAAATAAAAATTTAAAAAAAAAAAAGAACCTTTTTTGCCGGGCAATTGCTTTGCCATCCCTGACATAGAATTCACGAATATCAACCCAAATTCTGCCATTCCAGTTCCTTACTGAAACTCTTCTATTCTTGGATATCTGCAGTCAAAAAGGGGGGAAAAGAATTCCACATTTCATTAATTTTGTTCAATATACAATTTAAAAAAAAACCCTCCAAATACAAAACCCTAGAATCGCATACGTTCGAAAAAAAGGCATCAAATATATAATATAAAGGGAGAATTAACGAGAGAATGTTGAGAGTGACCTCGCAGACAACGATGTCGTCGGAATCATCAGAGTCATCGGCGGCAGAAATCTTAGAAGCTTTGTTGGGAGGCGCGTGGCCATCAGTCTCGTCAGAAGCATGATCCATTCCGTCCTTTCTCTTCCCTCTAAACGACATCTCTCCAACTCGCTTTCTTCTACAAAAAGTGCACCCTTTTTTCTTAATGGTTTTCTGATAATTTTGGCATTTAAACTTGCAGACGATTCCAAGCAGACAAACAGTTCAGTGTCTTTATTTTGCTTTGGCTTAATATATCATTTGGTGCCTGAACTTGTCATTATTTTCTTAATTTGATATCTAAAATATTGTCTCAATTTAGTACCTAAACTTGATGCTTTTTCTTAATTTGGTATTTAAGCTTTTTTTATTTTAATTTAATACCTAAAATTGACACTTTTTCTTAATTTAATACCTAAACTTGTTTTACGTTTAATTTCGTATCTAACCTTATTAAACGTTATACAAATAACCCAAAACACTAAGAGTATTAAAAAATTTGTTTTATGCTACAAAAATATCATTAGTATTAGAGGAAATTTGTGTTAAAATATATGCATTGAGTTATATTTAACGAATTAATATTGAATAAAAAACAAGAATTTTAAAAACCCAAAATAAGAAATTTTATTATTTTAAGTTAATAAATTAAACTAAAAGTAATTAGACATTTGAAATACAAAAAGAAAATATCATATATTCAATCACATGTTGATCATACATTAATTATTTTTACTACTTCATAAAAAATAACATTGTTAATATATTGGAGTTATCGGTATAACATTCAACAACTTTCAGTACCAAATGGGACAAAAAAGAGATTAGATACCAAATTAAGACAAAGAGTCAAAGTTCATGTACTAAATTAGGCCCAAATTAAAAAACTTGTTAAGTTCAAGTACTAAAATATAAAAAAAAAATATCAAGTCCAAGTTCCAAATTGAACCAAAAAAAGCTAAGCACCAAATTAGAAAAAAGTGTTAAGTTTAGATACTAATATTGTGTTAAGTCGATGCCCAATAAACTTTTTTGTTTCTAGTACTGAATTAAAGTGTCAAGTTTAGTAGTCAAATTAGACCCAAAAAAGCTGAAGTACCATATTAAAGAAAAGGACAAGTCAAAATACTAAATGTTATATTAAACCTAATTTTACTAAAACTTCGAAAATAAATTTGATTTAAACTTTTAAATGAAATTCAATTTAGTCATTTAACACAACTCTAAAACTAAATTAAAAATTAATTTAATTCTAAAGCTAGATTAAAATGTTGATTAAGCTCAAAGAATTTATGCAAACCCCTACACAATAAAATGTTGATTCAGCTCAAAGAACTTATGCTATCCCCTACTCAATAAAGCCAAGACCCTAACATGCCCCCGAACAAAATTAAGTGTGTACACATCTTATATAATACAATATTCTAAAATTATTAAACAAAACAATTATTAGTGCAATTAGTAAGATTTTGAGAAAAAAAAATCTCGTTATTCAAGCCTTCCATATTTGCTAAATTATTTTCTCGCATCAAAGATATACTCATTGTTGTTATCGATAGATCTTTGGTCAAGTATAAATAATTAGTAATAAATATTATATAATTTAATTAATTATTTAGTAAATTAAAATGTATAAAAAAATCATCTCTAATCAATAAAATTTTTATCATCTTTAAACAATATTAATAAAATAATATATAATTATATTTTAAAAATAAATTGTATGTTCAAAACTTAAAATATTATTTTTGCCTAAAAAAATTAGTTTGAATTATGTACAAAAACTTTTGATATATTATAAAGTAATTGAATTTGAATGTAATTTTTTTTTATAAATTTTCAATGTAATTATTCTAATTCTCACCTTTCATATTGAAAAACCTAATTGGACACTCTAATTACACTTAATTCAATAAGATCGACTAATTAAAATAGTTTGAACAATTACATCTAACAATTGCTAAATAGCTTTTCTTAAAAATCTGGTATGAGAAAAGTAAAATTAATTTGCTGCCAAAGTACCCAAAACAAGTAACAATAGCAATATAATATTTTAGAAAGATAAATACTCTACTATTAGTGCTTGGCCAAATAATAATAATAATAATAATAATAATAATAATCTAGTATTAGTGACAAATTCAAGAACCCATCCTCATACGCTATAATGTCTGTCGAAAAACCTGAAATTCCTATTTCTCTAAGAATACAACAACATTCTTTCTGCTCTTTTATCAGGAAAACTCTAAACTACTCCTGCTGCTTTAATGCTGCTACTTATCTTCTCCATGATGAAATGATTGTCAAGTCAAAAACAGCAGAAACACAGCTTCTAATGGACTACAAGTTGAATTGCATTTTACTTTCTCTACTCAAAAAATAAATAAATTAATTTTTATACATTAAACCAAGAGCAAATTAATCATTCTATTAAAAATTTCATTAATATCTACTGCTAAAAATTAGTCCTCAACATGAGATACATGTGGCAAGTCATATATAACTATTTAATTATTACATCAGCAACGCCATTTTTTAACAGTAGAAATAAATAAAATTTTTAACAGAAAAAACCAATTTGCTCTTGATCTAATATACAAGAATTAAGTAGCTCATTTTTTTAGTAAAAAAGTAAAATACAATTTGACTCTTAATACAGAAGCCTCCATTATATTTTTACCAAAATTCAGTTGATCCCCTTAAATTATACATTTAAATTTGCAATTTTACATCGCCTCACTCTCCATGTTGCGAAATTTAAGTTGAAAATAGCCAAATCAAACAGGATGTCCACAGCTTGGGGGGCCAGCCAATTCATGACTCACACCATCTGGATGTTTAATAGCCTGCTTATGAGACTTATGAGATCCCTTTTCCAGTTTCATGGATAATTTCTTCACTCTATTCTTGTGCTTCATTTGCTTTTTCAGCATTGGGATAATCATTTTCTCATTCTTCTCTTCTTCAGAAATATCCAGACTCGAATTTGGTGGCACACTGCAACTTTCAAGTGGTGCAGCAAGGTGCTGGTCCAGGGTTTCTTTACAATAAATTGTCATACAAGGCAAAGCTAATACGTGACCACTAGACGCAGAAGCTTGATTCTCTTGCTCAGCCTGCAATTGAGAAACTGAACAAGCTTTTACAACACCGGTCTTTGTTTTCTGTGCCGACTTCTTTCTCCTGTTCTCTCTAACCTTAACAATAACCACATCCAAACATTTACAACAATTTTCAATTTTAGAATAAAAGGAACTACATTCTATGTTACTAAATGTAGCTGCTAGGACTAAAATGCAGCAAACCAAATCTTAAGTAGACTGCTACATCATGATTTCTCTGAGTAGATAAAATTAGTAAAAGTTATCATTGAGCACCTTACTAGGAATTAAATTGCATTTTGTCCTCTCTACAGAGCAAATTAATCTTTGTACATTAGGTTATAGAGAAAATTGGTTCTTTTGTTAAAAAGTTCATCCATTTCTACTGTTTGAAACTGGTCCCTGTATATCAACATGAGATATACATGGCACAACATATGTCACTATCTGGTTATTTCGTCAACCACATCAGTTTTTAAGTGCACAAATGGATGAAACTTTTAACAAAAATGATTGGTTTGCTCTTCGATTAACGTACAAGGACTAAGTTGCTCATCTTTTTAGTAGAGGTAGCAAAATGCAATCTGACTCCTAGTACATAGGCCTCCATGGTACTTTTACCGATAAAATTCTCTACAGGACTCAAATATGCTGGTATAAGCAAAAAGCTGATTGAACTGAAAATGTAGAAAATCAAACCATAAATAGATTGCAGCATCATATGATTCTCGTGATTAAACTCTATACAGGATGTTAATTATACATTTCAAAGGCATGCCGTGCAATGCTGCATTTTAGTCCAACACCAACATATGAGAGAATGGCACATTCTATTCATTGAATCAGGGACAAAAAATTCGAGCACTGAATATTGCATCTAAAATCCATTTAATGTATGTATTTCACAGCACTCCCGTTCAAATTTCTTGCAGGAATTACAAATTTTATTGATATCTATTAACTAGAGAGAAGTTACTTTAGTTTTTCCACGGTTCAATGGAGGAGAGAGAGAGCATCAATCATAACAAAACATTTGCCTGTGTAGTTTTCTAGATTTGATTTAGTGGGAACAACCGCCAGTAAAATCATTTCATAAATTTTCAATTGGAATTTCCACTATGCTTGTTAAGTGGTGTTATCCCACATCTCTTAAATCATAAATTTCCTATGATCTCAAGTTAGACCTTCAGAGCCTATTAGTTCTAGGTTAGATACTTAACACAATATCAAAACCTAGGTTTGCTATTTATTCTTGCTTATTACCCACATGAGGTGGTCAACTCCTTGTGAAGTATCTATAACCATAACAGGGTAATTAGAAATTAGTATCATAAAGGCTATAATCTGGCCCAGTATATCCCCTTCATCCCAACCTTCTTTATCAAAGATCGACAGCCTACCCCATCAAGACGAAGGCCTCCATTCATTAAAACAAAATACTTCATATCCAGTATCTATTTATTTACTCCTAGTTTTGAATTAAAAAAATTAAATTAATGCATTTGATCCTCGTCTCCTCTTTTCAATATCTAATGATGCCAAATTATAATGCAGGATTGAACTAACGATTAATATTGAGCAATAAATACAAAACATGTGCATACCTTATCATGTTCACACAATGCCCTTCTACGTTCCTTTGCCCTACAAATTGCGCTTTTTATACCATGTTTGCCCATGATCCCATTTGGCCACAATTCTGCAAGCTGGATGACATATATAGAGTATAAATAAAATGACCCAATGAAAGAAAAGAACGTCATCAATATACTATGGAGAACGGACATGGACATGTATTACGGGTACGACACGATACGAACAGAGTGACATGACAAATTTTAAAAATTTAGGATACGCACAGCAATAAAAAATATTTTAACATTATAATGTTTCATTTCAAATAAAAATATTAATATTTTTATTAATTTATAATCAAAATTAATCTTTTTACACAAAAATTAAATTAAGTAACCAAATATTATATGTAATATTATCATAACATTTGTTTACTTTAATAATTATGACCCACAATTTTTAAACTTCACTTTTTTCAGTTCTCGGTTCCCAAAGTTCCTTATTTCCCATGCCCCTTTCCATTTCTCCACACTTTTTTCCCTTTTTCGGTTTTTCTTCTTCCCTGCCTTTCCTTCTTCCATTGTCTTTCTTCTTCTTTTTTCGTTTCTGAAACATATTTTCGGGAAAAAAAAATCACTATACCCGCGTCCAGCAGTGTCCCTTCTACACACGCGTGTCTTGACCGTGTCCAATTCGAAAAAAAAATTTCCAACATGTTAAGGCATGTCCGGTATGTATCCAACTGTGTTGGCAAAGTGTACGTGTTGAGGTGTACTTTTGTTGCAAGGCTTACTATGTTGGCGCTTCATAGTTAATATAAAGGTGCCAACTAGCTCAGTTGGTAAACCTTGCAATAAAAGTAGTAAAACAAAAGCAAGGAAAAGAGTGAACATATTGTTATGATGAATTATAAGCTGCACCTTATTTATGAGATCAATTTTAATCTGTGGCAAAGTTACTAACTGAAGTGATATTCCATTAAGACAGCCATTTTTCAATACCCCTTCATCTCAATATAAATTTCGATAATTTTGATGAACCTCCACTAATTGCTTATTTAATTGGTAATCAACAAATGGTGAATTATAGGTTGCGCCTTATTATGAGATTAATTTTAATTTGTGGCAAAGTTACTACCAGATGTGATATTCCATTAAGACATAGGCCATTTCCAATGCCCCTCCATCACAATATAAAGTTCAATAATGTTGATGAAAACTTCTACTAATTGCTTATTTGATTGGTAATCAACAAAGGGGCAAGTGAACCTTAAAGAAATAAAGAAGTGACTTATTACCTATCTAATTACAGTTGGAAGAATAAAATGAACTAAAATTCTCTAGTCAACTACTAGCAGAATTTTCAGTTCCAAATTTTAAGCATAATAAGCAACTACCGACATCTAGGTCCATACGGCTTCAATTAAAAGTTCAGATGCAAAAATTGCAATTACAACCATATTTCAAGATAGAAAAGTTTTATTGATTTCTTTCAATGTGATAGGACACACATACAACAAAACATTTAAGACGAAAGGAAAAGTAGAACAAACAAGTTGAAAACAAACTCGTTAGAACTTAACAGTAGGGCTTTGAATGAATAGTGCATTCAATGATCATTACGTTATAATTAATAAATTATTATAATTTTTTGTTTAATTTATTTATAATATAATTATTAATATTTATATTTTATTAGTTTATATCTAAAAATAAGATATATGTTTACTAGCGTTTTTTTTTTATTAATCATAATCAATTTTTAAATGTTTGTGAACATGTTCATCTAATGTTCAATAACAAGGTCATTCAATTTAAACAAATGGACACAAACACAAATAATTTTAAATAAACGAACATAACATAATTTTGAAATTCTTAATGGCCTCAAACTAAATAAGAATGTTATGGCTGCCTCTGTAAACGAAACAAAAGGGACATGGGCCACAAGAAGTCAAAGGCACCAAAGATGGAAAAGAAGACGAATAACCTCATTTCAATTAGAAGGATTTAAGACTCTTCAATTAGAAGGATTTATTTTAGTAATTATTTTTATTACAATTCAAAGTTCTTAATTTTAATTTCCTATGTGACCTCTATTTACGAAGACTACTGGGAGTAGTAAGAGTAAGCCAAAGTTTCATTTCAATTACAAAGATTTAAGACTCTTCCTTACAAGTCTAATGTACTCATTAGGAGCTCCCTAAGAGTTTGATATATTATTAATCATAAGTTCTTCATGAGATACGAATCAAGTACCAAGGTTAGTAGCTCCTAATAACTGAAAAGATGTTACTTGAGTTGGGTATTCCCTTCATGATCATATCTTATAATAGCAATATCATCCACATATACTACATAATAGATGCACTTGTCGTAGCCAGTGTGACAGTAAAAGACTGAATTATCTGCTTCACTTATTTTCATCCCAAATTCTTGAATAACAATGTTGAACTGCTCTTGGGGATTGTTTTAGACCATAAAAAGATTTTTGCAGCAAAAAAGCTAAACCCATACTCCCCTTGAGCAACAATACCTGGTGGTTGCTCCATATAGATTTCTTTAGTTAATTCACAATGGAGAAATGCATTCCTAATATCAGCTGATAAATAATCCGATGATTCATTGCAGCAAGAGAGATTAGGATTCAAACAGAGGCAATTTTGGCAATTGAAGAAAAAAATCTCTCATGTTCAAGACCAAGAATCTGTGCAAAACCCTTTTGCAACGAGCTGCACCTTTAGCCACTCTATCATCTAATCAGAATCGATAACTCTGTAAACCAATTGACAGCCAACTGCAATTTTACCCAATGATAAGGTAACAAGATCCCAATGATTAGCATGAAAAGTATTTATTTCCTCCATAACTTCTTGTCATCCAAGCTCTGCCTTTGTTACAGTAATAGTCTTAGGAATGGACAGATTGGATATAGTCACGGTAAAGACATAACATGAAGGTGATGATAGGGATGACAATTCACATTACAAATTTAGATATCTAAATTTGGATTTTGTGTATTCGAATAATATTCAAATCAGGATGTTACAATTACTATCCGTTACAGGTTCGGAGCGGATACAGATAGACCCCCTCAAAAAGAGCCGACAAAAAAATAACTATAAAACAAGAGAACCAAAGTTATGATCAAAAGCACCTAAGTCAAGTATTTAAGGTCCATTTGAAAAAGACAAAGTTAAGCAAGCAAAAGAATTACTTGGTTGAGCAACAGAAACCATGGTGGAAAACTATTGTTTCTGTTGTGATGTTGTGATATCTTGCATAATTATGTCATGATTCTAGGATTAATTAGCATAACATTAGGCATATCATATCATATCTTTGACTTTACTTATTTTTGTATCTAGTTTTTATTATAAATAGGCTATGTAACTTAATGTAAATTGACAAGTAATATTTTCACACAAGTCTTTATCTATTTCTCTCTTCTTTACTTCTCCTTATTTTTCTTTTTTTTTTCACGGCTGTTACAGCCAACAGTAGAGCTGCAACAGCAGCTGTTTTCTTTCTTCCTCTCTTCTTCACTCATAATAATTTGATTCAAATAATGTGACTGATTTGGACCCTCGGGCATGAGAGGTTGGTAGCAGAAAAAAGTTCATCTCTTTGAACCTGCACTATATGTGCAGCAAGCCAATTATTGCGAGAACATCGCCCATGTAAAGCCCAACAAGTGTCACGTGTGACAACTTTCGTCACAATAAATGCAATGGGCTAGAATCCTCTGCCTTTTCCTCTTATATTATATCCTTGCTAGCTAGTTCTCTATATGGCTAACATAGAGGAGTTTGCCTCGACTTAGGCTTGGTTTGATGAGATGCGAAGTAAACGAGTACTTACATATTCAAGATTAAGAATAATTGAGCTAGCAAGAATCTAATCTGAGACAGAGACTAGATCTGGTCATAGTCCTATGAAAGCAATTACCATAAAAAATCTCTATTGTTCCTGATCAGGAACATCTTCAAAAAGAGTCATAAGAACATTAAATTTGTCCTTCAAAGTTTCAACTTGACCCAAATACTATCAATATCCTGCTGATTTTGTTGCAGATGAACAAGGCTCAAAACAACTTTATAAATTCGCTGGATACCATTGGTGTCTAAAATGTCGGCCTTAGCCGAAATTTTATAACAAGTTTTAGAAGACTAAAACCAAGTAGCTTTGGCTCAAGTGAATGCCACAATAGACTACATAGTTGTGCATCAATTTTGAGCCAAGCATCTCTTTTTTTCTCAGTAATTTTACTAGCACCATTTTCTAAATGATCCTTTTACCCCCTTGCCCCATAAACCAGAATTCAACAAAAGCAGCCCAAGAAACATAGTTATTACTATCTTGTAATTTGACAGTAGTAATAACAAGTTAACCAAAAAATAGAAGAGAGGTTTGAGAGAATCTGAGATTTCAACCATGTTGGGAGGAACAAGAAATGCCCAAAATTCAAAAGGGGTCAGAATAACAAATGGAGGGTCTTACTTGAGTCAAAATTATAGGGCAAGACATTAGAAAGAGCCGACAAAAAAGTGGTGGTCAAAATAGTGCTCACGCGTCAGTGCGTGGGAAAAGGAAGATTCCTTGTAGTGGTGTGTGTGGCTTGCACGCGCAGCTTCTGTCGACAGAATTCAGCTGAACAACTCGACGGTGGATGGGCTTTCCAATACAGGGGCAGTGAGATCAGATAGGCTCTAATACCATGTGCCTTGAGAGAAACAAAATGGTGAGAAGAAAATGTAGAGGCTGTAGTGAGAGAATGCTGAAACAGAAAAGGAGCAGAAAGAAAGGGAAAGGCCAAATAATAGGAGATTGAGTTCTAAAAATTCAGCTTGATTCTTCCTTCAACCTTAAATGGGATTTTATACTATCATAAGCTATACTGAAAAGGAAAGAATAAGATTACAGCCTATATTATACAAATTTTTTAAACTCTACTCCTAAAATCAAGTCTATCAATCTCTAAGATTATGTCTATCACAATACAAACAAATAGTCACCTTACCTAACCTATTTTCTACTATTAGTTAAAAATTTGGCAGCTCAAAGCACCTTAATAGTTTGAACTAAAAAAGGGAACAGAAAGAAAGGATAACAACCAAGTCAAAAGGCTTGAGACCAATGTTTCACAAATTAGGTCAAAGATTGATAATGCTACACCTTATACTTGCACTTAATTATCAACAAAGAATAAGCCAATGCTTAGGATATATCGAGACAGTTCATTCATAAAAGAAAAACAAATAAATTGGATCAAATGACTGCAACCAAATTTCATAGGAGCAATGAATACCTCGACATACAACTTTCTGATTTGTGTACCTTTGTCTTCGTCTATCCCCTACAACCATTAATAACGTAAAGAACTTAGTGACCTAATAAATTTATTTATAATACAGAGAACATGAATAGTTAGTTGATAAAAGCACCTGAGTGTACAAGTCATAAAGATCACAAATTTTATCCTCAATGACGTTATCCATGCTGTATTGTTTTTTAAGGGCTACTTTTTCTTCATAACCAAGCACTTCTTGTATGTCACCAGTTGGTACATCTCCTAGCATAGATGCCTGGGAAGCAATGCATGTTAATAAGCAAAGAACTAAAATATTATCATCACTTTCCACCGAATATGCACATATACTAAATAATATATTAGCATGTATTTCTAACATAAGTGACAAGATAACAATTTGCAACCATAAATGTTTGTATCATATTATTCTCACAACATAAGATGGAGATCAAAGTTCCAGCCTATATGTTGGTATAAGTGTTGTTTCTTATGAGAAAGAAAAATGTATGATGCTGGTGATCAAAGTGATAGTATCCATATCTTTCATGATATAAAATACCAATGAAGATAGAAAGAGGCCAAAAGTTATTGAAACACCAATATGGAACCAAGAAATCAAAAAGAGAACAACTTCTATTGAAAGAAATTAAGCACCTAGAACTAATTTGCAAATTGCTCAAAGTGATTTTCGAGGAAACCTGCGATTTGATCATTTCAATGACCTCCAATTTGATCTGTTCAAATCTATAAGCTTTTTCTTGCTTTGCCGAGATTCCCATTAAAATCATCTCTTTTAAGTTCCTCTGAACCCAAACAATTGATTGAGGCAGGGGCAAAAAGAAGGTTAGTATGCAAGTAAATAATTAAAACATAATGAACCTAGTTATGAACATGCAACCATCTTAATTATTAGATAGAGAGAGATTTTTTTATGCTCATAATAGGTTTTACTGTCCAGATTTTGATGCACTGGGCTCCTGTTCACTAATTCCAAATCTGTGTGACTAAGCTCATACCTTCAATGTTCTCAATTGCACCGAATGTCCAAGAATATTCATAAGCTTGTTAATTAACTCCTTGGATATTTTCCCTTGGCTTGAGTGCTGAAATTACCATAGAATATGGTTTAGAAACTAATCATAACTTTTAGCTAGAAGTGAAACCCTTCCTCGTCAAAGGAGCTAAAGAATAGTTGAACGGATGATATATTTTATTCTTACTGCTAGTCTAGCAACTTTAGCAAGCTTCTGCTTCACTTCACAAGGCAACCTTCTTTTGATAGTGGTAGATGAAGCATCAATATCCTGAACTTCCATAGTTGATAGTCTTGCTGTTACAATTATTGAGTAGACAGTAGCAAGTTATAGATAACACATCTTAAACTTCTTTGTAAGCAAGAAATTGAACATACAAAAGTAACCACACAACTCACATTCTGCAACAACTTTCTCCAACTCTCTCATTGCCCTTTCAAGCATTATTCCTTTTGTCCTCAAATTAGAAACATCTTTTGACTGCAAAGAGAGACTTTTCTGGCAATTTTGAATATAAGATCACCTTAATTAGTCTAAGCATATGCAAATCATTATACAACTATGAAACAACAAAGATGAAAAACACAATTGCCAGGACAAGAAGTAAAATGTATCAACCTTTATAATTAGAAAGAAGTTAACATTCAGAAGTTAGTTTATCAGCATTCTTTCTCAGCTCAATTATTAAAAAATTATAGCAGTAACAATTTTGGCCCCTGAAAGGCAACAACGTCCTACCCCATCATGTATAAAAGCCAATTAGTATTGCTCAACAATTTTTTGAACTTGGAAGTCTTCTATCCATGGGTTCTACCAATATTTGAGACAATTTAAACCAAAACACTATTAGTTAGGTTATTGCAAAAGTTCATGCATGCTAACATTTGGCTCCTTAATTAAAGAGCTACTGCTTAGATGTCCTATTCTTGTTTACATAAAAAATTAAAAGAATAGAAGAAACATGGAACCATTCAGCAAACAAGAACTTGGTACATATAAATTGTTACCTTGTCCAACTTTAAAAGCTTATCATTTCCACCATCAATGGTTTGAAGAAAGAAGACAGCTATCAATTGTGTATGAGTAATTTTCCAGTCACTATTACTTTCTAAGTTCTTTTTTCATAAGCCATGTTATGTAATCACATGTACTTTAGCCAGACATTAGAAAAATCCCATGTCATGTATGTTTCTAATCTGATAGAAAAACACAGGAGGTTTGAATCTATCATCAGATATAACTTTAAAATCAAAAGAAACAACAATAAATTATCTACATTTCTAAGCATGTAAGTTAATCTGCTCACATCCTACTCGAGCTTGACTTGCTAAGTGCTCATAGATCAATTTAATTGCTATCAAGTCCAAGTAAGTTTCAGCTTGCTAAGATGACTTTTACTAATTTTTTTGTACTCGATCTATAATATTACATATAGAAATATTATTCCAAAACTTGAAAGTTGTGATTAACCTGATATAGCTAAATTTTCAGTTAATATACATCTAGTTAAGAGTTGAGCATCAGCACTAAGACAATGCGAAAGCCATCAACTATTACAGACTATGGTAGGATATAGATACATGAATCTATGGAATGAGAATAAGGATTCCAACCATGAAAATAGGAATCAATTATATCAAAAACTGTTGAGAATCTTTGATTATTTGATAGCATTGAATGGCATATCTTTAGATATTACAGCTGATTTTTAGAGACACTAATTAGATATATTCTTTCCTTAATTGATTCAATGCTTCATGTATATATAGTTGTACATATTTCTAAAAAGTACATACTTTTTAGAGAGTTTTTCCTCAATGCATTAGAGTATTTATCTCTAATTTCATCATGGTATCAGTTTTTTTTATTAGATTTTTGTGATTTTTTTTCTGATTTTTAAATTTGTTCCAAAAATCTTATAAGACACAAAATTGGTACTTTCCACCCTAGCCTTACTTTTTTCTCACCGCCCCTACCATTGGAGTAAGAATACACTCGCCGGTGAAACCCCAAACTCAGGTGACCAAAAGACCCGCGCATGGGATTCATGTGTCGTCGCAAGCTTCTGCAACTTCATTTCAAACGCCGCGTGTGAACTTCACCTGCTACTGCCGTGTTTTTTCGGACACCGTTGCTATGCTCTCTGCTCCCTTCTGGTCATTCTCCTCTAAGCAGTGTGTTTTTTGGCTAAGTTTTTCTTGGGATCTCTTTTGAGTTCTTTTTGGGTGTTTTTTCCCCTTAATTTTCCAAGCATTTTTTTTTTTAGGTATCAGTTGTTTTTCTAATCTTATGTCTAAGGACGAGAAGCTCGTGATTCCAACTGATAATCTTTCGTTGCAAATTAGTCCTATGAAGCTTGATGGACATAATTACCTTACTCGGTCAAGGTCCTCCTTGTTGTTTATCAAGGCTCGTGGCCTGCAGGGATATCACTGGTACAACGTCGGAATCTAAACTCAATAATTCAACATTTAGTCAGTGGGATTCAACAAACTCTCTTGTTATGGCATGGCTTATCAACTCTATGCAACCCAATATTTCCAAAACTTATTTGCTACCTGACATTGCAAAAGAATTTTGAATTTTGCAATTTTGAATTCTCCTACTCTCACCTGCACTCATGTTGAGAATGATGTGCAAATTTTTGAGATTTGTAATAAGGTCCATGGTACAAAACAGGGGAGCTAATGACTTCTCAATATTTTGTTAAATTAAGTGCGTTGTGGCAAGAACTTGATTATTACCAAGATTTTCAGGCGTCTTGTACCAATAATGCCGAAAAATTTCAGAAGATGGTGGGAAATGAGCGCGATTTTTATTTCTTGGCTGGGTTGAATACTAAGTATGATTAGATCCAAGTTCGAGTTCTTGGCAAAACTCCATTTCCTTCTCTCCATGAGGCATACTCCTATGAACAACAGGAGGAGAGTCATCGTGTTGTTATGCTCTATAATCCATCTTCTGAGAAAGTTGGTCTCATTGCTAACCAGGATGGTCCATCGAGTGGTAAGTCTAACAAGGATCACTTGACGTGTGATTACTGTAGTAAGCCTCGGCACACTAAAGATCAATGCTGAAAGTTGTATGGTTGCCCCACTCAAGGCCGTGGTGGAAAACAAAGGAATAATACTTGACTTCAGACACATTTGTCAGAATCTGTGACAACAGAGGACAAGTCCACTTCTACTGGGAGTTTTACCTCGGACGAGATTCAACATCTCCGATGCCTCTTGTCTCAATTGGACTCTACCTCGATTGCCAAGTCTAATCATTCGAAACCAAGTACTGTTTTAAATACTCCATTTACTTGTAAATCTTGGATTATTGATTCTAGTACGAATAGACATATGAAAGGGTCAAACAAAAGCTTGTTAAACTATACTACTTGTCTATATAAAGATAGTGTGCGAATAGTCGATGTATCCCTTACCTCCATTTCTAGAACAGGTTCTATTGTTTGCACTCCTAATCTCACTTTATCCTCTGTCCTCCATGTTCCTAAATTTTCGTGTTAACCTCTTATCTGTTAGTACTATCACTAAAGTCTTAAATTGTAAACTTAAAAATTCTTTCCTAATTACCGTGTCTTTCAGGACCTCCAAACAGGGAAGACGATTGGCAATGGTAGATTGTGTAATGGCTTATATCTTCTAGATCGATCGCCCAATATGTCTCAGGCCTTAGTTGGAGACAATAAAGATGTCAGCCGGGAGATAATTCAGTGACATAGGCGGTTAAGACATCCATCATTTATTGTTCTTGCCAAGATGTTTCCTACTTTGTTTTCAAGAACTCAATTAGACTTTTTAATTTGTGATGCCTGTAAGTTTGCTAAGCATACAACAAACAGTTATCCTTTACGTAATAATAGAAGTACTGTTTCTTTTAAGATTATTTATTCGGATATTTGATGCCCTACTCGCCTTCTTTATCTGGTAATCGTTGGTTTGTTACATTTATTGACTGTTGCACTCAGATGACATTGGCATTTTTATTGAACTCCAAAAGTGATGTTTTCTCGTATTTTCGTTCTTTTTATAAATTAATTACTACTCAGTTTAATGCTAAAGTTAAAATTTTGCAAACTAATAATGGAATCGAGTATAACTTTAATGATTATTTAGAATCATATGAGATTTTGCATTAGACCAGTTGTCCAGATACAAGTGCTCAAAATGATGTTGTCGAAAGAAAAAATCGACATATTTTGGAGGTTGCTAGATCACTTATGTTCACTATTAACCTCCCAAAGCTTACTGGGGGGATGCGATTTTGGTTGCTACTTATCTCATTAATATGATACCTATTCGAGTCCTTGATTTTAAAAGTCCTATTGAAACCTTACAAGGCAAGACAGATTATCCAGTTTCACCGAGGGTCTTTGGTTGTGTTTGCTTCATTCATCTTCGACATGGGAGCAAACTAAACCCTCGAGCAATCAAATTTGTTTTCATTGGATACTCTCCCACACAAAAAGGTTACAAATGTTATCATCCGACATCTAGAAAATATTATGTAAGTATGGATGTAACATTTCATGAGGATAAACCTTACTTTTCTTCATCACAACCATCTTTTCAGAGGGAGGTTATTGAAAATGAAAGATACACCCTACCCTTCTGAGGGAGAATTTAGTTTCAGCAGACTTTGGTTCAAGAGAAGACTAGTGGAGGATTGTTGGATAGACTTGATTACAGAACATACACTAGAAAAAGCAAGAAAAAAGATGCCATCTTACAATCTACTTTATGCCCTGACTTTTCACTATCAGGTGAGTAGACTGAAAAAGAAAGGAAGAAGGCGTCATCACATGAAAGTTCCTCCAAGATTCGAGGATAAGAACACTAAAGGGAAGGTATGTAGACTGAAAAAGACGCAATCTCCCAAAGCCTGGTTTGATAGATTTAATAAGGCTATGGTGTCATTTGGCTATCGATAAAGTAATGCTGATCATACCCTCTTTATAAAACATCACAAGGGTAAGATTACTCTTCTTATAGTTTATATTGGTGACATGATTATGACAAGATATGACAGAGAAGAAATTGCTCGGCTTAAGAAACAATTGGCTTAGGAATTCGAAATCAAAGACTTGGGAAAGTTACAATATTTCCTCGAAATAGAAGTGGCTAGATCGAAAGAAGGAATCTTTATTTCCTAAAGAAAGTATGTCTTAGATCTTCTAAAAAAGACTGGCATGTTAAGTTGCAAACCAACAAAATCACCTATTGAAAGTAATCACAGGTTACAAGCAGGAATTGGTGAAATGATGGATAAAAGAAGATATCAAAGAATCACCAGACGATTGATTTATCTCGCTCATACTCGACCTGATATAGCCTATGCGGTTAGTTTGGTAAGCCAATTTATACATGATCCTCGCGAAGCCCATATGCAGGCAGTATTGCGAGTTTTGTGCTATTTGAAGTCTGCACTGGGCAAAGATACTCTTCTCCAAAAATAGTCATCTCAAGATAGAAATATTTACAAATGCAGATTAGGCTGGCTCACTTGATGACAAAAGGACTATAATAGGTTATTGTACACTTGTGGGATAGAACTTAATCACTTGTAAGAGCAAGAAACAAAGTGTTGTGGCTCAATCAAGTGCAAAGGCTGAATGTAGAGGCATGACTAAAGGTGTTTGTGAGCTTTTATGGCTGGAAAAGGTATTGGAAGAGCTAAATTTGTTGAGCGAAAATGGATCAACCTTGTACCATGACAATAAAGAGGCCACAGCATAGATCAAAATCCAGTGCAATGCGATAAAACCAAGCACATCGAAATAGATCGTCATTTTATCAAGAAAAAAGTAGTCAGCAGTGCCTTAAGTCAATCTTATCTAGCATCCGAAAAATAGTTGGTTGATGTTTTTACTAAAGGGATCAACTGTAAGACTTATTATAATCTTCTTTACAAGTTGAGCATGCAAGATATCTATGCACCAACTTGAGGGGGAATGTGATTATTTGATAACATTGAATAGCATATCTTTAGATATTACACCTGATTTTTAGATATACTAATTAGAGATATTCTTTCCTTAATTGATTAAATGTTTAATGTCTATATAAATGTACATATTTCTAAGAAATACATACTTTTGAGAGAATTTTTCCTTAATACATTAGAGTATTTATCTCTAATTTCATCAAAAAAAAAAAGGCATTTCATTCACGAATATCCTAAACAATGAATTTACACATGACCATTAAAAGTGACAATTCACAAAATAAGATCAACTCCTAAATATTCTTGATGAAATTTGGAGATATAGTTGCTTACCTCTGACTGCACTGGATAAACAGGAAGATTAAGATCTGGCAGTTCACCACATGTTCCCTCCCTCTGCTCTACCTTAGTGGAAATTCCTTCCACGTCATTTTCAATCATCAATTTTCTGACTGGAGACTCAAGTTTTTTACAAGGCTTTTTTTCCACATACTTCTGATTTGTAGCTAGAGAGTCTGTATTATTCTCTAAATTGTTGGAGTGGACGGTTACTCTCCTATACTTATCAACATCCTCTGAATTTGATGGAGATATAGAAGCATCTTTATTTGAGACTCCTATGCATGAAGAATGCTCAAACTTAGTTCCAATATTAGTAGTAGTTCTAATAGAGCTTATAAAAGTACTAAACAGATCAAACAATTTTTTATCATGTTCACTATTAGCATCTAAGTTCTGCAAGAGAGCAAAAGATTGTTCTTTAGGCACTGCATTTTTTGCAACAAAATTTAGCCTCCCCTATTCTACTTTTGCATGCTTACTAGGTTCGTGATCACCATCTTTCTCTCCTTGAGCTTCAGCCATATTTTTACTTCGTTTTCTCGATGGTTGAGCCACTGACAAAACTGTTTCATTTCTGGACCAAATCAATATACAATTAAAAAAGTCAAATCAACAATAAAATTAATAAATTATTTTCTCAAACAAAAAGTATGGCATGAATAACTATTAAAATAAACAAACAAAAACAAGTATGCATCACAAAGCTGTAATTATATGACGATATAATAGCTCATATTGAAAAACATGGTTTATGTGGAAATCAAGGGATGTAGTAAAATTATTTAGGAGTAATTATGTTAATCAATGATTGGTATAAATACATTACTACTAATTTATTAACTAGTGGTTGGTAGAGATAATTTAGGACGAGTTCTTGCATTTTTGTAATAACGCCCTTCACTAGGGCCTAATATCATGCTTTGTATAGTTTCCTATTTTTAGGCTATTGTAATTAACAAAAATAAGGAAAAGAAAAAAGCTTTATTCTCTCAAAAATGCTCTTTCATTCCCTTTCTCAACACACTTTTTACTCCTACTATTCCTTGTTCTCAACATGGTATCAAAGTCAGTTCTAAACCATTCCTTTAAAAAAATAGAAGAAGAGAAACTAAACCTCACAAACCAGACATGGCAAGCTATGACATTAAAGCCTAAGCACTTAGGCATAGCCAAAGTGATCAAAATTGCTTCACAGCCTCCCGGGCGAGGCTATTTCAAAGAGTTGATTGCTTTAATGCGCTTAACTTTAGATGAAAAAAAAAACCAGCTTTGACCTCTTGAATCTTCATTTTTTTTCTTTTTAAAGTCAAAACACAATAAATATGATTATTTTACTAATTTATATCTCAAAACATTTTAAAAAATTCTAACATAACCTTCAATCTCTCTTTTAACATATGTAGCTCGGATTGAAGTACGGGTGTCGGACAGGTACGTATCTAGACGTTTGACTCGTAAATTGATTTGAACTCAACTTGAGGTTACGCAACAAAAGGATCTGAGAGGTGAGTGCAGGGCTCATATATACTTGAATATATAATATAGATGATTACAATTATTGGTTTGAATATATATGGGACAATAAATACATTATACTAATTTTAGTTTTCACAAAAATATTTCTTTATTACATTTCTTTTTAATTATCATCAATTATAAATAATTTTGAAAAAGAATATAATATAAAATATTTCAATTGGATTAAATATTTTGGGCCTTCAAACCCAAGTCACCTCATATTTCTTTTTTAAAGTTTTACATTTTTTCCTGTAGTTACTTCTTATACATTTTTTTTTTTTTACTTTCAACACTTCTTCCATCTTATAGTTGAATTCTCAAAAAGACAAACTTAAAAATCAACTTGTGTAGCTTCATTATCTAATACCAACAAGGATGGTGTAGTCATGTTGTGGCATTACCAATTAGGTTATCCAAATATGCTCAAAAAAACTATACAAATCAACCATATCAACCATCTTATCCTTCCTCAATTATCATAGTTATATTTAAAGACCATCTCGAATCAACAATATTTCTATGTTCAAGTTTCAAGGCCTATAGTTCAAAGACCATGATCATTGCACGAATAGGTCCCATGAAGGCCTATTAGTTAGATGAGGCTTATTTGACCCATAAGAATTGACTCCATTCAAAGAACTGATAAAGAAACTTGTCTATTTAAACCCTGAGTGACCCAATGAAACAGATATGAAAAATTAAACTACCTCGGTAAATAGGGAAACTAATCTTAAAAGATTGAGAAGAATAATATTTGATAAAATTAGACGTGATTTGATTATATAATCTTGTAAATCCATTAATTGTAGGAATAGACTTCATTTCGTTCTTAGATGTAAATTTAACTAGACCGTTAGATTTGAGGGAGCTCTACTATAAATAAAGAGCCTCCCGTTCAGTTGTAATTCATCCATTGTATTCCAATCTTTAGTAGTCAATACTAAATTGAGAGCATTTTCTTAAACACCTTTCCTACATTGTTTTTATGTGGCTATTCTGTTCTTTAAGCATTTTTTTAGCTTGAGTTGTTGCCGCTATATAAATTGATGTCTTGGAGGAATTCTACGAGAATCCTCACTTTGTGGGAGTTAGATTGAGTTAAGCGTGTTTGAAGCAAAAGAATCGTCTAAAGCCGCACGGATTACGAGACAAAAAGTCTAACCCCGTGGCAATTGGTATCCGAGCTAAAGTTGCGAAAACACCATTAAAGATGTCGAAAAAAGTTGCTGATCAGAGTGAGCCAAGGAAGACCCGTTGGGGCACAAAAAAACCAATCCTATTGAAAGACATGCTGTCGGCTGTAGAAGAACAAGTGATCAATCTTGAAGAGTCAATAGGGGACGTGAGGAAGACACTCGATATGGTCGAGGGACACACAAACGACTTGAAGAAGTAGCTCAAGAGCTTTGTGATGATTTCTCTCAATTTCAATGTGGAAAAGGTGCAAGAGTTGCTCAATTCCATTAGGAATGAGCGGACAAAGAGGAGCCGTAAAATGATTTCTCCCAATTTCAATGTGGAAAAGGTCTACGCGACAAGTCATGATTGGCTAAATTTATTTTTTCTAATGGGACTAACAATTGAGGTAAAATGGGTAACGGTTTAATAGTTTAGGTACCAGTTCTAACAAAAAAAAAAAGTTTAGGTACCAATTTGAGAAAACTAGTATAGTTTAAGTACCATTTTGTTGTTTAAGCCATTAAAAAATAAAGATAAAATATTACTCCTAGAAACAAAAAGTTTTAATTGGCTAAAGAAAATAAAAACATTGGCTTCTTAATTATGGCAGAGGAAACAATAATTACTCATTTTCTCTTTTAAAGCTTTTGGACTAATTAATAAAGAATCTTTCAAAATTGGCATATTGATTATCAACCATGCTTTATATTAGAAAATCAAAGAAAGAATATCATTTTCTTGGAGCATCCCAACAATGTAAATATGAAAAGTAAATAAAGAAGAATGACTTAGATAAGGAAAAAAACTCACTTGCATTCCAATTTATCAAACTTTACAAGTAATCCATTTTGTTTACTTGTTGACTTGTCATCTCGACAACATTCATCCTGCGTAACAATGGACAAATGAACATTTTTAGCGATCATTAAATAAATGAAACACGCAAGAATGCAATGATTTAGTACTATTGCTAAGATATTAACCAAGCTATACTTGCAAAATTACAAACAAGAAACAAAACCCAATTGAATCATGACAAAATGTTTGACCTACATTTAGCAAGATGTGCCGATATTTTTGGTACAAAGGCAAGTACCAAATCCAACTTCCGTAAAAATTATTATAAAATAATGGATTGAAGCCGTTTCATTGAAAACAACTCTCGTAAAATGATTTCTAAAAAATAAATTTATTTTTTGGAAAAGGTATTATTTTTTAAATTTTAGATGATTCTGTGTAAAATATTTTTCATTATTTGGCAAAATTTTCTAAGAACTTTTTCTAAAAGTCGTTATTTAATGAAACAAACACAACATAAATATATTTATTACAAAATATTATAGTAGCATTTCCTTTTGACAATCAAAATTTATTTTATAATAAGATAATATTTTATAACAATTAATATCTTATATAAACTTAATAGTAAACAATGCCTAATTAAGTTTTAATTTAAATTACATATACTGGAGTAGATAATGACACATCAGAGTTGGAAGAGATAAATGAAACTAAGCATGATTTAAACAAACACTCATTTTTATGTAATTAAAATATTCATATTTTAAACTATAAAACATTTGTAAGTTATAATATATTTATTATTAATATATTAATATAAATATTCTTAAATAATATATTGATAATATTATTTAAAATTTAAAATGATTACTGTTAAAATTTATTATTAAAATAAAAATCTAATATTAAATTTAATAAATTATATTAACAATTTATTATATAGATGAATATTTGGCATATTGGCGATGCATTTTTTTATTCCACAAGAAGCCTTAAAAAACTGACATGTGTCTTTTTTTTAAATATTTATTTTAAATATTTTACTATACCCCTAAAAGACATTTGTCAACCCCCTGACCTTACTTGTAGAGTCTAAAAACTTCACTTGCAGTACCAAATAATTTCACTTATATTATTGAATATAAATGATTAAATATATATGTCTAATAATATTGAATATTGAATATTAATATTATAATATTTTTTAAAATTAAAATTAAAATTTTATTATTAATATAATAATTTTAAACTTGATTTAAGTTAATTTTCATATAAAAATAAAATTACTAATAAACTAGCTCTTTTTCGAAAAATGACTTACGCTTTAAAAAAAGGTAAAGTCAATTTTAAAAAGAAAAAAACTTATTTTCTATTGGCCTCTAAGTCATTTTTCGTTGATCAAACTGCTTTCAATCAAACAAACGCAGGACAACATAGAAAACATTTTCCGTTAAGTCATTTTCTATGACACAAACACATCCTTAAAGTCAAAGATTCACAGCAACCTTTGAGACTAAATCTTTTGGCAATCTAAAGCATTTGATAAGGTATCAAACTTCAATTCCAGCTTGGTTAGTCACTTATGGAAAAACTACATCCCAAATCATCAGTACTTGACCAATCTAGTTAAACTAGTCTTAGATAACCAAAGAAATAAAGGACGAGAGTTTGAATTTTAAAATGGGGTCTAAGAAATATATGCAATAGAGAACAAGTTGTAGCAATTAAGTGATCTACATAGGAAGATGTGGTTATCAAATCATTTGTCCAATGTCTTAAGATCACGAAACAAGTTAGAGGGGTATTGCCTCTTACTCTTTCTTTTTTATGTCCAAGGACACAAAAGCAAGTATTAATTAGAAATTATTGCTCATAATATAAAGCGGTCTTAAATAAGATTAAGGAAAAAGGATCATGCCCAGATTCACGCTTACCACATTGAATAGTTATAACTGGCTAACCTAGCTTTACCCTACATGGCATCCTAAACTTTACAAACATCAAGTGAACCACTAGTGGCTAAATTGTAACAAGAAAGCACTCAGTATTTTGCTCAAATTTTAACATTTAAGTGGGTTCATTGGCAGCAATTTTAAAATGAAACAGGATCTTCAACTAAAATACTACCTCATTACCCATCCAAAAACCATAGAATCACAAATAGATTTGTATAGTATAACTGTTTCTATTTGAAAAAATGTAGTTGGAGAAATCATCATAAAACCCTATAGAACCACAAAGGCCCACTCAGGAATGCAAATGCCTTTTACAGCTAAGCCAGGCAGAGAGAACATTTTAGATCATGAAGCGGATTGTAATAGTGTTATCTGCCAAAATTATTTTGGGTAAAGGAAACCTAAGCAATTATTCTGTTTTAGTTCAAAACAATAAACACTACAAATACAAGATTAATCTGACTTATGTTTAAAAAGATACCATAGGTAATATTTTCATGGACGACCCACAACAAGAAACCAACTAATTAAATCTATGAACCTATTAGGTATAAAGAATTAGCATTTAGCCACTAAAGCTGGACAATTAGGGGAATTTACATCCTTTTAGTTTCGACAACAAAGAAGCCAATGGTTGCAAGGAATCCTAACACAATTAGTATTAATCAGATTCCATACTGAAATATAGGTAGTCGCATTGCTGCTTCCTTTTTTGTTGACTGTCAAGCAATAAGGAGTTTGGTTAAGTCAAAAATTAATTGGATTCAAAGCAGTTTTAATTTCAAAGAACCATAAATTTACCTATAACACTTTGCTCCAAAGCCAACCCATATAATTAAATTTACCATAAGAATTAATAATCACATTCCATTCCTGCAAAGTTAATTTCAATAAAATCCAAAATCCAATCCTAAAAAATAAAGATATAGAAGTAAAAACAAGCAATTTAGCAAGATAGGCTTGGACCGCAAACTCTCACCAGAGAATCCTCAGTGTTTGGGGCAGTCAAATGAGGAGACGTGTCCTGGGCATCTTTGATAAGCCTCTTCCAAGAAACTATCGTGGTTTCACCAGGCCTGAGTTCAATGGTGAATCTTTGGCGGCTAGCAAATAACCAAGATGTTGAACCCGCTGAAACCCTCGTAGAGATTTCTCCACCAATACCAGTGCTTTTATCACCTTCCTCCATGGGATCAGCACTTTGAAGATTCTCGATTTCTATAGCATTTGGGTTGAATTTACCGCCATCGATAATCAAAAGAATAACTGTGATCTTTCTCGGGAAAGGGAAGGTTTAAGCTGTTTAAGTCGTGTTATTCAAACAAATCCATTGAATTTGATTTGAATATGCATTCATCTGGTCAAATGTTTGCCCTTATTACAAGCGGCTTGCCGATTGGGGAAACTAAGGGCTAAACTAGTGTCGGGTAAAGTGCAAGCTCCAACCTGGTTCCAAATTTGAAATACTTTAAATACAAAAATTGAGTTTGAATAATAAAAAAAGAGTTATCCATATTTTTAAGTTCGCAATTTTTTATTTTTATATATTATATAATTTATAAATATATATTAATATTATATATTATTATAATATAAATATTTAAAAAATTGACATAATTACATATAAATTTTTAACAAATATTAAGTTATTAAATATTAAATTAAAATAATAGAAATAGATTTTTTTTAAAATAATATATGCGGGCTTATAATAAATATAAGTTAGCCATTTGTAAATATAAACGGGTTCAAAAAAAAAATTAGACTTATGTTTTAGGTAGAGTATAACTTAGGTAAGTACAAAATGTATTAATATCATACTTGTAAGGCCCAAATTCTGCCCGGGCCCAACAACCAAAAAATCAAAATTAAAAACAAATAAATAAAACCATCACAGTCCATTAAATGTTCAAAATTCAATTACATGACCCAAATTTAAAGCCTAAAACCTAATACAACCCAATAGCCCAAAATCCTAAATGATTTAACCTAATACCCTAAACGGCCCAAAGGTTAAGCCCGATTTTGGCAAACCCTAGGGCAGAGGGGTCCTCGCGCCGCAACCAGCAACCCCAGCAGCTCCAGGCCTCCGTACGCCCCAGCCTCCTGGCGCCACGCCCACGCCCCGCGCCAGCACAGCTTCCGTACGACCAGCACCCAGCCCTCGTACACACGCCCTGTACCTGCAAAAACATACAAACGTACAGCAAATACAAACAAACAACAGCAAAATAGCAAAGGGAAAGGAATGAAATTTGTATTTCGATTTTTATTTTTCTTTTCGGTTTTCTCTCTTTTCTTGTCGGCTATAAAGCCTTTGTTTCAATTGTAAAGAGGGGTTCCCCTTTTTTTTTTACGAACGCCTACACGTTTTTACGAAAGAGATACCAGCAATACAAAAAGAAAACAACATCGGAAGGTGATTTTCCGATCTAAATCTCTGGGCTTTCTTTCTTTGCGATTATTCTCTTGTTTTTTTTTATTTTATTTTACTTTGAAAGCAAATGAAGTAGAGAGAAAAAGACTTACCAGCAGTTCGAGTGGCTTCGGATTGGTGCAACGGTGGAGGCGTTGAGCGCCGATGAACACTGTAATCGGCCATGACCGCTCCCCTCTCTCCCTCTTCTCCCTTTCGTCTGCCCATTTTTTAGTCTGTTAAGGCATTTAGGTATTAGGTTTTAGGTTTTTCTTTCTTTTTTATTAATTGACAACGAAACGGTGCCGTTTGGAGGGGGGATCCGCGCGTCGGCCCGATCCAAGACCCGGATCCGCGCTTCTTTGCCTCAAATGGAGATTTTGCGAAATAGGCCCCTCCCTTTCGTGCTGCGTGCAAATCAGCTCAAATTCCACAATTCTTTTTCTTTTAAATTTTCCCCCTAATTTGCGCGTGTTCGCAACGTGGTCCGGGCTTCAACACTGGGTCTTAGGGTCTGGACTATTTCCATGTTCAGTCCCTAGGAATTCGCGCATGTTACACGCCGGTCCCTTTTGTATTTTGTTAGTTGATTTTGTTTATACTTTGTCCCTATCACTTTAATTCTCTTTTAATTAAGTCCCTCCTCTTTATTTATTCATTTTATGGCTCATTATCAATCCTTTTTTGACGCATTCAATTGTTTTTAACCTTGTTTACTTACTGTTCTTTATATATTTTAATGATTTGATTTCATTTTTCTTTAATCCCTTTTATAATGTTTTTTACGTCCGCTACTGTATATACATACACTTTATATTAAAGTTATTTTTTATTTCATTTATATATGTATTAACCCCATGTATTTTAATGTATATTTTGCTATGACAATATGTTTTTATATATATGCTCCATGTAAATTATTTTTATACTTAATATACATTATTAAACCTACGTATTATCGTTTTTTCTATATGAATTTACATGTATTCACTTTTAAATTTATGTATATATATATACACTTGTTGCTTTAGTAGATTTTTTATTTTAAAATACCTTTTCTTCGTGATTTACCAAATATATATGAAATAATTTTAGAAACCCTTTCAATTAAAATTATTATTATATTTTCTAATTTTTTTTATATTACATTGCTTTTGTATTTTATATAACCTATCATTTAAATGTTCTAATATAGGGGCGTACATTTATAAACTATTTTTGAAAATTTTTATATATCTTATTGTTAATCTCATGTTCTTTTTATAATAAACCTGCATGTATATATGTTTTATAAATCTATTTTGTGCATCTTTATCATTCTTTTGCATCATATTTTATCTAAATTATCATATATATTGTCAACTTTTAAATAAATTCATGTTTAAAACATTTTACATGCAATTTGATTCAAATTTTCATTCTATAATATATGTTCAAAAAAAATCATATAGCTATCTATGGCTTTCATGAAAATTTGTCAACATAAATATAGGTCCATTTATTCGTTATTATTTTAGAATCATTTTATAGCGCATTGGTTTCTAATTGCTATATTATTTTTATATCTTGTATTGGTTATTCTATATCATGTGTTGTATATTATTGTGGCATGTTATAGTATGTATTGTTTTGCTTGAATGGTTGTTATATTATCATCTTTGTCCTGGTATGATTATTATTCTCCACACATTATTGCCATCGGATTACGCTTTTAGGTTAGCTATTTTTTAATTATTAGTTTGTTAGTTGATCGTATCTCACATATGTCAATTATCCCATCTCATCGCTTTCATTTGATTTTCGAAATGTGGCTTTATAAAATCTAAATTTTACGATTAATGTCATCTCATTTCAAATCGAATTAATATGTTTTAAGTATTCATCCAAAAATTCTTCAAAACGAAGGCGAAATTTGATGTTCGGCGATTCGCGGAATCGTGCCCTAACGTGTTGGGTTGCAATTTCGTATTTGCTCAAAATAATCGAATTTCCCTTCGAAATTTCATTCATATTTTTTAAAATTCCTTAAATGAAGATGAGATTTGATGTTTGGCAATTCGTGGAATTGTGTCCTAACGTGTTGGGTTGCAATTTCGCATTTGTTCAAAATAATCGAATATCATTTTAAAATTTTGCTCGTGTCTTTTAAAATCTCTAAAACGAAGGCGATATGTAATATTTGGCAATTCGCGGGATCATGCCCTAACGTGTTGGGTAGCAATTTCCCGATTGTTTAAAATAATCAAATATCCCTTCAAAATTTCACTCGGCTCTTCTAAAAATCCTTTAAAACGAAAGCAATATTCGGCGTTTGACAATTCGAGAATCATGCCCTATCGTGCTGGGTTGTGATTTCTCATTTGTTCAAAACGATCGAATATTCTTTTGTAGTCTCACTCATGTTTTAAAAAAATATAAATACTTAAAAACGAAGACGATATTTGATATTTGGCGTTTTGAGAATCGAGCCCTATCGTGTTGGGTTGTGCTTTTCCATTTCTCCAAAATAATCGAGCATTTCTTCGGTATTTCACTTATATTCTCTAAGGTGAGGCAATGTTCGATGTTTGGAAATTCGAGGGATCATGCCCTACTGTGCTGGGTTTCAGTTTTTCGTTGGACCAAATAGTTGAGCATCCTCTTGTTAATTTCAAATTATAAATTTTCGGACGTCGAAACAAAAAGATTTTTGACAATCAACTCGGGTTATTCAACTTTTATTAAAAAGAGCCAGATTTCGAAAAACATTTTTTAGACATAAGGACAATATTTAATTGATTTGGTACCAATTTTGGGCGTAGTGAGGGTGCTAATTCTTCCTCATGCGTAACCGATTCCCGATCCCATTTTTCTAAAATTTTCGTAGACCAGAGTCATTGTTTTAGTAAATCGCAAATCTTTTATTAAAATGACCAAATTTTTAGGTGGTCCGATCACACCCAAAACAAAAAGATCAATGGCGACTCACTTATTTCTGCTTTTTTAAAAGTCGATTCCCCTATTTTTCATTAAATTTAAAATTGTAAATTTCGAAAGAAGGATGGTTTCGACAATACTTAAATATCATAACCAATATCTTATTTTGGAAAAAAAATTTAAAACTTTTGTTTTTTCCTAAATTCTGCTACGTTTTCCAAACTCGTTTTTCCAACAGTATTATGATAAAGATTCAAGCCTATGTTGTATTGGGTCCAATTATATGTATTTTCTAGATTTTTAACCCAACACTTTATAATTGAATCTAACTCAGTACATACTTTTCTATTTTCTCAAAATAGACATTATTTATTAATTTAAATAATTAATTTTCTTAATTAAATAATTTTCTTAACCCAATTCTAATTTCATTAAAATCATTACAACTTTACCATAAAGGAATCTATGAGAAAATATATTTAATATTTCTACATTTAAAGAATTCATAATAACCAATTAATTTAATTACATTTTCAAATTTTAATTATTTAATTAAATAGCAATTCGAAAAATCATAAATTATTTTTTCAGGTCATTTTCATTTAATAATAAAATCACATTCATTTCTGAATTTTTCCATTCCTATCCATTTTTGGTCATTTGATTTAACATGCAATTCATTTTCAATTTTAACGAGTTAACGGCGGGACCGATTGGATATAAGTAATTAGGACTCAATGATTTATAATTAAATTTAAGCTTTTCGCTTATTAATTATAACTCATTTAGTCACGAAGGTCATTCCACTATAGTATCATGACTAAGCTCTCTCTAATTACATACCATTACGAAAGTTACTCGATCAGTACTTGTCTAATGACTTTATCATAAGTGTGTAACCCTCATAGGATATTCTTAATCTCTTTGGGATAAATCTGCTCTCCCAATATAATCCTATTTTATCTCATGGTAACCATTACATTTTCCTTAATAAAAAATCAATTACTATCAAATAGTAATAAAGTATTTATCACAAAGACGAACAACCTATAGTCATGTTTACTTTTCATTTATCATATAATGCCAATAAGATAATAACATTTACTCATATCTCAGGCTATGAATTCCACTATTGTGAATGACGTTACATATTGCAGAAGTCGTATAGCCAACATACTAGCTTTCAGTTCCTTATCTATTTGAACTCAGGCTTTTACTTATATCAAAGTATATGAGTCACGCATACATAGTCCGTCATTCACTCAGGATTAAGGTATGTCACACCTTAAACGTCACAAGTGAATAAATCTATAAACAAATACAGGATCTATTCTACTTAGGTCCTGTCCGATGTATTGTCAGTCCAGTCAATCACATTTATGTTTCTATCTTCTGGGAGTCATCCGCTCTGATGCCCAAAATAAGACATCTCTCCAATTAGACTTGATAGACGACATATTTGTATTTAAATCGATTTGCTCATTTCAAATTAGACTAAAAACATGTTTAGGTTTGTCTACTAATATAAGTTGTCTTTCCTTATTACAATCTAACCACGTAATACCGCTTAGTATTAGTTAAACATTAGACAACCAGTGAGCTAATATTTGCTTCTATTTTGATTTACATGCAAAAATCATGTGAGGACAATAATACATATGAGGGGTGCTAACCTAGTATATTTAACTAGGGTGTGTCGCCCATCTCGGGGCTAGTTTTTCTATCCTATAAGTATTATTTGTATTTTACTAATTCAACCAAGATTATTCTATCTCTCCTTAAAAGTAGATTGCACTAGTAAGGCTAAAATAATACAACTTTGAAATATTGTTATTCTACCCAAAAATAGTGATAATTTATTTTATGAGTATAAATTATACTTTTTGGGAATAACAATTTTGTCTATTTCTATTGAGAGAAATTTATTTTCTCACTGAAATTAATAAATTGTTTTTGATTTTGTGTTTTATTTGTGATTATTCAAGCCCACACTCGAAGTGATGTAGTTCAAGAATAGTGGAGAAGATCGTTCGGTTGAAAGCTGAGAACATCTAGTATTTGTCTCACACAAAGCATTGGTACTTTTTGGAAAAAAAATTATTGCTATAAATATCACAAACTGACTATATCTTTCAAAATTTTAAGTTTCTGTTGTGACAGAAGTATATGAAAATAATTTATTTTGACTCATTATTGATACTTTGATATATTTGTAATATAAATTTTAAATATTTTTTAAGTAATTAATATTAATTATTTGTAAATTTTAATTTGAGTATATAAATTATATT
This sequence comes from Gossypium hirsutum, assembly GCF_007990345.1. Lineage (NCBI taxonomy): Eukaryota > Viridiplantae > Streptophyta > Magnoliopsida > Malvales > Malvaceae > Gossypium > Gossypium hirsutum. Next base: position 1,399,321 of record NC_053432.1, read on the forward strand.
TTAAATATTAAAATATAATTATTACAAATTCAAAGAAATAATGTTATATATTTGAAATAAATTTTAATATAAAAACAATTACATATTCAGTATAAATATTATATAAAAGTTAAAAGTTAAAAATTATCATTTAACTCGAAAAGCGGTAACTTTAGAGTTACCAAAAAAAAACTTTTAACTTAAAAAATTGTTTGTTTACCCTTATGGCTTTCAAAAGAATAAAACTTAACTTGAGTGAGATGAAATTTAAATAAATTGATAGTTTCATTGTTACCTAAACTTCTTTAAAATGAATTTGTAGGGAGTTCTCTTATAAACATTTTTAACATGAGATTATGATGAGCTACAGTTAATTTAATAGGTTAAATGTAAAATTATTTAATTTTTTGAAAATTGTTTTGTAATTTCTTTTTTCTTTTATGAATTACTTATTATTTTCCTCTTATATTATTCGTGTCTTGCCTTAGGGCAAGACTTTTTTTGCTTTCAAGGCCATAACTAATGTTATAATACTCTTTACTCGTTTCAACATTCGGTACGGATGAGAGATGTCATTGAAACACATACGAAGTTGAAATCTCGAAAATGTTTGAGATTTTAAATATGGAATCAATTTAAATAAATCTTATAAATAGGGTAAAAATCAATTTATGAATTTTAAATTAATCTTGAAATCATTAACTACTTGTGGGTGATTAGAGATGTCTAAGATCAAAATTTAAGTTGAAAACACGCTCAAACGTTTCTAGGCCAAGTTATAAATAAGAAAAATATCTCTAAAAATATTCTAAAATAATTTCTTCAGAGAATTTTCTTTCTACTACTTTCTCTTGAACTTAAGTTTGTGTAAAATAATTACACAAGACTCTTTTTATATAAGAAGAGTTTAGATAGTTCAACTAAAACAAACTTAATCACATTAATATTAAGTTTAATCTAATACTTATGATAAGTATTAGATTAAACTTAATATTAACATAATCACTTTAATATTAAATTAATAAAACACTATCAATATAAATAATAAATTTAATTTAATATTAAATTTATTAAAATAATATTGTTTTTAGAATAACTAATTGAAATCAAATTATCGGATAAAGTCTAAGTAGGAGTGCAATTCTCCCACTACTCAACCATCGAAGAATGTTGCTGATCATCCATCGGCCACTGGAATGCCGCCGTCACAACCGCCACCACCACCGTGGCCGACGGTGTCATCGTAGGCATGATACCCTTACGACACATTGAGCAATTCGACTGTTGCTGGTTAGGTTCAGGCCTGTGACAACCCAATCGGTTCAGGCCAGTGATGACCCAACCGGTTTGGTCCAGCCACCAGTTGGATCGTCAGTCCGATTTCACATACTGGCTTGGTTTAACCAGATTTAGGTCTTAATCTTAATTTTTGGTTCTCGATTCCAGTTTTCGATCTCAAGTCCAATTTTTAAGTTCAATTACCCATTAGGCCAATTGTCTGACTTGAAAATTAATTTCCAAAAAATATCATATTTATTTTAATTAATTTTATTAATTTAAATTTGTTTGATCAAAATTCATTCTCTCAAAAATCATTGAGATTTTCCAAAAGTAATTTTCAAGAAAATTCTTTAATCAAATTCTCTAATTGAACAATTTTCACAACCTCCCAACTTAATTTCATATCAAATAAATCGACTCAGTTAAATTATTTCCAGAGTTGTAGAATTTTTTTTATTCAAATGCAGTCTAATCGAACTTTTGTTGAGTTAGTAGAGGGACCAGCCGGACATACACAATTAGGCTCTAGTAATTGCAATTATATCCAGAAGCATCGTTCTGATAATTCAAAATTTACTTAATTATGGAGTCAGTCCATAAGAAGTACCATGATTGAAAACTTCTTATTATATACTTTTTACGAAAACAATTCATCCAACTGCTTTGTCCAATGACCTCGTCATGTGTGTGTTACCCTCATATAATATCATTGATTCCTTTAAGTTAAATACATTTACTCAATACAATCCTACTTTATCTCATTGTCACCATTGTGTCTTCTTAATGATTAATATGATCATTTTCAACAAATGACCGTGATAAATTGTTCGTTCGAGAACAAGCAACCTGTGGCCACGTTCCATATTTATCAATCCATACAATGTCGATGAAAGGGTATCGTTAAATCTTTGATCGAGTTATGGATTCCATTGTTTTTAATAAAGCCATGCCATACACAAGTCATGTACCTAACATATCAGTTGTGGGCTTGATCATCTTTAGAGCATAAGCCTCCACTTATATCTAAATGTTTGAATCAAATGTTCACTTTGATTCTTTACGGGATTACAGACTTGTTTAGTTTATCTACTAAAACAAGTTTTCTTTCTCGTAATGTAAACATTTTTACAATACCACTCATCATCAGTTTAAACTTACACAATCAATGAGCTAATATTTGCTTGTCATAATTTTGCTATGTATGCAAAACATGAAAGACAGAAACACAAAAAATATAACAGTGAAATATGAAATTAACTTTATTTATTTATTCATCGTTCAAATATGTAGAAAACAATTACATCTTTACTACAATATGGACACATTTCCTAAAAATTTTCCACTTGCCCCAGTGAAGTAAATGTGTCATGTTTCACACTCCTATATCCTTGACATGTTTCTTAAAACTTCTAGTTACAAGAGTCTTAGTAAACGGATCCACAAGGTTATCTTCAGAAGCTCCTTTCACAACATCTACTATTCCTACTGCTATTACGTCTCGTATCAAGTGATACTTCCGATCAAAGTGTTTGGTCCTCTTATGACTTTTTATTTCCTTGGTATTAGCTATTACATCACTATTATCACGATAAAGTGTTATACTTTGTTCATACTAGGAATGACTTCAAGATTGGCTAAGAACTTTCGAAGCCATATCGCTTCTTTCGTTGCCTATCCCAATCAACTGATCCGCTAAAAAACCTTACATAAATGTTAATTAATCTCACATCCACTCATTAATCTCCCTTACCAGATTAGTTCCCCATGGATTTAACACATACAATGCAATTGATGGAAAATATAAACATTAAGAACAGATAAAAAACATAGATAAGAAAAATTTTGATATAATTATAAAAGAGCGAATGGTAATCCATTGAAGAGTTGATTGATCTAAAATCTGATCCTCATAAAAAAATAGAAAACTAAAATGAAAACTACAACTGAAAAGAAATCTAGGTTACAATTGAAAGTAAAAAGTTGTCCATAAACTGTTCAGAGCAATTCTATTTAGAGGCCTGTGGTCAAGGCTGTTAAATAAGCACAGGCGTGTAGTCAACCTGTGTAAGTCGTGCTTCGATCCTACCAAATGGACACGGCCATGTGCCACGTCCGTGTGAGGAAGTTCAGGCCGTGTTGATTTCCCATGTGGGTCTATTTTCTCCATTTTTGGCCCGTTTCTCGCTCTTTTTATTCTCTTATGCTCACCTAAGTATAAAACATGAAATTAAAGAATTAGGAGCATCGAATTCACCAAATCTAATGAGAAATCATCCATAAATGTGCTAAGCATGGGATAAAAAATATGTATAAATTACTGTTTATCAATGTGCTTGAATTAGTATTAGAAAAAAGGTCTATATATATGTAATCATGTCTATATATATATATGTTTGGTCATTTGGTTGATGTTAGAATGTGAGAGCTTAGTTTGAGTTATGTATCTACTTATTTTGCTTTATTGAATGTTAAATTATTGTTAAGGTGTCTTTAAATGGCACATTGGTTAGGCACATGAATTGTAGGATTTTGATATGTATATATTTTTTTTACTTACTTAAGGACAATTTTGGTCATGGTTTTAATGTGGCTTTAGGTTTGGCTTGAGAACCAATATAGATGTAAAAATTGCCTTATTTGGAAGTAAAATTTGGTGCACAAAGCTTGAGACACTAGCTGTCACACGACCGTGCATTGTAATGATTTAGGTACACGTTTCACATGGCCTGCGACACGGCCGTGTGTCTTAAAACAGTTAGTTACACAGTCTGAGACATGGCCTGCGACACGACCGTGTGACCCAACATTGAATGCACACATGGGTGGACACACGGGCTGGGACATGGTCATGTGTTTGGATTTCAAATGTCTGCACAGTCTGGGCTATGACACACAGCCGTGTGTTCCATGTTTTCAAAAGTTTCAACTTTTTTCTAAATTTTTCGTTTTGTTTCGAATCAACCCCAAAATATTTTCAAACTATTTTTAAGGCCCCGTAAACTTGATTTAAGGTTCGTAAGTGTATGTTTGTAATAATTGCAATGTGATTTGGATATTTATGATTAAGTAATGAGAAATGTTTAAATTGACGTTGTAATATTCCATAACCCGACTTCGACGATGGAGATGGGTTAGGGGTGTTACATATAAATTATAGATTAGCTTTTATCTATTGCAAATATATATTTAACATTAGAACTTAATTTTCAAAAGTAAAACTGAAAAATGCAGAAGCTTGGTTTGTATGGGCATGATCGTTGACCTTGTATAAGTCATTTTGGTTACGTCCATTAAAAAAAAGGGAATTCTGACACTATATTTTTTTGACACATGAACCTGTCAACGAATGCCACATGGTACAACTTCTTCTTCAATGCATCTTTAGCCTCTTCACATATTTTCTCCAAGCTTTACATTTCGACTGGAAATTTGGATACAGTTGGCTGCAAAAGATGTACTCGATCTAAGAAATTTTGTTTTTTGCTTCCTGAATCGTAGGCAGAGAAATACTAACATCCTTGTCGTCGATTGAAAGCCCTAATTTTGGAGATTGTTTCATTTCTAAAATTAACATAGCAGGAACAATCAAGTCATCATTTCAATACAAAATATATCTGCGAATTCAAAATTAAAATAAATATTATTAGGAAAGAGAATATCCATTTTTTTTAAATTGATGAACCCTGTCGTTTGAACTCAATTTTAGAGTTTTGCTACTAAATAGAGTGGGTTGTTGAATTTAAACAACCCGAAGCCTCTTTCTAGACAAACTAGTAATGAGGCAAAGAAAAAGGTAATAATCTCGAACATGCATAAAACACCAAAAACAACTTAAATTCATCGTTTTTGCATGAATTATATATAAATAGTTAGCTTAAGAGAGTCACTCAAATGAATGAACAATGTAATGTGGGTGTTTAAATTACAATTTTTTATTTTAAATGCCTAAAATGAAAATTTTTGATAATTGAGTGACTATGTATGTAGTTTACCCAAAAATACAGAAATGATTTTTATTTGATAAAATATAAATGAAATAATTATAAAAACATTAGCCCGGCTAAGCGACTAATTTTTGTGACGTTTATTAAACCCTAACTGGCGGCAGGGGAAAAAGTGAATAAAACCCTAGCAAAATAGAAAGAAAGAAGGAAGATGGCGAAGAACATGGGAGTAGCGGGAGCGGCTGCTTCATCCGAATTGAATGTGGAGAAGGCTGTGAATGCTCTGCTCAAATGGAGAGATTCTCAGTCCCAAGCCCAAAAACCCCAACTTCTTGAACAGGATGAATTCCTATATCTCATCGTCAGCCTCAAGAAAATCCCTCAGAAGGCTCGCGTTAACCCCATCAAAGTCCCTCTCCCTCACCCCATCATCGATGATCCCGCCGAGCTTTGCTTATTCATCGATGACCGCTCCAAGTCTGGTATCACAAAAGACGCTGCGTCTAAGAAAATCAAGTCGGAAAACATACCCATCAACAAGGTCATTAAGCTGTCCAAGCTCAAGACTGATTATAAGCCCTTCGAGGCCAAAAGGAAGCTTTGTGATTCATATGATATGTTTTTCGCTGATAAGAGAATGATCCCACTTCTGCCTCGGTTATTGGGGAAGCAGTTTTTCAAGAAGAAGAAGATTCCAGTGCCTGTGGACCTTAAGCATAATAACTGGAAGGAGCAGATCCATAATGCTTGTTCCTCTGCTATGTTGTTCTTGAGTAGCGGGACTTGCTGTGTGGTGAAGGTGGCGAAGCTTTCGTTGGAAAAGAAGGAGATTGTTGAAAACGTGATTGCTGCTATTAATGGGATTGCAGAGCGTGTGCCGAGCAAGTGGGGTAATATCAGGTCGTTTCATTTGAAGTTGCTCGATAGCTTGGCTTTACCTCTTTTTCAAGCTATGCCTGATTTGCGTTTGAAGATTCTCGCTGATGCTGATCACCATACTTCTTCCAAGGAGGAAAAACAAGAAGTTGAAGAAGAGGAAGACGATGCTTCCCATCAGAAGACGAAGAAAAAGAAGAAAAACAAGGGGAGGATACACGATGTTCAGTACATGGATAATCAAGAACATATTAATTACTCTAACTCTGAGGCTGATAGAAAACATGAAATCAATGCGAATATCTCAACCAAGAAAAAGAAGACTGCACTAAAAAAGTTATGCCCTATTGACATCAAGGTCAAGGATAAGAAAAAGAAGAAAAGTTTAGCAGCTTAATGATTTTTCTTACTTAGCACCTAGTAAACTTTAAGTTCAATTTTACTGCTTCTTGTTCTTCCGGATTAGTACTCATTATTGTTTCTTTTGTAATTGGTTTTACCTTTCAATTTTGGGTTGTTCTTGATCTTTTGAAGGTCTATGTTATTTTTGAATGCTTCTTTACTTAGCTTTTTAGTTGTATTAGATTGTTAAGAATGAATTTGGAGCATGATTGCTGTAAGCAGCATTTGAATCTGATTTCTTTACATATTTAATGGTATACAATGTTATGAAAAGAGTTTAGATATTGTAAAATGCAAATATCCATGTGTATCTAACCTGTGTTAAGACTTCAAAATGAATCTGAAGAAGGTGCCTCTAATTTTGCTTGTTTATATGTGGACTACTTCTAGATTGGATTGTCCTATCTAAAGTTACTCCGTGTTTGGATAATAATAAGTTAAGATTTTTGGAGGAATATAAGTTTGATACAGAATTATTTGTAAGATCTATAGGTTTTACACTCATACTCTGTTTATCTTTGTCTTGTTGGTGCAGCTGGATTTTGATGAAAGTAATGGTGGTTGATTGAAACTTGCTGAATACCAAGCTTATTATCTTGATTGATTTTTCACATCAAATTGCTTTTCATTTTATTGTTTAAATCTATTAGTTTGTTTGTTGCCCCTCAGGATTTGTTCAGTGTTTACTTAGTTTCATCTTCATCTGTTTGTTGAGAATCCAAGTATGATGGGATTAGACTTTTTAAATCAGATTGATGTTTATAATTGGAAGTTATTGAGGGAACTGATGTGAATAAAGTATTGCATGTTTGAGCTTCGTGTACACACACACACACATATATTTATTTATCCCGTGTTACCTATAGGCATCGGATGTCTTGAGGTCCCATTAATTTCTAAACCTATGACGGTGAATTGATGATATCATGGAATGATGGAGAGGGAACTTAAGTGAAAGAGAAAGAGCCTTTACTGTAAGAATTACTGAATGAGAAACGATTTTGTTTCTTGTTATATGAATCTAAAAAGAAATAAGCTATTCCATGTGTCTAATTGCCATGGCGATTGGACAACTATCACTATGATGGTCTAGCAAGATGTAAACAATACTCATTAGAAAGGTAAAGCGGTAACCACCATCTCTCTCTCTCTCTCTCTCTCTCTACAGCTGGTCCCGTGCCTTCAAGAGCCAAATGGGTAGTAGGAGACCATTCACGGCGTGGGAAATTTGGGATATTGGTCTCCTCTTTTCTTTTTGCTCTGTTTGTGATTTTGATATTTGATATATGATATATTGGGACTCAAGTGGATGTTCTTTGTGGCTTAGAAAATGAAAAAGATACCTCAACCGTCCCTTGACTAAAGGTGACTGTTCACAGATAGTAGCAAAGGGATCTTATAAATTGCCGTTGTCTGATGTGGTAAGTTTTTGTTCCGTGCTAGTCTCTACTCTCTATGACTCTACCTCTTTGGCTTGCTGCTTTTGAGTTTAAATTTTGTTTAGTTGTTCTTTGGTATTGTCAGAACAAAAACCCCATCTACTTGTATGCTTTAGAAAAGTAAAAATATGTTATCAATTATTAGTCTTTTATTAGATGATGCTACACAATGGCAGGGAAACACTAGGAAAATCAGCGAACTAGCAATATTAAGCTCTCAGGTCACCAACGACATCATCAAACTTCTCCTACAAGTTTGTAGCGTTTGTCTCACTTAAACTAAATTGTTTCCCTTCCGCTTTTTATTTTCTGAGCAAACTTTCATCTAGATGATCCAAAATCATTGTAGTAGTGATTTCATCTTTAGCTGCATATGCTAATAGGCCTTGCACAAATCGAAGTGCCAAGCCAAAATTTTTAACTTCTTTGAACTTGTTGCTTTGAAGTTTGGTGGCAAATACAGACCATTTCATACTATATGGAATGCACATCTCGATTTATGATTATATTTCAATAATACATGTAATTAGCAAGTTTTGAGTTTCTGTTTTTCCTGTATTCCTTGTGAATAATATCTTATTTGACAGACTTTAAAGTAAGTTGGATGATGTAAGTTACCATTCAGGTCCTGGATTCTGGAGTGACAGAGGCTGTTTTAATGCCCCTATGACTAGAATTAGTATCATCACTCTCCTTGAGGATTTAGTTATGGTTACGATGACCTCTTTCGAATGTTTACTTGGAGCATATCAACTATTTGTTCATATATTGCTGGTACATTGTTGATAGTCTTAAGAACTTTATTCAGACAGCAGCCAGTATTGTGCTCTATGGCAATCTTTTGCATATCTTGACTTGCCTTTTGGACCAGTCTTTGACCATGAATTTATCGCTAGAGCTGGTGCTGACTGTTACCGTTTAGTTACATCTAGTTAATGGTAAAATGTCAGCCTTCGTTGTTCTACCACTCTGCTAAAGCTTTGATACATGGAAGAAGCTCATCTTTCTGATCTGCATTGACCATTGAGAACAGCTGTGTGTGTGATCTTCTTCTTCATCATGGCTCAGCTTTCACCTTCTAAGTGTTCTCGTCATGGCAGACAAATGCACTTCTTCAGTGCTCATCTTAGAATTTTAACATACAGTCAACATTACAATCACGTGATGAGCGCTGAAGAAGTGCATTTGTTTGCCACAAAAGATAAATGGCTGCCAAAATATATGAGCTTTAACTCTATATCTTATTTATGTTTAACGTACACTGGTGTTTTTGCTTTTGTTTCCATGACATTCATAAGGGGCAAATCATTGAGTTACCACTGCTCGTTTGTTATTAATTTAGTCGGCCCTGCACTTTCTGGATGTTTAAAGGAATGTAGAGTTGCTGCTGTTGAAAGAGTTGGCAGGTTCTACAACATGCCTCTCCTGTGGGTTCCATACTCTTGCCATTGCATTGTAAAACTGTTTTCTAAGTTCAAACAAGATAGACTCTTCAACATCAACAGCTGCAAAATGTGCTTCTATGATCCTATTTTTGTTTGTTATCTTCATATGACCATACTTTGAACTATCTATTTCCATTAGTAGGAAATACAGTTACATGTGCAAAGAGCAGCTCAAATTTTCGGACAGTTCTGCTGTGCCAAAAAATTTAACCTTTTACTAATATCTCTAATTTATACCTAATTTCTAAAAAAAAATTAAATATTTGTATGAGCGCTATACCAATACTTCTAACAGAAAATGTTAAAATTTCGGTAAAAGTTAGATATTTGTGTGTGCGCACGGAAGATTTTTCACGTAATGAGTTTCTTTGAAACAAGATCGAGAATTTCCCATTTCTGAAATTACAAATCGGTATTTAATATTTTAAATAAAAAGTTACGAAGACTGAAAAAAAAAATTATATTTAAGAATTTATAGTGATTTTTATCTCAATTATTTAGTTACTTTACCTTAATTTTCATAATAATGTATAACATTTACAGATTTCGAATAAAGTTAAATATTTACAAATATTTTTATCTTTTGAAGGAAAACATATAACCTCACAATGAATGGCATTTCAAAGATATTGGTTTACAAGATTATGTATTCGTAAATACAAATAAACACTTGAACAATGAATAAGAACTTTAACAAGTGTCTACAAATTAAATTTATATATAGAAAGAATAAAGGATGAAATCTTTAAATATTTACTTTTTGATCTTTTGAACTTATATCTTGGTTTGATTTGAATGTTTGGGGACCTTATTTATCTCCTCTAGTTGAATTCTAGCCATTTGATGTAGCTAGAGAGTGATTATAGTCGTTGAAACATTAAATACACAAATTATTATAGCATTTCGATATAAATGATCGATCACTTTGAAAATGACCCTTAAGAAAAACTAGCTATTAGAAATCAAAGAGGATTGATCCTTGGCCCCTCTAAAATTATCTATGGATACTGACTTGTTAATGGATTAGGAAATTTATTGTTTTGAAGAGGGAATCACTCCCTTAAGAAAAAACTAGCCATTAAAAACCAAAGAGGATGAATCCTTTACCCATCTAGAATTATTTTTTGGATATTGACTTGTGAAAGGATCGGGAGATTGATTCAACTATCCAATTTTCAAATGCTAAGTCTATTCATGGTTGAGTTGTCCACTTAAGCTCGAAAGTCCACCAAAATTTTGAGAGGATTTGAGCAAAAATATTAAGTTTAAAAAATAGGCTTGGGCAAAAAAATCACTCTTTAAAATATGAGTCGAGCTTGAGTTTGAACATTCAAGGCCCAAGCTCGGCTCCGTCCCACTTACTTTTGTTAAGTTTATAATATTTTATATTATGTTATTTTTATATATTATATAAATAATAGCATATAAAATTAAATCTATAATATTACTATAATATAAACATTAAAAAAATATTAAGATAACTATATATAAAATGGTAATAAATAAAAAATAAAAATAATATAAATATAATTTTTATTTTAAGAAAAATATAAACGAACCTAAATGAATTTGTGTTAATAATTTACAAATATAGATAAATCTGAATAAATTTTTATTTGTATTTTAAATTAAAAAATATAAAAAATTAGAATAAATTAATATCATTCTTAAACTCGTAACACTTTTACCAAATACAAATAAATAAAAAATAGTTTCAGCCCAAAGACAACTCAAACCGAAATACAAATTGTAATGACGACCCAAATAAATCCCACCCTTTGGTAAACGGTAAACCCGTCTCGACCTAATTCAGTCCGAGCAGGTTCAGTCCCTATTTTGTCTTCGGTTATACCATTATTATTATTTTGAATGACAAGAAATTAGCCAGTAACTAGGTACGTATAAACATATTTACGAGTTCCACCTGTTTCTCGCTCTCGTCTTGAAAGACCAGCGCCACCACCACGCTTTTAGCTCTTCCATTGCCATATCGAATCCAATCCGTTCTGATGCTGCGATTTGCATTGCAAAAAGTACTCTTTCTTTTCTCCTTTTCCATGTAGATCATGCGCTTTTATTTTCCTTTTTATATAATTAAAAGCTACATACTTGTTTCATTATTATTTATAGATTTCTGGACACTCCACGCAAAGGATTTTTCTTCCTGCAACATCAACGTTGATGAGAGGTTGCTCCTTTGCTACATATGAGGTGATATTTTTGTTTTCAAGTTTTCTTTCGTAACTGGTGCCGAAATCTGTCACCCCCATCACCTGTTTGATTAAATTACGAAATGAGTTTTCAATGTAATTCAACTTTTTTTTTTGTAAGTTAGAACTTTGGTTTCCTTCTCTGCTAATATTTCTAACTTTGAAGACTCTGCTATTCTTTGATGGCTGGTTAATGTCTTCTCCTTATTCAGATTCTCAGCTTCTGAACTTCTCTGTTTTTCTCTTAGTCCAAGTAAAGAACCGGTCTCTGTTTGAGTTACCCTTTTCTGGTTTCATGTAATCTATGTATAAAATTTATAAATATGTTTATGTATTTATGCATATATTAGAAAAATAAAAGCGGGGGGGGGGGATACTGGACAGTTAATAACTAGGCCGTCTGATTTGCTCATTTCTTTAACTATGTTTATATAGGTTATTCCAAAAGGACAAGGAAGAGAAGCACACTGTGACCACGTTGTGAAGGTAAGTTCTTTTGTTGATATGTTGTCATTGAGTTGCTCTAACTTTTCAAAAAGTTGAAGCATTTGTCATTTTACTGTTAGTGGTATACTCTAACCAAGTTGATCAACAGAGTTAAATGTTTGAACTTCACTCGCAAAAGCTTAAAATAGGGCTAAGTTTGATAGGGTTTTATTCTTCAAATTTGATATTGATTCTAGAAGATAGTGAGCTATTCAATTAGCCTCATATCATTAAAGATAAAATCAAGCTCATATACTTTGTGACAGAGAGATTTGTTATTAAGTCAACAGCTCAATTACATACATGTATGAGCAAGACTTGGCTTCCCTGCACTCCTAGTCAGGATGAGTTTCAATTGGAGGTTCATCATTCTTAATCAAATTTTATAAATAAATAAACAACAACTTTTAGTTAATTTTATTTGATAAATTGAAAAAAGATAAATATCGAATAACTAAAGCTTGATTCTGCATTTGCTTAAAAAGAGAAGAAGCATGAATCTGCTTTTATTAGGTTTTTGAAGTTGTAATATATTATTTTGTAGTGATTTTAGAACTAATGAGATTTTACGCAATAGAAGATGGCACAGAAGGTCCATTAGTAAGACATTGGGATAATGTGGTCTAAAAGTAAAATATTGTTGGTTGAATGAAATAAATTTATTTAAACTACTAAATATTCCTAAAGTTTTAATTTGGAATATTATATTAAGTGGTACTTAAAATGATTAACTAGCTATGTCACTCAAACTCCTGGGAAGTGTTGAATACGATTATGTGTTTGGAATGGGTATACTCAAAAATGTTTTGCAAGTTTTTTTTCGTTCCTGTTATAAATTTGCAAGGTCATACTTACATACAGTGTCTAGGTATATGTTGAATACAGACTCTTTAGGGATTATGAAGAAACAAAGCAGCATAGGTATCTATCACAAATATTAATTTTCAATTTGTCATCAAATATCATTTTTCTGTAATTTCCATTTAATCTTTCAAGCCATCCTCTTATCTCTATTTATTTTCCTTCATTTCTCATGTATATCAACTGTTATAAGAATAAATAGCATAGGAACTTTTTTGACTTGCAAAAATAGAATGAAGGGAACATGACAGATCCTTAAAGTTTGAAACATGTTTGAATACGGTGTTCTATGATTGGAAGAAGGGTTAAGCAATTATTTTGAAGTTTTTCATATTTCTTTCTTGTACAAAAAGGGTTTATTTATCTTTTGGACAAGCATGATTTATCAAATATAATAGAGGTTTACACAGATATCGTATCTTATTAATTTGTTAATCTGTTTTCTACATGCTGCTTTATTTTGGATAAGTTATTCAACTTTTTGAGTTGTTTAGTTCATTTTATTTGACTGCCTTAACCGATGTGGGAATTATTTAAGGATCTATGTAATAACCAAGTCGCGAATCTCTATCCCAAGCCAAATGTTGGAGGTCAACAGAAGCTCCAAATTGGGCAGAATGTCTCAAGAAAGGACAAAATTAAGTTTCTTGTCACCACAGTAAGTATAACAGCATGTCATCTTTTTTTTCTTTTCCTTTTTTTTCCTTGGCTTTAATTTTGCATGCTAAACTGGGTTGTTAAATTACTAAAATAACTCCATCTATGCAGCTTCTTGATCTTAAAGACAGTAAAGAAGCTGTCTACAGTGCTCTTGATGCGTGGGTTGCTTGGGAGCAGAATTTTCCTATTGGACCTCTTAAAAATGTAATCCTTGCTCTTGAGAAGGAGCATCAGTGGCATAGAGTTGTTCAGGTATCAGCAATTACTCTTTCCAATTTGTTTTTTTAATTTTAATCAGCTTTCCCTCTCTCTCACTGGATGATTTATTTTTCCTTGTATCGGACGCTACAAAGTCACTTGAACTGGTTAGTTGTGATTTTATTTTATTCGTTAAGAGGTGTAATCCCACTTCAACTGGTCGACCTCAAGTCGAGTCTATCTATTGTGAAATGGTTTTAGGTGGATGCTTAGCATTGGTATTGGAGCTTAGGCACGTTCTGTTCTTCTTGTCCAACCCCATGTGAGGTTTACCAACCCTGTGAGGTTGTTCATGTGTCTTCTTTGTTAGCTAGATGTGGGGGGAGGGGGAGTCTCAAGTACTGTTCATCTATTAAGTATTGGGTTTCCTATGGTCTTATATTTAAGTTGGGGTCTTTTTGCCTATTTCCAATTGGTTTTTGCTTAGATGCTTAACAATTATATTTCAAGTTAAGAAAGAAGATACCATCCAGGTTACTTGGGGCTCTGGAATCAATAAGTGAATTAGTAGTAAGAAGAGCATATTTTTCTTGGCATTTGGCTCTTTTGTTTCTTGGTGTAGGTTAGGGCAAGAACTACAAACGATAATAGATGTTTATTATTGAGAATTGTTTTTCATTTTAACAGGAATAGATGTTTCTACCAACTGTACCACATGTTTAACTTTACAGTTTCACTTTTATCAGAATAGTTTGATTAGGGCTCTTCATTCAGTATTTGCCTTCCTCACTTTTTACACAAGGGGGAGGGAGGATTCAATCTTGGACCTCAAACCTCTTAAAGAGGGTAACAACCTCTATACCAAGCTTGACTTGCTGCCTTCCCCACATTACAAGTACTTCTTTTTCTCTACTTGCTGCTTTTTTAAAGAATAAATACATAAATAATTATTATACTTGTAAAAGACAAGGTAAATTAAATTTTGCAAATTGCATATTATAATACCTCCTGCATCAAATATAATGAGTCATGTCAAGTGAACTCTTTGGATATGAATTCAAGTTCAACAACTATTGTTCCCTCTTAGGTTGTTAAATGGATGCTAAGCAAGGGGCAGGGAAACACAATGGGAACATATGGACAACTATTACGAGCTTTAGATATGGATAATAGAGCAGATGAAGCTCATCAATTTTGGGTGAAGAAAGTTAGTGCTGATCTACATTCAGTGCCTTGGCAGTTATGCGGCCTCATGATATCAGTATACTATCGAAACAACATGCTGGAGAATCTTGTGAAGGTATGTTTTTGTTCCCTAGCTATCAACTATATGCATATTAAAAAGTTAGTGCTTAATATTGTACAGGTGGTTTTCAGATCTTTGACAGGTTTTCGTTTTATTTTTTTTCTCTCGAGCTTTACTTAATTAAAAGTTCAGCTTATTCTTATTTTCTCATAACTAACTAGTTTTTCCAATATTTTGTGTTGGTCTATTTTTAATTGTTATCATAAAGCTTTTCAAAGGCTTGGAAGCTTTTGGTCGCAAGCCTACAGACAAATCAATAGTTCAAAGGGTAGCAGATGCATATGAGATGTTAGGTTTACTTGAAGAGAAAGAAAGGGTTCTTGAAAAATACAAAGATGTTTGTACCAAAATAGAGAAAGGTCATAAGAAATCTAAGCAGACTTCATTGAAGAAAAAGAAGGATTCTGGTTAGATTCTCAATCTCGTCCCACTCCATTAACCACTTGCAGAGTAGAATTTTGTATTTTAGGAGGATGAAGGGTTGTACCATTTTCACCTAGGACAATGTAGCAAACACTGTTAGGCATTGAATATGAGTAGAGGTGATCATGGGCCGGGCCGGGCCTATATAAATTTTTAGGCCCATCTACTAGGCCCGAGCCCGGCCCGGCCCGGCCCGAAATATGGGCCTAAAATTTTGCCCAAGCCCGACCCGACATAAAATTACTAAGCCCAAGCCCGGCCCGGCCCGGCCCATATTAATTTTTTTTATTTCATTAAATAAAAAAAGTTTAAAAATATAATAAATCAAATATATTTAAAAACATAAAAACAAATATTAAAACAAATAAAAATAATACTAAAACAATTCTTAAAACAATACACAAATTAATAATATAATAAAAAATGGTTATATTAAAAATTTAAAATAATTAAAAATAAAATAAATATATATATTAATATATAATTCGGGCCGGTCCGGGTCGGGCCCGGGTCAAAAACCCTTACCCGAGGCCCGGCCCGTTTTCTAAACGGGCCTTATTTTTTTGCCCAAGCCCATTTTTCGGGCCTATATTTTTATCCAAACCCTCCCATTTTTCGGGCGGGCCTTCGGGTCGAGCCGGGCCGCCCAGCCCATGATCAGCTCTAAATATGAGGAATTTATTAGTTTTTGTTGTTTTATTGTCAAGTTTAATACTTCCAGATTTGATGACAGAGTCTAGGGGTGTAACTGAAACACTGGTATTCGCAAGCTACTTGAGTTCGACTCGAAAAAGTTCGAGTTCAATTCAGTAATTATCGAGCTGAGTTCTAGCTCAAGCTATCGAACGAGCCGAATTCGAGCTTAGTAATACTTGACTCGAACGGCTCGTGAGCATTTTCAGAATTTTTATATTTTTATATTATTAAATTACGTTATTGTCCTTAATATATATTATTAACCCAAAGTTTAATTATTGAGTCAAACTTGAGCTCGAGTAGCTCGATTATATCTTAAGCTGAGCTTGAGCTGAAATAGATGTTTGACTGAGCTCGATTTGAGTATTGAGCTCCGAATTTCGAGTCGAGCTCAAGCTTGGCAGTATATGGGCTCGATTCTGCTCAATTACACCCCTATGAGAGACTAAACTTCAACATGTATGCATTGTAAGATAAAAATGGTAAAAGTACTATGGAGGCTCTTATACTAAAAGTCAGATTGCATTTTGTCCCATTTACTAAAAAAAGGGCAAATTAATTCCTGTATGTTAGATTAAAGAGCAAACTGATCCTTCTACTATTAAAAATAGATCCCTATACGTCAGAATGAGGTACATGTAGCACACTAGTGAAACTGTCAAATTATTCTGTCAACCACATCAGTTTTTAACAGAAGAAATTGATGAAATTTTGAACCGAAAGGACTAGTTTGCTCTTTGATTAGCATATAATGACTAATTTACCTATTTTTTTAAATTAATATGACAAAATACAATTTGACTCCTAGTACAGGGGCCTCCATGATACTTCTATTGATAATAAATATTTCTTTGACCCTGCTGGTTTCGGTGGTTTTCAGGACGGGGAAGACCTAGACAGAGACAGACATCGACTTCAAATAACCTTGTCAGCACCATGGATGGCCCAGAATTAGTGAGATGAGGATGGGTTTTGCTTCCCATATTGGAACTGGTAAATTTATTTCGTCAGCTATTATAATAGTACTTTGGACGACTACAGGCTCCTAAGTTTTCATCGGTTGGAAAATCGTTGTGTGAATACATGGTTGGATGATAGTCAACAGGGAATTGGCCTAAAATCTTTCTATGCTTGAACTCCTTTGGTATCTAGTGATTGTCAAACATTATTGTAAATTATGTATTTCTATTGCTATATTAATTACTGATCAAGAGTTTTGATCTTATTTTCATTTTTTATTTATTTAGGGTTTTTTTTTCAATATCTATTTAGAGTTACGCTATATTAAATCTTGTTATACATTAATAAAAAAAGGTATACACATTTTTCCCTTTTGATAATTGAGGATAGTGTAAGAATATTAAAGATTGAACCAGTCGTTTTTAATGATACAGAAAGTCGTACTTGAGGATAATGTAAGGATATTAGGGATTGAATCAAAGTCAAGGATATTAGGGATTGAATCAAAGTTCTTTTTTCTATTAATACAAAGATAATACAATTACACATTCTTCATGGGTTTAAAATATGAGTACAAATACATGTTCAATCAATTATAATGTAAAATCTAATTAATACAATGCACAACCGGTAAAAAATCCAAAGACAAACTAATATTTAAGCTTAAGTACTAAAAAAACCTTGCAAAATAATTAAAAAAGTTAATTGGATCCTTAGTTGAAAAGTGCAATCAGTTAAGCGTTTGTAATATTGTTTTCCGTCAAAACCTCTTATGGGCCGTTAAGTAGAGACGTGACGATTGATGTAACAATTGACATGAAAAAATGATGATGTGTGTGCTGATGTGGCATTTGATAAGTAAAATTACTAGCATGGAAAATTTAATTAATTTTTTAATTATTTTATAAAGGCTGGAATATATAAAAAAAAGTTTTAAAAAGTAACAAAATAATAAAATTATTAAAAAAAATAAAAATATTAAATTTTATAAAAGGAATAATAATTTTTATAATATTTATAATACCTAATCATTTATAATAACTTCTATAATTTTTTATATTTCCTATTTTATAATATTTAATACTTTTTAATAGAAAATTATTACTCATTTTTGTTTTTCCTCACATGTTATCCTACATTATACCTCAATCCATCTTTATAAACTTCCCTCACATCACCTACCCAAACCATTACAAACTTATTATCTCTCATATCCTTCATCTGCATCTCATACAAGTTTAATCACTATCACACTTTAAGCTCTCCATTAAAACCAAATCCAAACCTTCAAAACACAAGAAATTTCTATAATTTTCTTATATATATTTTATTATTTTTATAACTTTTTAATACTTTTATTAACTTTTTATAAATTTTTATGTACAACTTTCAATAACTTTTTTTTTATAGTTTTTATATATTTTTGAAATATTCTATAATTTCTAAATTTATTTATAGTATTTATATAATATTTTCATATTTTTATAACATTTTATAATATTTAAAAATATCTTATAATATTGTATAATTTTATAAATTTTCTTTGTAATGATTTATTTTGAGGATGTATTCTTTGAAAAAATATTTGGTACACAACTAGTGGGGTTTTTAAACTTCATAAGTAGAGTTAGAGGGTTGACAAGTGTTCTATAAATGTATAGTGAAATATTAAAAACAAACATATTTCAAAATTTTAAAGTTGCTTGTGAAATAAAAAAAATATTATGCCAGTGCACCAATTATTCACCCAAAATACATATTTATTTAACATAAAGCAAATTTATAATATAATTTAATAATAATTAAAATATTTTTATAACTAATTAAAATTTTATTGTCTTTAATTGAAAATTAGTAATAATTAATAAAACGTAAAATTATTCTTTAATTTAGAATTCATTTTAAGGTTTTCAAGTAAATAGATAAAGTATAAGAATTAAGAGATTCATTTAATTGCGGAGTGTTCGGAACAATATTTGATTTCCTCTTTTGTTCATGGTTTGGTGAGTTTGGGGTACACCTCAACATGGTTGAATTATTTGTTCAGATTTAAAGGTTCGTTAGGAAAATAAGAGGATTTGAATAAAAATATAGATTCGAGAAATTAGTTTAGACAAAAAATAAAATCTGCTTTCTAAATGGGTCGGGCATCGAGTAAGATTTTTGACTTGAGCTCAACCCAAAATTGGCTAACTTTTTTCCTCCTTGCTGTTTTGTTGTTTACTAATTACTACTGCTTTGTTGTTGTTTTATTGCCATGTTGCTACTATATTGCTATTATTTTGTTGTTATTATTTGGATATTGTATAACTCTTATTTTATTGTTAATTTTGCTACTATTTTAGAGGTATTTGCTTGTTAAGTTGCACCTATCTTAATGTTATTTAAGTATAAATATTTTTTAATATATTTTCAATTTGTTGAAAAATATTTATTTTAATATTTTTAGTGTATTTGATGTATTATACTTTTTAAATTTATTTTTATATAAAAAATTCAATAGGGACTAGACTCAAGTTTAACATTTTTTTTATCTAAACTAAACTTCGATAAAGTTTTAGATTTATTTTTCGGGTCAGACGAAATTTAAAATTGAATCTAAATTTTTAAATATATCTAAATTTAACTCGAGCCATAATTAAGTGAAGAGGTTAGTGTCCCGTTGAAACAACCACCTGTGTCTGCTTTCTATGTTTTCAAACAAATGGTCCAACTCTGACCATGTTGCTCTAATGTTTAAGGTGATTTTCATCTAAAGTAACTCAATTATTAAAAAAATTATATTTTGATCACTCAATTTTAAGAAATTAAAAATCAGTCATTGAATTATTCGAAAGTTTTTATTTAAACCATTTGGTTGTTAAAATAACTATTATATAGCATTTTTTGTTTGCACCACTTGCACTAATCAAAAGTTATTATTTCCCTTCTTTTATACATTTCAATATTTTTGTATGAAACAGCTTTGAACATCATAAATTTGCGAATCAAAATCTAAATAGTTTGCTTCTTTGGTATTCAATACTAACCATCAGATTGAATTGAAGCCAGGGATGACACCAATGGGGTAGGTACCCCCCAAATGGCAAATTATCAATTTAGCCTCTTGAAAATTTTAAAATTATAAGTTAGTTTAATGTTGAAAATAAATTTTGGCCCCCAAATATTAAAAGAATTTCAATTTAATCCCTTTAAAATTCTAAATCAACAAGCAAATGCAAAGAAAAATTATACTTTTACCCCTTTAAAATTTTATAATTTAATTTTTTGCCCCTCTGAAGATAAATTTCTAACTTTGTTCCTAATTGAATTTAAGGTATGTTCTACTTATTGATGAGTATTGATCCATTATACCGATCATTGAATCGTCGCATGAAGCTTGCTAATAAAACATTTAAAAAACAAAATAACAGCCCAATAACTTGAATAAAATTTTTTAAATAATTTAATGACTTTAATGATAATTTTTGAATAATTTAATGACTATTTTAAAAAAAATTAAAATTTAAATAACCAAACTATAAACTTAATAATATATAGTTTACTGAAAAGCTTAAAGTCAAAGTCGCTACGTCTTAAGGGGTTCCGTTTTCCAAAAGTTACGCGCCCCCATGATGTGGACTTTTATAGGGTCTCCAAATTGCAGGTTAACTTGACGTTCATATATTATATGCTGAAAGTAACCATCTTGCTTGGGGGAACAAATAACCAAATTTCAAGCACCCACCTTTTCATTACTTTTTTTTTTATTTTTTATTTTTCAAATATATAATAAAAGTATCATAGAGACCTTTATATTAAAAATTAAATTATATTTTATTTATTTTACTAAAAAAATAAAATAAAATCGTCCACATACATTAAACCCAAGGAAGAAGTCAAGAATATCTTTAGAGAGGTCGAAATTAAATTATAATTTTTACGATAATAAAAATATATTTTCACAATTTGAGTAGCATATATCTTTATAATTTTTAAAAGATTAAATCAAATTTTTATTATTTTTAGGATGCTAAAATATAATTTTATTTTTATTAATTTAAAATTTTAAAGGAATTTTTTATTTTAGAGAGAATCAAGACATACCAATTGCTGATTAAAATTCACTTATTATTAATTTATCTATTTTTTTTATATACATCTTAACCTTTTTAATATCCATATCAAAATTCACTTATTATTTCAAAACTTTGTCATGAGAATTCTTTCAAACAATCACGTTACGTTTGGTTCACTGTAATGGAATAAGGTTGTAATTGAATAGAGCTGTAATGGAATAGAGCTGTAATGGAATAGAGCTGTAATCAGTAATTCAACTGTTTAGTTGAATGGAATGGAGTAGAGCTGTAATAGAATTCTTGTGTTTGGTTGAATGAAATGATGTTGTAATAGAATAAAGAAAAAGGCTAAAATGACCAAAATACCCTTAACAGAATTTTTATTGATAGATGATTATTGTTATTAAATTTTAATAAGATTATTGTTAAATATTTTTTAATAAAAATAAAAATAAATAATTTAATCATATTTTAACATAATTATTATTAAATATAATTTAATAAAATAATATATAATTTAATAACATTATTAATATAATTTTTAATAATAATTTTAATATAAAATTATTATTATGAATATTTCAATGCCTAATATATTTGCTTTAATCTAACCTCTCACCTATTCTCTTAAGTCACAATCGCCAATATAAAAAAATAAGTTTAACATTCGCTATGATAATCTTCTAATAACATTTTATTTTAATAGTCAATTTTAATAGAAAACATATTTTTATATTTTATTTTATCCTTTATAATAACATGATAACAAGAAGTTTGCAGTGCCAGCTGACCAAAAACTTCTATTAGGCTTGACAAAAGAACAGATACATGAAGTCATGCCAAATAATAGCAAATTTCAGCCATAATAAAACTGTGCAGAAGCTGTCCCAAATGATACAAATGCTCAAGCGATTACATTTCCCAGTTCAATATGATCCCATCATGAAACCTAAAATTCGATTTTAAGAACTTATCTGCTGATTTTTTGAACTGAATGCTCCCATCTTTCACAACCTCTTGCAAGTTTCTGATTTTTCGGGTTCAACTTCATAAATTTTGCAAATTATGAACATATAAGGAAATCACATTCTAGGAATACCTGCAAACAGTATAGCAAAATGAGCATCTCCTGTATTCTTTAACAAGAGTGAAAAATCTATAGCAAGCTTCTAAAGTACCCGAAACGAATACTTGGAAAACAAAACAAAAGAATGCAAAATAAAGAAAAAGTACACCTCTTACGACCTGACAAAAAGCCATTTTCTTTCTTGGACAGGTAGCCGATTCGATACACCAGTCTTGTTTATGTAATTTTATATGTTTCAATAAAAGGAATTGATCCAATTTTGCATTTCCTACTCTGTCCTATTCAACATTTGCATCAATGCAACACGCGATAGAAACTTGCAGTATTAAAGGATTCTATTTGAACTCCAATTCTTCTCTATTATGATCAATGTGCTTCTATTTCACACTATCTAATGAACTGCTCTAACTTCAAATCCATGCCAAATTGTTCAAATCACCAACCAAATAAAGCAGTGTCAGATGATGCAAGAAAAGAGAATCTAATTTCTTCTCTATGGAAAATAGACATTAAACAAAGCTAACAAAAACAAAGATGGAGACAAGGCATTAAAAAAGCTTAAAGGATAATATTGACCAATTATTGTTGCTGTTTCATTGTGCTCCGTAGATATGCATAAAGAATGTGGTTAATTCACTGGAGGACATGGACTGGATGTCACAACAGAATATCAATAATCACTATATTTAATCCAGCATGAGTTTATTAAAATGCTTGAGAGAATCAAGAGACCTTTCTTCTTTTTTTAAAGCTACTTCCAGCTCTTTTGTTCATGCCAAATAGACCTTAATGGCATATTTAGGAACAAATTTACCAGTGCATATTTTAACAGAAACAATGACAAGGAAGACAAACCATAGCAGTGCATAGATCCATGTTATACTGGATCTAAGCATAAAAGTCAATTTTCTAGGTACTAAAAATCCAATAACTTGTCTATTCTGCTAAGTTCTTCATCTCTGCTCAATTCAACAAATATAATATGGCTTCATACAATTTACCTGGATATAACTAGCTCCAAAAAAAGCACCATTTCCCATTTGAAACTGAGACCTGTAGTCTTTACCCTGTATAAGGAAAACAAAGATGTCACAAGACAAAAACCAAGATTGTATCCATGGCAGCAAACACCAATAATACAAACATACCAGTTCTATCATCTGGATTTAACCAGTTGGTTAATGAAAAAGGTCCCAATACCAAAATCTACAATTTCTAACCCTATCCACAGACTGCAGTCTTTGCAACTAAAAAAATTCCATTTTTCTTCAAAATTCAAGAAAATTATGGAAAAATAATTGCTGAACCAAATTGTTTAATGTGATCACGGGTGGTCAATCTTAGAACCCCCAAGGGGGACTCACACAGAGAGAGAGAGAGAGACTTGATTATCCTCCTATCAAACCTACCAAAGAAATATCTATTCCTAAATCAATTAAAGAAACTGATGCCTAGAATAGCGTGAAATTATTAGCCAAAATGCATCCACCAAAGCAAGAGGCATACCCAAGTATTTCAATCATTCGCCTTAGAAGATCAAATTCTGAAGCACCTTAGAAGATCAAATTCTGAAGCACCTGGGAATAATGGCAGCTCTAAAAAGAGTTCGGCAACTATGCAGCCAAAGGACCACATGTCAATATCTGTTGTATATCTGAACAAGGATCAATGTTCAAACTAAAACAATCATAACAGAAGACATTGAAATCAAAATCAATGTACTGAATCATCAAAGATAATAACAAATCGCAACCACAGAACACCTTTTAGAGTGAGTGTTTTCTAATATTACTTCCAAAGACTAAAAGATGTGATAAATAAAAAGTTATATAGGTTGCAACTTGTTAAAGAAAACAGCGATAGAAAATAAGACCAAATATTCTATATCATTATTTGAAAGATATCAACTTCACATAGAAATAGAAAGATCTTAGTTATACTGTAGATACTCAAGCAAATAAGTTATTTTGCCAATTTAGATGCAGATACTCAAGCAAATAAGTTATTTTGCCAATTTAGATAGAGTTCCATATCATCCAGGGAAAAAGAGTTAAATACCTTAAAGATAATCTGAGATATTACAATGAGTGCAAACCTACCTTTATCTCGTTTCTTTCCAGTCCATCAACGGTAAAACAATGACAAAGGCAGACAAGCCTAAACCAACATTTTCAACAATCTACTTGAGGTTTAATGTTTGGTATTTTATGCCCTTCCTACCTTATGTTATACTTATAATAGATCAAACAACAGATACAAACCCTGAAACAGGTTGAGATGAAAGAAAAAAAGATCTCATTAAGGAAACAAAAATTGCAGTAGTAAGTTGTTATATCAACAGAGAACACCTTCAACAAATTCAGAACTATATAAAAGGTCAGGATAAATTTTCGCACCCATAATGAACATAAGCCCTGATGATTCACATGATAAATAACCTGAACTCCAAAGGTTCATTTAAAACCTGAGGATTGGTTATGTCAAATAAGTTCTGCTGATGTTCATTCCACCAAAGTTACAGTTCAGCAAGTCATTGAAGATGAGAAGAGATACTACAAGGAAAGAAACAACACCATGATCCACCAAAAGACAAAAGCGGTAAGCAAGATCAAGTGATAGAAATGAATTAATGCTATAAATCCATGTCAAAAGGATACTGATACCCAAGAAGAACTTCAAGAGACCTATAATAATAGCTCTGCAGAAGAAAAGAAGAAAACACAGCCATAAGACCCTTGTGAGCATGACAACAATGAACAGTATAAGACGCGATAGTGATAGTTGAAAAAAAATTCAAGACTGCGCAACTAAAAAAATTCCATTTTTCTTCAAAATTCAAGAAAATTATGGAAAAATAATTACTGAACTAGATTTCTCAATAATAATTGAAAAAAATCGAAAGGAAAGAGGAAAAACGGAACCAATAATACAAACATAATTGAAATTATAAAACAAGAAGGGGAAGAAGTTGAACTTACAGAGTTCTCACAAAGGAAAGGAGGCTGCGGAGGTGGGGAACGAGTCGGAGATAAATCTACGGTTCGCAGTGACGGAATCGAGGGAGCAGCACTTTTACAACAACGACCGAATTGACGGTCGAGGGGTGAAGAAACACAGGGTAAAATTGTCTGAGGGAAAATTTTTGCTATTACATCCGTCGTTGAATGGGCTATTCTTAACTCCCTTCGCCGAATGATGATTCGGTAAATTAGACGAATAATAAAGGAATAGCCATTCGCCGAATGAAGAAAACGGTGAACCAAACTATGCCATAGCTGTTCATCCAAGAATAAGGAGGGAATGGCTATTCCATTCCCTCCAACCAAACGTGCTGTCAATTTTATTTTTGTTACACATGAAAATCTTTTATTTTTATTGTAATGACTATGTCTTTTAATTTTAAAAATTTATTTTTTTAATGGCTCATTCATATGCATGTTTTTTTTTTAATGATTAAGTCTATTAATTTTCAACAAATTATTTTTTTATGGCTCATTCATATGCATGTTGTTTTTTGATTTTAGGATCTCTGGTATTTTTTTTAATATGTTCAAAATTAAGTAAATTTTTATTTCTATTTTTAAATAAATCTAATATTAAAATTAATTCTCATTAAAAATTTAATGTAATAAGTTCATCATTAATTAGAAATTTTATGTTTAAGTTCAATTTAATCATTATTTGAATTAAACAAAAATATATTTATCATTTAGTTGAAATTTGTTGGAAAAATATTTTTTTTAAAAAAATGAAAATTTGTATGAATAACCTTAATTCCCTTACATGTGTTATATTGTTTAGGACATATTTTCCTTTTAAGGGTAAGAGTTGTTGAATGTTTGATTTAATCCGTTTCAAATAACAAATAAAATTTATGTATGAGTAACATTAATTTCAAAAATATTTTTTTACTATCTTTTAACGTGTATATATAGCAATCACTATGATTGAAGAATCTTTTATTATCTAATTGTTCATACCCTTCGTCAACTCATAAATAATAGGATAATGCGTTGAAACTCATGTCCTCCTATATTGACAATAATATCCATACCAATCAAGCTAAGACTTAATCGACAAATTTCTAAAAATCTTTAAATAAAAAAGGTTGAAACCAACAAATAATAAAATATTGCACTCCAATAATAAATAATTGTATCTTCTAAAATTTTAAAATTTTAAATGTTGTGAATTTAATTTATGAAATAGAGTGATATAATGCATTTTAAACATATAATTTACTATTTGAAATATATATTTAATTTAGTAAATGTGTATATAGTATTTTCAACTCATTTGAGACTAAAAAGGGGACAGTTAGAGCATTTTAATCTAACTTCAAATTTAAATAGTAAAATAAATAGGGGTAAATTAGACTAAATTTCTAATTAAATCATTTTCTCATTTCCAATTAAAATTATTAGGATAAATTAAATATTTCTAATTAAATTATTATATAATATTCATAAATTACAAATAATTTACCAATTAAATATACTTTATAAATGTTAAAATTATTCACGTATTTACTTCAATATTGCGTTTTGAATATCCTTTTATAAATGTTATGTAAAATTGTGCGCTTATTTTTTATAAATGTACATTTAATAATATTTTTTTAATATCATTTAAAATTTGAAGTTATATATAATGTCTAGAATTACGTATAAACGCATTTCAACGCATTCGTATTCGTGTTTTTTTGCGCTGACAATATTATCAATGCTAATCGAGTTAAGACTTAATCGACAAAATTGCATACAATTTATATCTATTATTCAAAACAATTTCCCCTTCTTCTACCTTACCACTATCATCCGCAACTTACTTACCTGCAAAGTAAAAGAGGAGCAGGTGAGTTAATTGTGAACTCAATGAATAATCAATAACTAGCAAAGTATGCTTAAAACACAGAGTTTACAACAGAAAGGAGACTTAGTATGAAAAATCGCGTCATGTGCTAGATTTGTGGAGAAGGTACGAGACCCAGTGCAGAGAACTTGTTTGCTAAAAAACATAAATTTAAAAACTGTTTCGCGTATACTTATTGGAAATCATACTTAGAAACTTAGCTTGTTTTTGTTTGAAAATAGATCTTATATAACATGGAACATGCTCTATCTTAATATCAATACTAGTCGAGTTAATTAAAAAAACTTTTTTGTTTGAGGCAATGTTTAGAACTATTCGTAGCTCTTCCCCAATCCATAGATAGGAGAATAATGCGCTTGAGCGCACTCGAACCATAACCTCCTGCATTGACAATAATGCTCATGCCAATCAAGTTAAGACTTAATCGACAACTTGCTTTTTTAAATATAAAGTATTTTTCTTTTTAATATTTATAAGTTAAAATTTTTATTGCATTTATTATTTTTAATTAATAACTGATATGAAATAATAATTTTGATTTTAAGTTTTTCATTGAAATTTAACTTTATAAAAACATAATATTAATATTGAAGAATAGTATGAACTATGAACCATAAATCTTTTTATAAATTTAATAAAAAATTAATAATTATAAGTTGAATATTATTATATTTAAAATAATAAAACCAAAGCAGTCAATGCGTGATGGTATTATTTGTAGTTAATATATGTATATGCATGAGTCAACCTGTCTTAGTTTCTCTCTCTCTAATTAACTCCATCTTGATTCTTTCTTTTTTTGGGATCTTACCATCTTTAATTCCCATTTAGACCTGAAATTAGATGGAGCACAACCTGCAACCAACACAATTCCAAGAAATGGATTCCGGGGAGAAACGACTTAATGAACTTGGATATAAGCAAGAACTCAGAAGAGAAATGGTTTTTGTTTTTTTCATTCTTTTAATCTTTTTTTCTTTTGTTTTCGTACATGCAGTAACTTCTTAATTTGTTCCTTTATTTATGAATCGCAGACTTTGTTCAAGACTCTTGCGATCTCGTTTTCAACAATGACACTATTCACTGGGATAACTCCCTTGTATGGTTCAAGTCTTCAATATGCAGGTCCTGCTAGTCTTGTTTGGGGTTGGGTTGTTGTCTCTTTCTTCACTTGCTTTGTTGGAGTTGCAATGGCTGAGATCTGTTCTTCTTTTCCTGTTTGTCTCCTTTCTCACTCTTGTTCCGTTTTTGTCATTCATTTTCATTTGGAAAATCTGCCCCAAGAGGTTAAACAATTTTTGTTTAGCCTCCAAGGTATTTGATGTTTTGAAGCCTTGCATTAAAATGAAGCCAAATGGTCCTCACATAGGTAAAAGTATCATAGATTTTTACTTTTAAAAACTTATTTTTATATGTCAGAGCATAAGGTACAGGTGATTTATTTAGTTATTTTGTCAATTACATCAGTTTTTAATAAAAGAAATGGATGAAATTATCTAATATACAGGGACTAATTTGACTAATTTTTTAATAAATGACACAAAATACAATCTGACTCAGTAACATAGGGGCTTTAATGGCATTTTTACCTCGTAACATGATCTGAATGACAGCATTAATATGCTATATACAATTATAGACATGACAGAATCCATCTCCTAATCCAACCATGAAAAATCATAATGCAGCTAATTCTAAAAGTGCTTCTACAACTAGAGGGAAATGACTTGCTCTTTCTTGTAAACTTTTAACAGACTACAGGTTCTCTGTACTTTTGGGCTGCTCATTTAGCTGGTCCCAAATGGGGTCCTTTCTCATCATGGTGTTGTGCTTGGCTTGAGACCATAGGGCTTATTGCTGGCATAGGTACTCAGGTATGCTTGAAAATGATAAAAAACAAAACAATACACAGTCCAATCTGTTAGTAAATCGTTTGAATTTAACCTTGTGTTTGTGTTTGGTATGGAAGGCTTATGCAGGATCACAAACACTGCAGAGCATCATCTTATTAAGCACTGGAACTAATAAAGATGGTGGATATTTTGCTCCAAAATGGCTCTTCTTATGCATGTATGTGAGCCTGACTTTAATATGGGCAGTACTCAACACCTTTGCATTAGAAGTGATTGCTTTCATCGACATAATTTCAATTTGGTGGCAGGTACAAGTTTTACGTTTGCGTACTTTAAGGCTTCATAGTGTGTCTTTCACTAGTAAAAATATCATGGAGGTACTTGTACTCAGAGTTAGATTACATTTTACCCCCTCTACTAAAAAAATGGATAAAATAGTCTCTGTATATTAGATCAAAGAGTAAATTGATCCTTTTGTTAAAAATTACATTCATTTCTACGGTTAAAAATTAGTCTCTGTATGTCAGCATCATGGCACGCCACATTTCACTTTCTGGTTATTCATAAGAGTAAAAGGACAAAAATTTTAACAAAAAGGACCAATTTGCTCTTTGATCTAATGTTGAGACTAATTTATTCATTTTTAAGTAGAGGGAGCCAAATATAATATGGCTCTTAATACATCGTTCTCTATGGTAACTTTTACAGCCTTCATTGTATCAACTTGTGGTTCATTTATATACTTTGATGTGCAGTAAGATAATAATTCGGATATAGTTGATAAGCTAGTTAAACCAAAGTTTTCCCTGACAGGTAATTGGTGGCTTAGTGATAGTTATAATGCTCCCATTGGTTGCAATGACTAGAAATTCTGCAGCATATGTATTCACAAGTTTTGAAATGGGGGTAGACTCAACAGGAGTATCAAGCAAACCTTATGCAGCCATCCTCTCTTTTCTTGTCAGTCAATATTCATTGTATGGATATGATGCAGCAGCACATTTGACTGAAGAAACTAAAGGTGCTGATAAGAATGGTCCTATTTCAATTCTCTCCAGCATTGGGATCATTGCAGTATTTGGATGGGCTTATATTTTGGCCCTTACTTTCAGCATTAAGGTATGTCTTGTTAAAAGTATTATAAATAACTTATATTAAGAGTTAGATTGTATTTTGTTCTTTGTATGTTTGATAAAAAAAAACTAGTCATTCTATTAAAATTTTTATCCATTTGTACGGTTAAAAGCTAGCATGACTAACGGATAATCACAGTGACATGTGTCGTGCCATGTATGCCTTATATTGACACGTATACAGATTAATTTTTAACAATATAAATAGATGAAATATGTAACAGAATGATCAATTTGTTCTTTAATCTAATATATAGTGACTAATTTACTCATTTTTTAGTAAATAGATAAGATACAATCTGACTCTTAATATAAAGGTTTTCATAATACTTTTACTGTCTAAAAAATGATCGGTAGATTCTGAATATATACATGTTTACATATGTATATATAGATAGCTCTTTAATGTCATTATATATTGTTTCATTCAGGATTTTAGTTACCTCTATGATCCAAGCAATGAAACTGCGGGTGCATTTGTGCCAGCACAAATACTGTATGATGCATTCCATGGAAGGTATCATAATTCTGCTGGAGCAATTGTATTACTATTTGTCATTTGGGGCTCTTTCTTCTTTGGTGGGCTTTCAATCACTACCAGTGCAGCCAGAGTTGTAAGTGCATCTTTGTTCTCTATCTTTATAAAAAAAATATTTTAACCTTTGAATTAGTGTTTTTTGACAAAATAAATTGAAATGGACAGAAAAATTAACAAAGGTTAACTTTGCTAACATGCCATTAGTGGTCCATATATATGTCACGTTAGTAATTAATTTTAAAATTTATGGAATATTTTTTTTGCTACATATTTATGGAATATTTTTTAAAATTTTGTAAAAAATTAAAAAAATTATAAAAAATATTTAAATTATTTAAAAATTCAAAAATCATTTAAAAAATTTAGAAAAAAAATTAAAATTTATATATTTCTTCTTCTTTTCTAATAATTATTTTGCATTATTTAGAAAAAAAATTTCCATCCATTTTAGAGTGTTTTTGACAAAAACCCCTAATCCAAGAGCAAAAAAAGACGAAAAAATTAAATAAAAGGCTAAAATAACTTTTTTTTTTTGCAAAGTTACAAGACAAAATAAATCATTATGCATAAATCTAATCCTAATAGCTAAGTTGTTAATATTGTCCAAGCCTTATGTCACCATTGGTACCCTTTAGGTATATGCTTTATCAAGAGACAAAGGGATCCCTTATTCATCAATATGGAGACAAGTTCACCCAAAGCGCAAAGTTCCATCAAATGCAGTATGGTTATGTGCAGCTATATGTATTGTAATGGGGCTACCAATCTTGAAAGTAAATGTAGTATTTACAGCCATAACTTCAATATGCACCATTGGATGGGTTGGTGGGTATGCAGTTCCAATATTTGCAAGAATGGTAATGCCAGAGAAGAATTTCAAACCTGGTCCATTTTATTTAGGCAGAGCAAGAAGACCAGTTTGTCTTGTAGCATTTGTCTGGATTTGTTACACATGTTCAGTGTTCCTTTTACCAACATATTACCCAATTACTTGGGATACATTTAATTATGCACCTGTTGCTTTAGGTGTGGGTTTGTCTTTGGTAATGGTTTGGTGGTGGGTGGATGCTAGGAAATGGTTTAAGGGACCTGTTAGGAACATTGAAATTTCTGTTAATGGAAAGGTTTAATATTAACCATAAACTACAATAGAGACGTACATTTATGAATTTATAGATGAACATAAATCCTTGTTCTTCTTTTCTCTATTTTTGTGCTTTTATGGTTTAATTGATTTAGCATGTTCAGTGCTCTTTTTGTTTTCTTTGAAACTACTTATCTAAATTTCATGCCTCTATAGCATGCTTATGGTCGTTTACGTTGACTGACTTTGGCCTTGGAGATGATAGTATCTTATCTCACCAACTCAACAAATTATTAAAAATAATAATATTTTGGGTTCAAATTTCTTTATGCGAAAATATTTTTTAAAAAATTTAAAAATTATAGATGTTGAAACCTTTTTGAAATTGACTTATGGTTTTAATGCCTAGGTTGACATTGCTCGTTATTTGTCAAGGTTCCATCATTGGTGTATTGTCATGCCTTCTTGTTCAGATTTGATCTCTTTGACAGGAAATTCGAAGAAATAATTACAATTCAAATTATTCATTCCCAAATATTTCCAACCCTTAGATTTGGTTAGTTTTGACTATTGGTCCTGTTTCAGTTCCTTGTATTACTTAGAAAACCTTTCAGAGCAATATGCAGAAATCCTTTTATTTGAATATGATTTGTCCATTAATCGTTATTTCAATGAAAAATGTTTGAAAAGGATCGTAACAATGGACAATATTGAAATTTGTTGGGAGCAGAGCTCTAAAGGAATAGATTAATCAAAATAGCAAACATTGCTAAAATACAAAATGAGTAAGATGAAACTAGGTACCCCAGATATCGTAGCATGAGCTTCTCCACACTAACTTCTCGAAGACCATTTTGAGCTTGATATGTGTTTAGGAGATCTAGAGTATTTTGTTGATGTCCCAAGATGTAACGTTCTTCCTTCTGAGAAAACCTGAGCATTACATGTTCAATCTTTAATCCAAATTTGAGCTGCCCTTTTTCGGGTTTTCAACTCAAAATCCTTCCTTTGGTCTCAATGTGCCCTCTGCGAGTTTTCGCCTTGGCCTCTCCCTTGGATCTTAGACAGCATAGATGGATTGAGCTGCTTAAGGATTACGACTGTATCATTGAATACCATCGTGGTAAGGCCAATGTGGTGGCCTATGCATTGAGCCGTAGGGCTATAACTGATCTGAGAGCGATGTTCGCTCGACTTAGTTTGTTTGACGATAGAAGTTTGTTGGCTGAGCTGTAGGTTAAACCGACTTGAATAGAACAGATTCAGGATAAGCAGTTAGGGAATGAGTATCTGGGCTTGAGTTTTCGACAGATTGAGAATGGTATTACTGCCAACTTTGGATTAAACTGTGATGGTGTATTGTGTTTTCGGGGACGAATTTGTATACCGAACGATATGGATCTGAGACAGTCGATTCTGAGGGATGTGCATAGTAGCCCTTATGCTATGCATCCCAATGGTAATAAGATGTACTGCAATATTCACAAATTGTATTAGTGGTCGGGGTTAAAGCGTGAGGTTACTGATTTTGTTGCTCGTTGTCTGACATGTCAGCAAGTTAAGCTGAGCATCAGTTACCTTCGGGTTTGCTACAACCGGTTAAGATTTCGCTATGGAAGTGGGAGCGAGTGACGATGGATTTCATTAGTGGGTTGCCTTTAACACCCACTAAGAAGGATTCAATGTGGGTTATCATGGATCGATTAACCAAGTTTGCACACTTCATCCCAGTTAGGACAGATTATTCTTTGCAGAAGCTGGCGAAGATTTATATTTCTGAGATAGTGAGACTGCATAGGGTATCAGTTTCGATCATCTCTGATAGAGATCCTCTCTTCACGTTTTGGTTTTGAAAAAAGCTACATGAGGCTCAGGTTCAAGGTTGGACTTCAATACTGCATTCTATCCTCAGACCGATGGTCAATCAGAGAGGGTGATTCAGATACTGAAGGATATGTTGAGGAGCTGTGCTATCAATTTTTGAGACAGTTGGGAGGAGTATCTGCCTCTAGCAGAGTTCACTTATAATAAAAGTTTCTAGTCTAGCATTCAGATGGCACCTTACGAGGCTCTTTATGGTCGAAAGTGTCGCACTCTTTTGTGTTGGACTGAGTTGGGTGAACAACATGTTCTGGGTCCTGAATTGGTTTCTGAGACTGAGGATAAGGTCAGATAGATTCGGGATCGACTGAAAGCGGCATCGGACAGATAGAAAACTTACGTAGATCTGAAGAGACGCGAGATTGAGTATTCTGTGGGGGACTTCATATTTTTCAAGGTCTCGTCATGGAAAAAGATTTTGAGGTTTGGTCGTAAGGGCAAACTGAGCCCTAGGTTTATTAGGTCGTACCAGATTTTAAAATGAGTGGGACCGGTTGCTTATCAGTTGGAGCTACCTCCAAAGTTAAACTGTATTTATGATGTGTTCCACGTTTCGATATTGAGGCACTACCGCTCTGATCCTACGCCTATTGCCCCTATTGAGGAGATTGAGGTTAGGCCAGACTTGATCTTTGAGAAGGAGCCAGTTCAGGTTCTGGATCGTGACGTTAAGGTTCTGAG
Source organism: Gossypium hirsutum (assembly GCF_007990345.1). Lineage (NCBI taxonomy): Eukaryota > Viridiplantae > Streptophyta > Magnoliopsida > Malvales > Malvaceae > Gossypium > Gossypium hirsutum. The sequence goes on from NC_053432.1 coordinate 1,433,674, forward strand.
GAAGAAGTCCATTCTATTGGTAAAGGTTCTGTTGCATAATCATAGCACTGAGAAAGTTACATGGGAACCTGAAGATGCGATGCACCAGCAGTATTCTCACTTTTTCTGACCAGGTAAATTTCAAGGACGAAATTTTCTTTTAGGGGGTAGAGTTGTAACGCCTCAAATTTTTTTTTTGTTATTGTGAAAATGTAACACAATTGTGTATTTGCATTAGTGGTTAAGTGCTCTAGGTGAGTTTGGTAGGTATTGAGTTCAGGCCTTGACTTTGCCAAATTCTAGTACTTTTCTAACTAAACCCCTATTTCTGGCTAGTAGGCTTTTAATTAAAAGTTTGTAAGTACTTACCAGAATGAGCATGCTAGTTAAGAGGAGTGTTAGTTGACAAAGGGTCAGGAGTTCGAATCCTTGCGTGAGCATAATGACAAATATATTTATTTTCTCGTCGGTTATAGAGTTTGAGTTATATTGAAAATTTGAGTAGTGGAGAGTTTGATGGAGAAATTTAAGGGGAGTTGGGATAATGGAATTATCAGTTTTTTTCTTTATTTTTCTCTTTCTTTTTGATTTTTACCTTAAAAATTTTGGCACTCTCTCTTTTTTTCCCAAATTTGTCTTACGTTTTCTTCTCTTCCTTTTTTGTTCAATTCTTGTTTTCTTGCCTCCCTTTCTTTTTGGTTTTCTATTGATATCCTTCCTGTTTTGCGTTGTTGCGCTTGTTCGGTAAGTAATAATTTTGTCACTATTTTCTTATTTTGAGGTTGAGTTCTAAAAGAGGATTGTTTTGGGTACTTTTTGGATTAGGTGAAGGTGAGGAATCGGGGAGTGCTTCTGCGGAGATTTGAGCATTACGGGTTTTGTTCGTCAACTGTAAGTCGCGTATATTGAATGTTGTCATAAGGTTTTGATTAGAAAGATATTTTCGTTTTCTTTTTGAAATTTTTGATTTTTCCCCTTCTCAAATAAAATTCTGACGTTTTCCACTTTCATGTTTGCATTCCGCTTAAATTCCTTTTGAATCGCCCTTTTCCGTTTTTCCCTAAATCATCCTTTCTTTTTGCATTGAGAATTGCTTCTGCGCAATTTCGGTAAGTCCCCCTTCTTTTTTGCCATGAATTTCTTAACAATTGAGTAGTAATGTTTCTCTTCTGCTGTTAATGGCGTAGGAAGAGGCTTTGATCAGTGAATTTCGTATTTCTCGTCTAAACAATATTGACGGAGGGTCTTTAGTCGATGGTGAGTCGAGTTATTGTTGATAAGTTATTGTCGAAAACATGTTAATTAGTCTACTAAATTGATTTTGAATGCTTCTTTGATAAGTTTTCAGGCTTAGGGAGTGTTTTGACATCGAAATCGAACCAGATGTGTACCCGATTTGGCAAATTCTAGTATTTTTCTAACTAAACCCTTATTTCTGGCTAGTAGGCTTTTAATTAAAAGTTTGTAAGTACTTACTAGAATGGGCCTGCTAGCCTGGTGGTTAAATGGAGTGTTGGTTGGCAAAGGGTCAAGAGTTCGAATCCCTACGTGAGCGTAAGGATAAATATATTTTATTTACTCGTCTAAAATCTAAGTAGTGGGGAGTTTGATGGAGAAATTTAAGGGGAGTTGGGATAAGGGGATTATCATTTTTTTTCCTTATTTTTCTTTCTCTTTTTGATTTTATCCTAAAAATTTTAGCACTTTCTCTCTTTTTCCCAATTTTGTCTAACGTTTTCTTCTCACCCTTTTCTGTAGAATTCTTGTTTTCTTCGGTTTTGTGTTGTTGGGCTCGTTTGGTAAGTAATAATTTTGTCACTATTTTCTTGTTTTGTGTTTGAGTTCTAAAATATGATTATTTTGGGTACTTTTTGGATTAGGTGAAGGTGAGGAATCGGGGAGTGCTTTTGCAGAGATTTGAGCATTACGGGTTTTGTTTGTCAACAGTAAATCGAATATACTGAATGTTGTCATAAGGTTTTGATTAGAAAGATATTTTCGTTTTCTTTTTGAAATTTTTGGTTTTCTTTCCCTCTCTCAAAGAAAATTTTGACGTTTTACAGTTTCATGTTTGCACTCAGCTGAAATTCCCTTTGAACTGCCTCTCTTCCTTTTTCCTGTTCGTTTTTCCCTAAATTATCATTTCTTTTTGCATTGAGAATTGCTCTTGCTCGATTTCGGTAGGGATGGACGGAGATGATGTGTAGAGGTTGGTGGGTAGGACTTTGTTTACTGATTGCTGCTTACATTACTGTTACTGTGATGGGCTAAAGCCCTAATACATATCTGATACTAAACTGAAATGGGCTAAGGCCCAAACTACTGCTGAAACTATAATGGGTTTAGGCCCACACTGCATCTGTTTGTTTACTACTAATTGACTGTATGCATATTTTCTGTGGGGATTACACACTGAGTTTACATAAACTCACTCCTTCTGTTTAATATGTTCAGGTAATCCCCAAGCTTAGACGGATTGGTGCGGCGAAGGACTCAGCGGTGACCATAGTTAATAAAACTTTCTGTTTGATTTCTGGTTATATTTCTACTATTATTGCTGGGAAAATTTTTGATGTAATTTGGGACTTTCCTAAAATGGTTGGATTTACTTAATTAACTCAATTTTTCATAAAATGAATGATTGCTAAAGCTTCCGCAATGAATTATGTTCTAAACAATCGATTAAATGAGCAAACGATTTTGGAATTAATAAGAGTAAATAAACGAAAACTGTCTTATCGTAACAACTTAGTTTTCAACACGCTATCATGTGACTTCGCTAGATTCGGCCATAACGTCTACGCCGGGTTTGGGGTATTATAGTCCCTATTTTGAATGCCTATACGGATTAAGACATGAGCGTGTCTCTTGACCATGTGGTCACACTGCCTGGCCACATGGCCATATGTTCTCTGCAACTTTGAAAAATTTCAATATTTTTTGAATTTTTTTTAGTATCCGATTTAGTCTTGATTTATTTCTAATGCGTGTTTTGGGCCTCGAAGGCTTATATAAGGGACAATATGTTTATTTTCAGTTGGTTTTTGATATGAATATTATATGATGTGAAATGTTTGAAATTTCTGTCTATTTGTTCTGTAAACTCTGGTAATATTCTGTAACCTTGTTTTGACGATGGATTCGGGTTACGGGTGTTATAGATTCAGGTACCTGAAACTGAAGATTAAAATAGTGAAAATAAGAGATCTCTATAAATGATCTTAATTCGAGAAAATATGAAGCCAAATAATAAAAGTGGACGACAATGATTTTGTATGTAATATTATTGTTGAAATGAAATGAGAATCTTGGATAAATCTATTGAGAAGTATATATATGGAATAGATTGGTCAAAATAGAAAGGCGCAATTCAAATTCGAGGAGTTTTTGTAACAACAATCAAATATCTAAAGGTATAAAGCCAATGAAGGTACAAATGAAGTAGTTTTGCAAAACAAAATAAAAATATGAAGTTTTTCGCTAAGTCCTGACATTGATTATGAAAAGATATAATATTCTTTTGTGGTGGATGCAATAATCTTTAGATATATTATTAAACTGGCAGTTCATAAAAAATTTAATTTGCTTCTAATGTTTGTTGTTACAACTTTTTATGAATCACTATATAGTAAAGTTTATATTAAAATCCTTAAAGGATTTAGAATGCTAGAAGTATATTGAAATTATCGGGAAATTGTTTATTTATATGAATTGAAATAATTGAACATATGTGGTAAATTTGACTTAGTCAATAGTAGTTGAAAGATGATTATAAAATGATCTAAAATACCTATTTGTATTTTTATAGAGGGATCATGATTAAAGTTTGTTATGATTATTATTGAAACTCCTGAAGAGATCAAAATATATTTTCCCAAAAATTCCCCTTACTCATGACTTTCAAAAGAATAGTGATATAAATGCTTAGCAAATACATTCAAATAGTCATTTGAAAGACTAGTGTTCAAGATTGAATACGTAGAATATGAGAAAGTATGTAATGTTTTCATGAGGGGGAGCCCCTTCCTCATGACTTTCAAAAGAATGGTGATATAAATGCTTAGCAAATACATTCAAATAGTCATTTGAAATATTAGTATTCAAGATTGAATATGTAGAATATGAGGAAGCATGTGATGTTTTCATGAGGGAGAGTAAATACACGTTGTACTCTTTTTCACTTGACTGAAGTTTTGTCCCATTGGGTTTTCCTAGTAAGGTTTTTAATGAGGTAGCATATTATGCGTATTATAGATATGTGTACTCTTTTTCCTTCACTAGGAATTTTTTTCTCTACAGAATTTTTATCTTAATAAGGTTTTAACGAGACACATTATCTACCAATGGACATCCAATGGGGAGGGTTATGAATATCTTATTAAGTGGATATCCATCAATATTAATATAAATTTTGATGTACTTTAAATTCTAATAGTTATTAGAAGTAGATCTCTATTTCATTTATACTTCTTATGCCTATAAATAGAGATTTTGGAAGAGCTTTGTAAATATTCCAATTGATCAATAAAATGTACTCTCTTTTGTTATCCAACTTTCTTTGTTCTTTACTTTTTGTCTTTTTTATTTTATAATAATAATTTCTTATATTTACAAAAGGTGTAATTATTATTTATAATTATAATTATAAATTTGATGTAGTTTCACTATTTATAATTATTAGGATGATAATTGTTTTATAGTACAATGAACTTTTACTTTTTTTAGATTACTAAACTCGACAATGCCCATCTGTCTTTAACGTATTGATGAGATAAGAAAAGTAATAAGTACAGATTAAGGACTCCGGTAACTAATAAAAGTGTGTTTAATATTGTTTCTAAAAAGTATTTTTGGGACACAAATATTCTTAAATAAACTACTTTTTGAGAGAAAAAAGTAATTTTTTAAAGAAAAAATTAGCTCAAAAACACTTTTTTTCAAAAGTAAAAAATTTGAACTTTTTCCCAAGAACATTTTTGAGAATCATTTTAAATACTTAACTCACTAAGTGTTAAAGTATGGTAAATTTACCTTAGAGATTCCTCTATTGTAGGAATCTGATTAAATTGGTTCATTTATTATTAAATGAATCAATTTAAATACTATACTATTTAAAAGAATAAATAAGACCAAATTTGAATAGATTTTTAGTATTTATTGTTTAAAAATATAATTTACTGTTTAATATAGTTAATAATTATAAAATTTTTATAGTTCAATAAATAAAATAATTTTTTGAAATTGAATTGTAATTGAAAAATTAAATTTTAATATATTTTTATATAATAAATTACAATTTAACCTATTTAATTTTTTTAATAATATAGGGTAAATTGATTCGTTTATACAGTAATTATAACACAAAAATCTCGCCCATCAACTTTTATATGTAGTTTAGTGTAAAAAGACTAAAAGCCCCTCTTCAACGGAAGGACGTAGTTGAACCACACATTCTGGTTATTAAAAGACAAACGGGGGAGTATGAGGAAGAAACTGGTGGTTCCCAGCCAGCCAACCAGAGGCAAAACCAAAGCTAGTTTAAACTAAAATGGAATGGACCACTTTCTTCTTCTTCTTCTATCTCCTACTAATTAAAAACACAACACAAACTCTACCAACACAGCTGCTGCTCTCTCAATTCTCAAACCACTATGAAAAATTGCGTATGCAAGGCTTCGAGTTTCACCCCTGCAACTCTCTCTTCACTATCATTTCCACTGAACAACAACCCCCCTTGTTTTTCCAACAAATATCGCATTGCCTTTTCCACTGTTACAACCCAGGCCAAAACTTGTTTGCTAACAACTAGTTTGGTGAAAAGAGATGGTGATTTCGGTGGAAAGGATGATGAAAATGAAAAAGAATATAGGAATAAGAGAGTGCATTGCGAAGTCGAAGTGATTTCTTGGAGGGAAAGACGAATCAAAGCCGAGATTTTGGTTTCTGCTGATATTGATTCTGTTTGGAATGCTCTTACTGATTATGAACGTCTTGCAGATTTTATCCCTAATCTTATTTGCAGGTATTGCTTTTCCCTCCCCTTTTCTCCCTTTTATTATTATGTTAAATTCTGATTCTGTTGTTAGTCCCTGTACTTTGTAAAAGTTGTAGATTTAATAGATGTAATTTTATTTGATCATTTTTAGTACGTAATTTATTAAGTAGAGTTATACTATCTCTAAAATCTGTTGGGTTAAACATATTATTATTTGCATAATGTCATATGAGCATATTATTTTCACTACTCATTACTCACCATTCTTAATTTATGTGAAGATTGAAATTTCAAAATTCGAAAAAGTACAAGTAGTTAGAATGATCCAATGGAAGAAAATGGACTAAATCTATTTTTGTGTAGGGACTAGTAATTGAATTTAACCAAATGGATTTAATTGCTAATGTTTGATTGAGTCGGGACTAAAATTTCAGAATTTGAAAAGTATAGAGACTAAAAGTGACCAATTCGGAAACTATAGGACTGAAATTGATCAAATAAAAGCACAGACTAAATCTACAAATTTCATGAAGTAGGTAGACTAATAGCAGAATTTAACCTTACTGTTATTATTTTTCCCAAAAATACTTGGCTGCAATTGGGGTTACTTGAAGTTAGTATCAGTTTCAACTTACTCCCTTCTCCGTCAATTGAGTTATGAACTTTGTCTGCTTATTAGTGGAAGGATTCCTTGCCCCCATCCTGGACGGATATGGTTGGAACAGAGAGGTTTGCAAAGGGCATTATATTGGCATATTGAAGCACGTGTTGTTCTTGATCTCCAAGAAATTCCCAATTCGGTAAGCATCCTAACCCATATAGTTATAGTGTTGAACTGTGATATAGATACTAGTAATTGTCTATTAACCTTGCAGCATTACGAATGGCTGTTGTTTCACTTTTTTTTTTTTAACAAATTTGGATATGTAATTGACTGCAAAGCCTTGTTCTTCTCAAGTTGGTACTTTAACGGGTAGAAGCTATCTATGTATAACATCTTCCCACGAATACTGCTGCCTCAAAAGTCCATATTTTGCACGTGAAATCAGTAGAACTCTAGTCCGCAACCTTTTCACTATAGAATTTTCTTCGCTGCTATCATCATGATTATGTTTAGCTTTAGTGGTGCCATGAGCAGGTGTCACTGCCATCATATTATCAGATGATAACTTTAAATGTGTCCATACTGTATATGGTATACATGAAACTTAATTCTTTGGGTCCTTCACATTTTTCACTGAAAAAAATATTTTGAGGGCTCACATTCAATTTCTAATGAACTACAAGACTTTTTATTGCAATTGCAACTAAGAATCATGGGCTTTACCTGGGTTGAGTATGAATGGAAAGTACTTATCTTTGCCAAAAATAAGTAGTTGATGGAATGTCTGGAATGAACTATTTAAAGGTGATACCTTTTGGAGTTTGAAATAAAGTCTCAATGCATATATGAAACAAATATTTAGGAAGATTAACATTTCAAAAAGCTTTTAGCTTCATAGTGGGGAATGCTAATCATCTTACAAGTATTCTTGCCCTTTCCTGTTAATAGCTGACTGCAAGGAATGGATCTGAATTTTGGAGAAAATATTTGCAATCTACTTGGCATAGGAGTAAATAGAGTGAGCTTGTCTCTGCCATTCTCTATGTACTGACATTGCGCAGTCTTTAAGCTTAAAAGTTTAACAAAACCCTTTAGTTCCTATACCAACTATGGTTTCTTGTTGACTTCTTATATGATATACTAAATTGATCCATCAATTATTTCAAGCACCTCATAAGTCATAATATGAAAATGTGATCATGCATAGACTTTAAGTGACTAGTCAAGGATGGAGAATGTTGATGAATGCAAAGCTAGGCTAAGCTCAATCTGTAATTTTGAGCAAGGTGGATCCATGATGCCACTAATTTGCAGGTTTATTAACTGAACTATTTGAAATAGAAAATAGGATTTTGAACTGAAAGAGGAGGTTGGTTTTCATGAAAACGTATGGATAGGTTTTTAGCTGCTATGCAACTGAGATGCTGTATGGACGAGGTTTATGCAGATTTATTTGCTTTGGATTGATAGTTCTTCGTAACTGAATTTGAGCTTGTTTCACTTTTCTTGGTAGCTTTAATTTTGACATATGCCTTTATGTCGTCTTTAATACCTACGAGCTTTATAAATTGTTGCTTGTGATTCAGTCCAACGGTCGTGAACTCCTCTTTTCCATGGTTGATGGAGATTTTAAGAAGTTTGAAGGGAAATGGTCTGTCAAATCTGGAACAAGGTAGCATCAATGTTCTCTATTTCACAGCCAACATGTTTTCGGATTCTTGCTTTTACCATATGAAGTAAAATACTTTTTCTCTATGACATTGTTGTAGGTCTGGTACTACAATTTTATCATATGAAGTTAATGTAATTCCAAGATTTAACTTCCCTGCCATATTCCTGGAGAGGATTATCAGATCTGATCTTCCTGTGAATCTTAGAGCCTTGGCTTGTCAAGCTGAAAAGAATTTTCATGGGAATCAAAAGATGTTAATAGCAAAAGATTTGATTAGAAAATCTTTGCCTGTTCTTTCTTCACCTGGCATTGACTCAAATGTTGCACTCTTGGGAAAGGATAAACCACCGTCTGTAACTGGGCCTCTACCATCTTTGAGTGAGTTGAACAGTAGCTGGGGTGTTTTTGGAAAAGTCTGCAGAATCGATAGGCCTTGTGTGGTTGATGAAGTTCATCTTCGCAGATTTGATGGCTTATTGGTAACTAATTGATTCTAGTCTGTTCTCATAGGGTCTCATGTTGTCTGGAAGCCGCTTTTTGTTTTAGCAATTGCTGATATATTGACTTCTGTTTTAGCTGTTCCTGATAAAATGCTTTTGGGCTGAAGGAAAATGGAGGCGTTCATCGTTGCGTTGTTGCTAGCATAACTGTAAAAGCTCCTGTTCGTGAAGTTTGGAATGTTTTAACTGCATACGAGAGTCTTCCAGAGTAAGTATAATATAATCCATGTAGAACTTACTAGTTACCATACATTCTCCATTGCTCCCAGATTTGTAGTAAAATGGAATAATTTAAGATTAAATAAATCCACAGTATCCAAATATTTATCTTTCTAATCAAATCGTTCTTTTGTGTTCCTGTTTTTTCCTCAATAAGTTTCATTTTGGCAGGATTGTTCCAAATTTAGCTATTAGTAAAGTCTTATCACGCGAAAACAACAAAGTTCGCATTCTTCAGGTACGAGTAAGGTTTATTTATGAATCATTTTCTCTCTTAGGATGCCATAGTAAATGCTTTTAGATTCTGTTGCTTTTACTGGATGAACGATAAATTTTTTCTTGTCTTATGTGAACTTGTCCATATAGATTATGCATTCCGATTCATCTTTTGATAATCCTGTAATAATCTCAGTATTGGATATTTAATCTAACTAAAATTTTCTATTATTAGCTATCATATCCAATGCATGCAGCAAATGTAACTTAAGGATGTTTCCATTTAAAAGATCAACCCTACCTTTTCCTTCCATTTAAGGATGTGTCATGGCTGATTAATTCTATGGAGCCATCAGTAGGCAAACCCTATCTTTTCCTTCCTATTGCAAAAGATATTTGGGAGGCTATGAGGGAAACTTACTCTGATGTAGAAAACTTCTCTCAAACCTTTAAGTTGAAAAACAAGTTATGGGAATGAAGGCAAGGGGAGCGTGAGGTTACTGATTTTTTCAATGAGATGATGTCCCTTTGGCAGGGACTAGACCTATGTTATAATGATGAGTGGGACTGTCCAACCGATAGTGTTAGGTGTATGAAAAAAGAGGAGAATGATTGGGTTTATTTATTTTTTGGCTGGGGTAAACAAAGATTTTGATGAAGTTAGGTCCTACTTCTTCGGGAACCTACCCTTAGGGAAGCCTTCTTGGAAATAAGGACGGAAGAGAGTAGGGGAAAGGTAATGTTGAAACCAAATACTGACCCGGAAACAAAAACACTTGAGGCTTCAGCACTTGCATCAGCCCAAGGGAGTCTCAAGAAGATAAAGGAAACCATAGTGTGAACATTGCATTAAGCCATGGCACAACATAAAGGAAACCTACTGGAAAATTCATGGGAAGCCTCCAAATTGGAAAAAGAAGGGGAATGACAGTAATCAGACAGGCCAAGCATTGCAAACAACAGGAGATGATAAGGGTCAATAGAATACTCTGATGCTTCCAAAATTCACAAAGGAACAATTGGAGCTTCTGTACAATCTCCACATAATCGAGGTGAAAGTAATCCAAATCTACCATCTTGTTCACTCTCCCAAACAGGTGAAAATTAATAAATTGATGAGCTAACTACAAATATATATATACTCTATCCTAATAAAAATGTCACAATTGATATTTTTGAGGTCAAACTTTTTAAACTTTGACCTCAATTTTTTAAATATTTTAATTAAATAAATTTTATAAAAAATATATCTAAAAACAACTTCATTCAAAGTTCTTATAATATATTTTTCAAAATTTTACCCATAATAAATTAAAAAAAAGGCATAATGTAACAAATTTATTAAGATGGAGGGAGTATTATATTAGTGTTTTGTAGTTATTCTCGGTCGAAGTTGTTGGAATCAAACCAGACCGGCCATTACATCTGTCCAGACACATGGTTTGAATCGATTGGACCATGAACCCCTCAAAACCGGGATAAAAACCTGGTTAAACTGGTTGTTTAATCTGTTGAACTGAGTTATAATTTTTAATAATTTATTTAATTAAAACTGAATTGGTGGTGGAATTGGGAACCAGTGGCTTGATTGGTTCAGCTACCAGTTTGGTTCCAAAAACCATTCTCAATATCATTTATGATGTTATTGGAGATTTAGAATTTGGGACCATAGGATCAAGGAGGGAACCTTGACATGCAGAAAAGCACCATACTTGTAAAATCCTGAAAGAAGATCTTAGAGCCCAAATTGTTTCGAGACTCGGTTACAAGACAATGCAATGCTACAAAAGTATTTCCTCTCAATGTTGCATCAGCTACATCGATTATATTATGCTTTGTGTGCGATTAAGGACCATACCTTAAGTGTGATGTTTTTGTTGTAGTTATATTTAGGACCATTTCACATTTGGCCTCTTAAAGAAGATGCTTTTAAGAACCATAGTAAATTTGGAGATCTTCATTCTTTTTGGCCTGTGGAGATCTTCATTAGCTCAACAAAATATGAAGCAAGTTTACTCTGGCCTATTTTATGATTTAATTGGCTCCTTTTGCAGGAAGGATGCAAGGGCTTATTGTATATGGTGCTTCATGCACGAGTTGTTTTAGATCTGCATGAACAACTTGAAAAAGAGATCATGTTTGAGCAGGTCGAAGGGGACTTTGACTCATTTCAGGGGAGATGGCTTCTAGAGCAACTTGGAAGTCATCACACACTACTGAAGTATTCTGTGGAGTCAAAAATGCACCGAGATTCCCTTCTTTCTGAAGCTCTCATGGAAGAGGTAATGTATCCATTGAAGGATGTCAAATATTCATTTCACTGCATTCCGTTTTCATTTTCTCATCTACTGTGTAGTACCTAATCTGCAGCTAATGTATCCATTGAAGATATAAGTTTAAAAATACAAATGTTTCTGGGTAAGAACTGAATATATCCTTTCTTTACAGAATTCTTGTCACTTGGTGAATGTTTACTTGAACCTCTATATTAGGTACCTGGGTAAAATGTTATCGAAATATCAACCTTTCTTAACCTTCAAACTTCTTAGATTTCAATGAATCATAAACTATAAATAACACATTCTCCTTGCATGGAAAAGTTGCAGATGGATCTCCACCTATATGTTTCAACAGTTGTACGAACCTTTGTGGAAATTTTAACTGAATATTCATTACTCTTTTTATTTTTGGGCCAATGGTTATGTGCAATTCAATCGTCATGATAAAATGTAATTTGTCATTCACTTTCTTGGGTAAAAGTACCACAGGGGCCCTTGTATTAAGAGTCGGATTGTATTTTGCCCCTCTACTAAAAAAATTGGCAAATTAATCCCTATATATTAGATCAAAGAGCAATCTTGTCCTTCTGTTAAAAATTTCATTCATTTCTACTGTTAAAAATTGGTCCTTGTATGTTAGAATGAGGCTAATGTGGCACGCCACATGTAACTATTTTGTTATTCTATCAGCAACGCCAATTTTTAACGGTAAAAATGGATGAATTTTTTAATAGAAAGGACTAGTTTGCTCTTTGATCTACTGTATAGGGACTAATTTGTTCATTTTTTGAGTAAAAGGGAGTAAAGTGTAATCTGACTCTTAATAGAAGGGCCTCCATGGTACTTTTACCCATTTTCTTGCCATACATGTTTGTTCTGAAACTAATTTTGTAAGCCTACAAGATATGTTGCAAGACAACTGTTCTCCTTCCAAGGAGTCACTGCCCTTGTGGGAATAATAAGAAAAGATGATAAGCATCATTGTGGTAACAAAATAATAAAGTGTTACTCATCTGACCTTGTAGGTTATATATGAAGATCTACCGTCCAATTTATGTGCGATACGAGATTATGTTGAAAAAACAGAGGCCAAAATTTCCTTGGAAACACGAGAAAATCGACAGCTTTCTGGGCAACAAAGTTCCTCCAGCAATGGCAATGAAACAGCCTATAGTGATACTGGTGAGGAGGATGAAGGTTCCAATAGTGCTAATTCACTTAGACAAAGACCAAGAGTTCCAGGCTTGCAAAGGGACATTGAAGTCCTCAAAACTGAGCTCCTGAAATTCATATCTGAACATGGACAGGAAGGATTTATGCCTATGAGAAAGCAACTGCGTTTGCATGGCAGAGTGGATATCGAGAAAGCAATCACACGCATGGGTGGATTTAGAAGGATTGCATCTTTAATGAATCTCTCCCTTGCATACAAACAACGTAAACCGAAGGGCTATTGGGACAACCTTGAAAATCTGCAGGAGGAGGTGATTTGTTTTTGTTACCCTTTAAGTGTTCTTTTAAATTCAAGCCAAATGAAATTCATTAACATGTTAGATGGTGGAAAGTTATTGCAATACAGAATCATAATATGTACAAGTTGATAATGAGGAACAATCTAATTCGGCCTGTTTTACCTTACAGATTAATCGATTCCAGAGGAGCTGGGGAATGGACCCATCATTTATGCCCAGCAGAAAGTCGTTTGAGCGTGCAGGTTATATTCAGTTGTGATATTGTTTCAAGTCATTCCAACAAGAGGGAGCTTCAGTTTTATTTATGAATTTTATGAACTCTGTTGTTATACTTACAGGACGCTATGACATCGCACGGGCATTAGAGAAATGGGGCGGCCTTCATGAAGTTTCTCGTCTACTGTCACTCAAGGTGAGACAGAAGCACCCTAGCAGACAGGGGCAAACTAGTGCCAAGGAAAAACAGGTAGATAATGTAGCAGCAAGTAGGGGCATAGAAAGTGAAGAGAAGACTCCAATATTAAAGCCATATGTTTCGCAAAATACACAAAAGTGGCTCACGAAGCTAAAAGGTTTAGACATTAATTGGGTTGAATAAATGTGCCTACTACTACTATTACTACCAGTCTACTGGTTTAGTTTCTTCTGTTTATGGAGTATAATAAATTGGGTTTAATATTCTTGGTCGTGGTAGAAAAGGATATGTTAGGTTCTTTTAGTTCCAAACTTGATAGTTTCTCTTAAAGATTGTCGGTAAAAATACCATAGAGGTTCTTGTTCTAGGAATCAGATTGCATTTTGCTCCATTTACTCAGAAAATGGGTAAATTAATCCCTATACGTCGGATTAAAGAACCAACTAGCCTTTTTGTTAAAAACTTCATCTATTTATACTGTTAAAAATTGTTGTAGATGAAAAGTAACTAGATAGTTATGTGTAACGTGCCATATGTATTTCATGCTAACATAAGAAACTAGTTTTTAACTGTAAAAATGAATATAATCTTTAATAGAATGATCAATTTGTTTTTTTATCTAACGTATTGAGATTAATTTTCTTATTTTTTTAGTAAATGGAGCAAAATGCAATTTGATTTCTAGTACAATTGTTTTCATGATACTTTTACCGATTTTTATCTTATAAAAATTATTATATTTGTTCTGTAGATACGATGTCCAGTTAGAAAAAGAAAATGTAAATGTTGCATAATAGGTTCAGGGCATTGTTATAACCATTTGATAGTTCCATTATGAGGAGTTCACTGAAAAATTATTTCAATGCTTAGTTTGAAGCATCAAAGTCAAAGCCTTTATGTAACACAAATCTCAAATTTGAAGTTCCAAACTGTTCCAAAAACATGGTGTAAAAAATATCTATAAAACTAATCCTAAAATGAGGACCATTCAAACTAGTTTAGTTACTTGAACCAATTTTTCTTGATTGTGCTCGTCACCGGATAATTTGTGGCCTCCCTTTATATTTCCCTTCGCCGGTAGGCTCTTTTTTTTCCTTTCTTGCTATCTTCGTTATAGTTTTTTCCCTCTCAAACCTTTGTTAAGTATGGTCCAAGTGTGGAGCAAACGCAGCTTCTTTTTTTTTTTTGGTATGTTGGAACCTATAGTCCTTAATTGCAAAACAAAGTTAAGAATATTTGAGCAGTGCTATGAGTAGTGCCAAATGCTTTAAGGATTGTTAAAGAACAAAGATGAACATAATATAATTGTTTACATAGTTTGGTTTTCTTACGGTGAGGCTTTATTTAGAGAGATGATCCACTATCTTTCAACTTCGTACAAGTGATTTAAGTCTTAACATACATCAGTTTAGAAGCCTCACTTTTGTTCTTAAAAGATCTAGATCACTTTCCTCTAAGTTTTCCTCCTGAAAACTTGGACCGTAAATCAAGTGGCTCACTTGTTTATTTACAAGAATGTACTCTCAAAAGATAAATTCCCAATGAATAGATAAGTGTTAAACCTATCTGAACCTTTTAACTTACACAAGCCTCTAATATATAAGAGTATAAGGTTTGCTAAGATAAAAACAAATTACAATAAAAAAAATCTTACAAAAATAGCAGCACAATCAAAATTGAGAATCTCCATAAAGTTCAAGATAAGTCAAGAATTCTCAAGATATGTTTCAAGTTATCTAACTGAATCTTATTAAACCAGAATTTGATTGCTTAATACGAATTGATTCAATCCAATCTTCTAAGATTTGTTGCTCCACACTATGGATCTTCAAATATGGGCCAACGTATGTCCACGAAATCATCTAATTCATTACCCAACTAATTTGGTTGGAAAGATTGACAACTCTATAAGGCAAGCTTTGTAATTCGTGCAATACCAAGTGTAGTGGGCACTGCTGGTGGCATTGCATGAGGCACTACTCACATAATTTTCTCAACAATAAAAACTTGTATCAATATTGAACAAGGCTTCCACATTTAGAGCAAGAACCTAGCTTCACTAAGCAAACTTCAATCTAGAATTATCTTTCCAAATCTTATCAAACCAATTATACTTAGGATGAAAGAGATTTAGATAAATCTTTATAAAGTTGGCCCATATCTTTTGTGATAGCATATCTCAATATATAAAGTAAGTCAATCACACTAAATCCTTGAAAAATAATCTTGTTTGATCCAATCACTTCTTCAAATATAATCAATGTAATAGTTTCATAAATATACCTATTTACTATTTATGGACTCTATTTATTGAAATGGGGTCTCGAAACCGTATTTTTTGAGACCATTGAAATTCGGGGCGTTACAAAAAAAACTTGACAAACACTTTCAATGTTCGCAAAACCAAGTGCAAGTTATGTTTAAGTAATAAAATCTTAAGAGTCCAAGGCCAATCCATAGGAAAGTTGATTAGAATTTACATGTAACACCCTACACTCAGTCTGGCCGCTGGACTCGAGCAATAAGGTGCTATAAACAAATAAGGAGTATTTACATGCAATTCATAGTTCAAAATCTCAATTCAATATCAATTTATCACCTATGATCGATTATAACATGTATTACAAACAATTTTGGGTTTAAATCGAGCTTATGAAAGCTTTAAATTAACCTGACATCAATCAGGGATCAATTTGAAACAATTATAGAAAAATAGGAAAATTTTGTAAACAGGGGTCACACGGTTATGTCCCCTGACCGTGTGAAAGGTTGAGGTCGTGTGGGGTTGAAACACACAGTTGTGTAGCCAAATAGCGTGAAAGAAGAAAGATTGTGTAATAGAAAGTCACACAGCTGTGTCGTTTGGCTGTGTAACAAACTGAGTCCGTGTGTGTACCTAATTGTAAAATCTTACAAACATTCACACGGTCGTGTGGCTGGACCGTGTGAGAGACTATGACTGTATGTACCAATTATCACCCAAAATATATAGACCACACGGCCGTGCCATATGTCCGTGTATGGCACACGGCCGTGTGTCAGACTGTGTGCACTTAAAGAAACCTTCCAAAATAAGTTTTATAATCCCTAATTCACTTAAGCCATAAGCAAGCCTTAAACCAACTCCCAACCTATTCAAAAAAATCAAAACATGCTCCAAAACACCACTTATAACAACCATATTAAGTGCCTACCCAATATGCCATAGTTAGTACATCAATTCAACAATTCATCACTAACCCTTCATGTATAAACATACCAAAGTTTCATACCAATTTGTTCACCAAAATCACATCAATCCCAATTACCAAATTTCATCAATAAAAATGGATTATAGGTACTAAAGCATACTTATACCATCAAGTGCCACAATACAATCAACATGACACACATCATTTAATCATTCAAAACAATTTTAAGATGGCATTAATATCAACCACATAAACATATACCAAACCTTACCATGTTCTTTCAAACTTAGCATATGCATACCATTCATTTGACTAAGCCTATTTCAAGACATATTACCTAATCACCATATAAGCAATTAAACATACATACCTAAACAATTCAACAAGGTTATCAACTACAAAGATTAGTACCAACACTTATATATACACATATTCACATAACATTCAAAATACCAAATTAATCCAAAGCATAACATATACAACCATATAACCCTCTGTCATGAACAAACTAAAAACATCACCAACACTTGAGTTCGGGATTGCTGTTGGATGCTGAAGTTGATGATTGAACGAAAAGAACCTAACCTACGCACGAAAAACAAAATCGTACGCTGAGTATAACTTAGTGGTATTTCTATAATCTGAACATTAAATCATAATATAAATTATTCAATGCACAAGTTAAGAATAAATGATGATATGCAAATTATCATGTCAACTTTTACCATTTCTTGTTCTCATAATCTAAATCTAACAAAAGTCATTAGTATAAGGCGAAACATTTCCATTTCATATTCCATTTGAAAATCTCAATTATTAGGTATCACATTTCATCTCAATTTTTCATATCATTAATTCAAAGAACATAACCATAATTATTTCTACTCATTTCATGGATCATTATTCTGATTTTCATTTTAATTTCCCTATTAACCTGATTTGGACTCAGATGAATACGCGGATCCAACCAACACACCAATTTGGCACCCAGTGCTTATCGGATAAATCCGAGAATAATAAGTTGCGCCTTATGTTGGTCGGTATAACCGACAGATAGATGTGCCCAGCACTGGTCGGTATAACCAAAAAATGGAGTGCCCAACACTCCTCGACACGTAGTCATATAACTCTGAACTCTTTCTATCCTATGACATGCCAATTATACCTGACCCTGCTCGAATAGTTAATAGGGTAACAAATTTCTCACATTTATTTAAATCCTATTTTCAATTTCAATATAATAATCTTAATCAACCAATCAATAATTCTCATATATAACAACATAGCTCATCGTAACATTAGTACAATTCCATATTTCAAATAATATTTTTGAATCTATTCAATTCAGTCTTTTTTACATACAACGAATTCATATCAATTCAATTCATTTCATTGAATCAATTATAACTCACCTTAAGAACTTACCATACAATGCAATTCATAAATGCAACAATTGAGATAGTTCGGATTATAGAAACAAAAATTGCAAACTCTGAGCTATTTGTTGACGGCTTTGTCTTTTCCTTTCTTTTTCAAGGAATCCGGGTCGACATTAGCTAAAGATTAACACAATTATACCAAATCATCAATACACAAACAATTTCACATTCAATTGTTAATTTAAGCAACTTTTTTAGTTTATTCAATTTAGTCCCTAAAACCGGGACTATCATAACTTTCAAATTTAGTCTCAAATTTTCATGTAAATTTCACTCTAGTCCTAATTGAACCTCCTATTTCTCATTTCTACTATAAATTTTAATTTTTTTTTCCATTTTAGTTTCTATTGAACAAAATCATCAATTGACTTTACAATTTAGTCAATTTTTTAACTCTAAACTTTAAATATATCAAATTAACACAAAAAATTGCAACTATTCATCAATGGCAACATCCTCAATCTTTAACAGTACCGAAAAATACTACATGGGTCAACTAACTTAAGCTCCCGGGATTCCGAAAATATAAAAATTACAAGAAAAAAGACTAAATTGAGCTAACCAATTGAAGCTTTGAGTATTTCAAACCCTAGCTATCACTTATTGAAAGAAATAAAAGATATTGATTTCTCTTTCTTTCCAACATCACCTTTTTTTTATTCTTTAAATTTTATTTTAATTTCTTAACTTTAGAAATTTTATGATGTCCACTAACTCACCACCGTCCACTAAAATATCCATGGTGGTATGATTTCTATTCAAGGTCCTTACTTTAAATCCTGATTAGAGATTTCTTAAAATTTGAATTTTTGACACTTTTACGATTTACTCCATGAGCCCTAAGTTATCACTAATTTGACAAAATTGCCTAATCAAAATTTAATTTACTTCTAATATAACTTCATAAATATTTACTAGAAACATTTATAGATCCAGTTGACGAAAACAGGGTCCCAAAATTACATTTTTCGACACCATTGATTTTTGGGTCGTTACATTACAATATTACAAATATTATGCTAAAACAAATATTTGTTACTTAATTTTGAAATAAGGGTAGAGATATCGAAAATGAAGAACATAAGATTTTTTTCTAAAAGGAACATAAGATTTTTACAAGCATAGTGAAGAAAAAAATGAACATAAAATAAACTCTAACAAGAAAATGATCTTGATCTCAAATCTAAGAGGCCTTCCATTCTAAAAACTAACGACTATTTATAAAGGTTTAGGAAGAACTAAATGACAATGAATAGGTTTTGATAGTAATAACTTATTGGCCTATTTCTTTATTATATTTTGGAATCATTTTCTACATGCTACTTGATTACTTCTTTTGTCCAAAATAATGACTCTAGTTAGGAAAAGTCAAAATAGTTGATTGAAGATTTGCACATTGTACATTCATTGTAAAAATTTCAGCACCAAACTTTAAGTATATTAAGAGACATGATCCTAATATGAAAATACGTCAAAATTTTCCATCAATGTAAAACTTGTAACTTTCTCTTTGCTTTTAGATTTTTTTTTCTTGATGCATTTTGACATTGATGTTTTAATATTTGGATAGAGCTTCAAATTCTCTTTCCGACGATATAAAGTAATCCAAAACGGAGTGCTGGACCCTGAGATATGGTCGGAACACTAAGTGTTGGGGCTGGAGATTTTGAATGTGTCCAAATTACAAATTTTGAAACTTTGAGCATTGGACTATCACTCATCATCTTGGATCAACTTCAAGCTGAGTGTATTTAATCCCATGGTTCCATGTATTGATATCTTTCTTACAAACCAATATTTACTTATAAATATTATAAATATTATACAAAATATTTTATTAAAATTAAATGCTCGAAAAACACTGCAAATACTTATAAAACAGTGAAATACATTACATTTAATACAAACATAAAATGTTAAATAAACTAAAATGAATCCAAAACATATAAGAATAGTTAAGAAACTAAGCAAATGTAAGTAAAATATAGCCTAAAATAACTATACAATGAGGATCTATCATTAAGTCCATATATTTTTCAAATATTATAGTTTCAGTCTTGTTACAAATGATAATCATTAATCCATTAATTTTATTTTTAGTGAGTAATATTAGAAATAAAAAATTAAAATGACATTACACATATAATAATATATTTTTAGTAAATAACAAAACTTAATAAATTTAATAATTATTTAATATTAAAATTTTAAAATATAAAAAATAAATTAAAATACTAAGAATTAGATCAGCAGAATTTAATATATATATATATATATATGGAATTGTTATTTGGTTAGGGTCAAAAAAGATGGAAAAAATATAAATGATGCGCAGCCAATTGCATTTGGTAATTAAAAATAGAGACTAGTGGGCGGGACTCTGCCCACAAGTTGTCAAAAATATTTATAACATTGCACAATTTGTATTTTCTTGCCATAAAGAAACAACAGACTTGTCATCTTTGGAATTTGAATAACTTTTTTGGGCATTAATGAAATCATACATCTGCCTAATTAATTGCTGTGGCCGACATTTTCATGAATATTTTCTATAGTGACTAAATTTTTATAAAAATATTCAGACTAAAATAAATCACTTCAATTAAGAGATTTTAGGTTTGCTTCTATACCACGTTTTTTTATTTATTTGTTTTGTCGGGTGTTATGTATTGTGGAAGACGGATTGGCTGCATTGAATCTTGAAGATGAGGAGGAAGCAGGATGGGAGGCACTTCACTCCTCTGCCTACCTGCTTGTATTCTGAACTTCCAGCCTATGTGCACTACTATACCTAATATTTTGCATCCCATCTCGGATTTGTGGATAAGCGGTTCTTATTGATAGAGGGTGGTTCATGGAGCTTTAATAATTATCTTCTCATCTTTCACAAAATTCTGCTAGGTGAGGATGGCCTTTATTTGTTATTGATGTGCGGTGAATTTAATGTTTTATTAATTTAATTGGTGTGGTTCAAATTTTATTGTACATATTTTTTTTTAGTTTTTGTTAAAATTAAAAGATTAAAATATCTTTGAATAATATAACTTATTTTAATTATGAAATGATATTTCTGTTATAATCACCTAAAAGTTAGTGGTGTCGGAAAATGTAGTTTCAAGACCTTTTTGTAAACCAGACTCGTACATATCTTTAGTGAATATTTATAGAGTTATCTTGAAAGTAAATTGGAATTCAGTTTGGTAGTTTTGTAGAAATAAGGTTTTAATTTAAATACAGAAACTAAATTAAGTAAGTGATAAAAATAGTAATTAATATTGAATTACATGGTGAGACTAGAGTAAGGGATAAATAGACCATTATTTATATAAGTTGTTGATAGTGGATGATTATGATTGATATTATTTATTATATGTTAATCATATTATAACATTTAAGCTAGTAAATCATGTTAAAATAAAAGTGAAAATGAAATAATAAAATATAGGAAACAAATAGCTTAGTGGGGAAGAGAAACAAATTTTAAACTTCATTTTCTTTGCATGCCGGACTTGGAAAGGAGAAGAAGCATATTTCGGCAATTGATATTTAACCTTTGAACCTCAAATTGGTTGGTATACTTTGGTCCTTTTTACATAAATTTTATGTTTTTAGAACCTTAGGATCATAAGTTAGCTTGCCTATGTTGAAATTTTTAGAATTGTTGAAATTATGGAAGTTGCCATGATAGAGAAATTTACGTTTTTGGTGTTGTTTTGATAGATTTTAAGGTTGAAAGTTAAATGAGACTACTTTGTAGAGTCAATTCATGAAATTGTACATTAGGGACTAAATTAAAAAAAATAAATTAAGGGTTCAATTGAGAAATAGGAAGTTCTATAGGGACTCTAGGAAAATTCAGTTAAGCATGGATGGGGTAAATTCATGTTAAATTGGAAGTATCAATTTTTGGGACTAATGTGTATAAAAGTAGAAGTTTAATGTTAATATGTAAAATAGTATTAATGAGTTGATTATATAAATTACATTGTTAAAGATTTTGGTGGGGATTAATTGAGTTGAATTGTTATAATTAGATCGAGAAACAAGTAAATCGGTTGATAATCATGGGAAGGGAAAAGCTGTTGAATAATCATCATCGAATATTGGTGGCTGCTACAAAGGTAAGTTCGTAGCCCTTGAACTCGAACTCTATTTATTATTTTTAATAATTTAATTGTTACTTTTATATCTTAATTATATATATGTGTGTAAATGCTTGAATTATGAAATGAGGAAATGTGAATTATGAAATTACATATGTAATTGTCGGTTTATCCCACTACTGCTGGGCACATATTTGATGTTGTCGGCTTATCTGACTAGTGATGGGCACACATTTGATATTGTAGGTTTATCCAACTAGTGCTGGGCCCACATTTGATATTGTCGGTTTATCCAACTAGTGCTGGGCCCACATTTGATATTGTCGGTTTATCGGATTAGCGCTGGGCGCAAAACATTATCGGTTTATCCAACTAGTGCAGGGCACACCTATCATTGGTGCAAAACTTTGTTACGGTTTATCCGTTAGGAATCGAGTGCCAACATCAGATTGTCCCATATTGATAATGTATAATTAATTCATTGGAGAAGACTGGCAAATAAGGTTTATTATAAAAGGTGTATGGAATGCTCAAGTTGTGCTTTATGGTAAATTAAGTGGATATAAACATTACTTGACATGGATTATGAAATTATGGCTATTAAGTGTAATTGTAGTTCTTTGAGTTAAAGAATTTATTCATTATTCGATTCATTCTTTTGTGTGTAGGCTAGGTATCTATTTTTGATTTATGACTCAACACCCAACTACAGTCCCGAACTCAAAGTTGGTGATGTTTTCTTTTTGTGTCTTGGCATGTACTTAGGATGATAATGTTTTGAGTTTTGATCTTTTTGTCTATAGATGAATGTAGTGAAGGTTATTTGCAAGGGATGTTGTCATGTAGACTTTTGGAATGATGTTGATCTTAAAGTGAATGCTTGTATATAAGTGTTTTGTGATGTATATGTAAATGTCATCTATAATGGTGATTTTAATGAATTAGTAACTTGTATATATATATTTGGACATTTTGATTGATGTTTGAATGAAAATGGTTGGTTAATATCATGTATTTTCCTATTTTGGTTATTTAATTGAATGGTTAGGCTTAGAATGGTTGAAATTATAACATGAAATTGATGATTTGAATGTGATTTTGAACCTAGGATTCATTTAGACATGGTATGACTTGTGCTGCAAGGATTGGGGTATGAAATTGCTTGTTTTAGGGGTTAATTATGCTGCACACGGCTTGGGACACGGGCTGTCACACGGTTGTGTGTCACACATGGCCTATCTGTACGATTGTGTCTTATTTGTTTTCAGTGTTGGTTGGTCCACTTGGGCACATAGAGTTACGCGGCCTATGTTCTGAGCCACATGGTCTGGGCCTTGTCACACGGCCTGACCACACAGCCGTGTGACCCCTGTCTCAAAAAAAATTATTGTTCTTTAAAACTTCTTAATTAATTTCAATTTGGCCCTAAATGTTCCAAACTTATAATTTTGATCTCGTATGCTCGAATTAGGATTCGTAGCTATGTTTTTTCCATGACTATATATTGGGTTAATTGTTGTAAATCAAATTGATTTTTTTGGTTCTAAGTTTAGTAATTGTTACGATTTGATTAGTAATATCCTATAACCCTAATTTGGTGATGGTTATAGGTCTAGGGTGTTACATTTAGTGGTATCAGAGCTATAGGTTTAGTCCATTCTCGAACTAAATTGAGCTCGAAATCGAGTCTAGAAATATATGCCAAAGTTAAGTCAAGTCTGATTCAGGATTTGGATGCTGCTTATAATTGTTTCTACTTTATAGTTAAAAGATGTCAAATGAATCTAATAATGTGGTTGATCAAGATATTCATACGGGTGATGATTTTACTGAGGGATTAGATGAAATTGAATCGGTAACACTGAGTGCTCAATTTGATGGTGTTCAATAGCCAAGTGCTAATAGAAGCACTAACGAAGGACATGGTGATATGAGCATACTTTGCACTATTGTTGAAGCTCTTTAGAGAGTAGTGGGAGTTACTCCTTTGATGATGCCCAACCTGCGGTTAAATGAGCTTCCATTAAAAATCGAGAAGGTATGGTGCGATTGAAATTGCTGGGTTAAAAGGAGTTGATCTGTCAACGGTTGAAATTTGGTTGGAATAAACAATTCGAGTTCTTCAACAGCTAGAATGCCCTTCCTGAGAGAGTGTTATTTGTGTTGTTTCACTACAGGGGGAAGCCTAAACATGGTGGCAAATTATTACATGACACGTCTCTACAGAAGCTATAGATTGGAAATTCTTTCAGATAGAGTTTTAGAAGAAGTATGTCGGGGAACTATATCTTGAAGATAGAAAACAAGAAATTTTTTGTTGAAACAAGAAGATTTATCTATGGTAGAATATGAACGAAAGTATATATGACTTAGCAAGTATGCGATGGAACTTGTTCTTACTAAAGAAGTAAGCTGCAAACATTTTCTATGTGGAATGTAAGATGAAATTAGAACTCAGAACTCAGTTAGTTGCACTGAAGATTAAAGAATATGTGGATTTGTCAAAATATGCAAAAATGGTGGAACAATTCTAGGCTTAAACAAGACATTTGAACCTTTCCGTGTTACGAGAAAATGTTTCGGGACTTATAGTTCGCATTCAGTACCAAAACGACACAAAGAGTCTCAGGAACATAGGAAGACAGTTGCAAGATCAGCTACACCAAATAGAGTATGAGATTGTCAACCTATAGTTCCTATTGGCAGTGTGAAAAGGCTGAATAGAACCTCAGAGCATTGTGGAAAGAAGCACTGGAGAAAATGCTGGAAGTTGACAAAGGGTTGTTTCTGATGGGGATCGTTGGAGCATTTCGCTTGTGAGTGTCCGAAGAACGAAAATGATACATCTGATGTTACACAGAGAGCCGCCCTAATAGTTAGGGGTCGAAGGATGAGTAGAGTTGGATTGGTTTCGAGGGTTGGATCAAGAAAAGGGATCGAAACAATTGTTCATCAGTTTGAGGCCAGAGTGCCGGCTCGTGCTTATGTGGTGCAGACACATGATGAGGGTGATGCTACCGATGTTGTAGCAAGTATTTTTCTGTTATTTTCCACACCTGTTTATACTTTGATAAATCCTATTCCTTCTCATTCGTATGTTAATATTGATCTGGTCTAATCTGGGAGTATGAAATCTAAAATGTCAAGAGTAGCTATGTCTGTATCAACTTCGTTGGGTTAAATAGTGTTAGTTGGTTAGGTCTGTAAGCGATATACTCTGAAAATCCAAAACTTGACATTTCTAGAGATTTATTAATCATGCCTTTTGGTGATTTTGATGTAATTCTGGGTATGGACTGATTAACCGAGCACGGAGTGGTTATCGATTGTCGAAAGAAAAAGTTTTCGATTCAAAATTCAGATGGTAAAATTATAGAGGTTAAAGGTGTTAAAACGAGTGGTTCAACTCAAATTATTTTGTAGATTCAAGCTGATAAGTTGTTGAAACATGGTTGCAAAGCTTTTCTGGCTTATCTTATCAATTCGAAGTCGGGGATAGTAAAATCAGTAATATTTGAACTGTATGTGAATTCCCCGATGTGTTTCCTGATAAATTACTGGGATTACCACCTAATCAGGAGGCTGAATTCACAATCGAATTATTCCCTGGTACAACTCTAGTGTCCATATCTCCTTATTGTATGGCACCGACAAAGTTGAAGGACTTGAAAGTTTAGTTGTAGGATTTGCTGGAACATGGTTTTATATGCCCTAGTATATCACCCCGGGGAGCTCCAGTTTTATTCGTTAAGAAGAAAGATATCTCAACGTGACTTTTTATTGACTACCAACAATTAAACAAGTTGACAATTAAGAATCGATACCCCTTTCCTCGTATCAATGACTTGTTTGATGAACTGAAAGGAGCTTCAGTCTTTTCTAAGATTGATTTAAGATCGGGTTACTATAAGTTGAAAGTGAAAGATAGTGATGTACCGAAAACTTTTTTCCGAACACATTATGGCCATTACGAATTTTTGGTGATGCCTTTTGGATTGAAAAATGCTCCGGCGACATCTATGGATTTCATGAACTGCATCTTTCAGCCTTACCTTGATCAGTTCGTGGTAGTTTTTATTGACGATATTTTGATATATTCAAAATCGGAAGTTGAGCATGAACAACTTTTGTGTATCATTTTACAAGTTTTATGAGAAAAATAGTTGTACAGGAAACATAGTAAATGTGAATTTTGGTTGTCCGAAGTGGTATTTCTTTGGCATGTGATATCGGTTGATGGGATTCGAGTAGATTCGAAAAAAATTGAAGCAATTATTCAGTGGAAAGCATCGAGGAATGTGTTAGAAATCCATAGTTTCATTGGTTTAGCTGGCTATTATCGACGTTTTGTGAATGAGTTCTCAAATATATCTATGCCAATAACGAAACTTCTTCAAAAGAATATGTAATAGCCCATTTTTTAGTATTGTCGGAAACAGTGGTTTCAGGACCAGAAATTTGATGAATAAGTTTGTATTATTATTTAATATTTTGAGTCAATTATAATATTATATTGAGTTTTGGCTTAATATTTTATTTTTATAAATTGAAGAAATAAATAATATAAGTGGTTCAGTTCAAAAGTCAAGTAATTTTTGAAAATGAGGTATTGAGATCTTGTTTTCGTAATTTAATACCGTAAATATTTTTATTAAATATTTACAAAGTCTTATTATAGGTGAATTGAAGTTTGGTCCAGTAATTTTGACGATTGGTTGCCTACTGAAAGTAAAAAGATTAAATTGTAAAACAGGTAAAAGTTAATCGCTATAGATTTAAAATAGTAAATAGACCAAAATGGTATTTAAATCATGGTCAAAAAATCCAAGCGGTGGTGGATATTATTAATCCATTAACTTTTGGGCTATTTTCTCATTTAGTCCTAATTAGTTTAGGGTTAAATTGAAATTAAGCTTATTTAGTTGGAATTTAATATAATTGAAGGACCAATTGTGTAATTAAACCCTCATTGAAAGGTAAATTTACCATTGAGGTATTAGTGGATGGTATAAGTGATGGAATTCATGAAATCTCAATTGTTTTTAAAGGTTAATTTTGTAAATAGGTAAAAAAGGTAAGTTAAAATTAAAGAATAACAAAATTAAAAAGACATCATTATCTTTATTTCTTTCGTCTAAACACTAAAAATCCATTTCCAAGGGGGAAGCAAGCTTTGGTCACTTAGGGTTCCTTGATTGGGTAGGTAAACCTTGCCTATTTTTAGTATTTTTTTTTATGTTTTTGAGCTTGTATTATCTTGATCTAGCTAACCTAGGGACTAATCTGTAAAACTGTCAAATGTTATGAGTTATACCATTGATGAGTTTTGTATGTTCTTAAAGTTTTATGAAAAATTATTGAGTTTTGTTGCTAGATAGGACTATTTTGTAAAGTAATTTTTGATGATTTTAACGTTTAAGGACTAAATTGTTAAAGTAATAAAATTACTTGTACTTGATGTGATATAATTGCAATTATTGTCTTTAGAGAGGCCCTATATAGTTCGACTAAACTTGGTTTTGTTTAAAATTGGTTAAAATGCATATTTTGGGCTTAGGGACTAAATTGCATGAAAGTAAAATATTGGGGAAATTTTGTAAAAATGTCAAAAAAGACTTAATTGCATAAAAATGAGTTGATTTTTATATGGAATTAGTGAACTGAATGAAATTATTATTTTAGATCAAGAACGACTGGAAAAGCAGGGAAGAGAAAATTGCAAAATAGTCTATGTACTTTGTCATTGCTGCAGTTTAGTCTGGTAAGTTCGTTCGGATAATTTTAATATATCTTAAATGTATATTATATAAACTTGATTGTAGAATGATGGATAATGTTGATGCATGTAATTGAGAATGGAAATAATGAATTGATATGGTATTGATTATTGATTGAAATACTCTGAACCGATGAACGTAGGATAGAGTACAATTGGCATGCCGACAGGTTATAGTGTGTGCTAAATGGGATTGGTATGAGAAGAGATGATGATTCTTGTGTATTTCCTGTCCACTGAATATACCGAAGTCCAGCACTTGTGATCGCGTGATTCGTAACAAGTAATAAATATTTATAATGAAGATCAAACCTAGACTAACTATTATCACGACGAAAAGGCAAGTGCACCTATCGAAAAATAGTATAGTAATGGCAAGACCGGGATATCGTACCCAAGGGAACCAAAAGTACTAGTAATAACTATCTTTTTATTATTTAACCTAAGAATAAAGGGGTTTTGTTTTAATTAACTAATTATCTAAACTAAGAACGCACAGAGAAAAGAATTAGGGAATTGCTTTTGGGAAAATCGATTAACTTGAGACAATACCTAAGGAAAAATTCACCTAAAATTTACTTGTTATTCTGGCTCCGAACCGGACGATTTATTCATTCAACTTGTTCCGTAGAGATCCCTAAGTTATGTTATTATCCCTATTCAAGACTAATAACGTCTAATCCCTAGATTGAATAATCGAGACTTTTCTCTAATTAACACTCTAGGGCTGCATTAACTTGATCTATGGATCCCCTTATTAGGTTTCACCCTAATCCGGCAAAATCTTGTCACCCTATTTCTAGGCGCGCAATCAACTCCGCTTAATTATGACAAAAGTACTCTTAGACAGGGTCTATTCCTCCTCTGAATAAGAGCATGTCTTGAATCAGTATCCTAGGATATCAAAACAAGAATTAAGAACACATAATTAAGAACAATTTAAATATTTATCATACGATTCAAAAAATAATAACAAGATTCGTCTTAGGTTTCATTCCCCTTAGGTATTTAGGGATTTTAGTTCATAACTAAATAAGAAAACATCTCAGAAGAATAAAGAATACAAAACATAAAGAAAACCCAAAACTCCTAAAGGGAAATTGAGGAGAGATCTTCAGTCTTGATGACGAATCTGGCTTCTGAAATGGATCAATCGGCTTCCTTGGTGTAATTCCTTACTCCCTCTTCTCCGTCTCCCATTTTCTCCTCTTCTAGGGTGAATTTATAGGCTTTGGAATGCCTAGAAGCCCTCAAAAGTGGCCTTTTCCGAATTGGACTTAACTTGGGCTCGGCAGGGACATGCCTGTGTGCCACGGCCGTGTGACGTGATTGCCAGGCTGTGTTCTATTCGTTAAATGGCACACGATCGGGTGGGTCAATGGCCAGGCCGTGTGAATCGTGAATCGTGTCATCTTCTCGATTTGGTTCGTTTTGTCCTTTTTTGGCTCGTTTTTGGCTCCTTTCGCTCTCCTATGCTCTCTTAAGTATAAAACATGAAATTAAAGCATTAGGAGCATCGAATTCACCAATTCTGATGAGAAATCATCCATAAAATGCATTAAACATGGGGTAAAAATATGTACAATTTATGGTTTATCAACTTGTTGCGGACTATCGTGTTATATTTATAATGTTTCTAGTGTGTTATCGGGGGTGAATGTAAAGCCTTTGGGCTTGCACTTGGTGCTAAGGTGTGTTACAGGATGGATGTTAGCCTACAGGTTAAGCACTTGGTGCTGAGGCATGTTATCTGTTGGATTGGCTCGTTTGAGCGTTTGGCGTGTTCCAGATGGATAACTGTATACTCATATCCATATATTGTTTATCGGGCATTATTTATTGATCACTGAATGTTATTGGAATATGGAAAACTGAGCATTTTTCACCTGTTGTGAGTTGTGATTGAGAAAAATTCTGATAATAACTTTGTTGACAGGAACTTTGTTCATTAATCTTGTTATTTGAATTATTATGTTTAATTCGGTAAGCTTTATCGTTAAGTCGACGAATTTTCTAAGCTATATAAAGCTTACTCCTATTATTGTTTTGTTTCCTTGTAGATAATGTTTTGTGGAAATCGGACGATTGGATCAACTCGAAGAATCACACTATTTGAAGTTCTTTGGTAGATTATGAATTTGATTTGGCTTATATGGCATGTAATAGGAGCATTTGGTTATGTTTTGTAATGTTCATAAGTACTTATATTGTATAACGTGCTGTGCTCATAATGTCGTTGAGCTAAATGGTCAATGAATATGCGCATGCATGATACAAAGATGTGGTTGAATGTGAATGGGAAATTGTAAGTCTTGACATGAATTTTGGTATGATACTCTAGGTGATTATAAATCACTAGGTTGTAAACTTGTGAATTGAGATCTATCTTAAATGATTGGATGTAAATGTTGATTTGTGGACTCATTGATGACACATTGGTTAGGCACTTAGTTTCTTTTGGCTTGGTTTAAGTGTTTTAAAATGTGTTTTGATGGCTTGTGATAATATGTTATAAGTTGGTTTAGGTACCTAAGCATTTGAATGTAAATTAAGCATGTTTTGAGACATTTTTGGGCACACACGGCCTAGAACATGGGCTATCACACGGTTATGTGTCACACACGGGCAACCCATACAGGCGTGCGCCCTGAACGTGTTAGGTGTAAGTTTCACACGGGCTAACACACGGCCTGCGACACGGCCGTGTGTCTTAAAATAGTTTGAACACGGTCTAGCACATGGCCTACAGCACGGCTGTGTGAAATTATTTCAAAGGGTACACGCTCGGTCACACGGTTGGCCACACGACCATGTGATCCCTGTTTTTGAAAATTTTTAGTTTTTCCCTAAACTTGCTAATTTACTTCGAATTAGTCCCTAATTATTCCTCAATTATTTTTAAGGCTACATAAGCTTGATTTAATGTCCATAAATGAATGAATTACTCCGATCTGAATTATTATGAAATTCTGTTAATTAAATTGGCAACTTGATGTATCTGTTATTGATTATTCTGGATTGTACGATTATACGTTGTATCCCTAATTCGACGACCGGTACAGGTTATGTGTGTTATAGAATACACAATTTTTTTGGAACAAGCAATGTCAATAGAGTTTCGAGAAATTTAAACAGTTGTTTACCGAGGCACTAGTTCTAGCCTTACTAGAATTGGGAAAGGACTTTGTGGTTTATAGTGATGCCTCGTTGAGTGGTTTAGGCTGCATTTTGATGTAGGAAGGGAAAGTGATTGCGTATGCATCCTGACAGTTAAAAACACACTAACGCAATTATCTGACACACGATTTAGAGCTAGCTGCTATAATTTTTGCTCTAAAGAGTTGAAGACACTACTTGTAAGGTGAAAAAAATCATATATTCACTGATTACAAAATTTTTAAATACCTTTTAACTCAAAAGGAGTTGAATTTCGGACAACATTATCGAGTTGAGTTTCTAAAAAGTTATGGCTGTGTTATTAATTACCACCCTACTAAAACTAATGTTGTAGTTAACGCGCTGAGTAGGAAAGCAACAACTGAGTTACGAGCTATGTTTGCTCGACTTAATATTTGCAATGATGACAATTTGTTGGCAGAGTTAAGAGTCAAACCGGTGTTATTTGACTGAATTAGAGACGCACAGATAGTGGATGCCA
The DNA here is from genome assembly GCF_007990345.1 of Gossypium hirsutum. Taxonomy (NCBI): domain Eukaryota; kingdom Viridiplantae; phylum Streptophyta; class Magnoliopsida; order Malvales; family Malvaceae; genus Gossypium; species Gossypium hirsutum. The sequence goes on from NC_053432.1 coordinate 1,465,192, forward strand.
AACTTGACGATGAATGTTTAAAAAATTAATAAAAAGTAGAATAAGATATTCTAAAAAAGAACAGAATGAGGAAGTGAGGATGTCGTTATTACCGTACAAAAGTTTGTCCAACTTTAATCTAGCTCCACGCATAAATGCTTGGTAAGAATCTAAAGAAATAAATTTCACCTATGTTATAATAATTGGATTGATGAAACTGGTTACATAATCAATTTTTCAGTTAAAAAAATATTAGAAAATTAATATATAAATTCGATCTTAACAATAAAATTAAAGATTTAAATTAACATCAATAAGGGGATTCAAAAATTCTTTTTGAAGGGTCAGAAGTTAAATATAGCTTTTTTCATAGATAAAAATATAAGTTTATTATGTATTAATTTATAATTTTTTCATTTTTGACTGAATTAAAGAAAAGTTTCTTCATTTTTAGAGGTTTAAAGTGGGACTTTACTATATATTAATTTATAATTTCTCTATTTATAAAACGAATGAATTGAAATTTTTTTATTTTAAGTTATTATATTAATTTATAATTTATTTTATTCATAAAAAGAATAAGTTAGAAAATTTTTCATGTGCCTGCCGCTCATATTCGCCATTGACTTCAACTAAAATGTAACAAACTTTAATCAAATTGATATGCTTTTTTTTACAGATTTAGCCATTTTTCGATTATATAATATTGATGGAACTATCATATCTGATTTTGGACTCAATTAATCTATGTATTCAACTTTAACATCACCGAATGTTGAAATCAATTGAAGTCAAAAAGTAAATTTAGATCAATTAAAAGAATAAGATATAGAATAAATGGGAGACGGGAGAAAAGCATATATTAATGTTACATAACCAAGAGAAGTATATTATAAGCAAATAAATGGTCATGGTTTTGAATAGTAAAAACAATTGAAGAAGAAAAAGATGGTAGCTAGGTCTGATTTTTGGCACTTGTGCAGGAAAACAGAAAAATATTATATTTGTTTCTTAATATTTTATAAAATTTAAAAATAAGTAAATGGTTGAATTACGTTTTACCCAAAAATAATAAAAATTCCATTTTATATTTTAAACATTTTAATTTTTTTTTGGGGATTAGCCCCTGTTAGGATGGTTGATGATGCTTATGGTCTATCTGCTTGCCCCATTCATGAATCCTAAGATGCAGCTCAGCAGCAGCTATGAAAAAATGCACACTTTGGATGGGATTCAATATGTGAATCACGGTTTTCAATGTCCTCAATCTAAGATCATCAGCCCTTAGTAAAATCTCCTTCAATCCTTCCTCTTTTGATTCCATGGCTGACTCAACTTTATCCTTTTCAACATCAACACCATCTTCATCCCCTTTCCTCATCATTTCAGACACTAAATGAGATAACTCAACCATAGACGAGTCAGCTACCGATTCTTGATGCTTTGCCATCTTTTCACTTATCTCTTTCTCTTCCCTAATGGTCTTGGTTTGTAACTCGTTGATCCTCGAGAGCTGAGTTGGTGAAAGATCACCCAAATCACCCCTTCCCATTCCTCGAATTAACTCGTCGAGTTGGTCTTCTAATTGCATCCCTGATTTTGAGTAAAGCAAGTGAAAAGCTATACTGGGTCGCCACCCACCGATCCAAAGAAAAGCATCTTCAAACTTGCTGGTCCATGAAGGTGATAACATGGCTAACACATCCTGTTTACCCCACTTGGCTTTGGCTTTATAGTAATGTTCATAATGGTCCAATACCCTTTGGACGAGACACCGTAGACTCTGCTCATCGACACTGCTTTGTTGCCGGGATGCAGCAACCAGTTCTCGAAGATGCTGGTTTTGTTCCACCAACCAGCGCTCGAAGAAGTTGTTGAAAGTGTCGGGATTTTGGTTGCCTGAATCCATGTAGGTGGCACTACCACTGCTAGGTAGTACAGACATGGCTGAATAAACAAAGTAAGCAGTTCCCCTATATCAGTCTGGGGACAGGCTATTAATACTAATTGTATATGAGACTGGAGACAGCCAAAGTTGGGATATTTATTAGAACTAAATGTTGAGATGGGTAAATTACAGCCAAAGTCATTAGACTATTAATAAGTTTACGTTTTGATTATTCAACTTCAAAAAGTTACAAAATGATCACATTACTATTCGAAAATTTTCATATAATTCACTCGATTGTTAAAATAACTTCTGTATAGCCTTCTTGGTTCACATCGCCTGCGCGAGTTTAAACCTCTCATTTTTGTTCTCTTTTACAATTTATTTTTTTCATAAAATATCTTTAAACATTAAAAATTGGGAAATGAAAATCCAAATAGCTTTTTTCTCCGATCTTTGACGCCGATCATCAGATCAAATTTGAATATAAGATATGTTCTTCTACTCATAAATAAATATTGATATCGATAATCGAATTGTCACTTGAAGTTTACTAGTTAGACTTTAAAAGAAAAAACATAACAACCCAGTGACTCAAATAAAATTTTTTGAATAACTTAATGACTATTTTGTAACATTTTAAAATTTAATGATCAAAACGTAAATTTATTAATAATTTAATGATTTTAATCATAATTTACCTATGTTTGAGATTTGGTTCAATGCACCCAAGGATAGTATTTTACAGCTGACAACATGAGGTTTGATTAAGGAAACAACTATAATGTGAATAGTTTGATGCTTTGGTCATCAATTTATTGGATTTAGTAAGGATAGGGACAAGTTGGGAGATTTCTTAGAAAGGAAGCACTTAAAAAGTTCTGCACATCAAAGTGAACCAATGAGAGTAGGAGTTTGATATCATTGGTGCCAGCAGCTTTTGGATAGTGCATGTGACTTCTCGTATATATCTGACTAAAAACGTTGAATGCCGATGGATAATAAGACAAGAAACAATTTGCTTTGTTTGTAACTTGCAACTTCGATTCCTCTGCACCATCAAATGCCTCTTGTCATACATTTGTTGGATTTTATGATATCGTACTTCATTACAAAGCAACTCTTGATGTATTGATAGTCTATAAATTTTATTTATTATCAATAATAGTATGATATATTTTTTGCTAAATTAAATAAATAATATAGAGAATCTAAAATTAAATATTAATAATTTTAGTTAAACATAATTTATAATTATTATAACTAAATATTAATAATTATCGGATTTAAGGTCATAAGTTTAAGGTTTAGGATTTAAGAGTTTAGAATCTTAGGTTTTGAGTTTAGAATTTAGAGTTTTAGCATTTATTTATAATGAATTATTATTTAATTATGTTCAAATAAAATTATTAGTATTTATTTTAAATCTCCGCTATTTTTTTTATTTTATTTAATGATGAAGAGTCGTGTTACTATTCAACGATGGTGCATTAAATTTAAGCACCGACAGTGTATCGAATATTCTCTCGGGTGGAAAATGTTTTGTTTTAGGGTTAATATATACGGATGTATCTGAACTTAGCAAATTGTACCTATTTGGTACTTAAACATTTTTTGGACCTAATTGGTACCTAAACTTGAAAACTGTAAGCCAACTTGGTACTATGTTTTAATCACGTGTCAAAATGTGAGGTTGCCACGTATCACCATGCTATTGGTTATTAGCGCCACGCCAACATATTTTAATAGTGTTAGTCGGGTACCTAAAAAAAAGTGCCAAGTTAACTTATGGTTTCCAAGTTTACGTATGAGTTAAGTTCAAAAAAAAGTTTAGGTAAAGTTCAAGTTCCTCCACACACACACACACATATATTAACCCTTTCTTTTACTATCTTTCTATACTATATTATGTAATTGACTAAGTTGATGCCATGAGTCAAACGGGCATCCAATTGAGTTGGATAATAATGAAAACATCTTTATTTTACGAAGTAAATTATATTATTTTGAGGATACTTTTGCCATTTTATATCTTTTATTGAAAAATAGAAAAAATATACATACAAAATAATATTTGAACCCAAATGTCTATAGTTTTCAACATTTATACTTTACATAAATCTATTTTTCACCCACAACATGGGTGTGCTATAATCTTATTATATATTAACATTTCGATTAAGTTGGTGTCACCTATCAACCTAGTCCCAACTTAGTATGAAATTGTCAAAAGGTTATTCCTCTTGCAAATCAACTAACATTATTTTGAGGATATTTGGCTTTTTATATTTTGATAAATCTAGAAAAAATAAATAAAAACAATGAGAATTATGAGATTTGAACTCAAAACATCATAATTTTCACTAGCTTAACTTTACCATTTCAATCAAAATCACATTTAGTTTTTTATATCAATTTTTTTTACAAATTTGTTACATTAATGCTTTCACCCATAATGTATGTGTGCCATAATCTAATTTTAAATATAAATAATAGTATTAATAATTTACAACTAATTATTTTATGATATCTATTAATACTATTATTAACTCTCTAAATGAGTTTGGATTCCGTGGTGAAAGTATCGAAATTAAATTATAAAATAAATAACATATTATTAGGATTATTGTAACACCCCATACCTAGTCTGATCGTCGAACTTGAGCCATGGAATGTCACATTAGTCGCTAAAGTGACTCTCCATTAACACCCAATCTATCCTCCATCACACCTCAATATAAAACATGTAATATATGTTTAAGATATTTTCATGCAGCGAAATATCATATAGGTACTTACTTCAAAACAATTAACCAAATCTCATTTAGTCACAATTCGCAAACAAATAAGGGTTCACATGCATAATAAGTAAGAGTTCGCTTATACACAAGCAAAGTTTCACATAAAGGTCCGTCTACTGTCTACTAGGGGTTTGCTTGTCTAGGGTTCGCGTAATGGTTTTTCTAAGTGTTTTCATACTTGAGGATTGTTAGGTCTTTCTAAACAGGGTTAAATTTTCGTGAACAGGGTTCGTAACATAACAAGGTCTTTAAACAGGGTAAGGTTCGCGAACTCCCCCTTAAACACTCAAATTCTATGAACTCGGTTCGTAAAGTTTTTTGCTATACTGTTTTATGGAAACTCGTTAAAAGTCAGATGGAAGTAGTTTTCCATTTTTTAGGGTTTGCACCCTGTCACCAACAAATGTAAATTCTTGGCGAACTCTAATAAGATAATCAATAGGTTCTTACATGTTGTTGCTTAAAGTGACATGGGTTTAGAAATTAAAGCATGAGAAAAATCATGAAGGCATGAGAATTAAGGAAACATCAAAGCAGACTAAGATTATAATCAAATCTTTAAATATCATATGTTTTTATCAAATGTTACGATTCACAAATTAAACTTAAAAAAAACACAGGGAAATATAAATAAATTTACTTAGTTCTAAATCATTTGGCGAGGTCATCGGATCTATATCTCTAAACCCAAAACAGGTTATCCCATATTGCCTTAATTTTCTAGGGTTCGATTGCACTACTTTTCCAGTATGTATGCTTTGCCTAGATCACTTGCCTTGCTGTTGCTCACCTTACGTTCTACTTATCTACGATGTTTAGAAAAGAGCGTGTGAGTCCTTGTGAACTTAGTGAATTTATAGGAGATAATAACCATATAGTAAGTACAAAACATAAGTTGAACAAAAATATATGCAAGGTTACTTAGCTGGCGAACTTTGGTTCGCGGGTACTTTTCAGAGAGCTTGAAAATAGTGAAAACATATTATTTCAGAAAAACATATTCTTAGTCACATGTTCATTCCTGTTGGATAATTGAATCTCCTTATAATGCCTCAGAACGACTCAATGAGTCCTTAACATGTCCTATTAAGTGTAGCACAAGGCTAAACACTCTCTAACACACCAACATGTCTTACTGAATAGAGCTCAGCTCGACATACCCTTATCTTTCCAACCTATCCTAGGGCATCAACACCCAAATCATAAAACATATAGGTGAGTACTCATAATCCTATGGCAAGCCATTATATCCAATATATCCAGAAGGTTATTTTATTAAAACATTTATTTAATCTAGAGCTCGCAAATCATAAGGAGCTCGCAAAACATATATAGCTCACCAATAGACCTTGCATACCACTGTGAGTAAAAACACATTCTTAAATACATTAATATAGCAAAGTAATAGAAAAGACTTACTCTCGAAACTTAATTCAAAACCCTAAGCTCCTAGTTAACATTGCGGTTCGCAAATACAAGTGGCGATCCCTATACACTCACCAGTTTGCTTGAAAACATAGACAAGCTTCGCATTTCCTTTGACTTTGCTCGAGGGTGATTCTATTGGGTTCGCAACAAACATACACAAGTTACAAAAAATATATTTTTCACATCCCGAAATTGGGTCTAGAAGTTTCAAGGGTAATTTAGATATTTAGGCTCAAAATAAGTTCGAAAATTTAGAAGTATGGTAACCCAAAAATATATTCGACTATGGCTTAGTAAGCTCTTATAAAAATAATAGGCAATAGTTATCACTTATTAACCATTCAAATTGTATATATAACATGCTACAAAACATTTAAACACAATGTTATTATGTTTTCAATCACATAACTAACCATGTATGCACAACTTTCACTTATCCGATGCTTATACAGTTTTCCGTACATACCTGTATCGATGTGTATCTATTTCTCACCATTTCACATCTTTAGTATTAATTTCATATGTCACTTACCTAGTCTTTTCGAATCGCAGAATGGTTTACGAATATGAGTACATCATTTTTCTTGTGCCATAGTCCAACTATGGTCTTACACGTGTATTGCCATGGCCCTGCCGTGGTCTTACATTCGTAGTGCCATAACCCAATTATGGTCTTGTCATCAGAATGCCATAGCCCAACTATGGTCTTACATATAGATACTGCCATGGTCCAACCATGGTCTTACGTTTAAGGTGCCATAACCCGGTTACGGTCTTTTCATTAAAATGCCATAGCCCAGCTATGGTCTTACATATAAATACTGCCATGGTCCAACCATGGTCTTAAGCTCAATTCATCCTTTGTCATAAAATGGTTGTACTCAATCTTGCATTGCACTTGTTTTAAACATTTAATTTGATTTCATATTTCAACAATAATTTTATTTTCAACAATAGATACGATAAATACATAATACCATTCATAAATTTACTAAATAAACATTAAAGTTTAACTATACAAACTTACCTCAACCGCTAAAACGACTGAACGGACTGACTAGTCCAACACCTTGTTTTTCCTCCGATCTAAATCTAAATTTTGCTTTTCTTGATCTAAATATAATCAAAATCAACTTATTTAATTACCTTTCTATTCAATTTAGTCCAAAATTCACATTTAAGCACATTTACACTTTTTCCCCAAGTATTTCATAACTTTTACAATTTAGTCTTTATTTCATAAAAAATTACAAATTCATGCAATTTCACTTAAAACCATGCTACTGAATTTCAATTAGGTCCTTGCTGGCGGTCATACTTCGGATCTTGCAGCTGAATTTCCAGTAACATCACGACTACTACTCATATTTTCAGTAATTTGAAAAATGGTCTCCTTCTCACGGTTGTATTACTCTATCGAGAAATCTGTAGTTTATCTTTCTCAGGTAATTCAGTATAATCTCAAATGAAATGTTCCTATGAACCATATCTAAAATAAGCTCTAGTATTCATCCAACATTCTCCAATATGTCGTCTACCATACTGTTTACACACAAATTTATTTGCCTTGACATTACCAACACTTGCTACTGAAGTGGCTTGAGCTTTTGAATTTATGTGTTGTTTACCATGATCCTTGCTAGAATATCCCACTAAAGCGGTAGAATGATTTTGAAAATCCTTCAATTTCTTTGACGAAGAATGATTTGTTTTATTCCTTAACCTCTTTCTTGAATCGCTAGCCTCATATTTTTGAATTTTATTAATAGATGACTCATTTAAACATAAAGATTCCAAACCTTGAGGAGTTACGAGGACCAGTTGGGAAATAGGTAGGGATGGAGATTGTTGAACAACCGATTTAGTTCAGACAAACTCGAACCTCTCGTTCATCATCTGAGAGAAGGCTTCCTTGGCCTCTCCTCTCTGACTACTCGATACAGGTCTCGACTCAAATTTTGCTACTTTGTAAATGGAGGCTGATGCATTACTTTTATTATCATCAGCTACAGCTCGATTGAGATTCATTTACTATATGAAAACATGATTTAAAACTGTCAGGAGATATCACACTATTATAGATTATATATGGCATATATAGCTAGACTTTCACATACGCTACGTTAGTCCTAGAATCGACTAAACTGTAGCTTTGATACCAATAAATGTAACATCATTCACCCGTATTCAACGCCAAAATAGGGTTACGGAGTATTACCGCACATATAATACAATTACACATACATTTTCTCATACATTTTCAATTTCATGCGAATATTAATCAACTACATTCATATCGTCCCTAATACAAGCCTACGAGGCTCAAAACATGCATTCGGGGTGGTTAGGGACTAAACCAGTTACTTTAGAAACTTTTAGAACAGTTAGGAAATTTTCTCAAAAACAGGGGACACATGCTCGTGTGGCGTGGTCGTGTCTCTCATACGGCCAAAGACACTCCCGTGTTGCAGGTTGTGTGGACATTCGAAATGAGAGCACATGGCCGTGTCCCAGCTCGTGTCTGACCCAATATAACTCTCTGACTTGGGTCACACGGCTAACACACATGCCCGTGTGCCCTAAAAATGACCACACATGCCCGTGTGCCAGGCCGTGCCAAACCTGTAAGGTATACTAACTTATGCCACATGGCCAAGTCACATGCTCGTGTGTGAGGAGCATAGTGACTTAGTTTTTAATTCAACAAAAGGGGACACACAACCGTGCAACATAACCGTGTGTCACACACAGCTGAGACACATGCTCATGTCTCTGCCCGTGTGGACAAAAATAGGCTATTTACCAAGCCATTTTTCCACCCAAATTACATGTACCTACACCAAACTTAGATGGAAAAAAACATAGCATATATATAGGTATTCATTCCAACTCAATCAAACCTAATTCATGTTAACTCAACATCATTATCCACAAAACACTCAAGTCACAAAATAGGCCAATCCATTTATACCAAATTCACATATACATTTCAACTAATTAAACAATTTTAAACATACATCATTTGGCTCAAGATTTACAAACATATATCTTCTCTAATGTCAACCACCATACCTATTATCAATAAGCATCACAAACCTAACCTCAATCACATCACATAAACTATATGCACAGATACATATATAAAAACAACCAAACCAACCAAATTAAGACAACTTTCATGGCTATATGTACAAATCAAACCATAGACATTTACAAGCCAAACCAAATGGTTAAATTCATCAACAACTTATTTACCAAAATGACCAAAATTCCTATACATGCCATATATTCCAAAACGTAGATTCAAAAGTACCAAAATGATAGCTTGATAGTGTAATGAGGTCTCTGACGATCCCCGAATCTGAGCTAGCTTTGAAATCACTATAAAACACGAAAAAATATAAACAAAGTAAGCTTTATAGCTTAGTAAGCTCGTATAAAAATAATAAACAACAGTTATCACTTATTAACCATTCAAATTGTATATATAACATGCTACAAAACATTTAAACACAATGTTATTATGTTTTCAATCACATAACTAACCATGTATGCACAACTTTCACTTATTCGATGCTTATACAGTTTTTCGTACATACCTGTATCGATGCGTATCTATTTCTCACCATTTCACATCTTTAGTATTAATTTCATATGTCACTTACCTAGTCTTTCCGAATCGAAGAATGACTTACGGATACGAGTATATCATTTTTCTTGTGCCATAGTCCAACTATGGTCTTACATTGCCATGGCCCTGCCATGGTCTTACATTCGTAATGCCATAACCCAATTATGGTCTTATCATCAGAATGCCATAGCCCAGCTACGGTTTTACATATAGATACTGCCATGGTCTAACCATGGTTTTACGTTTAAGGTGCCATAACCTAGTTATGGTCTTTTCATTAAAATGCCATAGCCCAGCTATGGTCTTACATATAAATACTACCATGGTCCAACCATGGCCTTACACTCAATTCATCCTTTGTCATAAAATGGTTGTACTCAATCCTGCATTGCACTTGTTTTAAACATTTAATTTGATTTCATATTTCAACAATAATTTCATTTTCAACAATAGATACGAATAAATACATAATACCATTCATAAATTTACTAAATAAACATTAAAGTTTAACTATACAAACTTACCTCAACCGCTAAAACGACTGAATGGACTGACTAGTCCAACACCTTGTTTTTCCCCCGATCTAAATCTAAATTTTGCTTTTCTTGATCTAAATATAATCAAAATCAACTTATTTAATTACCTTTCTATTCAATTTAGTCCAAAATTCACATTTAAGCACATTTACACTTTTGCCCCAAGTATTACACAACTGTTACAATTTAGTCCTTATTTCATAAAATTACAAATTCATGCAATTTCACCCAAACCCATGTTAGCCGAATTTCAATTAGGTACTAGCAGCCATATTTTTCATTTATTTCACATTTTAACTATAAAGTTTCCACATTTCACAATTTAATCCCTAATTTGTATTTTCACTAAAAATCACTTAACAAAACTTGTATAACTATCATCTAACATTCATAATCTATCACCAATCACTCAAATACATGCTTATTCATCAATAAAAACACCCTTAATCTTTAAAAGGTTTGCAAAATAGTCCATGGGTTAGCTAGACCTAGTTGCAACGATCTTAAAAACATAGAAATCATTAAAAACGGGACAAAAACCATACCTAATTGAGTATAAATGCCTTACCCGAAGGTAAAGGAGAAAAAATGGCTCCCTTGTTGCCCTCAATTCGGTGGAAGAAGATGATAATAGGTAATGGTTTTGTTTTTTTTATTATTTTAATTTTAATTACCAAATTACAAAATTAACCTTTAATTGAACATTTAAAAACACCTAATAATGTGTCCATAAATGTCCACTCACCATTATAATGGTCTAATTACTACTAGAGGACTTTACTTTAATATTCCATAACTTTTAGGCCCTTTTAACTAATAGAACATCAATTTTGCACTTTACGCGATTTAATCCTTTTTATCGAATTAAGCATTCAAACAATAAAATATTTTAACAAAATTTTCACACAATCATAATATCATACTGGAAACATTAAAATTATAATAAAATAATTAGTTTGACTTTAGATTTGTGGTCTTGAAACCACTGTTTTGATTTGATTAAAAACGAGCTACTATAATTTTGGTTTTCAAAACTCTAATCCCTTATTTTATATCATCTTCCTAACATTAAAACCCCATTTGAAAACCAAGAAGAGCACAAATAAAACCCTTAATTTCCTTGTCATTCAACTTGCGGGTTTTTCAAATTTTTAATCAAACGCTCTTTTTCCCCTTAATCAAGGTAATGTTTCATTTTCCTAATAGTTTTTGATGTAGTCTAGTCTTTTAAATCAAGTTTTAATCAATTGAATCGAGAATTTTCCATGTTAACCGAAATTGGAGTCGTTAGTGGTGAAATTTGGGATTGTTGATGAAACTACAATTTCTATGTATTTTTCAATTTTTTTGATGATATTGGAAGATGTTTATACTCTCTTTAAGGTTTCATTAAATGTTTTTAAGGTTTTGTTGAGTTTTCATGAAAAATGGCCATTATACATCGAAATTTTGGAACCATGATTCTGAGTAGTTTAGAGTGGTTTGATGGTTGAGAATCATTCTTAGATAAATAATTAGATGATTGGAATTGATTTTAGGTAAAGAGAATGAGTTAAGATTATGATATTTGGGTTTCGAATTTGCAATTAAAAAATTTCAATTCTAAGAGGAAGAAACCTTAGACCTGCGGGTTTTGATTGTTTGGGTGTGTTTATAGCTATAAATTAATTATGTTTGTTTTGTGGTTAATTTTAGTGAAGATTCAAAATTGTTGGAGCCTTCGATGAGCAAGAGAAAAGGAAAGGACAAGCTAGTTTAGGCTTTCGGCGACTAGGCGAAAGTGCGAATGGTGAATGTTTGGAGTTGCTGCTTGTAGACATGATTCATAGTGTTACATGGGAGCTTAGGAGTAGCTTAAACCCTTATCCAAAGTTTCGAGTGTGAGCTTTCTTATTCCTCTATTTACTTTTGTGTGATATGTGATTATGCGATATAGATTGTGTATTATGATGGGTAAATGTGATATGAGAAATATGTTTGAGATACTATTATGGAATATGTTAATTCTAGGCATGTTAAACTTGTTGAATGGAAGTGATGTTGTGTTAATGATCTAAATGTGAAGTGAAAGTATGCATAAAACGGTAAGTACATATATGTGTTTTATTGTGGGTATATTGTCCTTGTGACCTTTTGAGACCTTTGGATATAGTTGGCATGCTATTGGATTTGTGAGCACTCACCCTTGTGTTGTGTTTTTGGAGAATTAAGGCCCGGGACAGTTTGGAGAGATAAGGGAATGTGAGCTAAGCTCTTTTCATCGGGATATGTTGGTGTGTTGGAGAGTCTTAGCTAAATGCTACGCTTTTGGGATATGTTCGACTCTTTGAGCCATTGGTGTGTTGGAGATCTGTGTATTCAATGTGTGGTGATGAGCCTACTTTTATGTTTCATAGCTCAAGTTTCAATTTATCATGAAATGAAATATTATGAAATTTGTTGTATGACTAATTAGATGATTATAAAATTAAATAAGTTGACAGTTGATGCATTGATGTTTTAGTATGTCACCATGGTTGAATATGTGTGAATATGTTCTAGTTGCTTTCATTTAATGTATGATATCACGTTTATTGGTGGTTTTTGATTATTTACTAAGCTCATTTAAGCTCACACACTCCATTCTAAACCATTGTAGATAATTAGCGTTGTGTGTGAGCGGTATGAAATTTCAAGGAAGTGATCCAAGTTAGGCTTTAGATTTTGAGTAGGTGAACTCATATTATTCTTTGAACTGTGGGAATAAGGCAATGTGGTAGATGTTTTTGGTTGATTACTATTATGTCTTAAATAGTTGATATGATCTTAGACTCTTAGGAATTAATATTATGATATTGGGATGTATTGGCTTGAAAATATTGATAATTCTTTGAAATGCAATTATGGATATTGTTGATGTTGAATAGAAGTTATAGAAGCATGTTGAAGCGGTAAATGTTTGGTTGTGTTAAATGCCCTATTTTGCTGTAGTTTTTACTGACTTGTACAGAGGTATCAATATTCGGTGCATATGTATCAATACCTCCATGTTAAAACGAACATGGACGAAAATAGTAGCTCATTTTGGTATCGATACCAAATCTCAAGTATTGCTACTAGGGGTGAAAAATATAGATACTTTCACTATGTATTGATAGAATGTTCGGTTTTGAATTTTGTAGAGAAACAGGATGCTAAAAAGGCACTGATTTTCTAAATGGTATCGATACCCATTATGAGAAATATCAATACTAGTGAGTATGCATCGATCCTTATGTAACTTCGTGGAAAATTTTGTTAAGTGGTCTTTAGGCATGTGTTTAACTTGATACAAGGTCGTTTATTGTATGTTTGGTAAATTGTAATGTTGTCTAGGGTATTTTAGACTTGAAACACCTACAAATGATTATATGTGATGATGTTTGTATGCAAATGAGACAATGTGTAATGTGTGATGTTGTGACGTTTGATGTGGCATCCTGTTACTTGGGCTCTACGATCGGGCCAAGTATAGGGTGTTACAACATTCAAGCACATATATAATTATAAGCGATCCTAGGTTTGCACATGCTGGACTTTTTAGCGATCCTAGTTTCCCTTGTTATGAACTCTTCTAACATTAATGGAAAATAGGACCTTACCTTAATTTCTAAAGGCTAGGTGCTAGGTTATTAAAACTTTAAATTTAATAATCGATGACGATTTTAAGAGAACTTTTCTCAATAATAGGATATGAAATTTTCTAATGGCAAGGGTTTAATTTATAGGCACTAAGTGTCATAATGTTCTTAGGATACTCTAATACTAATAAAGGTAGGAAAGAAGTTATGTGCATAGATGGTATTACAGAGAGAAAAGTAAACTGTCTTCCTAATTGTAGTATAATTGTTCTTTTCACACATGGCTAGAATTGGCAATCCCAGTTTACCAACCCTATTGGCAACCTCTGCTCGCCAGATCTTTTTAGCAAACACCAACTTGCCAAGCCTCCTAGCGACACTTGTTCGCCAACTTACTGGCATACACCAATTTGTCAATTCTATTGGTGAATACATGTTTTTCGTTTCTTCTAGTGAACTCCTATTCGCCAACCTTACTGACGAAGACCTATTTACCACTCTCTCTTAGGTGATCACCAGTTCGCCAATTGCTTTAGAGAACCTATCTCACTGGGCTCCACACTCCTAGGCCTTATGTTGGGATATTACACATCTCCTCTCTTTAGAAATTTCATCCTTAAATTTAACTATGTTAGAATAGGTGTGGATATTGATGTCTCGTGGCTTCTTTTATTTCCCAAGTAGTTTCACTGGTTTTGTGGTTTCTTTATAACACATTCACTAGAGGTATCTTCTTGTTTCGCAAGACTTTGTCCTTGCGTGCTATGATTTCTATTGGTTCTTCTTCATATGTCAGATCAGGTTGCACCTTAATTTTATATGTTAAAACAACATGGAAGGTCCGTGTAATACTTCCTTAGCATGGACACATGAAAAAAAATTATGGATTCGCTCTAGTTCTTGTGGCAACTTAATTTGATAGGCTACTGGACAAATCCTTTCAACCACCTCATAAGGACCGATGAGCTGTAGACTTAGTTTTCCCTTTTGTCCAATTCTTAGGACTTTCTTCCATAGCGAGGCCTTGGTAGCTTTGTTGGCTTATCAGGCTGCTTAACTCAAGGCCTGATCATTTTTCCTTGTATTCTTGGACCTAAATTGGTATCCTACATACTTAAATAGCCATTTAGTCACTCATGAGGCTCGAGTCGGCCTTACAGGTCATCGAAATAGCAGAAAATGAATAAAATTGATTATTTTATTAATATTTTATTCCTAACCTACTAATACTGAAAATGTAATAATTATTTATAAAAGTGCTAGAAAATAAGCTTGTCATGTGCGAAAATGACCTAAAATAACTACTACATTTGATGTTAGGTTAACCCTTTGGATGGTTGCTCATATGCAAACAAATCCTCAAATTCATCATGATAAGGCTCGAAGTCATCATCTTCCGTAGGCTCATCATCCTCATCTCGTTATTCTCCTTCTTGCTCATCCCCCATAGCTTCATTACCCTTGAAAGAGTCACTCGATCACGATTCCCAGAAAATTTTTTAGCCCCCCAAATGAAACTATCTGTTAAATCGTGGTATCCTCATTGGGTATCACGATTTCATTGAACAAACCCCAAAATATTTACAAAATTTTCAAATTTTCTCATAAATCTAAAAATTCTGAGCTATTAAGTTAAAAATTAAACCAATATAAATTAAAATCCTAATCTAAACACAGAAAATAAGTTGTAACATCTCGCCCGATGAGTCTTAGTGATAGAACAATGTTCGTAAAATTAAGGCATAATGAGCTAGTTCTTAGTACGTGTGTAAGGCTTAAGGAATTATTTTGGTGCCTAACGTGGGATTTGATTAAGTATAAGTTATTTTCTTAGAGCGCCTGGTTTTGTAGACTCTGAACTAAAGGAAAGGAACACTAGTACAAATAGTGTATAAGACTCTCCAAATGAAGAAAAGCCAACATTTAAGAAATGTAAGTGTAATGGATTAAGAAAGAGTAACATATAAGTAAATATATGTAATAATGTGCATGGCTATAAGTAAGCATGATTGGCAAAGTAGTGTGCACCCAATGGTTCGTCTTGGCGTGTAGAATAGGAGAACTGAGAGTGTTTTGTCTTTAAGGCCTTCTGTAATAGGAAAAGTTAAGGATTATAATAAGAATGAGGTGAAATATGACTGGCGACATGGTAGTCACCTTGGTGTGTAACACCCTCTACCCGTATTCAGTGCCGGAATAGGGTACGAGGCATTACCAGAGTTTACTGAACATTTTCAGATAATTTTGAGTCATTTATTATTCATATTTTGAAATAATCATAACGTCTCTCTATTGGGCCCTCGAAGCCCAAAACATACATTAGAAACCAACTGGAATAAAATCGAGATCATAAAAAAAATTTTCGCAAAATCTTAAATTATATTTTTATCTAAGTACTTACCATTTCAATGCTCCTTATAATTAAACATGTTACCATTCAATCAATAGCTTGGCACTTGTCTAAGCGTCAAACAACAACATTGTTAGTATACTTGCACATATTTCATATAAATTCAACATTGATATACCTATTTTCTCAACAGATCACACTTGTGTTTAATAATAGTCTCAACTTACATAATTTCCTTGTATCAACGTGTCAAAGATAATTATATATACATGTCACAAAATATATTATTCTCTTACTGTTTCTTCATAAGCATATATCATTCATTTCGTTATATCAATATTTCATGCACCATCATTTCCTTATATCTTGTATATATTTATTTCGGTAATAGTTCGTATTAAACTTAACATAAATTAAATTCCATGTACCTATACTTATTTCATTTATCTATCTTCTTAATTATTTCATACAACTATTTTGTACATATATTTCCATATGACCAATTCTTGTAAACATTTCACACAACCATTTCATATAACCATTCCATCTGATACATAGTACCTGAATATCGATTGTTCAATAGATATCTTGGCGTTTCTCTTCCTCGATCTTATTTATCTTCGACATGATGTCATAGTATCTTTCAACTATGGTTTTACTCATTTTCTGTCATGTTGCCATGGTATCTTTCAACCATGGTCTTATTCATTTTCCCATCATGTTGCCATGGTACCTTTCAACCATGGTCTTACTCATTTCATGTCAGGTTGCCATGGTATCTTTCAACCATGGTCTTATTCATTTCATATCACGTTGCCATGGTATCTTTCAACCATGGTCTTACACATTTCATATCACATTGCCATGGTATCTTTCAACCATGGTCTTACACATTTCATATTAGGTTGCCATGGTATCTTTCAACCATGGTCTTACACATTTCATATCAGGTTGCCATGGTATCTTTCAACCATTGTCTTACACATTCCATATCAGAGAGCACACTCCCGCGAACCTCATCCTTACAGTGGGATTACTAGTCCAGGCTAAATCCCCTGCAACGACAATTACTCTAATGAGCTTGGATCTGAATTACCAGTCCAGGCTAAATTCAAACCCTAATTCGGATTACCCGTCCGGGCTAAATCCATTTTCCACATATTCTCGGGAGGACTATATCAGGATAGGATCACCCGTCCGGGCTAGATCCTTTTTACCGTCAATTCCTTTTCAGAGATCCATCGAATTTTCCTTCCATTCAACTGAGATTTTTTCACCTTTTTTTTTCAAATATATCAATGTTTCATAAATTTCCATATAATGAACATTCAAATCATATTCATATAAAAAAAACTTGCATTTCAAGCATTTAAGAATATAATTCAAGTTACACGAACTTACTTGGCGAAATTGCAGAAATATCAAGATTAAGGGGCATTTTGGTAATTTACCATTTTCCCAATTTTCACCCGATCTTAAATTGAAAATTTCTTTCAATTTATTAATTTAGATAATAAAAAAAATTCATTCCCATCAATTTGGTCATTTTTGACATTTTTACAAAATTATCCCCTGAAGTTTTACTTTTATTCAATTTAGTCCTTAAGCCTAAAACATGCAAATTAGCCATGCTAGCTGGATATTCATATATATTTTCCTCCTCCTCCTCTCCATTCCACATTCTTAATGTATATAACACACTTGTAAGTAACATTATCTATAATCTTTATTATTTACTTTTTTGAATATTCAAGCTGTCCATCTGTGTCATAGTCACTAAATTATTTATATCTAGAGCTATATATCTCCAAATTAAGATCTGATAATTTTCCCTGAAACTAGACTCATATATATTCTTACCATAAAATTTTCATAATTTTTGGTTTAGCCAATAAGTACAGTTTATTCTTTAAAGTTACCCCTATTCTGCTGTCTAACAGTTCCGACTCTTCTTCACTAAAAATTAATTATATCCTCGTACAAGATTCAAATGATGTTTTAGTGTGTTTCTCTGTAAAATAGGCTCATTAAGTATTCTAAACATATAAATTTAAGCCCCTAATTAGTTTTCTCCAATTTTTTATGATTTTCCAAAGTCAAAACAGGGGAACCCGAAATCATTCTGACCTTGTCTCGTATGATTTATTATATCTGATGATTCACAATTCCATTGCTTACAGCGTTTCCTTTATAAGAAACTAGACTCAATAAGTTTTAATTTCATATTTTATTCATCCTCTAATTCGATTTATACAATTTTTGGTGATTTTTCAAAGTTACACTACTGCTGTTATCCAAAACAGTTTTAGTGAAAAATGTTGATTTCCATTTTGCCCCAAAGTTCACAGTTTATACAATTCAGTCCTTGCTCAATTAACCCCTCAATTGAGCTAATTTTCTCAATTAATACTTTAGTCTATCATTTTAAACTTCTTCATAACCCCTAAAAATCAGAACTTTAGCATTAGACATTAATTCCAAACTCTTTCTTAATTAGGTCCTAAAATGAATTTCCATCAATTTTACTTGATAAAATCATCATATACCAAAATTAAAGCTTCAATTCTATGATTATTCATCATATTATTTCGGCAATCATCCATAAAAACTTTAAAAATTAGCCATGGAATCAAAAACTAATGAAATAGTAAGTTGGACCCAATTGTAAAATTCCAAAAACTTAGAAATTTCAAGGAGAAAGCAAGAATTAAACTTACATGAAGCTAGAGCATGAAAATCAGCTTGAACCCCCTTCCATGGCTGTTTTTCAGCTGACGGATATGAAGAGAAATGAAGAGAATTCTAGATATTCCAATTTAGTCCCATTTTTATTTAGCTAATTTTGGCAATTTTCCAATTTTGCCCTTATTTCACCCATTTCTTGATTTTTCTCAGCTATTGCCGCCTAAAATATCTCCTTTGGGCTTATTTTCACTTTAGGTCCTTCCTCATTTGACAATTGAGCTATTTAATCCTTTTAGCAACTTTTACACATTTTCCAATTTAATCCTTTTTTTTAATTGACCACCCAAACGTCTAATTTTTCTAACGAAATTTTAATACTACCTTATTGACATTCCGTAAAATTTATAAAAATATTTATGGCTCGGTTTATAACATCGAGATCTCGATACCTCTTTTTCTCAATTTCTTGACCAAATAAATCTTTATAAAACACAATTTACTATTCCAAAAATCTTTTAAAAACTACATTTGGCTCGTAAATATTAAATAATATAATCTTCGAGTTCATTTGTCGGATTTGATGGTCTCAGACCACTATTTTCGACATCATTGAAATTCAGGCTATTACAGGGTGCACTCTTTTGGGCGTATAAGATTGAGCGAACTCTAGTATAAATGAGTGGAAATGAGTTTTTAGTCAGGTTATGATGATGAGTGAAATTTGAATAGTAGCCATGAGAGAAAGAAAAGAATCGCTATACGCCCATGATATAGAATAAACATAAGTGGTCCTGTGCCAGCCAATATCGGAGATCGACTGGTTTGGAATTAAATAAATGAGAACTAGGAAAGTTGAAGGCTAAGAGATAGCTTAGTAAATTCTGTAAAGTGGTAAACAGTGGTCAAAATAGCTCAATTCTGATGTGATGGTTGCCCAGTTCCAAAGAAGACTTGGGTTAAGTTAAAGAATACTTAGGTTAAGTTAGGAAAGGGTTGCCTTCCTCTTTAAATTTGAGGTTTAAGGATGTTTGGAAGCCAAGTTTGAAAGCTTTGGTTTTGTTGAGAAGTTAGCCTCCTATTAAGGTAAGTTTCCCAATTTTGCTTGTTGAAAACACAAATTTGTGAGTATGCACGAAGAAATGAAGCTATGTCTGGGTTAAAAGTGATGGCAAGGATTACCCGAATGAGTTTTAATGAAATGTATCTATCTATCAAGGGAAAAAGGAGGCTGTAGTGTTTGGTTAGGCAAAGAATCTAAGGTTAAAAGTGATGATAATGATTACTTGAATGAGTTTTAATGAAATTTTTCTGTCTATCGAGGGAAAAAGGAGGCTGCAGTGTCTGGCTAGGTAAAGAATCTGAGGTTTAAACTGCCCTTGAGGCTAACAAGTGAGTCATTAAACTGACTCTTTTGGTATGTTTGCGTGTTATTCTCCTCCGTTCCAAATGTCCAGCCTGTGAAAGAAGTATGCTTAAGCTTCAATTTTAAAAGATAAGTATGTGCATTCATGAGTGTGCTTGAAACACGACTGCTTTTGCATGTCTGAAAGAATGAGTCTACATAAAGAGTCTACTTGCATGTGAGTCTGTCGGGACAGTAAACATGAACTCTTGCCATGGTAAGTAGACCATATTGTGTAAGGCCTAGCCATTTGCTATGGCATCATAAGGAAAATGAATACCATATAGTGTAAGGCCTAGCTGTTTGGCATGACATCATATGGGAATACGAAGACCACATAGTGTAAGACCTAGTCAGGGACTATGGCATCATGTGGGTGATAACTCTTGAAAAGAGTTATATTTTATGCCTTTGGACCTAGTTAATTGCTTGTACTTAAGTATATCTAGTTGCATTTTAACACAATTCACAATAATCATCACACATGACTCATATCATAATATTGTATCGTAATAATCAATCCACAATTATTCACATAATCACATAATTGCCAAAATAAAGTAAGGGAAACAGAACGCTTACACTAAGAACGTAGGATAGGGGTTTAGACTATTCCTATGCTCCCAATTAACACAACGAATAGTGTCTACAAGTAGCAATTCCAAACACTCACTGATCACGCTTTCGCCTAATTTCCAAAAGCTTAAACTAGCTTTTCCTTGTCTTTATCTTTACTCGTTGAAGGTCCTAACCATTCCAAAGCTTCAAAAAGGTAACTCACACAACAACACAATCAACAATCAGCCAAAGACTCACTTCAAACAATCAAAACACAAGCTTAAACTAAATTCTCATGCAATCAAAACTTTCGACATAGCAAATTGAATTTCAATTATCTAGGTCTATACTTAATTTTTTGCCTAAAATTGATTCCGTTCATCTAATTATTCACCTACAACTGATTCTAAATCTTTTTACTACTCAAAACTACTCAATTCATGGTATCAAAATTTTCGACATGTTTATGACAATTTTCACGAAATTAATTAAAACTTAAGAAATATTTAATAAAACTTTAAAGTAAATTTAGAAAGATTATAATCATGTCAAAACTAATTGAAAAACACTTTGAAACTACATTTTTACCCAAAATGTCGAAATCCACCATTAATGACCCAATATTTGGCTTTTAGTTAAAACCTGCAATTTAACGGATAAAAACACAATTTAAAAGGATTAACATAAAAATATTATAAGGAACCGAATCATTACCTTAGTTGATGAAAAGCCAAAGATTTAATCGAAAACACGAAAAACCTAAAAATTCAACAATGGAGAAATTATGGCGATCTTGGATGTTTTTATTGAAATACTATGGAGATTTACGGCTTGGGAATTGATAGAAATCAAAGGAATAAAGTTTGAGAATAAAAATTGAATGAAAGGAGCTTTGGAATGCAATGGACGGCAAAACAAAAATATGGAAAAGAGACTAACGTGGGGTTTATAAAGATGAAGAGGAAAAATAGGGTATTTTTAAAACTTTGATATTATTGATTTATAACTACTCCTAATTTGAAACCTTTTACAAAAAAATCCTTATTCAAGATTATAGGTCTTTTCAACATTATGTTCAAAAATTGATTTAATTTTCAAAAAGCTATAGTCGAAAATAATTTCGGGTTACCACAATGTAGAATTTTCGAACCCATTCTGAGCCAAAATTCCTAATTTAGCCACAGAAATACTAGGCCCAATTTTGAGGTGTGACAAGCCACTTACCTAGTGGATTTGACACTTGGCTCAGTTGGCTAAGTTGTACAAAATTCTTTATTTAAAATTTGCAAAGTATATTTTCCTTAGAAATTTGGGGTTATTGACATTGCAAAATTACTAAAAACTATTAATTAAATATGTTTGAATGTTTATAAACTTTAGTATTTGATATAAAGTTGATTGAATTATTTATGTTTTTTATTTGATGGATGTAACATCCCGAATTAGGGTCTAATCAAAATAGTGGTTTCGAGACCACAAATTCAAAATAGAAATAATTATTTTATGATTATTTGATGATCTATAACATGATTGCATGTTTGTGTGAAATTTTCATAAAGAAATTCTATGCATAAGATGTCCAATTTGACTTTAGGGATTAAATTGAATATGTTGCAAAACTTGTGTTCTAGAAGCTGAAGTATGAAATTGCATTGGATTATTAATTAAAGGCCTAAAATAGAAATTTTACCAAGTTAAAAAATTTTGGACAAAAATGGGCATGAATAGGAAAAATTTGAAAGAAAGGCCTTAAGGGCATTTTGGTTATTTGGTTAATAAAAGAATAAAAAGGGAAAAATCAAGCAAAAATCTTGTCCATCTTCTCCCACCTTAGCTAAAATTTTCAATGAGCCATAGCTAGGGTTTTGTTCATCTTTCAAGCTCAATCTTAAGTGCTCCCAAGCCTCGTGGTATCGAAGAATCTCGTTTGAACCTTAAGAATAATTTGGGATACAAGTGACATGTCACTAGGAATTATGATATCTGAACTCATTGAGTTGTGGTCTGAGTTCATGATTCATGTGATTTGAACTCATGAGTTGTGGTTTAAGTTCATGATTATGAGACACATGTTATGGCGGTCCGGATACTGGTCTCGTACATACTATTGATGGCGAGGTAGTCCGGTATGTGTTATGGATACCTGATAGCCTGTATGAGCAGACCCGTGAGTAGCTCGAAAGCAAGCAACATGTGATATGAGATATGAAGTAGCATTGGCTGCATATAGGGCACTTAGGTGCAAGATTCCGATGTATCCGATAGTATTCTCAGTGTTTAACGGGTAATCCAAAGAGAAGCCCAATGGGTAATGTGTAATCTTAATGAATACGACAAAGAAGCGAAAGTAAGTTATTTTGTGCAAGTGGGCATACCATGAGATATGATGAACTTGTGGTAAGAATATGCATATGTATATTTACGTGAAATTAAAGTTGAGAAGTTGATAAAAATACAAGATTATGTTCAATATGTTAATATATGATTAATGCTTATTTAAGTTGTATTTTATTTGCATATAAACTTACTAAGCTTTAAAGCTTACCCCATTTCCTTTCCTTTTCTTATAGTGTCGCCAAGCTAGCTTGGGGATTGTGGAACGTCGGGGACTCGATCACACTATCAATTGGATAATTGGGTATAGTTAGACTTTTCATTTCGAGTATAGCATGTATAGGGACTTGGTCTTTTTGTTATATGTCATATTGATTAGGCAAATGTGTTGGCTCATGATGGTGTTGTGATTCATTTTGTATATGGCCATGAGAGGTGGCTCATATTAATTATTGGGTTGTAACCCTAATCATTTATGCATGCATGCAATTGAGTTTATGTTTTGATGTGGTTTGGTTGCTTGTGGATGAAATACGTGATGAATGACATATGTATTTAATGAAAGAATGGGGACTAATAGGTATGACCATAATTATTTTGTAAATGAGTAACTTGAAAGAATAATTATAATGATGAATAAACATGAAATTGGTGTGGAATGCCATATGGTAGTATGACGATTGAAGTATGTGGTAGGTCATCATTATAAAGTCATGGATTAACCATGAATGTGTTTGCTTGTGTAATTAAATGTACCATGTTGCATGCCATGAAGTGAGATGATGTATGTATGTGCTTAAGAGTGGTAAATGGCTTGGAAAATAGCCTAAAAGTTGTCCACACGGGTAGACACACGGGCATGTATCTAGGCTGTGTGTGACACAAGGTCTGCCCCGTGGGTGTGTGGTTTGGCCGTGTGTCCCTTGCACCCTAATTAATGCAAAATAGAATGCTCGGTAGTAAATACACAGGTAGAGACACGGCCGTATGTCTTAGCCGTGTGGAGGACACGACCTCAGGACATGGGCATGTGCCTAGGTCATATGGAGCCTGCACTTAATTTTTGGAATTTAATTCGCCACACGGCCTAATCACACAGGCATGTGACTTGGCCGTGTGCTCTTATTTGGTTGATGAAATCATAGTCAGAGAGTTACACGGGCTGAGGACATGAGCGTGTCCTAGAGCCACACGGCCTGCCCACACGGGCGTGTGACTCTCTAAAACAAAAACATTTTCTAAGTGTCAAAAAGGTTCCGAAAGTTCTTGGATTAGTCCCAAACCGCTTCTGATGTATGTTTTGGGCCTCATAGGCCGTTATAAGGGACAATTTGCATGTGCTTGAATAGTTTTAAATTTGGATGAAATTTTATGGCTTGGTTTTGTATGTTTGTTTACGTTTAAGTCCGGTAATGCCTCAAACCCTGTCCCGGTATCGGATATGGGTAAGGGGTGTTACATATGGAATTCCAGCAATTGGTCCTTTTTTGCACACTCTCTTATAATATATGGACTAAATTGGTCCTGACTCTGTTGTACAAGGACCTCCCATATTGTTTTTCCCTACTAACTAAAAGAAGTAAAATAGGAAGAATTATAAAAAGAAAACAAGAATAAAAGTACAGAACAAGTTGTGGGAAAGTTATGAATGAATTGGCTACTCAAATTAGGCATCCAAGGTGCTAGTGGAAAGATTACTAAAACCCCACAAACTCTATATAACTAGGTTGACATAGAACAATTTCAATCTTTAACTAGGAGAGGCCTATACTCGTTCCATAATGGCCCGAGACAAAAGTGGGCATTCATTATCCTTAATAAAGTTTCTTTTCGCCAAACATTGAAAAGGAATATTATTTTTTTCGAGTAGTCTTCATTTAATTCTAAACTTTTGGTATGTTGTAATATTTGGAAAAATAATTCTAATGTAAATAAATGAGTTTCAAGTAATTATATTACATTTTATTGTGTTCACCTTTATCATTAAAACATGTAAGGCACTGTTTGTAAATTTCAAATTGCATTAGGCAACTTGTCATACAAGATTTATGAAAATGAAGTAGATGAAAAAAACATTGGAAACATGCTGAATCTAATATAAAAGCGACAGTGAGTGATTTATTCCTGGTGGATTGTGTTGAGATCGAAATACACCAAGGGGGTGAATTGGAGTTGTAAAAGGTTTTTGGGAAATCGCAAAAATTGAACGACTCAAGAAATTATTATGGTTCGGTCTCAATTGCCTACATTCACTACCTTAAATTTCCTCAACTAAGGATTTCCTAAATTCACTAGATTTGAACCTTTAAGGACAATGTTTAACCTTTCAAAACCCTATCTTTTCAAAGATAAGATAAAACCACTTCCCCATAAGGTTTTCTACCCAAAACATTAGGTAACACCTCACAAATGAAAGAAAAAAAAATGATGAATAAGATGATACATCTAAAAGGTGGATAATCAACAAGGAAGCACTCTCACTCAAAGTTACAACACTTGAAAGAACGATAAAAATCTTAATCCACAAGTGTGTACAAGAAATATTTAGTGAAAAATTAAGAAAGATTGGAAAATTGAGTATTTCATTTGGTATCGGTAGAAATCATCAGAGTATCGATAGAAGTGCAGGGGATGCTGAACTTTGGCTTTTGACTTGACTTGTTTCGGTAGAAGTCCTTAAGGTATTCGTAGAACACTGAGGATATCAGTAGATCTGACCAGGGTATCGATAGAAGTCCCAAAACAAAACTACCATACTTACTAGAATACGTTCTACCAATAGAAGACCAAGCTGTATCGGCAGAACCCAGAATTGTATCAGTAGAACTTCCAGTTCTACCGGTAGAATTTTGTGGCCTTTTCAAAGTAATTTTCATCTTGATTTCTACCGACACTTGTCCACCTAAGTATCGGTAGAAGTCGTTCAGACTTGAAAAACTCATTAAAAATCAAGTGAACTCAAGGCTTTTTTGAAAAGTTTATTTTGTCCAACACTTTGAAAATAATTTTTAGGACTTATACACAATTTTTGCAAATTTAAGTAGGGGATTTTTAATATTGATTTTGTTATATCAAAATACTAGAAAAAAATAGAGCTAACAATCTCCCCTTTTTGATATAACAAAATATTTTAAAAATTTGCTAGCTCCCCATATCTTGAACATTATTTTCAAAGCAAGCTCTCTTTTTGAAAAAAAAATTTAGATGTCATTTCATTTAAGTTTCCAACTTAAAAATTTGGCTTTAAGATTAAGTTGAAAGAATTTGTAGTGAAGCAAATTTTGCATTGTTCTCTCTCTTTTTTGTAATATAAAAAAGAACGTTTGCTTGAAAAAACTAGGGGAATAAGTACACAATACATAAACATTTGAAGACATTAAGAAAAAAATGAAGCAACCAAAGGCAAACAGAAGAAAAATAAAGAATGGCAATACATTTTAAACAAAAGCATCCAAATGCAATGAAAATCAAATTTCCCAAAGCAACCAATATGCAACCAATATTAATATCCTAAATATCCAAAGAATGAAAACCAAACAACCTAAACGAGTGACATAATCCAACCAAAAAGCATATAAAAATCACCCAAGAAGTGAGGTCCTAATCATCCGAAGGCGGGGGAAACCGAAAGGCCAACTCATTGATACCTTCGTCTAATTGATTGTAGCGATCGTCGAAATGAGCTGTCAATGCATTAAAGCGTTCATTGACTTGCAATGATCCATTGATCGCCTTGAGTAAACATGCTGTGTGTGGGGTTGGCGGAACGAGGACAGCTGGATAAGCCTCATGCGGAGTCCTAGGAGCATTAGATGATTGTGGAGCAATCGGTGGAACCGTCGATGCCTGAGCTATCGAGGATTGTCGATCGAACTTGCAGGCCCAATTTCCCTCATCATCAAGCTTCCAACTGCAACTATGCACAGTTGAGATATCAATAAAGGAGTTTATGGCACGACCAGGGTCTACACTTATGTTAATTCTAAGGGTATGAAACATAAGAGAAGGAAAGTTCCGTAACATACGGTTTTTGTTCCTACACATCAGTAACCTAACAATCTCGAGAAGACAAAAGAAAAATTATAATGTAAAAATTAAACTAAAAACAAAAATATAAAAATAAAATAAAAAAGGCTAAATTGATAAAAATCAAATGTTCCTAATATTTTAGTCCCCGACAACGGTGCCAAAAACTTGATGGTCACTAAACTAACTATAAATACGAAAAAGGCAAGTGCACCTATCGAACAATAGTATAGCTATGGTGAGTAGAGAATATTGTATGCACGAGGACTAAAAGTATTAGTAATTACCGTTTTTCTATTATTTAGCCGACAATTTGGAGTGATGTGTTTTAATCTAAATTTACTAAACTAATTTAACTAAGAATGCAACTGAGAATGAATCAAAGAAATAATCGAATATTAACCAATGGGATAGACGATATCCAGGAAAGAAATAATCAACGTAAGGTTGTTGTTCCTAGACATCAATAACCTAACAATCTCGAGAAGACAAAAGAAAAATTATAATGTAAAAATTAAACTAAAAAATATATAAAAATAAAATAAAAAAGGCTAAATTAATAAAAATCAAGTGTTCCTAATATTTTAGTCCCCGACAACGGTGCCAAAAACTTGATGGTCACTAAACTAACTATAAATACGAAAAAGGCAAGTGCACCTATCGAACAATAGTATAGCTATGGTGAGTAGAGAATATCGTATCCACGAGGACTAAGAGTATTAGTAATTACCCTTTTTCCATTATTTAGCTGACAATTTGGAGTGATGTGTTTTAATCTAAGTTTACTAAACTGATTTAACTAAGAATGCAACTGAGAATGAATCAAATAAATAATCGAATATTAACCAATAAGATAGACGATTTCCAGGAAAGAATCCACAATATCTAGGAAAGAATCCATTTAGACTTCTCCTATTATTATGAGTCTATATTAAACGATTTATTCACTTGTTTCTTGATCCATAGAAATCCATAAAGTATGTTAATATCTCTTTCAAGAGTAAGAACAACTGACTCTAGGTTGATTAATTGAAATTTCTTTCTAATTAAAACCCCTATCGTCGCATTAATTTGATTTATGGATTGTCCTATTAGATCTGGTAGATTTATGTCGTCCTATTTCTAGGATTGCATCTAACTCTAGTCAATTATGCTAGATCTACTCTTAAACAGGGACTTTTGCTCCACTAAAGCGACAATGAGTGATTTATTCCCGGTGGATTGTTTTGTCCATTCAAAATATAGTAAGAAATGAATTGTGATAAAAGGTGAAAATTGAAGGAAACTAAAATTTCAACATTCATACATAACTAAGAACAATAGTAACAACTGAAAAAATAAGTTAGAAACTCTTATCACATTCTAAAAGTTCAAGCAGAGTTTGAAGGTATTACATTTTAGATAAAGAAATGATGTAATTTAAGCATAGGCAGGGACTTGAAAGTCTCTGATGGTTACATAGACTATGGAATGAGTTGCAATAGAGATTGGTGTGGAAGCATTGACAAGCTTTGGCTCCATCGCAGGAATTTCGAATGTTTCTGTTAGAACCATTGGAACGTCATTCAGCATCATGATTTAACCTTGTATATTTCCAGCTAGCGCAGCCAAATGATACTCTTCTCTATTTTGGGAACCTCTAAATTCCAAATTAGGCTTCGCACCATCTGTGGATCTCAAATTACGAATCTGATGTTCGTAATTTGAAAGGGTGACATTGAACGAGCTATCCTTTGACAAGTTAATAAAAATGACAGAAATCCTAGGCTGCAAGAGAGAAAATGATGCAGATAACAATTAATAAAAATAAATAATTTCAAAAACAAAAAGTTTACTCTATCAAAGTTGGCATACCTTTTTCTTCCCACAGTGAGCATATACATGCAAATTTGGGTTAGACTCTTGAGTTACAGCAAGTACAGTACTTCCCATAAGTCGGTGCCATAGAAGTGCACTAGAAACGAAACAAACTGATAAGATGAACTATGTTGGCTGTAATAGGTAAAAAAGCAAGGATAAGGCTCACACTATCTGTGTGAAGATACGGACCCGTAGTAATATGGATCAGGAATAGATGTTGTAGTATTAAGTAAAGTATAATTTTCACCGATGAGAGTTTACCTGCAGAAGACCTTGTGATTATCGGTTGAAGCCATTCCCAATTGATCAAAATACCTGTTAAGGGAGAAAAGTTTGAAGATGTGTTTTATTTCACAAAAAAAAAGGTAGAGGTAGAAGAAAATGAGAGAAAAGTATTACCAAAATCCATAAGCAAAGGTTGGGGACAAATCCTTAGCACCATCGTTAAGAGCTCTGCCAGATTCAGAAACCTAAGCTCCCGACTGTGGTTTAAACTTGTTGAAAATATTCAAAACACCTTTATAGGTTTGGGCAACTTGATTTAGGTAAGTTGGATCTTGAATCTTGGTAATCATGTTTGGATCATCACCTGCATATGCATCCATCGAATTAAGAAACTGACCCTACTAGTAATAAGTAAGCCTCTAAAAGCTCTTCAATAAACACTGAATTGAGACATATTTGGATACCAGGTCCAAGATTATAGATATGATGTGTAACTCCATCAACA
Source organism: Gossypium hirsutum (assembly GCF_007990345.1). Classification (NCBI taxonomy): domain Eukaryota; kingdom Viridiplantae; phylum Streptophyta; class Magnoliopsida; order Malvales; family Malvaceae; genus Gossypium; species Gossypium hirsutum. The sequence continues at coordinate 1,494,999 of NC_053432.1, forward strand.
ACTTCATGTCCTGAAACTTCTAGGAAGGAATTAAACCATTTCTCATCATAATAGCCGCTAGGACCTAGAACCTTTAGTTGAGTTTTGGGATCTGGGTGTAATTCTTTCACTAGATTCTTAAATACTACTATGTCTTTTCCATATTGTTCAGCCTCAATGCTTGCACCCATCCCAGCTTCGGAGAGTTGATTTCCTGAAATGATAAATTGATTAAAATACAAGTCAAAAAATATAATGAAAAATAATCTCGTGCAGAGCCTCGGGAAAACAAATTTAGTTACCAAATTCATAAGAATCAACTTTGTATCCCCTAGAAATAGTATACTTCATGAAATCCCTTGCATTTTGCAATTTCCAATCTCCAACCCAAAGACCCTTTTCGATTTGTGACTGGTTTCTTCCGAGAAGAGCATTCAACCCGAATGTAACCTTTACTCTTCAAAATGTCATATCAATAAATTCAATGTCTTTACTAAGAAAAAAGAAAAAGGGAATGCTTAATTTTTTTTCAGAACAAATAGAAATATCAACCCAGTTTGATTGAAAATTTTATTGAGTTCGTCCCATCTTTCTATGGGAAGGCAACCCTGAGAGAATCCAAATAAACTATCTTCATTTTTCATGAAATTGGGGCAATTCTTAACTCCTCCTACTCCGTATACCACTTGATCTTGCAATGACCCACCAACTTGGATTCTTAAAGGATTGAATGCTGAAAGTAATTTTAAAAATTAGTTTGAAATTACTTTTACCAGCGTTGAACCGAGTTTAGTCCAACTCGTTCACATAACCACTCTTATGAGGTGGCTTTTAATAGTATTCGAATCGCAATATTTGCAATCTCTTTTTTGATTCTTAGGGTATGGACTACCACGGATGAATTAATGATAGAGACATATAATATTATATACGTAGAACTCACATTTTATTGCATTTATGAGACCCTTCTTTTTCAAATCCTACGGAAAACATAAAATAAAAGGAAATTCAAAATTTATGTAAAAGACATTGTTCATACACACACAATAAAAATTTCTTACCAAATTTAAAAGTCCAGCCTTTCCCTAAGGACAGTGATTGTAGTTGCATTTTTCAGTAGGCCACCAATCCAATGTAGCGCATACAAAGTTATCATCTGTTTCAGCAATTGATGTTGCTCCTTGAATCACAACGTTCACATTTTGTGTCGACAAAAGTGATATTTGGGAAACAAGGATTGCTAGGCCGAATATGCATTTCAAATCCATATTCACGATATCTAAATATTAGGAAAGAGCAGAATGAATTAAAGGTAATGCAATTGTAATCATGCATGCGTTTATATATATATATATTTATGCATGTATTAAAAGTTTGTTACAATTAGATATGAATATAAAATATGTTGGGAAATTTAATCGTGGTAAAGGCATCATTATCCTTTTGTTTAAAAGTTACACTTTTGCAGCTGCAACTTATTTCTTTTCAACTACGGTCGAGATAATGATTCCAACTCGTTAGTTGGCATGAAAATTTCATTTTCAAACCATTTTTGGGCCATCTACCATTCAAATTCCAAACTAAAGGCTTGTATTGTTGCTTTAGCTTTTATGTCTTGTTGTCCAAATTGTTAATGGAAGAGGAATGTGGGTTTTGTTACTAGGAAAATTGTAATTTTAATAATATTTTAACAAGTAGATATTGCATGTTAAGGAAGTCTGCGGGAATTATATTATTGCAATAATTAAGCCTATCATTAATCTTGAAATGTTAGAAATTCCGTATCGATGGTAGTGGCTTTTGAGAAAAAGTTTCCCATGTTAGTTTCTTCAAAAATTTTCTGGAGAGGACCTATCTACTTTCGCTCCAAAATCCTAAATCTCTTTCATGAATTTTCATAAACTCTATAGTATCTTAAAATATTTTTGTACATAAAAGAACTTTCTGAGTTATTTTAATATGCTCGATAATTGAAAGTAATATATATTTTAAATCAATTCTATCGTATATGGATTTCAATAGAAATATTTTTTTTTTCTTCTTCTTTGTTTTATAGAAAAGATAGACCACAAGGTTTGTATAAGATAATGAATTGTTGGTTTGAGAGTGTTACTCTGGGCCTTTAGAAAATGCATCTTAACGATGATGACATCAACTACCTAGACAAAGCAAGACCTTCTTTTGTTTTCAGTGTAATGAAATGCATAAAAAATCAAACAGTTATAACTTAAACTCGAAACCTATAGGGATAGTTTATTTTATTTTTTTTGAATTTTTGTGTCTTTTTTTTTATATTGAAAATTCGAAACCAATTAGGGAAGAACAAGTGTTGCCCAAGTGCCCATATTTCACTTTGTATACAATAAAAGCCCAATAGATAAGCCACCTACCTAGTGGATTTGAAACTTGGGTCAGTTGGCCAAGTAGTACAAAATTATTTATTTAAAATTTACAAAGTATATTTTCCGTACAAATTCGGGGTTACTGACATTGCAAAATTACTAAAAACTATTAATTAAATATGTTTGAATGTTTATAAACTTTATTATTTGATATAAAGTTGTTTGGATTATTTATGTTTTTTAATTGATGAAATTTCACCAACTGATGATTATATTGTGTAGATGTATTTTTTTCGCAGTGGCATCTATCTTGTTTTTCTTTGAACCACTTAATTTTTTTGGCAAACGAGAGGAGTTAACCCCCTATTCAATTATCCCTTTTTCCTCACATTTGAATAATATAGGGACTAGATTACCCTATTTTAATTTGAAAGGGACTGAAATGATCATGTCCTAATATTTTATTAATAGAAATAGTCAATTTTGTCGTCAATTGTCCTTTTTTGCACACTCTCTTATAGTACATGAACTAAATTGGTCCTGACTCTGTTGTACAAGGACCTCCTGCGTTATGTTTCCCTACTAACTAAAAGAAGTAAAATAGGAGGAATCATAAAAATAAAACGAGAATAAAAGAATAAAACAAGTCATGGGAAAGTTATGAACGAATTGGCTACTCAAGTTAGGCATCCAAGGCGCGAGTGGGAAGAGTACTCAAATCCCACAATATCAAAATGACCAGGTTGATGTAGAGCAATTTCAATGTTCAACTAGGAGAGACCTATACCTGTTCCATAGCGGCCTGAGACAAAAGAGGGCGTTCGTTATCCATAATAGAGTTTCTTTCTGCCAAACATTGAAAAAGAAAATTATTTTCTTCCAATAGCGTTCATTTAATTCTTAATTTTTGGTACGTTGTAATATTTGGGAAAAAAATATTTCTAAGGTAAAGAAATGAGTTTTGATTAATTATATGCCATTTTATTGTGTTTATATTTATCATTGAAACACGTAGGGCATTGTCTTTAAATTTGAAATTGCACTAGGCAACTTGTGACAAAAGATGTACGAAAATGAAGTAGATGAAAAAAACATTGGAAATATGTCGAATCTAATATAGAAGCAATATTGAGTGATTTATTCCCGGTGGATTGTTTTGTCCGTTCAAAATATAATAAGAAATGAATTGAGATAAAGAGAGATAAATTGAAGGAAACTAAAATTTCAACATTCATACATAACTAAGAACAATAGTAAGAACTGAAAAAATAAGTTAGAAACTCTTATCACATTCTAAAAGTTCAAGCAGAGTTTGAATGTATTACATTTTAGATAAAGAAATGATGTAATTTAAATACAGGTTGGGACTTGAAAGTCTCTTATGGTTACATAGACTATGGAATGAGCGCAATAGAGATGGGTGTGGAAGCATTGACAAGCTTTGGCTCCATCGCTGGAATGTCTAATGTTTCTGTTGGAACTATTGGAACGTCATTTAGCATCACGATTTGACCTTGTATATTTCCAGCTAGCGCAGCCAATTGATACTCTTCTCTATTCTGGGAGCCTCTAAATTCAAAATTAAGCTTCGCAACATCCGTGGATCTCAAATTACAACTCTCATGTTCATAATTTGAAAGGGTGACATTGAACAAGTTATCCTTCGACAAGTTAATAAAAATGATAGAAATCCCAAACTGTAAGAGAGAAAATGATGCAAATAACATTTAATAAAAATAAATAATTTAAAAAATAAAAAGTTCACTCTATCAAAGTTGGCATACGTTTTTCTTATTGTAATAATAAAATTTTTTATATTTTAAGATGAAATAAAATAAAATAAAATAATATTATATTATGAGTCTAAAATAATGAATAATCCTAATATACTTCTTTTATGAATTTATCTAATCTTAGGAATTCATATTTATTAACTAATAATAATTTTAAAATTCTACTTTTTTTTAATTTTATTTTTGAAAAAAATATTTTGGTAAAACAACTTGTCAGTCTTTCAATTTCGAGATTTAGCAAATTGGTTCATTCCAAAAATTTAATCCCTATAGATGTCGAAAGTGAGCAACAATGTACAATTTATCACAATATTAATATTCCATCTATTGTACGTGATTTTGATTGGTATAATAATAAAATATGTAAATATTAAAGGACAAATTTATTATTATATCAATCAAAATTATGCACAATTGATGTGAGATATTAATTATGTGATTAATTGTATTTAATTATTCATTTTTAAAATTAATTTTTGTTGAAAGGTAATAATTTACTTAATTTTAAAAATCTTAAAAAAGAGAAAATTGTTTTCAAATAAAGAAAATCATATATTTGAACTTGAGAAAAATAGGTTGCCTTAAAAAATACTTTTTGAAAAAATAAAATAAAATCATGGTGGTGAAGCCCTGAAACCGGCCACGAGGGATGAGAAAGGGAGTGGTCAAACAGAAATGACCACTTAATTTCCTATTCTGTGATAACCTCTCTTTCTCTATCTGTCTTTCTATCTATCTATCAATTCATCTTCCGAAAACTTATTTTTGATTCAATTTAGATATCGTGAACAAACAAAAATTTGTGGAAATGAGCAGCCAGACGTTGCCTCCGGCGTCAACAACCCGCCGTGATTCTCAAAAAAGAAGATCAAATAGCACTAAGAAGTCTCATTCCTTCAACCATGCCAAGCCCATGTCTCCTTCGTTAGTTTCCTTTTTTTTTTTCTTATCTGTTAATATTATTACCTTTTGAATTTTGAATTTACCCAATGACCTTGTTTCATTTTGTTAGTTCCATCCCTGGTGAGAGGACGGTGAAAAAGCTCAGGTTATCCAAAGCCCTTACCATCCCGGAAGGAACCACCGTGTCTGAGGCTTGTAGGCGGATGGCAGCCCGTCGTGTCAATGCTGTGTTGCTCACCGATTCTAATGCCTTACTCTCTGGGATCGTTACTGACAAGGTATTTTTTTTCCTTCTTTATTTTGCTTGCCTCATTGTCTTTTTTATAACCATGTTAATATATATGTGTATATCATCGCCAGGACGTTGCCACTAGAGTAATAGGGGAAGGGTTGAAGCCAGAGCAGACAGTTGTATCTAAGATCATGACGCCTAGTCCAATTTTTGTTTCGGCAGACTCTTTGGCCATTGAGGCACTTCAGAAGATGGTTCAAGGTAGTTGATTATGTTATGTTTGGCACATAACCCAATTGTTTTTTTTTATAATATTTTTTAGAAATAATTGCTTATATTCCAATGGTGTTGGACGAAAAAACCTGTTATATTGTTGATTTTTTACGGTATTTGGAAGGAACTTTGATATGTTTGTAAAGTTTAAATGGTGATTGTATGTTCATGTGCTGAAGCTCGTTGGTAGCTAATTGCATTTGAGAAAGATACAAGACAAAACCAAGATTTGTTGTCGAATTTATATTTTCATGCAGTGTCTTGTTATAGCTGGTTTGACAGGTTAGGTTGGGAATTATCTGTTACCATCAAACATTAGGCTTTGATTTAACCCTTGACAGAAGTGGATGTTTTATATAATGGGCAGAACTTGAGGTGACTGTTGGAATTTAGTAAATTTATTATTATTTTCTGATAAGTATTTTTGTCATAGCCTTGAATTATAAGTAAGTCTTACAGTTTTAAGGAGTCCTTAACAATCACTTTAAGGTTTTATGTAGTCCATGGTCGTTTGTTAATTTCATTTTGTCAGGGAACTATTGTAGAATTTCTCTAATTAATGGTAGAACTGCGAATCATTGACTTGATACATGCCACAGTTGCACTAAGGTTTATTACAAATTTACAATAGCAGAATCGTTATTAAACTTTTAGTGCTAGTGTACACACATGTAAGTCATCTCATTCAATGGTTCTTTGACAGGAAAATTCAGGCATCTCCCTGTTGTGGAAAATGGTGAAGTCATTGCCATGTTGGATATTACAAAATGCCTTTATGATGCTATCTCAAGAATGGAGAAGGCTGTTGAGCAAGGAAATGCAATTGCCTCTTCAGTGGACCAAAATGGAAGTAAAGGTTCTGGTTGGTTAATTTGTTTTCTTTGGGATTGAAGGCTATAACATTCTAATGATTCGATGCTACTGCATGCATATATTTGAGAAGCTCTTCATATTGTCTCTGTTGTTCCAGCAATATTTATCTTCTGGAGAAAATAGAGAATAGAGAGGGAGAGAGGGAGGAGTGATTGGAAGAAAGAGACTTGTAATTCAATGAGATTTTGTGCTTTTAGATGATATCAACAGTACTACTGAGAAGATGATGTGGTGAAAGTAGATGACTAATAAACAGGTCTTGGGTAGTTGGTTTTAACCCCTTTTCTTTTCTCATGAACTAAAATTGGTTACAAGCATGTAAGGTACCGTTATGAAAAGTTATGGCCTTCAATGTGCATGGATAAAATAGTGCTTATCCTAGTTGTTTAACGCCTTTGGTGAAATCATTTATCTATTTTTTTTTTCTGAGGGGGTTTTGTGTCGAACAACAGTACACTTCTTCTATTTTTAGTGTAGAGACAAGTCTTGACTTGTCAGAAATCCTGTGTTTGATATCCGTCTCTATTGTCACAACAATTGTGTCCATGTTTGTAATATTACATTCATAGGATTTACCTTTTGAGTGTGAGGAAATTATTTGTTAAAGTTTTGTAGGTATCATACTGAATAGCAGTTTGTTGGTATTCCTAATTTATATATCAAGAGAGGAGGGCATGATTTAAATCGTTCAAATTAAAACTTTTATAATTCCAGTTTCCTTGCTATTATATTTCTTTATACTTAAAGAGATTAAGAAAGGTTCATATGTATTAGCAACATATCTTTGAACAAGGCGTGTGATCAAGCATATAGATTACTGCTCTTACCATACAGACTGAAACCTGTGATTTCTTGGTTGACATTTTGTTTTGTTTGTCATGTTCTTTTCAGCATCACATGCCT